>NC_090927.1:946140909-946799659 GCF_040938575.1 Ambystoma mexicanum | reverse complement strand
TTCTCTCCTTGTGGACCTACGCTAGCACTCTGCTCTTCATTATGAATGGTGGAAAAGCGTAGTGTAGTTCCCTGCTCCAGTCTTGCATGAATGCATCTGTGCCTTGTGCACTTGGATCTAGTCTTCATCTGAAGAATCAGCTCATTTGTGTGTTCAAATGGGATGCAAATAGATCTATGTGGATCAGTCCCCATATTTGGTCTATTTGCTGAAAGATTGCTCTGTTGAGTTTCCAGTCACTGGAATCCGTCAGGTGATGAAAGTTCTAATCCACTACTATGTTCAGGTTTCCGGGAAGGTACTATGCTGTAACTGCCATCCCTGTCTGTAGGCAGTAATGGCAGAACTGTTTTGCCAATTCGGCCAGGAGCCTGGATTTTGTGCCTCCTAAGTGATCTATGTATCTGACTGCTGAGCTGTTGTCCAATTTCAGCAGTATGCAACAGTTCACTCTTCCTTTGGTAAATGCTTTTGTAGCAAAAGACACAGTTAGTAGTTCTACACAATTTATATGAAGCTGCAGTTCTCCTACAATCCATTTCCCACCTGTTTCCAGCCCCCTGCAGTGGGCTCCCCAGCCTTCTCTGCTGGCGTCTGACTCTATGATCAAATCTGGGCTGTCTCCGAAGACAGCGTGTCCGTTCCAAGCGTCTAGGTTCTGCAGCCACCAGAGTCATTCTGTGTTGGACTCTTGGTCTAAGGGAACCGTCTGGTGGTATTTTAGGCCCTGGTGCAGGTGCTTTATCTTCCATTTCTGTAGTGGCCCTGGGAAAATCATCTGGATGGACATGGCTCGCAGGCCCACCACTATCGCTAGAGTCCGCAGGGAGATTACCTGCTTTTCTAGGCACAGCTTTATCTCCTTCTTGATCTGCCGGATCTTCCGCATCAGGAGATCTAGCATCACATGCCTTGTATCTACCACAAATCCAGGAAGTCTAGCCTCCTTGCTGGTAATATATCAGATTTCTCTTGGTTCACTAGAAACACTAAAGACACTAGTAGGTTCTTTACCCATGCTGTCTGATACTGCAGTGTTTCTCTGTTGTTTGCTAGCAGTAAGATGTCATCGAGATATATAATTATGCATATTCCTTTCTCTCTGATTGGCGCTGAATTGAGCCCGAAAGACATTGTGCCTCATTACGATTGTGGCCGTAAGGTAACAACGGCGCCGGTAGTGCTACCAGCGCCGTTGTTACCATGCCGCCACATTACGAGTTTTGCTCGCGGGTGCCACTCTGCATGCCTGATCAGACCAGGTGTGCAGAGCGCACCCGCAAGCAGAACTGGATGGTAGCAACGGTACGGTTATGAACGTTACCGCTGCTACCATCCTCTCCATTCCCATTGAACCCTATGGGGGCTCAAATGGGAATGGAGACGTACCAGCTCCGGGTCCAGCGCAAGGGGAATTACCAGGCCCGCCGTGGTCAGAACGGCCCAGCAATTCTCCTTTCGCGGGAACCGGAGCCAGACCCAAGTTTGGGGGTAGCCATGCCTGTATAAACGGCATGGCTACCTCCAACCTCGTAATGAGGCCCATTGTTTAGAATTGCCAGTATCACCCTCCCCAACTGAATGCTAGAAAGGGTCACTGCTCTATGGCTACGGGGATTGTTAGGTATGTGTATCTATTCTGGTGAGCCAGTCATCCTTCCTTAGTATGCCTCTCAGATGGTGGATGCCCTCCATCTTGAAATGTCTGTACACTATGCAACTGTTCAGCTCTTTGAGATTCATGATTGGTCTCTCTTTCTCTTTCCTGTGAACCAGGAACATATTGCTGATAAATGAGGGTACCCCGAGGCTGGGTTTGATGGCTTCCTTCTTCCGGAGCTGCATCAGCTCTTCTTGCAGGAGAGCTTGTTCTGCAGTTGCCATATAGATGGGGCCTGATATCCTCTCCTGGAGTGGATCTTATATTAAATCTATCTCTAGACCCTTGATAGACTGTATAACCCATGCATCATTGGAAACCGCATGCCAATTCTGTCAGAATTCCTGTGTCCTGCCCCTACTGGTGGATAGGCCATGGTTCTCACCGGTTCCTTGGGGTCTCCCTGCTCCTATTCCTCTGCGTTCTCTGTGGAATCTCCCTCAAGCTGGCAAGAAGAAGTCTTGCTGTCTGGACACCCAGTATTGGGCTATCAGGCCCTGAGGTCTTCAGGTAGATGCAAACTGACTGGTTGCTCAACTTCTCTAGTGGCCGGTCCTAATGAAAACCAGACCTAGGAAGGAAGATTTTATTGATGGAGGCTTGTGCCTTCTCCAGTAACGTATAGGTCCCTACAAACCTTCCCATCTCTTTGCCGAAAGTGTCTCCAAATAGCAGTCCTTGGGCCTCTTCTCAGGAGACTAGATCCCTCATTTATGAGTACATTTTCAATAAGAGTCCTCTCCTCCTCTCTGATGGCAATGCAGTTTGTGATCCACAGGAGGCAGACTGCGTATTGCGCCCAACTTTCAAAGGTATCAGAGTCTACCTCTTAGCCTGTGTCTCTGGCTCGTTCCGCTAAGTCCATAGTTTTGCTAGCAGTCCTGAGAGGTCCAGGGCTTTTTCTTGGCAGCTCTTCCAGGCCCTACCTATGCCCTTCCTGGGGTCCTTTGCCATTTTTGTGACGAACACAGCATTGTAGGGTCTAATTCGGGCTCTTCTGCCACCTTGCCCGCTAGCTCTGGGTGCAGGCATTCCACTCTAATGCATAATCTGGTGTCCTTGTCCAGTGCTTTCCTTAGCCTCTGTGACATGTATTTAGCTACTCTCGGGGAGGGCTGCCAATCCGAGGACCTCAGGGTTCTGATGTCCTCTGGACTGAACATGTCTGGCATTTCACAGTCAGCTTCTTCTAAGTATTTCTCTTTCTTCTAAGTATTTGTCTTTACAGAACCTCTTGCCGCCTTTATGTTCTGCAGTATCCCGTATGGCTATGACATCCTCCTCTTGCAAGGATACGGTGGCTTCCAGCCCTTAATTCTCTGATTCATAGCAGGTATAGCCCATATTATCTTCCCATGGGTCAGGAGTTGTGAGGCATTGCACTGCTGCCCTCCGTAGAAAAGCTTGCTTCAGCTTTCCAAAGGTGTCAGCTGCCTCTGGGGTCTCCTGATCCACCCCATATTTTAGACCTAGGGAAGTCGGCAAGGCTTTCCTCTTGTGGGTCATGTTAGTCCCCTGAGGGCTCTGTCTACTATCGGCCCTTGTGGACGTGCTCTCTTGTTTGCTCTTGGTGCTCTGCTGCTTCTGGCCAAGGAGGGACTTCAGCGTAGTCAGTCTCTCATGAATGGGTCTTACCTCTTCTGCCACTGCCTATACCAATGAACTCCCTAACACCTGTTTAAAGCTAAGCACTAGGTCCTGTGCTTGCTGCTCCTCCTCCCACTCCAGATCTGACATTTCTCAGTGCTTAATTCCTGAGTGCGACACACCTGTAATTGCATGTTGCTGTGCACGTCCACAGTTCAGTTGGTAGCAATAAACAAAATATGTTATGAGTGGCTACCGCCAGATCACTTCTCTTTGACATGAGTAACAGCTCCTAATTTCTTTATATGAAACCTGTGTCAGTGCTGCGTGAGAGAGCTCTCTGTTGCACTGACTCTGTGTGAAGCTTTCTGGGCTCTGTGCCGCATATGCAATGAGCCTCGTCGGGATGGGTCCTCCCTCCCGAAGTAAGGGGCTGCAGCCCGCTGTTGAAGCCGGGCGTTTGTGAGCCTGATGCTGGCTCTGCCTCCCAAAAGAAGAGGGCTAGCTCCCACTCGCGGCTTGCTCCCGATGAGCGGTTTGCTCGCTGGGTCCTCTCCTATGATGGAGGGACTGCTGTGCACTCCGGAGCTCTCCCAGTCCTCGCTGTGCTGAGCGCAACCATGGGCGTGCTAGTTGTGAAGCACGGGTCATGCTCGGTTTCGAGTGAGTTCCCTTCTCAATGTGCACACGTCGACTTGCCGCAGTCTCCACACTGGAGCCAGTGAATCCGATTAAAGACAGATACAGTATACTAAATGAACGAAACTGATTACAAGTCACGCTGCGCTTTACTTGGGGTAGCTAGGCAGCGCCTCTATGCCTTGTCATAAACATCATTGTAAGCTTGTCTATAATACGCAAATGCTCTACAGTCAAAACGCTTACTTATCTTGCTCAAGAGTAGGAAAAGAAGAGGTGGTGTGTAGAGACTGGAAGTGGCTACTAGCCAAGGAGGAAAATTAAATATTGCGGTCATTTTCTGTTATTTGTTGAAACTGCTGGAGAGTAGAAGTAAAAGAAGCTGCAGCATAATGCTCACCTGCAGTCTTTGCATAGAATTATATCCATCAGGCTTAGATATTTGTTTATACTTCTCCAGAGTCTTGCGAAAGCTAAATTGAGCGATACACTGTGCATTCTTGGCCACACACCCAGACTTGATCCTCCTGTATGTGTTCCCTTCTTTTTACAAAACGTATCAGATGCAGTTCGTATAAATCACCTAGGGCAGGGCATTGAGTCACCATCTGTCCTTTGTCTGCATTATGTAACAACAAGCTCCAGTTGTAGCTTGTTGTTACATAAACGACATTACATTTTTGTACACAGAATTGGCCTCATTCCGAGGTTGGTGCTAGTCATGGCACTATTAGCGCCATGACTAGCACAATTACCGGTACCGTGTCCGCCCTCGTTCAATGGGGACTTACCAGTCTAGTCCGACCTTTGCGGGACCGGTAACTCCCCATTGAAAATGTCAATCCCCATTCCCATTGAGCCCCCACAGGGCTCAATGGGAATGGGGAGGGTGCTAATAACGGTACTGTAAATCATGGTACCATTATTAGCTCTGAAGTCCCTTTGCGGATCCCGTCCATAACACCTGGTAAAAGCAGGCGTTAAGGACGGGGCCGCAAAGGGACCTCGTAGTAGGGCGCAAAGGGTTTACCGGCACCGATGTCCTTAACAGTGCCATACCAGGTATCCCTTTGTGCCCTACTCGGAATGAGGCCCAATGTCATACCAGGAGCCAGTCACTGCCAAAGTAGAGAGTCTGTTCATTCTCAGCAACAGTATGATTCTCCTGTGAGTGGGTGGGGAGAACAATATCAAATACCTCGAAGTAGATAAATACCTCTGATATAACCCAGCAAAGTCATGCAGACTCTCCAATTTATAGACATGCTCCTGAGTTCTTGCCCAGTCCCATTCCATGGCTCTAATAATGAACTCCTGCCTCAGTCGATAATAACCTAGTTCCCAGCAGGGTGTGCGCCCATCTCCTGGAAATAGTGTTCACAGATGTCCTTGTATTTACTTAGTGCCTTATTACTATTACCCTCCTCGGCCACCCAGAGTATTTGTAACAGAGGGCAGCCTGGACTTCAAGTATACTAAACCTCTTTTCAAGAACATGATAGTATGGATGGATGTCAAACCCAACTCTAAACGAATGGCCTCCACTGAGACACTCTGTGTGAGGCCAAGTAACTTCCTCCATGCTAGCCCATCACTTTTATTTAACCCTAACCCTAATTCATGGCTCCCATGATTGGCCTATAAGCCATACATAATCATTGCTGTGAAACTCGGTTTGTACTCCATGAGAATACCTTTTAGGCTGTACCCAGCAGTTTTAGTCACAATTTGTTTTAATAACCAACATCAGAGACAATGTGGGTAATTCCAAGTAAGGCGCAAAGGGATACCATTTGCGGCTCCGTCCTTAACACCTGCTTTTACCAGGTGTTATGGACGACATCCGCAAAGGAACTTCAAGAGGGAGAAACTCAACCGCTAGGTAAGTAATCTGCATTACCACTTTGTGAGGGTCCTTTGAGCTAGTCACGTAATAGCAATTAATAGGCATCCTGTCAATACATGCGTTCATCGCTTTTAATTACGCCCTGTCCAGCCAATGCAGTTGCCTTTTCTGTTAGCCTCCAGTTCCCCAACATTAGTGCTATAGGATCTCAATGAAGAAAGAGACCAACACATGGTCACAGTAACCATTGAATTGATTCTCCAATATGTGTATCTTAGGTAGGGTCTTTGTGTTTGTGAATAAGTAGTCGAAGGTACTTTGGGGTTCCCCAAGCACCACAACTGCTTACCCGGGATATCTGTCTACTTGACCACTCAACATGACCAAATTCCACTCAAGCAAGAATTGCACCCATTTCATGCCCTGCCTATAAGCCTTTTTTTTTAAGCATATCACTCGTGGGCTGGGCATGGAAAAATATACCTACTGCTTGCCTATCAATGCAATGGGCATTCAGATCACCATTGATAACTACCATATCTCACACACTGGCAGCTTCAGTATTAATCAGACGTTCGTACAGATTAACTATATTGTTTGTGTTCTCCCCTTCCCCCTGCCACCCCGGGGGATCATAAATATTACATAATACCAACCTCCTTGTTGCATAATTATCCACAAAGTCTGCCATTACTGCCGGAATAAATAGACAATCAGAGGTAGCTATTTCCATTGAAGACAATCAAGAGCTCACTCCCACCGGGAGGCCACTCACTGGGCACACTGTATGCCCTTTAGTGGCTCTTTTATGACAAAGGCAAAAGCCTTCCTTGTATATGGGGAACGTTGACCAACTCTCCTACACAAAGACAATGGGCCTCATCACGAGTTGGGCTGCATTCCTGGCTGTAATACCGCCGACTGTAATAGCCCTAGCGCCGACTGGTTCAGTGGTATTACCACCAGATCACGGGTTGGGCCTTAACGGTAAATCCCCATTCCTGAAGGGGTCCATTGGATCCAATTGGAAATTTTCGGTGCTAATACAGCTGGCTGCAATACAGCCGAAAACAGGGATTTTCACTTCCAGAAAAAAGCTGGCGGTAAAACAGCCGATTTAGTGCACAACTCGTGATAGGGCCAGCCCTTAAATGCAGCAGTAATACCACTACCACCACATTTAAGGGCTTCAGCCCAACTCGTGATGAGGCCCAATGTCAGTTTCCATCAATAACACATATCCCTCAGACTGTGTTATAAAACGTTTGTGTCCCCTGGTATTCCATTTAAACCCTGAAAGCCATGTCCATTCCACACATTGTTCCTGTTCTCGTTCAATACCCACAGTTCTGCCCACATTAGCAGATACCCTTCTTCCATTCTTACTTGTAGTAATCGTGAGGCTTAGGTTTTCTTTGAACTCACTTGTGTGCCATGAACGTATATGAATGTTATATCCCAGATGCTGAAAGCTCAAATGTGCTCTTTCATGGCATTGACAATTATGGGTGAAACACAGTGACACGTGTTGTAAGCAACCCTGTATTCTCAATTAATTTGATATATTCAATTTCCCTGGAGCTTAGACTCTGACTGAGCGAATTAAAGACAACAGCTCCAATACGTGCAAATGGTTCATGGTAGTCCAGATAGGGTCAGGGAAAAGGTTACTTATTATAAAGGGAGCCTTGTTGCTGATTCAATTCGAGCTAATATTTGATATCACGTTTGGTCTTGGTCAAATTTTGATTTATAGCAACTGCTAAGTCTAAATTATGTGAAAGTTTCCTCCTCCAATATACCTTGAGATGTTTCCACCATGTCCAGTACCCTTGTGTTGTGAGGAGTTACTGCTTGGCAATCATTATCCTTTGGGCTATCAGAGGGCACATAGGTTTTTACTACTCAACCATTTCAATCCCCATTCTGTCCTTTTCCACTCCTCAGCTGTCTTTTCTCTCTTTTCCAAGCTTTGCTTGTATTTACTTTAGGACTTACACTAACTTCTGCCAACACTGATTCTAAAGGTTTCCAACCACTCACTTCATAATGTATGTTCTTAATCACTCCTTTTTTTAACTTCAGTATATTGATTTGTCTTAACCTGCAACGTTCTTTCCTTGTCATATACATTTCCTCCAGTATGTCTGCGTCCACCTTCATTGATTCAAGTCATTGGTTATGAGCTTAACTGACTTCTCATGTCTATCAGTCGACACTGCTGACCTCTTCAATGCCAAATGTGTCCCTTGACCCTCACGCTGGTCTGTCGGGGCCTTTCCTCAGGTTGAATACAGCAACACTCCTTAAATCGCAT
Organism: Ambystoma mexicanum; assembly: GCF_040938575.1. Lineage (NCBI taxonomy): Eukaryota > Metazoa > Chordata > Amphibia > Caudata > Ambystomatidae > Ambystoma > Ambystoma mexicanum. The sequence goes on along the minus strand of NC_090927.1, from coordinate 946,791,610 downwards.
TGAGATATTACTATGTTCCACCTCTGTCTCTTGAATTTCGACACATCATTTTAAAATGATTTTTGGGGCAAACTAAAGAGCCTCCAAGTTGACCATATTGACGGTAGTAATGTCATTAGACAACCCCAGAGTTGAACCATCTGTCTTTTCCAGGACTGAGCCAACTTTAGTGCATCATGTTTCAGTGAGTAGCATTCATTTAGTAGTGAATTGTTATATGTAAGAGAGGATCTTGTCCCATCAAGACTGCCAGTCTACAGCTGAGCCCTGATATCCATGATCATCAGCCTTTCCATGTTGATAGAAGGCACTGTCAGAAAGAGGGAGCTTATCGTACAGCTCCTGTTCTTTGTGCTACTAGCGTTGTGTATGTTCGTATTTACACCCGCTCAGGGCCGGCCTTAGAGGCAGCAGCGCCCCTGGTGAATTAGAGGCACCCCTGCCCCTACCCGCATGCCCCGGCGTTTGGCGGCGGGGTCAGGAGCACCACATTTGTTTTGTCCCTCCCTGCTCAGGCGCCTCGCAGGGGGCTAATCACTGAAAACCTCCTTGCTCCCGCGTCAGAGCAGGGAGGTAATCATCATGTGAATAGGGAGCTACCAGCACCCTATTGTTATCAAATGCACCCTGCATTCGTGGGCACATTTAATAACTTAAAGGCGCCTGCTGCACCTTCTCCCACTATGCCAGCTGGGGGGAGCCCTTAACAGACTCCCCCAGGCTGGCGTGGCAGGGGCTAATGGCCCCCTGGAGGGGTGCATGGCGCACCGGGTTGTTGCCCGGCCCGCCCAGCCCTGAGGCCGGCTCTGCACCCGCTATAAAGGAGCTGGTATCATTCTCTCTGCCACGCACCGTGTATGTTTTGTATCTTCCTAACAGGGATTGTGCAAGACAAAGAAATAAAAAGACACGCGCACACTCCAAGTTTTCGGGCTTCCAAAACCCCTTATGTTCCTCTTCCTCTAAATATGTACTAAATATGTAATGAACAGCCTCCAGGTTGAGTCAACAGAAAAGGTAATGAACAGACTGTGTTAGTTAAATATCACAGCTCGCATATTGCCAGCCTACTAAACTGAAGCAGCACTTAATCTTACTTGCTTGCTGATCAAACACTGCAGTACATGCCTTTCCTATAGGCAAGCAGCAGGGGTGTGGCACCTGCTGAAGAAATAATAGTCAAAAGAGCTGCAATACTACAGTGATTACGTTATTACTTTTGCCTCTGTAAACCTGCCACAAGCCTTCAATGCATCTTCCCCTGCATCCACCAGCATTGCCTCGTCTTGCCTCCAAACCTCACCTCCAAACTGTATTCCACAGAAGCGGCTGGTTGCAGGTGTGGCTCCTCACAGACTACTCACAGGGGTTTAGCCACGACCCCCACTACTCCTGACGACCTCAGTGGCTCTGATGTTAAGGATTCCAATCTGGCATCATACACTGGACCAGGACACTGGGTCTTAGCCTGGGAAGTGGTGCTCATTAGGAATGAATTTTCTTTAATTTCAACAAATTAAAATTGAGCCGGTACCCAACCTGTTTCACACACCCTTTTACAAATACAATGGACCATGAACCAGGCCGGGTGGTGAAAATATAATATTTATTTAGTTTTAAAGTTCACAAAAATCACACACATTTTAATATTGGGCAGCAATTACCAATGGGGTGATAATGTCAATGGAAATGAAATCAGTGCATTTGGTGAACCTTCTAGTAACACATATCCAAAGCACACATGAATAGGAGCACTTTTTGAATTAGGATAGATAGCACCCAAGTTAAGGTTTCCCCCTGCAATGTTCCGTCAACCCACAAAGGACCAGCAGGTAGACAGTGATAAGGGGCAGCAAACAGAATCAGAATCTGACTTTCCCTCACAAAATAAGAGGCAAAATGGATTTGAAACCCTTCGCAAAGGCCTAAAATGACACTCGGATGTTGACAAATAATTAATTATATGTATGTTTAAATAATGATATGCATGTGTTTTATCACAGTAGTAGGGATGTTATATCACTAGCAACTAGATGGTCAGGTGTCACAAAAGCATACAATTCACAAAGCAGGTTAAAATTGAAAACAGGATGCAGCCAAATTCATACATTGAAAAGTTGCATTTACACTTTTGTTTAGCTTTAAATGTAAAAACTTTTTTTTTTAAACAAGGTGAAAAACACTGAATTGGAATGCGGTTTCTGAACAGGGGGGTGGATGCACAGCACAGGGACAATATAGAATTGAAAGGAGGGCTATAGGTGAAGAATTGAGAGAGATTTGGAAGGTAGAATGAGGTCAGTTTTTAGGAAAATAGATCAGTTAAAAAGAGAAAATCGGTTTTAAAATCAAAGGCAAATTTTACTGAAACTAAATTATTTAGACTATATTGTTAAAGAGGGACACAGAAAGATCCAAGGTTGATTTGTGACGTCAACCTTGTCACCCCAGCATTCAACTTCAGGTGGAAATTAGTTTGGTTACTCAAAATATGTCTAAGGGCTTATGATCTACACAAACATAATTGATAGAGAGATGGCGCTAGCACTTAGAAAGTCAAGGACAGGTTGCACAGAGAATTCTAACAATTTTAACAAGTTACCAGGGTATGGATAGTATTGCTTAGAGAGTGGAATAAAGACAAAATGGTCAAGATGGGGAGACTATGTGTTTAGACTATATTGTTAAAGAGGGACACAGAAAGATCCAAGGTTAATTTGTGACGTCAACCTTGTCATCCCAGCATTCAACTTCAGGTGGAAATTTGTTTGGTTACTCAAAATATGTTTAAGGGCTTATGATCTACACAAACATAATTAATAGAGAGATGGCGCTAGCACTTAGAAAGTCAAGGACAGGTCGCATGGAGAATTCTAACAATTTTAACAAGTTACCAGGGTATGGATATTATTGCTTAAAGAGTGGAATAAAGACAAAATGGTCAAGATGGGGAGACTATGTGTTTGTATGGGATAGGGAGATACTCACATTCCACGCTTGAGTTTTGGGATTTTGGAACAGTCAGGGTTCTGGTCACAAAAGATTCTGTTAATCGGATAGCGGACTCTCCTGGCAATATACAGCTGGGCAAAGGTCTAGTCACAAATGGCAAGTACAACTGGATGCAGGTAGTGGACAAGCAGGTCAGGTTTCAGGATGCTAAAGTAACCACCGCTTTTCCCTTTTTTAATCGGATTTTAGTGGGATTTCTGGATCAAGTCCTTTGCTGAGATGGGGTCAACTATGCTTTGGCCTTGTTGGAGTAGAATCTGGTCAGCTATGCTTTGGCCTTGCAGTGGGATCTGGAATCATCTATGCTTTGGCCTTTGCAGTGGGATCTGGAGTTTGGCAGGATGAATGTAGAAGATCAGGAACGCAGGCCCAGGAAATTCAGGAAAGAGTCTCTCGAGTTCTGTCAGCCACCATTTTTATAGAGCATGGTGACATCATAGAATTATACCGTGGGACAGGCTTAGCTAAGCATGCCTCTAAACAACTGGCTTGGTCAGGGGTGATAGTTAAAACCTTTCTCTCAGCTAGTTGTGTTTCAAGGTCATAAAGTCAGATTTATGATGTGAGTTTTACAATGTCCAGAACCTCCCACAGTTACTTTAGATACAATCAATTTTTGACATAAATGGCACATTTGTACAGTTGTGGCATCTTAACAAATAACATAAACAGGTTCCATATTTTAAGCAGCACATGCCAGTCCAACTCTGCAGTCTAAGACATTGAGGGTCATTACGACCTGGGTACAAAGGGATACCGGGCACCGGTAATGATACCGGTGCCGGTAATCCCTTTGCGCTCTATTCCAAGGTCCCTTTGCGGGTCCCTCCCTTAATGCCTGGTTTTACCAGTCGTTATGGATGGGACCTGCAAAGGGATACCGGGGTCAATAACGGTACCACAATTTGCGGTACCGTTATTGACGCCTTCCCGCTTCCCATTGAGCCCTATGGAGGCTCAAATGGGAATGGGGAATGGCTTTTCAAATAGGGACTTAACGGTCCTGCAATGGTCGGAATAGACTGGCAAGTCCCCATACCACCAAGTCGGTGGCGGTACCGGTATTGGTGCTAGTCATGGTGCTAATAGCGCCATGACTAGCACCAACCTTGGAATGAGGGCCATTGTTTCGCCCTTCTAATAATTTGTGTACATTTTTAGTGTGGAGTATTTGGCCTAAAATTCTATAACTTTACACGTGTGTATGGATTATCATTAGGCATGTCAGTGTTGAATTTCTACATTGGCATTATGTACAAATCCCTTGTAATACCCAATTATCTGCCATTTATGTTCCCCATATGGCAGTGAAAGCTACAAAGTCTCAAATTACAACCCACAAAATGACATTAAAACTGTTCACTTTTTACATTCCTGCAAAGTCTGGTTCCAAAGATAAAAGTCTGAAACGTTTCTGAATAAAATAGTCTTTGAAGGCAAATGTTCAGTATTGTTCCCCATATATTGGCATAGCTTCCAAGGCTGCTCTTGAGTTGGCTCTGAAACTCCCAGCAGAAGTCACAGGGAGATGTGATTTCTCACTTCACACACCCGTGTCCCAGATCTCCATTGTAAGAGGGCTCGGCCCAGACACAAGTTTTCCAAGGTAGCAATTATCACTTGCGTGTTCTAGGATCTTCTGTGAGGGGCCTTCGGTTGCTAGCATCCCCCCAAGCAGAAACCTGTTTGGGTAGTATTCCCCCCTGTAGCCGCTGCCTTATAATACCTCATTTTATTTATTTTTGTTATAAATCAGAATAAAGCCTGTTGAATAAGATCTCTCATATATCTTTCACAGCAAAACCCCCTTAACATTGCTAGATAAGGGCAGGGCTTTATCCAACATACATTTTTAAACAAGTATTTTTCTTTATTTGCAAAAGTACATTTAACCATGTAGTGCTGCTGGCCTTTTTCTTGCAAATCCGGTTTGTCTCTTCCATCTGCACTTCCACATTGTTTTGTAGCCATAGTTAGCTTCTTGTACAAAACAGTCTGTACAAGGTCAGGGTCTCTTGAGATTGACATGTACGCAGAGAGCTAGTATTTCTTTTAAAGCAGTGATTTGTAACATTTTGTAGCAAAAGTCAAGTGATTTTCTGTTGATTTTCCCAGATTTGGCTTGACAGAGCCTGTAATTCCGGGATCATGCTTTCTTCTGATGAAGTATAATGTGGATATGGATGGGCATGACAAGGGCTTATTAATAAAGGTATTTTGATGAAAAACAGACCAGCATCCTTTTCAATGTGAAATATTCCCTTTTTCAATGGGAACTTTGGGCTTGCAGCAAAGCAGCGCTGCTTTTTCACTCTCCTTATTTTGTACATGTAAGCAACATACTGGCAGGCTTTTTCATTGTTGGTCCACCCTGCCAAATATGTGCTTGGCAAGATGGTGCAGCCATCTTTTTGTAGTTGCAAAACACAGTGTTGGTGTGAGTCTGTGGTGCTCATAGGAGCCAGCACAGTCATTTTGCTGTTTCTGCTGAAATGCAGCTTTGTTATGGAAGGGAGTACTGCTGAGTGGTTCAAAGTAGCCCACACTGATGAGGCTAGGCATGACATAATCTGTTGTTCCGTGGACACAGGCTCCACCAGCAGATAGAGGCAGAATCAGAGCCAAGCTCGAGGGAGCTTGAGGAAAGAACTCTGCACTCTCAAGTTGCACCACTCATAAACTAACAGATAGCTGCAAGGCTTACAAAAATATATGTATACGGATTTAAATGTCATAAGCGAGTCATATAAGGGGAAAAAGCAATATATACAGCACTTGCAGAATTGTGTGATCACATAATGTTGGGTGGTACAAAAGCCATTCCTAAAAGATGTTCTGACTGCAGCATGGTATTAATATGATACAAAGGACCAGTGTACACAAACAAGAAAGAATAGTTTAAGATCTGGATCGGATCGAAATCAATCTACTTTGGTCATGAGAGTACCTTGAAATGACTTGAATGCCCCACTGGCAGCTTCAACACTACTCTTCGAAGAACGCCTTGCCAATCACTGATCTCCCCACTCAACCCTATTCCCCCCTCTGCAGTATGCCCTTCCCTGGCTCATCTACCCATCATATTTCCTCTGCTACCCCCACACCCTAATTGTAACCCAAAGGTTGTCACCCGTTTGTACAGTGGCTCTTTGCTTGCTAGGTAGTATTTCACTTCTTAAACCCCATAGATATACATGTAAATACTTGTTCATGTTAAAAAGGAATAATGAGCCAACTCTGTGCACTTCTGTCAATGACCAAGATCCGTCAATAGGCAGTGGTTTGGGCGGGGCTAGGATAAACCTGCCTTCTCTACCATGCTAATATTTTAACACATGTATTGATAGCAGTAGTATGCCATGTCCGAACTAAGTCGCAATTTAAAGATCCACTGGGTTTCAAAACTGTTAGTGCCAGAGGGGGGACTAACGGTATGCAGAAATAATAGCATTTGATTGGTGATGGAAACTAGATCTATACCTGTATTTTTAGATAAAGGTATTCATGCAATTCATGTTTCCTCGGTAGTTGATGTGCTCGCTGGAAGAAAGCATTGTGGGATTGATCTGTTGCTAGGAACTCACAACCACACAGTTCTAGCGTCAGAAATAATGAATGCGCTTATGCTTGCTTGTATTCTCAGCAGATATGTCTTCATGACACAATGGTAGAAATCACCGATTTCAAGGACAGGCAAAATCCTGCTTCCACTTTAAGCCCAGAAGCAGTTGTCAGTGTGACTCCGCTATATAAGTGCTGCGGTTAAAGAACATGGCTACTTCAGATTTATTTCAACGGAATGTAATGTTGATCACATAAAGTACGCTTTTTATTTTTACACTCTTTATCCAACCCAGCGGGGGTTGATATTTCTCAGATTCTACTTCAAAAGCCTTCTGCTGGTGATTGCATCTGCGCCCTGTTGACACTTTTGCCAGGATTTGTGTTGGAGCCTCTGGGTTTAAAGAGTGGAGTGTCAGGTCATTGCCATGCATCACTCACAGTCCCGAGGGAAGTGGCACAGGGAGGGAGCACATGATTAGAAAAAGAAGCTGAGGGCTGTGCGGCCGGCCATTTTCTGCTAACCTCAGGATGATGAAAAGCCTTTTGATTGATAAGTCTTGGTGGATGTTAGAGCATTGACCCCTGACATCAGCTCCGAGCTCTGGGATTACTGTCATTACTGGTTTAAGACTTTTTTTTAACAAGACTTCAAATATTGTTTTGACATGCAATTCCGGAGGTAATGAATTCAGAGTACATCTTGCAGTTTCACACCTGATTTTGGCAGTCATTTCCCCTTAACTCGTTCTAATTATGAGGCAAAATTAGGAGGAGAAAATAGATGCACATGTGCACGACTCCTAGGTGCAGAGAAGGGCAAATGATTAACGAGAAATTCTGAACTACTCATGAGAAATATTCAGTAGGCAATTCAGCATTGAATGCCTTTAATATTCTATATTAACCTCAAGTCAAGCTATGGCATAGATCCACCAAAATGCGACGAACAATCCGTGATGCGTAGATTTTCTTTGTAAAGAAAAATAGAAAAAAAAGAGAAAAAAAGAAAAATTGTTAGAGCCATCCATGGCTTTCAAATCAAAAGCAGTGAATGCACGGGAGCACAATATTTCAGTTTCTCTTCGACTTCTAGCAGGCCAGTGACATCCCCAGACCTGAACACTGCCAGTTAATGACGTATTTATATACGCATTGGAAAGAGAGATGGTTAATGTTACACAATCGAATTTTGCTGCTTCATTGGTCTCTGGAAATTGAAAAAGAAAGCCGGCCCTTATGTAAATAACCCCAGTGGCCTGTAAGTGCCAGGATAGGAAACACACTCACTGATTTCCCTGGGGACTGCACTCACTAATGGGAGATTCAGATCTTCAGGGTCGTTTTTATTAATGAGGCACAATGAATTTGTTGCCTATATAGTTTCTATGCCCATAATTTATGAATCATCATTCACTATCGTCATTTTTATTCTGAAATAAAAAGTGGGGGGTTTGGCATGCTAGATCTTTAGTTGACCACATTGGACTATCTCAAAATTGTTTAATGCAAGTAAACGTTGTCATTACCCGAGACGCCAACCATTGGAAGATCATAAAATATACATGAGGTATCATACAGGGTCTGAGGAAGCTCACCAGCATCACCAGCCTCACCCCTTTTGTGAAAGGGTAGCAGGGTTTAAGTTGTTATTTTATGTGTTTCTTTTCATGTGGTGATCCTAGGGTGCTCTCTGCCACCATTTCTCTTTAATCGTGCTTCTCGATTTTGTTCCACACTCATCACTGCTAGAGTTTTGACTCCTATCTGCAGGTTCATGGTACCTAAAATATATTTGCCTTGGATATGGATAAGAATATCGCTGCCACCTTGTTTTTCACCTCTATGGGTGCCAGTAATGACTGGATGATTAGCAACTGTTCTAAAAATCATACTAGGACCTTTAGGATTATGCTGGTTGGGGGCTTGTCTAACCTGTGAACTGTCCAACTATGGGATATATTCAATGGGTAATGTCTACTCATGTCATTAAAGGGGTACTTTGGAATCTTTCTTGATTCCAAGCCCTCCTTCCCCTCCAGATGGGTGCCCTAGCATTTTCCAATTTCAATCTCTTGATCCCGAGAAGGTTCTCTTGATTTCTCAACAGACCTTCTAATCTTCTGACGCCTCTTTGGTCATGGCACGTGTACCATCATGCTATCACTATGGAAACTCCATACAACTGGCTCTCCTTTGATAAATGATCACACACTCTTATTCAACTCAAAATGAAGCATCCGTCTTGCCTCCGAGCTTTCAACATGCTCATACATATTGCCATCTTCCAGATGGTTGTTAACTTCTGGAAGCCAATAGAATTTAGTTCAAGGCGATCTTCTGCAATGCCCCTCTGGAAATAATACCAGTGTGCTTGAGGAAATGTTCAATAACAAATTCCCCACTACCAAACATGTCATCAAAGCCTTTCTAAATATCACGTTTTATTGGGTGAGATAGAGGGAGTTTTCTTTTTCAGTTCTTGCTCTCGCATTCTGGACACATCTCCTGCTCATTTTATAGACCACAGCCAGCATATTTCTTTACAAAATGAGACTTTCGTCATATTATGTTGCTCTTCTATGATGTGTGCACACCCCAGCCCTACTCCACTACCTCATACTCATCTAATTACAAGACAGCATAACAGTGTATGTGTTTTCCATAAACCCCATCCCCCACACAACACACACATACACACCGCACACTCATTGCTTGTAGGACCTGCTAAAGAAATGGGCCACTAGGGAGCACAGACATGTTGGAAGCCTGAAAGTCATGCTCCTCCATATACTCTCATAATATGGGAAAACATATGCAAATGCTGACTTGACGGATCATATTAACCTGGGTGCTGCCTGGCAGTAGAACTGGGACACTGATGCATGCCGAAACGGAGGCCCATGGCAGGCAGCGCTGCAGGTGAGGGTGATACGCCGAGTGTGGGGAGCATCAAGAGTCAGAAGAAGGGCACCTTTATGCTGCAGTTCCAGGGTGATGTAACCTGTACTGCAGCTGGAGTTAGGGGCAGTAAGCCTGAGAAAGAAACTGAGGAGGTGAAGCAAGATGACTGCGCATGAGCTATGTGTTGGCAGTACACTGCAATGGCTACGGACCCTGAGAAGCAGGTCGAGTCCACGCCACAAGACGGACTGGGAACATATCCAAAGACTTAATTAGAGAAACCAGTGGCAACGAGGTCCATGTAACTAAGTGCATGATGGAACCCAGTGATAAGGTTGCTGAAAAATGGCAGTTTTTACAAAGAATCATGTCTGTGGTGTGACCCGGTAAATGTTTTTCCATTATACAACACAAGGGGAGCGAACATTGTGTGGGTGCCCCCTGCTCCCCTTGTGCAGTATAATGGGTCCGGGGCATGCGGTGGCCACAGCATGGTGTTTTTGCAGCCATTTATTTATAAACTGCCATTACATGAACCGTACCCGACAAGGTTTGAGTCGATTAAAGGAAGGCAAAGTTGAGATGCAGACTTGGACTCACAAACCAAGTCACTTAGTTTATTCCCACGGTAGTGGCGAGGGGGAAGAACTTAAGTAACAGTACTGGGTATCATAGATTTAATTACATGGAGGGCTGTGGACGACGACAGCAACTGTGCTGGTTGAAAGGCAGATGTTATCAACGGTATCTGGTCTTTTCATCGAGTGCAAATGCATCGAAGTCAGTTCCATCGAATTTTATCCAATGAAAATAATTTCCATCGTAATGCCTTTTCTTTGAATAAAATTCAGGGTTAGATTTAGGGTTAGGGTAAGGGTTAGAATTAGGGTTAGGGTTAGGACAAGGGTTAGAAATAGGGTTAGGGTTAGGGCAAGGGTTAGAATTAGGGTTACCACAAGGGTTAGGGTTGGGTTAGGGTTAAGGGGGGTGGGCGTGGGGGTTGGGACTAAGGGGGAACCCCCCAATATACATAAAAAAAAACATTAAAACGTTACAAGGAGCTGGCCAGTGCCGAAATTTCAGCACTGGACAGCTCCATGTAACATTTTAACGTAGAAAATAAAAGCATCGAAATGCTATCTTTTACATTTAAAAGTACATATCGATTCAATGGAAAAGTTTTGATGAATATGTACTTTTAATGAAAAACATAGAATTTCGATGCATTAATTTTTGATGCATATTTTTTGATGCATTGCCTTTTCGATGCATCTTTTTCGATGGATTGAACATAAACCGTTATCAATACACACAGCAGTACAGCTCCAACATTTTGCGAGAGATCCAGAAAAAATCAATTCCATGGATTCAACAACAGAGTTAACGTCCACTCAGCAAGGGAGAGGCCAATGTGCGACAAAATTGTATATTACTACCATGTTGGAGGAGATGTATAATGGGGGACATCATTGGGCTTCTTGAGAGGCAGAATTGAGAAAGTGGATGATAGAATTGAGTTGCTGGAGAATAACGCACTGTAGATCAATGTGATGGAAATATGAATAGGTGCAAGGTGAAAGAATTGGAGGTTATAGAGTATGATATGTCCTTAAAGGTCTATGACCTGGAAAACAGAGAAAGAAAGACCAACGTAGGCATCATGGGCATCTGAGAAGGAGAAGTAGAGGAAGAGAGTTCTCAAGGATTAGAACAGAAAGTTACATTGATATTAAGATCTCTCTTTGCAGAAAATGCCACTTCCAAGGGAACAAGTTGGCCATGCTGGACAGAGCCAGCAAGCAGCCTGATCTAACCTTTGTGGGATCCAAAGTCAGCATATATATGGACCTGTCCTCCTTTACCTTAGCGAAATGAAGAGACTGCAGTGCTCTCAACCAAAGGTTGAGAGAACATGAAGTGAAATATAGATAGGGTTTCCCCTTCTCTCTGTCTATCGAGGTGGGGAAAGACTTTCATGTTATGACCAAAAAGGACGCAGACGGTGCTTTAGCTCACTTAAAGGAGAATGGGTGGGAAATGTCATCAAGTCAAGAATAATCAGAAAGTGCCCATATACCGCTGGGGGCCGAAAGGCGCAGGATGAAGAGGTAAAGCGGGTGGAGGTTGAACATTTAGTAAGCTTAGCACGCCTTCACTGAAGATGTGAGGAGATTAATAGGATGATTCTACTATGTAATGGAAATATGTAACTGGGGGTTTCATGAGGGGAAATGAGTAGTTGAGAAAGTGGGTCAGCTGGATTTGGTAATGTAGTATCAATAATGTGAGGTGGATGAGATGAGACTTTCCCCTGAGTGGACCTGGCTGTTGGTCAGGGCGTCTCTATAATGGGATGGGTGGGTAATCGGAGTGGGACCAAAGGGGAGGAGAAGGAGGAGTGAATAGGAGGTTGAGGATTGGGACATGCATGTGCAGAAAGAAACATAAATCTGCCTTCTTGTAGAGCTATGTGTCTCTTACAGGTTTGCTCAACGCTGTCCTTGGTTTCACTACAAGAGACAAAAGCAAGACTTGCATGTCAACTGAGGAAGTAAGGTTGGGCATCCTCAATGTGAAGGGTCTCAATTTACATGGGAAGAGAACCATGGTTGGGAGAAAATTTAAACAAGAAAGACTAGATGTGCTATTTCTACAGGAAGCGATATGTAAGAGGGAAGAGGAATTTACCCTTACATTGCATCAATTTGGGGAGGCAATATGGTCATCAGGGTCCACCAAACAATGATAAGTTGGCATTTCATATAAAAAGTCCCTGGGGCTCTCTATACAATTGGTCAGGAAGGAAATGGGTGCAAGGGGGGGTCGTAGATTGGTGGCACCAAAATGTAAGAGGGGGAATAGGGTTTACATGCAACATACACCCATAATACAGCCCAAGTGGGGTTTTGTACAACCACCTTTGAATAATTCATGCAATGGAATGGGACGGTTTTTGCTCTGTGGTGCTGTGCTAATAGACTCAGCTAAGGACTGGGGCTCAATCAAAGAGCAGTAAAGGTAGAGGGAGATTTGGCCCAGAAACACATTGGCTGAGCTGGTACAATATAATGTCTTAAGAGGTGTTTGGAGGATGGCAAACACTACAGGGGAGGGCTCTACATTTAATTTACTTCCACATGGACCATATATGTGCATAGACCACAGCTTTATGGAAGCTGGAGAGAAATATATGATAAATGAGGTCCATATTCTCACCGTGAGTTGGTCAGACCATTACATGGTGGTTACGACACTGTCAATCATGGATATGATAGAACAAGATAGAACATGGATTTGTAATGACACCCTGTCTTTGTATAATGTCTTTCCCTAAGAGATGAGGGATCATATAAAAAAAAAACACCTTCTCACAAATGATACTGGTGAATTCCAGCTAAATGTGCTATGGGAGATGAGGTAGGCCACCTACAAGGGGGGATAATTGCAGCAGGAGTGACAAACAAAAGAGATCACGCTTTATTGGAAATTGGAGTGAAAGGGGAGATCAGCAAACTAGAGGTGACTCTAAGTAATTGGGAGGTAGAGGGTGACTCCCTAGTTCAGGAATTGTTGGCCAAACGGTGGTCCCTAAATGACCTATGGTCAGACAAGATATTTGCTAAACTCAGATTCAGTAGGCAAGCACATCATGAAAAAGGAGATAAGACGAATGCAATGCATGCAGTTAAACTGTGGAGACAACTAGAGGAAACGGGAATGGAAAGGTCAAAACCTAGCTCTTTGACAAATATGATTGACTCCCCTCTGTAACCTTATGTTATGTCACTCAATGTCCCATGGATGTGTTTCCTCCCCTTTATTGCTGATTGTAACAAATGTTGTGATACCCCTGGGTTCGGGCATTTTATAAATGATATAAATGAATGTAAATAAACAATGACAAGACGGAGGTTGGCAACACACCCGAAAGAAATAGCGAGTAGGTTTGGCAGATTCTGCAGAGAGTTGTATAGTGCTTCTGAGGGAACATATGTGAAGGAGGTTAGGGCCTTCCTGGACATGATAGACTTGCCAAAGTTGAGTGTGGCAGATCAGGTGACATTGGACGATCCTATAATGCTCTTTGAGGTATCCTGAGCAATTACCTCAATGAAACCAGGAAAACGACCTAGGTTCTGATGGGTTCACGTCCACTTTTTATAAATCATATGTAGACATTCTAGCACCCTTCTTACAAAGATTATCCAGCTCCCTTATTGACGGGGCAGAGACACCCACATCGTTCTTGAAAGTCAGGATAATTGTACTGCATAAGGTAGGATGAGATAAGTAAGATTGCGGCTCATATAGGCTAATTTCCCTATTAAACTGCAATGCTAAAATGTTCACTAGTGTTCTTGCAAAGAGATTAAGTGGTTTATTTTCCATGTTGATACACATGTTCCGGTGTGTTTCATTTGTGAGAGACAGAGTACAGACAACATTAGAAAGACCCTGGACAGGATAGCTTCCATGCTGGGAGACAAATTGGGCTCATTGCTCATGTCCTTAGATGTTGAAAAAGCATGTGATCGAGTGGAGTGGGCGTTCAAACTCGCCATGCCAGGGAAGATGGGGTTTCGACTGAGGTGGATGCTGGGAATTGAGGTATTATATAGTCAACCTATGGCATTTGCATCAGTAAATGAAGAGGTGTCAAACACGTTTTCCGTAGAGTAGAGAGACGAGGCAGGGATGCCCACTCTCCCCACTACTGTTCACCTTACCAATGGAACCACTGGCGGTAGCACTTAGTGGATATGAAGGTATTTGCGGATTCACAGTGGGTGGGAGGACTTGTGGCATTATTTGTGGATGACATATTGCTGTACCCGTTGGAATCAGAGGAATCAATACTGATGTTACTTAAGTTGTAGGCTTCCTATATAGAGCTGTCAGGGATCATATTCAACCTGTGGAAATCAATTGACTTACCCCTGACGGAAAGTTCGGAGGCAGCCCTGCTAGTACTGCAAGATTCACAGATATGCGTGAGTGCTAGAAGTATTAAACATCTAGGGGTCAATATCACCGAATCCCTAGCTGAATTATATGAAGTGAATTATCTGACCCTGTGAATAGGGATTGAAAAATATATAATAAGGTGATAAAAATTGATTTTCCTGGTGGGTATGCAGATAACAGTAAAAATGAACCTTCTTCCGAAGATGCTGTTTTTATGTCCGATGCTACCGGTAATGGTGTCATTGACATTTCTTGAAGAGATGAGGACACTGTCGAAATGTGTTTGGCAAGGGAAGAAAACGAGGGTGACACATGATTTATTGACTCGTAGTAAGGATGACAGAGGAGCAGACCTTCCATGCATGGAAACCTATCATAAAGCACACCAATGGCGAGTGCAAGTTGAGCACCTTAGAAATAATCAAGACAAGCAATGGGTAGCGCTGGAAAATGTGGTCCTCGCGCCAGTGTCTGTGAGAGAATGGCTATGGATGCGTAGAGAATAGCTTTCCCGACAGATTCACAACCAACCAGTGATGCTGGTGCTTTGGAACACATGGACGCAACAGAGAAATATGGATGGAGTGATGTCCTGGCATTTGCATTGGAGTTGAATTTGGGGACTCCCAATTAGCGATCTGATAGATGAACCTTTACGCTTCCAATCGTGCTATGAGCAAGAGTTGGTGAGGGCGGGCCAATTATGGAGGAGTGAACAGTTCATAGGTATTAATCAATTGAAAATTCTGCTGGGAATCTCAAGGCGGTCGCTATCAATGTACATGAAACTTAAGGGAATGCTATCAGACCGCAAATGGAAGGGACACTTAGGAAGGGCAGTTACTAGCTTTGAACAGGTGCTAGAAAAGGAGGCGATATCAAAGGGACTGGTGTCTATGGCATATAAGGCACTTATAAGCATTAGAGGAGAGGAGAGTCAAGTGATAAAGCGAAGCTGGGAGAAGGATATCAGAAGCGAATTAAGAGATGAGGAGTTGATACGAATGTGTAGAGGGGCTTGGAAGGATTCGTTATCCATGCAATATTAAATACATTATTTCCGTCTATTGCCTAGATGGCAGTATGATCCTCAGAAACTGGGTAAGATATACGTGAGAGTGAGCCCCAGTTGTTGGCAGGGATTTGGAGAAGTGGGAGCGCACTGGTGGTGGAGTTGTCCTCAGGCACATGTTTTTTTTTTTTTTTTTAACGCACTGCTTTGGTGGATAAAGGACGTCGATGGAGTGGAGAGATCTCTGGAGCCCTTACTGGTACTGCTTGGAATGGAAGTAAACCTGGACCATTTGAACGGGCTTGGACATATGCCTTGAAATCTGATGCTTGCAGCTAGTGTGAGTGTGCCTTACTGTCCACTGGAAGAGATCATGGTTACTCACGTATAGCGAATTAGTACGGAACGCGAAGAAATATACGAAAATTGAAAACGTGACTGCCATGTTACAGGGACACCCAAAAGTATTAGGGAGTAACTGCTTGATCTTTATAGATAAACACCTTGCAAAGCGGAAGAAGAACGATAAGGAGGACGCGTTGGGAGGGCAAGAAGATCACACTTCAAGTTCATAGCAATAGTTGGAAAGGGTTGTTTTTATATTATAGGGCGATGGGAGGGGAGGAGTACAAGTGGGAAACATAGGAGGATGGGGGAGGGAAAGGGAGAGACATTGGGCCTCATTACGAGATGGGCGGTAAGGGATTACCGGCACCAGTAAGGAGACCGTGCCGGTAATCCCTTACCGCCCGACTACGAGGTCCCTTAGCGGGTCCCTCCAGTAACGCCTGGTCTGACCAGGCGTCATGGACAGGACCCGTTAAGGGACCATGAAGCTAATAACGGTACTGCAATTTGCGGTACTGTTATAAGCGCCTTCCCCATTCCCATTGAGCCCTATGGGGGCTCAAATGGGAATGGGGAATGGCTTTTTCAATGGGGAGTTACCGGTCCCACAAAGGTCAGACTACACCGGTAAGTCCTCATTGAACGAGACTGGTGCCGGACACGTTATTGGTGGCAGTCATGGCGCAAATAGCGCCATGACTACCACCAATCTCGTAATGAGGCCCATTGACATTTTTGTTTTTAGATGTTCACCTGTAGAGGGGAAAGCTATAGTGAATGACATAATACATAATGTTGTGGTGATATTATATACTTTTTTCCTGAGTTATCTAACTGCTGTGATTACATGGGGTGATTGTGTATGTGGCACGCTGTATGTTCATTATAAAAACGTGAATACAAGATATTTGACAAACTAAATAGGTGTATTTTTGTTGTGGAAGCTGTATTGTTTCTGCATGTGAAATAATCTTTTTTTTGTATTGACCCGATATTCCCAATGAAGCTAACATATGGGTCAACACATGCACCTGGTATTGACATGACCTACAGGGAGCGAAAGGTAGAACACCATGCTCTTATGCAATTATCACATCGCTTATTTAAATACTGCTTTATGCTGGATTCGCCACCGACCAAAGGCCATCCTCATTAAAGAGCATCCTCTCATCCATCCCACCTAGCGTGGCCTAGTGAGTGGGAGTGTATACTGATTTCTCCTGAGTATTGCCAGAGTCCAGCATCCCCGTTACGCCCACCTCTGATGGAGCCTTGTGGGAATGCACGGTGAGCCTAATTACCTAAAAGCCACTGCACTGGAGGGGAGGAAAAGAATAGGACTTCCGTAGGAGGCCTGACATGGCCTCTCAATGTCAAAGAATGCACATATTTAGGCAGTGGGTGCAAGCAACAGCTGTCCTGTGTCTACACATGGCCCTAACGGCTCAGCCAGGGACCCCGAGCCACAGACATGAGAACATGGCTGACCGTACTCGAGTCCCCCACCTCTCCAGCGAACCACCAATCAGAGAACACTCTGCTTCGGATTCCAAAGGAGTCGGACATCAATCGCTCATGCAATCCGGAAGGCTGACATAAACTCCACCTCGACACTGCCCAGCGGATGGAAGAGCATGCAGTTTGCACACAGCCACAGGTAGCGCTCCTCGAAATGCCAAGCTTAATGAGGCACATCATGGAAGGCGGTATCATATTTTTGGAGAACATCTGTGCACTATATTGATCCATGCAGTAATGTCAGCACACGTCAGATCCCTTTTCACAGTGCACGCAGCCACTACTCCGCACCTGAATCATCGATCACGAGAGATGGCCGATGCCATGTGATCTGGGACTCTCTGGATGTTCATAGTCACAAGGGGGGATCCGCAATGGCAGCTCATTTTACGTCACATATATAGTCACATTTTAGTTATGTCTTAAACAGGCCAGAATACGCTGTGTGGCCTGCCACTCAATTGAAGGTGACAGCTCTTCAACTCACTTCAATTCATATTGAGATCTGCCACTCTGGCAGAAATCTTTCAATGAAAGCTCTTTATTGTCTAGTGAGATGGCGCATCCCTTCCCTAAAACGCCTGACAGGTGACAGTCTGCATTGCCTTGACTTGGTTACCACGGTGCTGCGTAGCTGTACACTAGAGATTAAACACACCCACATCTTGGAGACACATTGAAAAAATAGCTCCAGAACCCGCTTCAAATACTGTACATAATGTTCTTATTACATGCTAATTGTGACATCACAACTGGTCTCTAATTACATGAAAAG
Source organism: Ambystoma mexicanum (assembly GCF_040938575.1). Lineage (NCBI taxonomy): Eukaryota > Metazoa > Chordata > Amphibia > Caudata > Ambystomatidae > Ambystoma > Ambystoma mexicanum. The sequence continues at coordinate 946,773,515 of NC_090927.1, read as the reverse complement.
GGCATTGCTTCATGTCTGTAATCAGCTATTACCCTACGGTTGTGAGGTCACAATGGATGCTGCTCAGACAGCCCAGAACAGAATTCTAGCTTCCACTACAGCACACATTTTTCAAATTCCCTTCTTGTAAAATAGCTTTCTCTAATACTTGACATCCATTACCTAATTAACTGCTGAGGAACTGTTTATGGAATTATGCTTATTTTTTGCACTGCACGCCTGAGAGTAAGAACCTGCAGGGTACGGATTTTTTAAAACCCGCACCCAAACAGATTCGATGTTAATCATATGTACCAGCAACCGGGATATCTCTGTCATTACATTAAGCAAGAGACGAGGGATGAAAGGGGGATGAAACATCTGACAATGTATTACAAGGAATAAATACATTCCCTGCGGTATGTAACATAGATATTGCAAGTCCAAGTTTTGTGACCTCATAAGGGAACTCAACCTTTGTCCTAGTTCCTCCATATGGTCATGGAACGCCTCTGTGACTTGCAATATCGTTTGAACATACAGTGGGGCATACTTTATCTCACATATAATTTAAAGAAGCACATTTTATTTTATGTATTTGTTTGTTTATTTATAATGCGCCGAAGGCCGCAGGCGTCAGGGTGCATACAATAAGAAAAGGACAGGTAGAGAAAGACAAAACAGAGGTCACGGGACACAACACGTATGCCGGGACAGAATGGACAGAAGCATAATGTTAACCTAGGGAGTTAGTCAAGTGATTTTAATGAAAGAGGAACGTTTTTAACCTCTTTCCAAAGGCAAGGAGGTTTGTCTCAAGCCTAAGGCTGATAGGAAGTTCATTCCATGCGACTTAAGAACTAGCTTGCTCCCTGACATCCTTCAGAGGTCTATAAACTGAGAGCCATTGCATTGGCAAGTGGCAACTGTTCTTTGAAATCTGAGAAATTCGACGCACAGCCTTGTAGCAACACATCATATTCATATAATGCATAATGGGTGTGTTTTAAAAACAATAATGTAGACATATCGGTGCAACAACTCAATACCTGCCTCTTCTCAGCTTCCCTGATCCAGCCTCATCCCGATTCACTGGTGGTGGGCGGGCGGGGCTGTTTGAGGTATGTCTTGCTCTACTTATACAAGTAAAACACAGAAGTTTCAAGGTAGATAGAATAGCAACATATATTGCAGTAAAAACTGGGGTGCCGGAGTCCGCCCCTGTAATTAAGTAAATACATTCCCTTGTGGTCATCTCAGTCCTTCTGACATTGATAAAGTGAGTATCATTAAAGTGGGTAATAATCACATTTATTTTTACAAGGCTTAGATCCAGGAGAAATTCAGCATGAAGTACATGCAAATGTGGTACTCTTGGTAATGTTATTATTATTATTATTATTATTATTATTATTATTATTATTATTATTATTATTATTATTATTAATCATAATATTTGCATCGCTGTTGCCATTATCCATTCCTAATCAGGGCTAATGAGGAGAGTGGCAGGTACTCTTTGCAATGCTATTGTTATTATTATTATTAATATTTGCATCGCTGTTGCCATTGTCCATTCCTAATCAGAGCTAATGAGGAGAGTGCCAGGTACTGTTTGTAATGCTATTGTTATCTTTATTATTATTATTATTATTATTATTATTATTATTATTATTATTAATCATAATATTTGCATCGCTGTTGCCATTATCCATTCCTAATCAGGGCTAAAGAGGAGAGTGGCAGGTACTCTTTGCAATGCTATTATTATTATTATTATTATTATTATTATTATTATTATTAATAATATTTGCATCGCTGTTGCCATTATCCATTCCTAATACAACACTAATGATGAGAGTGCTATATTGCCAAAGACCGTCTCCTGTCTCTTTCATTTATTAAACTCCAACAATGAATCACGTCAATTCTGGATAAAAGCAAAACTGCGCCAGGCGCTTTGATTCCGCACTTTTATTGCTCCGCCTGATTAAATGAAGCCAACTTTCATGTTAATCAGCTTTGCATCGTGTGTATTTTAAAACGCGCGTGAACAGGTGGTAATTATCGCTGATGATGGAACATTCGGGAAAGGGCGCGGAGTTGATAATCTTAATGAGGAGCTGACATTAATTTGCTGTCTTTAAATGGCTCCGCTAATGCGAGGGGTCTGTATTGACAGGCTTAATTATTCTCGCTGTGCTGGAAAGAGAATCATGTTGTGTGTGATTTTTGACAGCACCGACGAGCTTTGTAAATGTTGTATTGACAAATGACACTTCCCGCCCAGCCTGGATGTGTTAAAGGAAGTAGCATTTGGCATTGCAATGCCCGCGAGTATCGTATTGGTTGCATACTTAAGACTGAGCGTGCGTGTACACGTCTGACCCGTACTTAGGGGTGCTAAGCAGAAAATGGGTTCATACAAGAATATGCAATAACCAGATGGCAGGGCTGTCATTTAACCTCTCAACAAGGTCTGCAAAAACTGACTCTATAGATGTTTTGGAGTACATCTTTGATGATACCTTCCCATTAAGTGTGCTGGCTGGGGCTGATGGGAGCTGTAGTCCAACAAATCTGGACAGAACCCTACCCTGCCTTGATACAGTTTTCTGAGGTCCATACAATAATTAACGAGTTCCTGCATCCTTGGATGTTTGTCTCTCAGTGTCAGCCTTATCGGTGGCAGCGCCCCAGGAAGTTTCCTAAAAATGTGACTCCTCCCACATCCCCGCACGCGGAACCTGTGTTGTGTTTTCTTGTTACCAAGACAAACACATTGCCCCTGGGCTATCCTTCCTCCCCAAAAAGGGATTGTTCAGAAACAAAATGGAAAATAGTAATATCTCGAGAGGTTTGAAGCTGAAGGAAAAGAATGGATGGTATTATTTTGTTGGAACATCTGGATTTATAATGTTCTACTTTCAATTGCAATTAAACAGCTCCCATCAGGTGGTAGGTAGCGGTCCGTAGAAGATACGAAGAAGTACGGCCGTCTACTTTGTTAAGATATGGGTCTACAAGAAGTTCTGGATGCCATTAAACAGGCAAAACACCTCTCTGAGTTAAGATGTGTGTTAAGTACGAATATGGCTCAATCTAGTCATAGTCACCAGCAGGAGTTACAGTTAATCAACCAGTTGGATGTTTACCCCGTCCAGTCTTCTACGACACCGGTTACCTCCTCCTCTTTTCCCGCGGAATATGTGAGGGAACCCCTGAGAAAATCCCACCCTATTCTCAAACATATTACTGTCTCTGGAAAGATGAGGAGCAAGGAGGCCGGTAGTTCAAAACCTAGTACTCCTCAACTCACTCCAGCCCCCTTTCCTGTTACTAACGTAAGGAACCACGACCCCACAATGCACATTAATCCCCCGGAATTAAAGTGATGTCTTTTAAATACTCGTTCTCTTGTTAAGCACTCAGTGGAAATTGCAGATACAATTCAGGAATTGGATCTTGATATCCTATTTCTTACGGAAACCTGGATGTCTGAATCCACACACCATGCTATGCTCCTTTCTACTCCTGAGGGCTACCTTACTACTCAAACCATGTGAGAAAATGGCAGAGGTGGGGGAGTGGCTATTATTTTCAAACAAAATCTGAAAATGCATATCATTAATCTGACTAATCCAGAGAATTGTGAAGCTCTTATGGAAAAATTAAATATTAACGCCACATTCTCTATCAGCATATTATTGATATATCGTCCCCTTAGAATATCTACTGGGTTTGAAGAACAACTATTGGACACTATTGGCAATATATCTAAAGACTAAACCTCTTTTCTTATTCTTGGAGATTTTAACTATTGGTACAATAATCCTCTTGACAAAGTCTCCTCGGACTTAGTCTGGTCGCTGGAATCCATTGGGTTCCAACAACAAATTGGTAGTGCCACCCACAAAGATGGCAACACATTGGACTGGATTGTTACGAAAAATTTACAAACCAGTATCTGCCATTACAGAATGTATCTGGTCTGATCACTATCTCATTAATTTTGAATATGCAACTCAAGGACCAGTAACTTGCATCAAGATTAAAAACAATCCTTTGACGACTTGGTGTAACCAAAAAAATGTGATGCATGCTGCATTTAAGGAATTGGTTATTCCTCTTCTTCCCCCGCTACAAAAACACCATCCTCTTGATGAATTCACCAAATTGTTTAGGCTAGCTAATAACACAGCTTTTGACACGCTTGCCCCCCTTAAACCTGCTAAACTGAACAAATCCACCAATCAGAATTAAATGGTTTTCTGAAGAAATTCTGACAGCGAGACGTATTAAACGTACTACTGAAAGATGTTGGAGAAAAGTTCTGTCCATGGAAAATTTTAAGTGTTATAAACAGGCTGTAAAAAGCTATAAACAAACAATTTTTGATGCCAAAGCGAATCATTTTAACGATATAATTCATCAGGCCAAATCTCATAGTAAGGACATTTTCTCCATTTTGGAAGAATTAAAGAACCACTTGGTCACCAATCAGTCACAAGAAAGCAATGCTTGGTGTCAAGCAATCCATGATGGTTTTAATAGTAAAACCGAGAAACACCAACAGGCTATCAAAGAGCAATTGAATACTCTTCTTAATCGTCCTGTGGTATTGCAGAATTTGGAACCTGGCATTAAACCACCATTGGAAATGTTTTTGTTTGAAAAAGTATCAGAATGGGAAGTTCTGGAGATCATTCATAAATTGAAGCCATTTTCCTGTAAAGGCGATGCCTTTCCTGCAAAACTTTTCAAAGACTGTGCTGCTACCTTGGCCCCTGGGGTCACACATATTGTCAATCAGTTCTTTGATGAATCGTACATACCTAACAACCTCAAAGAGGGCTGGATCACTCCTCTATTAAAGAAAGAGAACCTTGATCCAGCAATACCTAGTAATTTTAGACCTATTAACAACATACCGTTCTTATTGAAGATCATTGACAAGATTGCCTATCAACAATATCAGAATTTAGTAAAAAGTAATAATATCCTTCCTGAGGAACAGTCTGGGTTCCGGGCCAACCATGGCACCAAGGCAGCCCTTTTGAACCTTCAGGACAACATTGTGTACATTATAGAGAATGGAAATCCGGCTCTCCTTCTCTTGTTGGATCTTTCTTCAGCATTTCATTTGATCAACGATGAGCTCTTGGCCGAAATACTTATTTCAGTAGGTAGATGCTGCCAGGCCGCAGCAGACTGGTTCAAATCCTTCTTAGGCCCTACATCAGCAGCTGTTGTCAAGGGGAATCTCTCCTCATTAATCATCCCACTTTTATGTAGTGTCCCTCAGGGCTCTTGCTTGTCGCCTCTTCTGTTCAATATCATCTCTAAACTCTTATGTGACATGCTACGATCCATGGGTGTCAGTTTTACAAATTATGCTGATGACACCCAGCTGGTGTTCACGCTATCCGGAGACTATGAACAAGATGCCTGTAGAGTAAGAGATGTTTTCTCAGCGATACAAACCTGGATGGCATCAAACTCACTGCCTCTGAATGAAGCTAAAACTGAGCTAATGATTATTGGTACCCCGCAGAGACTTAAACTGCTTGAGGATAAGTCTCATAGTTTCAAAATTAACAACAGTATCATTAAAGTTCTGTCTACATGGACTCTCATCTTTCGTACAAAAGACATGCATCCTATCTTAAATCAACCTGTGCATTCTTCTCTAACCTCCTCTGGCAAATTCGCCCGTATCTATCCAAGCCCAACTTGGTCGGTGCAATTGTTAATTTTAAACTCAAATACTGCAACAGCCAGGTGATGGGTACTTCTAAGTCTAACATAAGGAAGCTGCAAACTATCCAAAATGGAGCTGTTAGAGCAGTCAATGGTTTAAGCAAATACTCTAAGGTATCAGCAGAGAGTCTGCATTGGCTCGCAGTCGGACAACAAATTAAATTTAAAAGTGCTGCAATTGTCTTCAAATGTGTGTCCGGGATGGCTCCCAAATACCTCTTGGACAAAATACAGAAGAACCCATTAGGAGATTTTTGTGATCCAACAGTAACATTGATTTGTTACAACTTCGCCAAATCCTCAAAAGAGCAGTTAGTATTAATTTCAGCTTTTGGGCTCCTAAGATCTGGAACTCACTTCCGGTGTCGATAAAAAATGGTGGATACATCAGTATATTTAAAAAATAACTCAAGACGTGGTTGTTCAATGGTGGTACTGAGTAATCCATGCCTCCTGCTTCTGGTTTTTGCCTGCTGCCTGCTTTATGTTCTCTGTGGTGTTTTGTCCATGTGAGCGCTCTGAGGCCTTCGGGTGATTTTGCGAAATACAAAAAACAATATAGATAGACAGAAATTGGTAGAGGGCTCAGTCTCTATAAGTCAGTTAACTTCTGAAGAGTAATGATTCAATCCTTGTGGGGAAAGCTATGAGAAAAGATCTAAGTGCAGTTTGGCTAAGAGAAAATGCCATGTTTGTGGTAGTCTGCTTAAAAAGGATTGACTGAGGGTCTATCACTTCTTGAGGGAGGTTCTTTTTAGGTCGTGCCACTCTTTGTATAAACTAGTTGGGAACCTCCAGAGACCCACAGTTTGTCTATGATGGGGACTTCAGTGTCTCCTGAGAGGCAGTGCAGCAAAATCAGAACTAGGATAATGGGAGCACATTGGTGAGTACCTGAGATTGTCCGCTCTGCATTCCATTGTACCACTGCTGATATGATTTAGATAATTCATATCCTGTTTTTTTCTTTAGATCTTGTCTGGTTGTTCAGACTACTGTATCTGACTACTGATTTGGTGATATGAAAAATGTATGCCATTACTAAGTTCGAGTTCATACAAAGGTACACATTTCCTTTGTGGGTTATCAGATAAGGAGTATTAGATGTATGTACACTTACAGGGTATCATTAAACAAGTGGCAAACCGGCAAACCTTACAGAAACTGAACTTTCTAAACATTAAGACAGTGTGAGATTTTAGTTTATTTTAATCAGCATGTCCATATACAATGTGGTGAGTTTCCATCTTGCTGTGAAATACTTTCTAATAGACAGGCATAGTAGTTGCAGGGGTGAGGGTGAAAGGTGGGCGATCGGTGGTCCACAGTGTAGTGTTTCAGGGCAGATTTGATGCTCTGGGATAAGAAGGAGAGGCAGTCCCATAACAGCAATGGTTAGGCAGATCCGGGCTAAAGCAAATAAGATATGAAATAGATTTTGTGCCAGGTATGTAGTGGCTCAGTATTGCGTATTGCATTTCTTGAAAAACAAGTAATTTTCAGGTTAGAATTAATTCACTCCTGAACTGGAAGCAATTGGTACAAAGTCAACACAACTTACAGAGCAACAATAATCCAGAGAGCTAAGAAGGAGAAAATGAAAGAAAATTCTCTTTGAATCACGAGGAGAAAATACAAAAAGTAAAGTGGGTTTCTAACAGAAAGTGGAACTTTCTGCCAATGCTTAGAATGTAAGAACTGCAGATGTCCACAAACTGGGTGTGCAGGGGACGGGAGGTTTCCACAAGTTTGTGGACATCTGCAGTTCTTACATTGGTCAGTACAACCTAGTGTCAAGGTTGTTTTTTTTCTCCCCGACACCTCACCAATTATCTTTAATCCATCTACAATCACTTACGTATTGGTGTGCAAATGGCCAACTAGAGTACAGATTCCAATGCTTAGAAGCCAAGAAGTGACGCAAGATTGGGCACAAGGGGGTTTGGGTACTGTAATTAGAAAGTGAGGCTGAGATTGATGATAGTGAGAAGGCCTGCAGAGGGAAATGGGAGAAGAACAATATGGAGAGGGCCAGAAGAAAAGGCAGTAAAATGGGCACAAACTAAGTACTTGCAGTGTTTGAATCCGTTAAAAGTGAACAAGTAGACAGAGAATTGGGGATAAACGGAAAATAAGCCAGATAGCAGTCTACATGAGGATTAGAAGATGAAAAGAGTAGCATAAAAGAGAAACCTTAGTTGTGAAGTAAGCAGTAAAATCGGGAGGAGAGGGGGAGGGGGGAAAAGAAGGGCCGGAGATGCAGGGTACGTGATTTGATTAATTTGCTACAATAGATGATGAGAATGAGGAGAACGAGTAAGAAATAAAATCAGCACAGTACTGTTTTATAGCCAAGAAAAGTGAGATGTTTGTTCCAAATGATCACATGCTTCGGAGGGAAGGAATACCGACATATTGCTCATAATGATAGCTTGAGCGTCCATTCCATTTCTTCATATGCAGTTGTAGATTTGGATGAGAGAGAGATATCCTTCAGTTGGTGTCTCAGAATTGCACCAGAGAAATCATCTCATAGCTTCACATAATTGCTTTGAAAGCAGTCATTCAGGCTGTTTGGTGATCTTTAAGCAGAAGGATAGAACACATTGTGACGAAATATTGGGTTCCCAGACCACTGTCATTGGTAGAACAATAAGGAGGGTAAGTCAATGAGACTTCTGGGTTAAGCATAAATAGGCAGCACTGAGTGTAGTGTAAGGAAAGAACAGTAAGGTAGTGTCGTTTTCATCATTAATTCATTGCATCTCAAATTGCCTGGTTCAAGTGAGTGAGATGTTTTGCAAAGTTTGCAAAGTTAGAGTTTGTCAATTTCCAGCTCTTTACTAGTTTATGATTAGTAGAACTAATGCAATGGTGTGTGAATGTGTCACATGCAAGCAATGTGCCCAAGCTTTCCCTAGAAGTGGGTGAGCTTGCTTGATTTGTCTATGTCTACAACTTCCCATTTTAACCCCCTGGGATAGCCATTGAGGCTTCTGCTGTCCATTTTAGCTGAGTTAAGAATGGGCAGTGCAAGAAAGACAAAGGGGACAAGGGTGATGGCTAACTGGAAGGGGAAATGGTCGTGAATAGGTAGGTTAATCAAAGGCCAAACCTGCATGGCCATGGCGTGGTGTCAATTTAACAATGCAATGTAACTATGAATATGCCCATGGCTGGAAGTCATGATCAATGGAAACTTAATTAACTTAAACAGCGAATAGACTTGAATGGCATTGATGAACAGGAACTCTACGCTACTCGTATGGTCATTTCTAGAGGTAAATCATATTGTAAGGACGTAACCGCAGTCTCTTACTTAGAGCTCTGATTTTAAGAATTAGCAATGATGACAGGCAGTAAAATATGACAGATTGTGTTGTTATTGTAATGAAATTTAATGACATGCAATGTATGTGGTTTTGTTTAGCGCCCTTCTGCCACTGTTTGTGGCCTTGCTATCCATGGCTCTGTAACAAAAACGTCAGTAGTGGGGGTCACAACTAGGTCAGTGAGAGAGGCAGATGCTAAACCTGTGGGGTTGAAGTGTGTAGGAAGTACCTGGTTCCTTGATACCAATCTTATTTCTATGGGTTTGACGGGGAAACTTGTAGTGTGCTAGCCATAGGGAAGAACCCAAGATGTGATATACTAGCATTTTGAAGCATGGGCAGAGGCAGGTAGATTTACACACAAGGTTTATTTAACACGCCCGGCTCCTGTGGGGCATGTATACATTCAGTAACAATAATTAACAACAATTAACAGATATAAAGTATGTAGGGGACATGAAAACTGTCGTCTCTCGCTTCTTCACTCTCTGCCATCCCCAACCATCAGGTCTCACATGCTTCCATACAGACCCCGAACTCTCCCTACATTCCAATCACCATGAGCCGAGACTTCACCATACTACACAACCCCCTTCCCTTCACCAGGAACTCCTCCCACTTTACGATTCAGTATAATCGACCAAATGTCCAGGCCTTCAGTAACTCCTTCCGAACCTTGTTGTCCTCCATGGCATATCTGTATTATCTGCCAAGGAAAATGTACTCCCAGAAAAAGTACTCACTCCTGAAGACCCAACGCCATCACTTTTCCTTCCAGACTCACGTTCATCCACCTTCTCCCTCAACACTGACCCCTTTAACATCACCTCTTCTTTTTAAAATGCCACTATTCAACTGCTCCCTCACACTCCTCTCATCGTCCAGGCCCTCTATAGTCCCCAGGTCATCTCAACACCTTCTTCTCTGATGTGACCTTTTTCCTTGAGTCACTTCCTACCATCATCCCTGTTGTCATGCTGGGGAACTTCAACCATCCCAAGCCCTTTGCAGGCCCCTGCCTTGAACTTAAATGCCTCATATCTAACCACTGTGTCTACTCCCCCCACGAGAATCATCCCCTCTCTATCTTCACCTTGAGTTTCTCTTTAATTCACTCACCTTCTCAGACCTCTCCATTGTCCCCTCTTCCCCTGATCAGCCCATTGTTCACTTCAATATCTCTGTCCCTCCCCCTTCAACTCCTCATCTCACCTCTTCACTAACTAGGAGGACATTCAGGCATGACTCTCTGTGTCCTTACCTTGATGTCTACGAGGTCTTCTCTCCTGTCTCATTCTGTGAATTATGTTTCTTCCATTGACCGTGCTTTCTCTGACTTTCACTAAGCACTTATGACTCAATTCGACCAACACTATAATGCTTGCATGTTCACACCTTCACGTCCCATCCTCAGCCCAAGATCTCCTCTGAAAGGCAGACTCTCAAAACAAACTCATCATGAACTATGATGCTGGCGCAAATTACGGACATCTTCCCAACCCATACTCTTCAAAACTTCCCTTGCTGTCTTACGCTCAGCGCTGAACTCTGCCATTTCCTCCTACTTGATAAAAGCACTGTCCTCCCTACGGAATCATGCCTACAAACTATTATCTAGCCTCCAATCTTTGCTCATACCTCGAAAGCCAATATCCATCACCTCATTACTTTCTGCTATTTACTTTTTTCACTGCTTTTTCTCTAAACTTCATGACACTCAAAGTCCTCATCTCTCTCCCCCAACACATTTTCTGTCCACCACCTCTTCCCACTTCTTCTATGCTTAACCACTTCTAATCTACCTCTCCTATTGAATTAGCACCCATCCTCATGCTAACCTTTTATCTTTATACCAACTTCCAATGCCACCCATAACTTCCTATTTCCTTCCCACCCAACCTTCTTGCTTGCTCCCTCATCCAAAGCTTGCAATATTGTGGTTCTCTTTGACAGGGACAAATTAATGCAACAATTTGTCACTCGCATTTACCTCGTCAACATTCAGAAAATGTGTCCTTTTCATGCTAAACACTCTACAAAAATTCCAATCTCCACTCTTGTGCTCACCAAGCTGCACTACTGTCTGTTCAAGCCAACTCCTTGACCTTTCTCTCTTTCTCTTCCTCCCTCTAGACAAAGTACTCAACTTTCCTATCTTTACACTAGACAAACTACCCAGATCCTCCCCCATTCAACCTACCAAACACAAGCTCAGCTGTCATTGGTCTTCTACATCAATACCAGTGTGATTGAATCCCAGTTTACTAACCATCTTATTTTCTCTGATACTCTTCTGTACTCAACCTCACCATCTCATACTCTCCCTCTGCCTCCTCTCGCTTACACTATTACTCCCTATTTGCCCTGCTCAACTGGAACTACTGGCCATAACAATAAAAGCCAGCACAACTGTGGATCTCTTCAAAGCTCGGCTTAAATGTCACTTACTTGCTGAAGAGTAGGAGCACCCTGCCCTCTCTCCAATTCTCCCTACTTGACTCCACCACTGCCTCCAGTGACACTTAATAATGCAATTATGTATCATGAATTAGTACTCCTCTTCAGTTTGAAGTACTTGCCCCCTTATTTTCATTTGACCGATGCAAGTCACCTGTTTTCCTATGTACATTGTATTTCTGTTTGTTTGGTTTTGCCCCTTGAATATGTACTCATTTTTTAAACCCTCATAAACTGGATAGTGGGCAGTCATAATGTCGACAGTAAAAATGTCGTCAGTCAAAATTTCGAAAAATAAATGTCGAAAAAAATAATGTCGACAAACAATAATGTCGACATTTTTTCGATATTTTTTTGAAATGTTCTATTTATTGTATGAATAAATAAATACATATGTATAACTAAGATGTGTTGAGTATGAGGGGTGGTGGGGGGTGTGGGGGGGTGGCAGGGGGTGTTGGGTGAGAGGGGTTGGTGGAGACACCCCCATAGTAAATGATACTCTTTATTTATTTAATTATTGAATAAATAAATAAATATATAATCAGTATGTGTTGAGTATGAGGGGTGAGAGGGTGGTTGGGGGGGGTGTGGGGGGGGGGGTGGCAGGGGGGTGTTGGGTGAGGGGGGGTTGGGGGGACCCCCCATAGTAAATGATACTCTTTTTATTTATTTAATTATTGAATAAATAAATAAATATATAATTAGTATGTTTTGAGTATGATGGGTGAGAGGGTGGTTGGGGGGGTGGCAGGGGGGTGTTGGGTGAGGGGGGGTTGGGGGGGACCCCCCCCCCATAGTAAATGATACTCTTTTTGGTTATTTATTTATTGAAAAAATAAATAAATAAATAAATAAATATATAAATAGAATGTGTTGAGTATGAGGGGTGGGAGAGTGGTGGTGGGGAGTGTGGGGGGGTTGCAGGGGGGTGTTGGGTGAGGTGTTGATAGTTCTAAGTGACATTTTTTTTGTCGACATTTTTTTTTATAAAAAATGACTTTTTACATTATAAGTATAGGATGTCGACATTATTGTTTTCGACATTTTTTTTTCGACATTTTTGTTTGTCGACATTTTTTTTTCGAAATTATGACTATAAACCACTGTATCACTACTTGTTCTCATCTTTATGCTATTGCACAGGCAGCATTGGCAGGAATGCTTCCAACATCTGTACATTTGTTACTGTAAGTCATAAATTGACATCCCGTTCTTCAAATAAATACAAATCACATACTATTCATGCAAATGACTCTCTGTCAGACCAGAAGAGATGTGGCATAATGTCTTGGGACACAGTCTTTAGGCTAGATTTCCAAATTCTGTTCCTGACAGCACACGTTTTGGTAAGTGTCAGTCCCCTATTGAAGCAGCATATGTTCAGGCACGTGTAGCAGGTCAAGGTCAGAGAGTAGAGGCAATGTATGCATGCTCAAACTGACTGAGAGAGAAACAAATGAAAAACAATAAAGGGATGCCTTTGTTTGCTTGCTCCACCTACTTACCTGTCAACACTACTCTCTCTGACTGCCCGGGGTGGTCATTTTCTAGAGTTTCCAATCCGAAGTTTTCAACAAAGTCTTTCTGGGCGGCTGCTAAGTGTCAAGGTGACACCCTGCGAGACATCAAGTAGTCAACATGTCAAGGGCTGAGAGTGGGGAGGTGTTCCTAGTGCCAGGGTCACCAGCAGACACACTCTTGATTAATGAGAAGAACACACTACTATTCTTGAGCAGCTTCGAGGGATACGGAGGTTTTAGTGGTGGTGAGTGATAAAGAACAGGATGTAGAAGGCAGAAGCCTGATCTGGATTCTGTGGTCTCTGGAAGACCTTTTAGCAGTAGTGCAGTGATGGGCACTGTCTCTGGATAAAGTAAAATTAAGAAAATGCTTCGTCTTTCCTGTTTAAAATATGGTGCACATTTGGATAGAGGCATGATTCTTTGTTACATCCAGTCCAATAACCAATAACCACACTGTGGGATCAGGCCGTGGTTAGGGGTGGTGTGGTCAGTATGTTTGCGACACAGATAACATGGTGTGTGATACCATTGGTGGTTATTGATACTCGCAGCAGTACAGACTAAGCAGGGGTGCCGATTAGCCAGAACACTCTGCCAACCAAAGTTAAAATAAAATAGTGTCACTCTTCTTGGGAAGAAGAATCCCATTTGGAAGGAAGGCCTGTCATTTTGTTAGCCATGCAGCAGGGGTAAGGGGATATCCCGGCCCGTTCCGCAACAATGCAGGCCAAGCCGCAACACTGATTACGCGGAATGCTTACCTGATCAAACCACACAGTCATTTTGAATGAACAAAACATTCTCTCCGCTCATCCTGACCACAATATTTTGGCCTCTGATGTTGGAAGTAACACCTGCCATTCAGTGCAACCAATGCCTGGGATCACGGCCACGACTCCTTCCACGCCACTGCACAGAGCTGAACACAGATCCAAAAGCCCCACCATTGATCAGTCCCGCTCCACTCAGCAGAAGCTGTTTTCCCACCCTTTCAACGTTTGCCCTGGGTCACGGGCCAAGAGCATAGGCCGTCCAGTTTTCTGAAAAACTATTTCTCGTGCCTGTGGAGAAATCCGTCGTGTGGCAAATTCGATCTCTAAATTAGAGAGGGGCTAGGTGAAATGTTTGTATACAAACGCTCCTTAAAATTTCCGAAGCATTTCAGTGTTTTGTGCTGAAAGCACACCCACTATTAAATTAACATACCCCCCAAAAAAACATGGATTCCTTTCCCATTTTTTCCACTTTTATTGAAACCCTGATAGCTTCTTATCTACATTCTGTAAGTGATACTTGTTATTCATTCAAGTCAAGTTTTACCTAATCTAAAACTGTTTCATGCTACTGTAGTGTGTTGCACTGTAAATTGTGTTTAGTGACTACTTGTATTATTGAAAGATGAAAAAAGACAGGACACACTCGCAAGTGGCCTTGAATTTCCTAGTACCAGGTGAGTATATGGCATCTCAGGAAAACCTTTGAGCCATATGACTAGTGATAAGTGGCCTTCTCAATGATGATGACTAACCTCGGTAACCTGAATTTAATAAGTCATCAAGTAAAAATTAATAATGATCATTGTACACTATAAGGATGGGGAAGAGCCAAGATAGCCGGAATCTAGGCTACCACAAGGTGTTGTTGGAAGAGCCAGGTCGTTTGTTTTTTCCTCAACTTAAAGAGAGCTGCAGCAGTCCACATTTCCACAAGGCTAGAGAACCAGAGGACTGGATTGTGGCACGATGCTGGCAGTTACTCAGTTTTCTCTTTTCAGTCTGGGGATGGTCTTACCGAAATATGACTGTGTGCTGCCTGATGTTTTTAGTTTGTCCATCAGGCAGGACATCATGCTGGCAGTGGTTGGCTTGTAGGCGAGGCATGCAGTTTTGAACCAGATCATATCCAGGATGGGGAGGCAGTGCAATTTGTGCAAGGTTTGGGTAATATGCTCACATTTCTTAGAGCCAGAGATGAGGCAAACTGGGGCAGGCTGGGTCACTTTAAAGGGTGTCAAAGGAGCATCCTGGATCCCTGTTGAGGAGAACATTATCCCGTCGATATGTGCATCAACATTCAGAGCACCTGCTGCGGGAAGAAGGATTTGATCTTGTAGAACAGTGAAATTTCTGATACCACGTCTTTTGAGCCTTTTTTACAATGTTTTGGTTGGGTTACGTTTTAAGAAGCCACTCTTTAATACACGTTTGAATGAATCCAAGGTATAAGCAAAGGCAAGCCAGACCTTGTCGGCCCATTATATAGTGAATTGTGATTTTTGGACTCATCCAGTGACTACACCTCTCTCCTGGTCTGACCATGCTCTCCTCTCATCTGGAGCTCCTGGACTCCCTGGATAAGCCTCTGCCTGCACTGCCAGTCTCCCGCTCTGTCATTCAACTAATGCAGCGAGTGTCAGTCACTGCTTTTGCTGCCATTTCCATCCCCCCTCCCACCCCGTGCCATTGTTTCTCCTATCGACATAGCCCTCACCAACATTCATCTCTCCATCTCCAACATCCTTGACACCCTTGCCCCTGCCAATTAGGATCCATATGAAACCTGCCTCCAAGCGCAACAGCTGGTATGATTCGGACCTATACTCTCTGAAATGCAAGTGCAGAGTTGCTGAACAGAAGTGTCAGGCTTCAAGCACATCCATTAACAAACTGGCCTGTCACCTGCTCCAAAGGCATTACAGTCTCTCCATCTGCTCCAAGAAGAGGGCCCATTTTCAAGCTCACATCTCTCGGTTCACCAACAATGCAGCTGAATTGTTCAAAATATGTAAGGAACTAGCCAATCCTACTGCAGTTTCCAAATCTCCTCTTCCATCCAAGGTCCTCTGTAATGCCCTGCCATTTTATAACCAAAACCCCATACATTCTGTCCTCACTCTCCTCTATACCCCTGCTACTCCCCAATCTACTCTCAGACCTCCCTTGGCCCCCCTGCTTCCCATACTCTCATCCTTCTTGCCCATACCACTGGATGAGGTCTTTCAATCTGTCTGCTTTATGAAGGTCTCCTCCAAACAGGTGCTACCCTGCTCCTCCAGAACTATCAAGGACAACATTTCCTCTCTCGCTGCCATGGTTGATTTCTGCAACCATTCCTTTGCCATTGGCTCCTTCCCACTATCCTCAAGAACTCCCTTGTGGACCCTCTCTTAAAAAGTCTGCCTACCAACCACTCCTGCCCTACTAACTACCACCCTATCTCCTCTGCCCCCTTCCTGGGAAAACTCTTGCAGAAGTTGGTCATCTACCAACTGACCCACCACACTGAATCTGTTGGCTGTCTCCATGACCACCATTCTGTCTTCAGAGCATCTATAGGCACAGAAACTGCTATCCTGAGCACCCATGAAAACCTGCTCTCAAATCTTGACTCCAATTCTCCTTCTGTTCTCATCCTCCTTGATTTGTCCCTTGCCTTTGACATGGTCAATCATGTAATCCTCAAAAAGAGGCTCTGTGATACCATTGGTATCACAGATCTGGCACTGGATTGGTTGACCTCATTTCTATCTAATCAACCTTCCCAGGTACAACTGGCCCCTTTCCTCTCCTCCATCTCACTCTCTACCTGTGGTGTCCCTCAGGGCACCATCCTATTGCCTTGGCTCTTCAACATCTACATTGCCCCTCCGGCCCACTTGATCTCCTCCTTCTCTCCTCATTCGCAGTGTTATGCTGATGACACACAGCTCTCCTTCAAGCTTCCCTCCGCTGCTTCCTCTTCTTCCTCTCTCATTCCTGACGGTCTGACTGCTATTCAGGCTTGGTGCAGGGCTAATCTCTGCCTTAATGCCAATAAGACTGAGATCCTTCTCAATGGGACCCTTCTCCTCATCTTGTGAGGTTAAAAACCTTTGCATCATCTTCGGCTCCTCGTTCTCTTCAACGTCACCTCCTCAGAGGTATTCTCCCCTTCCTGATCTTCCCTCAGAAACTCAATGTCTCCAGAAATGTGGTTCTCGCTAGGCTGGGTTACTGCAACAGCCTTGTGCTCAAGCTGCCTCTTTCCTCTATTTGCCCCTTTAACTAATCCAGAATAGGATGACAAGACTTATCCTTTGACTCAAGCACAGGGACCACGACTCCCCAGCCCTTAAATTTCTCCACTGGCACCTGGTGGAGAAATGGGTGTCAGTGATGATTTGATTTGTTTCTGATTTCCCAGTCAGTCGACCTGATTGATTGATGTCAATTCCATGTCGTCCAAATGATCAATTGGGAATTGTCTGAATGGTTGTCAAAAGAGAGTACCTCTTTTCACACCTGCAATACCAACAGTGATTGTGGTGATGGGCCTAAGAGTGTGGCACATCTATCATTTCTCTGTCTTTGTGTCAAGACTTGTGCGGGGGGCATGGGGATCAGATTTGGCCCCTCATCTAGACAATAACATCTACAGTTATTTTTTTTGTTGCTTTTGAAACAGCCACCATACCATTTTTAAACATAAAATTAATGGCTGTCGGCACCCTAGAAAACAAGATGGTGTTCTAAGAGATACAACTCCTTTAGTAGAGGTGGATTACCACTTTTGCTGATGCTTTTAACGTGGGGAATTACCAAGTGGTACTGCCAACCAGGTTGGGTGTTATTGCTTAATTGTTTACATGGCAGCTGATATTATGTCCCGCAAACTACCTTCCAGAGGCTTTGCTGGCCCTCTGGCAGCAGGCATTGGGACAACCCAACTTAAATGTAAGAAATGATCACATTTCAGTAGTTGAGATCATTTTCCTAATAGACGTGAGTAGTGGTTTCGTGAGTAGTGGTTTCAAAATATGGGTGTGAAAACACAATTATGTTCAGGTTTCTGGCTAGATGTTTGGGTGTGCATCATTCGAAAAACTGCATGCATGTTTCAGGAGGCAATAGACTTACACGTTTTATAAGTTGCTACAACAGAGTAATGTCATATAACAGGTGAGTAGTGATGGCACCTTAATTAAACAAATAAATGTACATGTTTTGATTAAGTATTGCTGGCTTGCTATGTACAGTAAAGGCACCATAGCCCTGTGGCCATATGAGAGACATGTTGCTTTGGTGCAAGTGCTATTGACACTAATTGCCCTAGGATAAAATACCGTTTCGTTAAATGTATTTTTGTGACAGTGTAATGTTTGCCCTAGTGCTAAAACGTAATTCAATGTGCCCTAGAGTATCCCAGTGCAAAGAAAAGCATTGAAAGAATATGGGCCTGATTTACAAACGCGTTTTTCAATGGCACTCTCCCATGGAAAAAAGCTTTGTAAATCCAGCCTCATGCTTTTTTTTACCCCATGGCAGTTGTTGCCCTAGAGCTAATACAGTGAAACACTATTACTTCACTTGCACCAGTGAACCTATTCTAGAACAAGGGACTTGTTATCAAAAAGTGATGAAAACGGACACGGTCAAGGTGAATATGCACGCTGTTCCAAAGCATATGTGTTGTGCAGACATGTACAATAGCCATGTTAATTAACTTTTAGCATAGATTTGTATTTTTGTAAGTTTTATTTGATTTATAGTTTGTACAGAATCGATAAAAGACAAACCTTGAACAAATAGGAAACACTTGCAAAATATACAATGTATCACAAGTGAAAGCAAGCATATCCAAACATATTATCACAACAATTGTGATCATCTCATCATAAATCAGCCCTACATAATAGAATTTTCATCAAATGTAGGGAGACATTGGGATCAGACAGAAAGATGCTTTTCCTGAATCAAGTGTGCAGGCACTGTGCATTAGTAGTAAGCGCTAGATGGATGATACAAAGATTAAGTGACAACTCTACATTCTCAATGAACAATCTCCACTTCATGAGGCATTCCATTTATTTTGTGTAGGGCAATTCAAAGACAGCATTTCACTACCAGCTTCAAGCCTAGCATAGAGTGTTCAAAGAAGTGTCAAGCAGACATGCAATCCTAGAAATGGAATTCTGAGAAACAACAAAGATGCTCTTGTTGACCAAACTCACCCTTTCCTTTCTTTCCTTTCATAGAGATCCTTCTGTAGCGCCATGTTGGAGGAACTCAGGATGTCTCTGAAGTGCCAACGGCGGTTAAAACACAAACCCCAGCCACCAGTCATTGTGAAAACGGAAGAGGTCATCAACATGCACACATTTAATGACAGAAGGTTGCCAGGGAAGGAAACCATGGCATGAAGCTGGGCGTCAGGACACCCCAAGCACAAACTGTCGGCCTTTTTATTTTCCTTTTCAAAACTTTGCGAGAATGTTTCCTGTGGAAATATGCAACCTGTGCAAAATAAAAATGAGTTACCTCATGCCGCTGTGTCTATGGACCTGAGACAGCTCTGATCTAAACAGTTGCAATGGCCAGACTCCAATAACCAACATCGCGGATGAACCTAGTTCTGCGGGGTTACACTGTTTATCATGGGTTCCACCATTCTTCTGGATGAATGTTACGTGTGAGTTTTGTGACTGGTTTCAAATGCGTTCTCAGTGAGATATAAACAGGTTAATTTTTTTAAGTTCAACTGTTGCCAGGTGATTACCGACAAGAAATGTTTGGTTGAGCAAGCACCAGAGGGATTGGTCAAAAGTGAAATCAGATCTCAAATAAATATCTGCTCCGGATCGGAGCAGATGGTATGTTCTTACGAACTCTCCAATAAGAAGGGGCAGGGGTGTTGTGGGCAGGTACTGCAAGTCCCATTCTACGTGCCATATCGAAATCCACATCTGAACAAGAAGTCTAGACAATTGTTATGTATATGAAAGGAACTTTCGAATCCCATGAGAATTAGAAGAAGTACAAAAGTAATCTTACATATATCTACCCACTTTCTGGACTGTGTGTGTCACTGTTGTCATACAAAATGTCAATAATCAAGGCAATAATGATTTCATTAAATTCACTTAGATGGGTATCTATGAACATTTCAGGGGTTGGTCAATTCTTGATGACAGGTTTTTGAGAGTTCAGAAGAATGTATCAGACTGCCTCTGAAGGTCAGCAGGGGCTTGTTTACTCAATTGAGGAAGGAGGGAAGCAGGGTGCATTCAGACCTACAATGGTTTACATGTCAGACTCAACTGGAACCCTGCTCCTGCTAGGAAGTGAACCAATTAAAGCCTGTCCGATTATCTCTCACAGTTGGAAATATGATTGGCCATCTACCAAACGAATATTTGGAGAACGTTTCTAGAACCACACGTCTCAACGCAGTCAAAGTCTTTAAATGTTCCAGATGCTTGAGCAGTTTTTCAAAAAAAAATGTTCGGGTTTATTTGTGGAAATGCAAGATTTCTATGAAAATAGTTTTTGTATGGAAAATTTTGTAATACTTTTTATCAACAAAATCAAAACATTCTTTCCTGTCAGGGGTGTTATGCCAAGCATGAATGGTAGTGTGTGAGCACCACCAACGTTTGGTGAAAATTATTTTTATCATGATCAAGGAATCGTAAGAACATATTTTCAAGTTAGATTATATAAAAGGTAGGTTCACTACCAACACTGCTTACCATGCAACACCCCTGGTCTCCACTAGGCTGAGAACATAATGTAATAAAAAATTGTGTGTAAATGGTAAAATACACAAACCTCCTGACCACATTGTGATAACAGTTGAAGTGCACACAGTTTGCTGTTTGAATTCAATGCACAAAATAAAAAAAAAATCAATAAAAATTCTTGTGTTAAATTAATCGGAAGACAGTTGAACACATTTGTTGTATCTGATACATGTTTAATCCTAATTCTTCACTCCATAGTGATGAGTGGTGAATGGAAACAGACTGGAAAAACAGCATATCATTTCAGTGGTACAAAAAGTAAGTAACGTGCAACTTGCACCTTTATTCTGAGCTATCGAGAGAAATTGGATACACTATATTTTTGTCATTTTGAAAAGGATTTCAAGACAGCTGTCAAATTGCCATACATTACAGGACAATACTCTAACTCTGCCCAATGGTTAGCACATTTTAGTGTGATAGATGTGTAAGCATCACAATGATTGTGACTAATCTGCAGGGCTGATTAAACCTTCAGGTCATTTGAGAAAAAAGCCATTTTGAGCACTCAAACATTCATTTGTGTTTTGTTCTGCAAGATACTTCAAAGATCCTTGGTGGAGTCGAAGCCAATGTGCTTTTCATTGGCATACTGCAAATCAAGTGAATTTTCACAGAAACCCGAAATAGTAAGCACCAGTCACTTCGCACAAAACATGCAATTTAATTGAAAAATGGTTTGTAAGAGAAAACAAGTAGGTGGCAGAAACTTTTTCTCTCAACAAATGATATATAACTTGTGACAAGAAATCAATTTCTTCATGGAAAACACATCTGTTTGTTATATACATTAATCCATTGATTACTAAGTAAATATTGTTTTGAGGAAATTAATCAATTTATCTGAGAAGAACACTACTAAATTAATGAAAAAAACTAAGTCTGGCAGAAATATCAAACCATTTGATCAGTATGTATAATCATTAGATTTGAAGATTGTTCCATCAAATATGCATTCCACCCTGGTGGAAACTATGTTTTTGTTCTGCACATCAAAGTCTTAGGTAGCATGCAAGTACACCAACTAAGTCATAAAGTGCTAGAAGCTCACCCCTCATCTAGGACAAGAGAATTACGTCGAATGGGCCACTTGAAGGTTTTAGGTATGATGTGTATGTTACCATGGCTATGGAACCAGTTTTGACAAGAAATCCTGGGTAAAACCCTTACTTTAGGTCTCTTGCAGTGATTCCTTATCCAATCAGGAGCCTTGTAACATGAGCCGAATCACAGGTTTATTGTTGTGTGCATCCAGCCAATTGAGCCCTGTTGCGCTGAGTCATTGAGTCCATTTGAGAACTGTAAACTCTCTCTAGTTTGACCTTTCATCTAAGAACAATCACAAATTATGTTCCGTTGTGGGTTTTGTGCTGTGCACAAAGTAGCACTCAGAAAATGTCCATGCTTGGAGGTGGTATGGAGGAATTTTGCTGCATTGTTACACTGGATAAGGGTTTTGAAGAGTGCAATGGAGTTGTAGTTGTTTGGTTTTTTTTGTCGAGATTGATTTCCTCTGATGTGTTTTTGTTTTTAGTTTTTGTGCCACTATGTATTGGTGTTTGATCAGTGTTTTCCTAATTTGAGGGTACTCCGCACATAAAAAAGCAAGAAACAATATTGTTTGTGACTTTGTACCTTTTGTGTCCCTTACTAAAATTCTATACACTCAGAAAATTCCTGAACAAACTTCTATCCCGCAAAATCTTGGGGAAAAAAATGCTTTATCCTTCCCAGTTTTCCTTTGCATGTTTTGTGTTGTCTTTCCTCCCCACTTGCAGCTCTAATCGGGTTTCATAGTTTGTATTAGTGGATATTTTTAATCACTTGTTCACAACTCAGGCATTGCGCTCATTGGCTCTCAAAACCCCAGGGGTGGTTTGGTTTCACACTCTTGGGTGTGATTCATAGTTATGAGTGTTCACATGATCATTGTTGGTTCTCTACTCTATTCATGGCATATTTGTGATGCTGGGAGTGGAAGATATTTGTTGGAGAAGCTGCATTTCTCCTCAAAGGAGGAGGAGCATTACCCCCATTATAGATGGCAAGGGGAAATCTCATCTGATGGTTGGTACCAGTTTGCAGGCCCAAGCCATGCAACTTTGCCAAGCATCTGTTAATAGGTTGAGCCTAAGGCATTGAATGGGAGAGGAGTTGGGGCCATCGGAGGAGGCACCAACTACTTACATGGAGGTAGGGGAGCCATGACCTCTTTTGAGCAACCCTATGGAGGCAAGGGAGGTAGAGCCTATTTCGGATGTCCGCACAAAGTCTGGGGAGCCAAGGGTTGTAGTGCTTATAGCAGGAACAATGAGAACACCATGTTGAACCCCCACAACTAGACAACCTGTTCATTGGGTGTCAGTGGCGCACCTCCTGGGGCAATCAGCAGGTTTATGTTGCCGCCACTGCAGCAACTGCCCCAATAAATGTTTGGGGGGTTCTACCGTTGTCTCCACACCAGTAAAATACTAGTAGTTGCGGGTTAAGGTTTAAAATGTGGGTGGGGTGGGGGTTGGGGTAGGGATAGTAGTTAAGGGGACGAGGGGGCGTTGGAATACCCCAAATAAAAAAATAAAAAATATGAAGTGACATTTCAAAGTACTATTGTGGAACTGGTTGGGGGCAATCTGGTACTGGCATGGCCTGCTTTTGGAATAGCAAGAGACCCTAGACTTCATGATGAGGTATGAATGGACCGGGTTCCTTTATTGCAGGTAGTCCATTAGCCATGGTGGGTTGGGCTTCTCAGTAGTAGAAGTCAAAATACATGGGGTCTTCCCCACCCTTCCCTCCTGTAGAGTGCCATGTAGTGGGGATGGAATAAAGCAGCTATTCGGAGCAACCAAACTCACAGGGAGAATCTTCAGCCCTAAGTTTGCCAGCTGAGAGAGAACTGGAAACATGTAGGAAATGCTATGTGGGAAAGTTTGCAACCTTAAATGCTCAACTGCACCCTGTGAAAGAGCTTGAAAAAGGGTGTGTGTGTCTTCATCCTGTGGGTGACCAGAGTACATTAGTGGGAGGTGGCACCCAGTGTTAGAATCTGAGAACTTTAAGTTGTGACTGTGCCATGTGAGAGAATATGAGAACATGTGAGAGAATACCAGCAGCCAAGGCTAGGCACATGTGAGTGATTGGCTGAACCTCTGATTGCTTCCTCCAGCAACCTCCTTATTCCACATGAGGAAAAATGGGGGCACTTGATCCCCAGCCCTCTCCAGGTAACTGCAGGACTTGTGGCACTGGGCTGTCGGACAAGAGATGTTCCTCGTTCCTCTTCACCTGGCGGGAGTCAAGAACACCATTGCAGACACCCTCAGCAGGTTATTTCGCTCCTGCCATGAGTGGGAACTTCAGCAGGACCAGGTGGACCGCATCTTTGTCAAGTGGGGCCAGGCCCCAGATCGATCTGTTTGCGACGGCATCAAACTCCGAATACCAAACTTTTGCCAGCAGATTCCACCAACCAAGGAGCCTGGGGGATGCGTTCTCCTTTCTCTGGGAAGGCCTTTTTCTGTACGAGTTTCCTCCTTTGCCTCTTCTGCTACAAGTCATCAATACACTCAGACAGTGCCGATGCAGGATGATACTCATTATCTCGGCATGGCCGAGGCAGATTTGGTACCCATACCTTTTCAGTCTGTCAGCGTCACCTCCAGTCAAGCTGCCGGTGGTTCTGGATCTTCTAACAAGAGGAGGAGGTGCAATCCTTCACCAAGACCCAGGATAGGTGAACCCAAGGGCTTGGCTCCTGCAGCCCTAGAGTTTGGTAGATACTTTCTCTGGTGACACAGGTGAGTGGAAAAAAAACCTGATTCCCTTCCCGACCTTGTAGGCCATCTTTTGTTTTTAAATTAAATGTGTGCATCTGAGTGCCTACCATGCTCTGTGTGTCCCGGCTCCTCTCCCCTCCTCTCATCTTCCCTATCGAGCTCCCACATACCCTGATTGGTGGACTAGACATCCACAACAGAGGCCTAGCCTCTGCATCCCTCGCCCCCTCGCCACTTTCTCTGGTGAGCCAGGTAAGTGGAAAAAGCCCCTGATTCCCTTCCTGACCTTGTTTGGTTTTTAAATTAAATATGTGCCTCTGAGCACCTACCACCCTCCATGTGTCCTGGCTCCTCGCCCCTCCTCCCTACTTCCGTATCGAGCTCCCTCCTCCCACCCTCCATCCCTCCCACCTCCCACCTCCCCTGATTGGTGGACTAGACATCCACAACAGAGGTCTAGCCTCTGGTCCCTCGCCCCCTTGACACCTTCTCTGGTGAAGTAGGTGAGTGGAAAAAGCCCCCCGATTCCCTTCCCAACCTTGTGAAGCCATCGTTTTGTGTTTAAATTAAATGTGTGCATCTGAGCACCTACCACACTTTGGGCCTCATTAGGACCCAGGCGGAGTGGGTTTCCGCCAGCGCTAATCGCGGCGGACCCGTCCGCCGTACTACGAGTTCCCTTAGCGCCATGGAGGTTTTCTCCGCCTGGTTTTACCAGGCGGAGAAAACCATGGCGCTACGGGACCTCGTTGTTAATTACGCCACCGTATTTTACGGTGGCGTAATTAACTCCTTCCCCACTCCCATTATACCCTATGGGGCAAGAATGGGAATGGGGAAGGGCAGAATGGGGATTGGGGATTTACCGCTCCGCCGAGGTCGGAATGGGGCGGTAAATCCGCCAACCCCCATGGCGCTATCGACGGCTTTCCGCCGTGCTTCGCGGTGCATTTAGCACCGCGAAATCCGCCTGGGTCCTAATGAGGCCCTTTGTGTGTCCTGGCTCCTCTCCCCTCCTCCCATCTTCCCTATCGAACTCCCTCCTCCTGCCCTCCATCCCTCCCACCTCCTCCGATTGGTGGACTAGACATCCAAAAAAGAGGCCTAGCCTCTGTGTACCTCGCCTCCTCGCCATTTTCTCTGGTGATGCTTGTGAGTGTAAAAAGCCCCTGATTCCCTTCCCGACCTTGTGAGGCCATGTTTTGGTTTTTAAATTAAATCTGTGCTTCTGAGCACCTACTATGCTGCGTGTGTCCTGGTTCCTCGCCCCTCCTCCTAACTTCCGTATCGAGCTCCCTCCTCTCACCCTCCATCACTCCCACCACCCCTGATTGGCGGACTAGACATCCACAACAGAGGTCTAGCCTCTGCGTCCCTCGCCCCTTGACACGTTCTCTGGTGTAGTAGCTGAATGGAAAAAGCCCCCTCATTCCCTTCCTGACCTTGTGAGGCCATCTTTTGGTTTTTAAATTAAATTTGTGCATCTGAGCACCTACCACGCTTTGTGTGTCCTGGCTCCTTTCCCCTCCTCCCAACTTCCCTATCAAGCTTCCACTTCCTGCCCTCCATACCTCCCACCTCCCCGTTTGGTGACTAGACATCCACAACAGAGGCCTAGCCTCTGCGTCCTTTGCCCCCGTCACTTTCTCTGACGATGCAGGTGAATGGAAAAATCCCCCCGATTCCTTTCCCGACTTTGTGAGGCGATCTTTTGGTTTTTAAATTAAATTTGTGTATCTGGGCGCCTACCGTGCTCCATCTGTCCTGGCTCCTCTCCCCTCCTCCCAACTTCCCTATCGAGCTCCCTCCTCCCACCATCCATCCCTCCCACCTCCCCTGATTGGTGGACAGGAAACCATTTAGAGCAGCCAACCATGGCAGGCCCCTGCCCTGCAGCCCTGCGGCTAAGGACCCTGAGGCAAAGGACCGCAGCACCCAAAGTAGCAAGCCTCAGACTGTGTTGGGCAGTGTTAGCCTGTGGGGCCATCAACCAACATCGACCAACAAGGTAGGGGATGCGAACGGCAGCTCTGTCCAGATACGGATAGCTTTTCTGTAAATTGTTCAACCCCATCTAAAATCATTCTATCCCCAACTGTTGAGTCTTGTCACAGTTAGATACGGCCCGTAGCCAAATACTGCCTCTCCGTAGTTTGCGCCCAATAGCCATATTTTGAATCTACATAGCCTATACACATTAGCCATATATTTCTCTAAAATAGACTGTCTGAACCAAAATATATCGTTATTAGATCGACTATTGTGCCCCAGTGTTAGGCCCTTTCTCCCTCTATCTAGGTGTCCCAAAACTATGTGCCGCTATTGCGTTTACTGTCATTGCATTTACCATCATTGCATTTACGGGTGTGCCCCCTTGTTAGGCCCTTTCTCCCACTATGTGCTGCTATTGTGTTTACTGTTACTGCATTGACTGCTGTGTCCCAGTGTTACGCCCTTTCTCCCTCCCTCTATCCAGGTGGCCCATATCTAGGTGCACTATTGCATTTACTGTCAATGCATTTAAAGCCAAGTACTGTGAGGGCAGGGCCCCCCCCCAATCCACCTGTTGGAGCAGTCTCTTCCCCACGTCTACACGCCGCTCGCTTTGTTTCCCGAAGAAAGAGAATCACAAGTGGCCTGCATGCCACTACCTCAGCGATATCAGATATATTGTGCTCAAGCACACTGAAGGCGCACCATCAGCTACAGTGGCCTGGAATCCCTTCAGGTAGACTCCCTACCTTGACCGAACACGCAGTTTGCATTTTTGAATTTTTAAAATGGGCAGCGCATCAGTGTTGTGCTGCCCGGCATACACACGCTGTTTATTTGGTTGCCTAGCAACAGTCAGCGCTCATAGCCAATAGAGCTCCGCCAGCAGGTGGCCTTCCCCGAAGGCCCTGAGTACAAGGATCGCCTGTCTGTGCCCACTCCCAAGCCAAGTACGTTGAGGGCAGGAGCCCCCATCTACCTGCAGAGATGCAGGAGCAGTCTCTTCACCACGTCTACATGCCGTTCGCTTTGTTCCCCGAAGAAAGAGAATCACCAGTGACCCGCATGCCACTATCTCAGCAATATCAGATATATTGTGCTCAAGCACCCTGGAGGCTCAGCATCAGCTAAAGTGGCCTGGAATTCCTCCAGGTAGACCCCCTACCTCGACCAAACCCGCAGTTTGCAGTATTTGAATTTCTCAAATGGCTGGCGCATCGGCATTGTGCTGCCCGGCATGCACACGCTGTTTATTTGTTTGCCTAGCAACACTCAACGTTCATAGCCAACAGATGTCTGCTGGCAAACGGAAGCTGGCCCTTTCCCTAAGGCCCTGAGTGCAAGGCTCACCTCTCTGTGCCTGTCGGTGCCGGGCAGACCGTAGGACCTCACCCCTGCCTCCATCGGTATACAACACTACGATCCTGGACTCATAAAGCCCACACTCTCGCACTGGGTGCCCCATACCTATTCATTGCACGTGCAGTGGAAATGAGCCCTGCAACAGAGAACACTGCCTCAACAGTTTGTATCTCTTGCCAAAGCCCCCAGCCCCTTGAGGCGCTGAACCCTCACAAGCTTCCTCTGCCGCAACAAGGTACTGTTCACCCTCCACTGGAGCTTACTTAGGTATTACCTACTATACATAATCCGACCCTCACTAATCATTGTGTTATGCCATACTATATTGTATGATGTCTTTGTCTTGTCACATTGTGATAATATATTGTCAGTAACCCGTCGACCTAGCGGGAGCAGCTACATCCTGCATTACGCATTGCCACAAGTACTGCAGTATATTAGGCATATTGTAAGCCTCCCCAAGAGGTGTTGCACTACCTTAGTAACTATTGTTTTCACCTGTTGCCTAAGAAAAGTCCTCCATATACCTAATTATATTGGCTCAATAGCTGATTGATACTCCTCTTCAATTACGTTCTGTAATTGTCTAGTTTCATACTGTACACTATTCTCGTGGCCCTTACTGTATGCCCTTGCACAAGTGTTAATGATTTGCTAGCCATTTGTACTTTCACTACATGTATTAGCAGAATTGCTAGACATCCATATTTTATATTTATCCATATTAGCGATCTATTATCAATCCAGCCACTGTCCTATCAGTTCTGCCACTATCCGACCAGAGCACACAGAGAATCCCAATAATGTTCCCCATACTCATTAGGTTAACTCACCCAGCCTTCATTACTATGTTAGTGCCCATTGTTCTAACCAGCCTAGTCCACCCCACAGTCATGCACACCCCTGCCCACGCTAACCCTTGCACCAAAGGTACTTACATTTATCAAGGTACAGGTCTGGCCCATATCCACTGTTCCAGACAGCACCCACTTCCCTGCCCCACACCATTTCTGCCTAGAACAGCAGCTTTCCCCCCAACAGCACGAATATCATTCAGATCAGCATCCCCACCACCCCGTGTTTAGGTACCACACAACCCTCTATACTAAGTTCTAGGACCCTAGTCCACACCTCTGTACTCTCTAATCCCATACTGGGGACCACCAACGCCATGCACCAATTAGGAAACAAAATAACCCACCGGTCAACTTCAGCTGCACCACTAGCATTAACTCTCCCAGGTCTACCAAATCCTCGCTCCACAAGGTTACGTCACCAGATACCACACACAACCCAAACTCCAGTCCTCCCACCACACCCCAGCCCTCAGCCTGATAATACAAGCCATTCGGCTCAACTCACCCCACATACTATACATATATCTCTTCCAAATACTCATTGGAAAGGTGCCTTACTGAACGGGTGGTCATTAGGCGCACATGCCATCGACATACACAACCTTATCCTGGAATACCAACTTGATTTCCTAATTATGACCGAAACCTGGCTACATGCAGCCTCAGGTCCATTACTTACTCTAGTCACCCCCCCACCCCCCAACTACACCATACTTAGAACTAACCGACCAGAGGCATAAGGAGGAGGTGTAGCCATCATTGCCAAAACATCCTTACAATTCAGAGCATGTAAAACTGAGACAATAGACAGATATGAACTCTTAGCTCTAAAACTCACTACTGACCCGCAAACAACCATTAACTTCCTTGGAGTATACAGAGCACCGAATACCAATAACCATCCAGACATAGATATCACCTTACTCATCACCCTGCTTCTCAAACCCAAGACCAAATTCATTCTAATAGGAGACATCAACTTGGACTTTAATGATGCCCAACATCATAAAGCCACAGCCTTCTAACAGGCATTACATGAAATGCAGTTCTCCCAAATCGTCACTGCCCGACACATAAAAAAGGTAGATCTTAGTTTGGATCCTAACACTGAATGCAAATGTAACCCTTGAAGACATCATAGAAATATCTTGGACTGATCATCATCTAGTACGTTTCAACCTTTCCACCACCAAGACCAAGAAACCTCCATCTCCTCCGACCATTCCCATCCTAGTGAGAAACTCACGGAAACTCACACCAGAGAACCTAACCCCAATACTAAACAAGTTACTCAACGCGCAGACTACAATGAACACCACACCTGACAGTATCTCCCTCCTTTACCAAACCAATCTGAAAACCGACATCGACAAAGTAGCTCCACGAAAGTCGAAATTGCCTAGACCCAACTGTAGCAACTCTTGGTTCAATGACGAATATATCGAACTCAGAAGAAACAATAGAGCTTTAGAACACTTAAACAGAAAAAAAACCAACTAATGAATCTAAAAAGGATCTCCAGCTAATCGCATAAAAGTACAAAACTGCAGTAATTACCCAGAAAGCCAAGTACCAATGCCGCCTCCAACAATAAAGAACTTTTTTCTATAATTAGGGAACTAGAAACACCCATCACACCGCCCAGTGCAACTATCGCAAGTAATGCATGGTGTACCACCATCCAGGAAGCTTTAGCCACTAAACTCAATTCTCTCCAAGACAAAATTGTAATGAAAAGAAAGCTACCAGCAAATACGGATGATTCAGCTACCTCTACCTCGACTGATAATATAGTACCCCTATCCCTATTCAACTTTATTCCAGTCACCCAAGCCATAGTACTCAAGACTATCGCCTCCCTCAAACCATCTAACTGCAAAGGAGACAGTTTCCTGCAAAACTAGTTAAGACTTGTGCTAACTGCTTTGTCCTAACACTATTTCCTTGTAACCAGAAAGTACTACTTAAATCTTGTAACCTACGCCGTGATAACCCAGGGTTTGGATATATGGGAGTGTGAGCACACACTATCATAAGTCTAGAGCTGCATGCCCAACTTCTATTTCTGTCCATAGCCCACATGACAGGAGACCTTGATTCGGCTCACTTTATAGCATTTAATTGTGTTAAATGAATAAACTTGGCACTCATAGAGTTCTTTCTTTTCACCTTAACAAGGGATGACTCAGCCTCTCACGTTCACTGTTCTTCAAGGATAGATAACCAGTTCTTGGCTGCTCCAGCCAGACAGCCTTCTCACTCCTTCCTAGATTCCATCTGCTTTCTTGCTGCTAGCCAACTTTCAGCCATCTTCTCCATGGGCTTAAGCTTACTAAAATTGTTACACCGAAGTCCAGATTATATATACTGACAGCACCACCTGCAGTCTATTCACTACATATAGCCAGCTTCTAAGCTTACTTAATCTGCTTGTGTTGCTGCATCTTCACATGTGCAATCTTAACTTTGCATATGAAAGTTTACTCGATACTTTAATTTGTCATCAGAGTCGATACGATCTATACATCCTCTTCTTCAGCCACTCCTCTTAGTGCATCCCACTCATCTCTTGTGACGTCACCTACATTTCTTTCTTTCGTTTTGAAATTCCTTCATGATCTTCTTCCAAGAGATTGTCATCTCTACGGGGATACATCAGATAGGGTTTTCTTAGTGGATGCCTTTTCTCAAAGACTCTCTACGGAATAGGAATAACCACTGGTGTCTTGCATCACACGATTTCTGGCTTCCAGCATATAGGTTGGAAGGTGGTGGGACTTCCTGCAGAGGCATTTGGCTGCTCCTCTACTCTCACCCCTCTGGTTAATTTATCGACCACACCTTCAATAACCTCAACATTTTGATTACTTTGCTTGAAGAAGTGCTTCTTCTGGGTCCAAATCTTCACTACTCCCTTCAGGGATCCAGCTGATTTTACATGTTCATCTACTCTCCAGGTCATGTAGCTGCACTGTCCATTTGGATTACAATAGTTCCATCGTCCCACATACTTCTTGTGATTCCTTGGATGCAGGAACTTTGTTCCATCAGGTGCTAAGATGCTGGCCTCTATATATTTTCTGATATCTTCATCTGTCAACTCCTTGGGTCCAAACCCTGATTCGACATTGATCATGATCTTCATTCCTACTGCCTTCTTTGCTGTCTTCTTGTACTGTGTAATTATTATCGGAATGACACAGAATCCAAACATTATCATCATTAATACCACTCCAAGAAACTGAAGATGTTCGCCATCCATTGTGGAACCCATGAAAAGATAGACGCAAAACAACCGTCATCTGCAATGTCCTCTGTTTTATCTTCCATCCAATTGTGTAGTTTCGTCAGCAACGTTATGCCTCTGTCATGGTCCTTTTCTTGCCATTGTGTGAAGGTATGAACGTGCAACATGATGGCCCGATTTTGGCACAAACTCCTCCATCCATCACCATGATCATATCAAGGACATACCTATTCTGTAGGGTCATCAGTCGTATGGCCCCCAAATATTTTTTGACAGCATTGAATACCTTCATGGTAGTGTTGGTCATCTACAGGAGATCCCATCTGGTTATTTGTAACCATTTAGCATTCACCATCGTGTGGGTTCCTGGCATAAAGATGGTCATGAATACTGCAACAGTCTGGCTAAACAACCTGTGCTCATATGGAATAGCATCAAAGGCTATTTATTTAGCTGGAAAATAGTTCTCCCTCTTTGTTCGATTGAGAAATTCGAGGGATCATCTCCTTCTTAAATGAGGCTCCACTTTTGGAAATTCACCAATGTTCCGGTCACTCTGTGGAATCACTAAAACTGGACCATGAATAAGCACCAGTGAACACGTCCCACCCCAATCTTTGGGCAGCTTCATGTAGGCTCTAGACCCACAAGCCCAATATTGGTCCTCAGGCCGGCTTTCCCTGCTCCCATCCTAGTAATTTCAACTGTAGTCCTGCAGCCTTTGTTATTTCCCACATGATTCATTCCTTCTCTTTTAAAGCATAATGTTGCATTTGCCAATGGGATCATAATCATTGGACCTGATTCATCTTTGACCCATGATAATAGTTTGGCATACTTGGCCCATGACTTCAAACATTCATCGTTCACTTTCTGTACTTCTTGTATATATTCATCCTTCAGTAAGGGAGCTGTAGAAGACAACAGCCCATCATCCCAACCCCTCTTGGATTTCACTCGTCCATAGACTAGCAGCTGAGAACGTTCCCAGCATCCAGGCATCCAAGGTATTTCTGGTCTATCAGGACAGTTCAGTTGATCCATTTCTTTAACGATTACCTCTTCCTGTCCTGTCGCCGGATACATAAGCATTTTGCTTTTTGATGCAGGTTCTTTTTCCATCTGCGTAGTCGTAATATAATCATCCTGAAATGGAAACAACAATTTCGCTCCCCAACGCAGAGCGGCTCAACTTCCTTGAAAATGTCCTCTGGTCACACACACCCCATCTTAAAAAGGTTCCTCCCTTTCTTATACTTGGAGTATCAAAACTTGAGATATCTGGTGAATATGCAACCCCTTTAGCTTCTGCATCCACTGCTTTGCTCCCGCAAGAGATAACATCTGTTTGTTTAGTATGTACTGCGCTTTTAACTATCACTATGGCTACTGAGAGTTATAGTGCCTTAATAAGCCTTTCCATTAAGGATGCGTGCTACACTGGAGTGCCGTCTGCTCGGAGGTAGCCCCTCCTTTTCCAACATGCTAGACCCGCATGTACATTTGCCATCATATAGGCAGAGTCACTGTACACCGTCACTTCCTGCCCTTCGTGATTCTCAAGCACGACAATGAGCGGTATCAATTCTG
Organism: Ambystoma mexicanum; assembly: GCF_040938575.1. NCBI lineage: Eukaryota > Metazoa > Chordata > Amphibia > Caudata > Ambystomatidae > Ambystoma > Ambystoma mexicanum. Next base: position 946,740,079 of record NC_090927.1, on the reverse strand, counting down.
CCACTTGCGCTGTGAGATAGTAGTCTAGCACTTGCTACAGTTGCAAACTCACCATTTGCTCTATGCCTCACTACAGCTGCGCCAGAATGAATTTCTACACTTGTCTGATCAATTTTCTGAGAACCATCAATAAAAAGAATTTCCCATCCTGACAAAGCATTCTTTTTTATTCAAGCTATATGATCATAACATTCAACATAATTTGCACAGTCATGCACATGATCACTCTCTGCCACTGGCTCAGCTACAAATGTGGCTGGATTCACTATTTTACATTTGACAATTATGATCGTTGGATTCAAAATGATTACTTCATAAACAGAACCTTCCTGGGATGTCAATGTACCCTTGGGTTTCTCTAAAATGGCAAACAAAACATGTTCCACAAAAAGCATCATAGAACAGCCCATTACAATACTTGTAGATTTCTCAATTGCAAACACATCGGCTGCCAATGACTGTTCGCACAGAAAGTGTCCTTTCATAACTGGATCTAAAAGCCCACTGTAATACGCTTGAGGTTTGTGCCCTAATGTAGTCCTCTGTATAAGCACTGCTGTCATGACTGTCAAATTAGTGTGCAAAAATAAAAAAAACTTTTCAGCATAATTGGGGATTCCCAAAACAGGAGCTTCGCAAATTGCTTTCTTCAACTCCTCAAATCCTTCCTCCATTCAATTGTAACACCATTCACCTGTTTTTCTTTAAAGCCTGCAAACGGGTCTTGTATACAAACTATGATCGAACACTCAGGCTCTAACATAATTGCATAGCCCCAAAAAGTGTTGCATCTGTTTCACTGTGTGTGGTTTTGTGGTTTTCTTAATCGCCTCAGCCATTTCAGGTTCCACCCTTTTTCCATCATGTGAAACCTATGTATAACACCTCTTCTTGACAGTACTGTAGCTTCTCTTTGTCTACTTTGCATCCCTTGTCTGCTAGAATAGTCATCATCTGAATCAAGTCTTGTCTGCACTCATCTTCTGTAGTGCTACAAATTGGAATGTCATCTACGTACTGTATCACAGCACTTTTCAAAACAATATTGCCTAAGTCAATCTGTAGGACCATTAAAGATTGCTGGAGACTCGCAGTACCCGTGGGGAAAACAAGTGTGTTTCAGACGAGTCTGGCGGAACGTAAATCAAGTCAAGTCTTGTGAGTCCTTGTGCAGCGGGATTGAGAAAAACACATTTTTCAAAACAATCACTGTGAAATATTGTGCTTCCATTGGGATTCTGCATAGCATCATTGCTGGGTTAGGAACTAAAGGAAACTCTGCCTCCACAATCTGGTTGTTCGGTCTCATATCCTGTATGAATCTCCACAAACCTCTCTTTGATTTTTTTACAGGATACACCACCGTATTACACAATGTTACTGATGGCACCAGAATACCTTGTTTTATCAGTGCTGAGATAGTCTTCAATATACCCTGATCGGCCTCTCGAGACATGGGGTACTGTTTTGCTCGAGGTAAAATTGCCCCTGGCTTCAGCTTTATTTTAACTTCCGCTATTCCCTTTAACAGGCCTACATCATAAGAAGATATGGCACCTTCTCCAAGTCTTCATCAAAAAATTCTGGACACTGCCACATTATTGCCATTCGTTGTGGGACTTCCCTTTTCTCTATTCTTATCCAGTATGTGATGCTCATAAAGAACACTACTCATCATCTGTTGGATCATCTCTAAACATATCATCATCAGTAATGTCAGTCGACCTGCACACTTCTTCAAGAACTATTACTGTTCTCCATGGTCTACCCTCATCATTCGTTCCTTCAAGCATCATCATTTCCCTTGGTACTATGGCTGTTTCTAACTCTAGAGGGATAGTCTGTCCGCCCTCTTGATCCATAGGTATCTGTGGTCTAAACAAGAATGTGTCAGCTCTCCTCATAGTTTTTCCCACTAAGCCAGGTAGTCATGGCAAGAGAATTTTCATCCCATAAAGAAACACCTCTGGCTCTACTGGTACTCCTTGCAGAGCCACTTGCCCTGTGAACGCCAGTATAAATTCGCCCACATTCATGTAGTGTTTTCCAGGAGTGGAACACACTAACCATTCTTCAGTAAAAGAAAACGTCATGTTAGCACTCTGGGATGTCAATGTACCCTTGGTTTTCTCAGGTGCCACCCTTTTTCCATCATGTGAAACCAATTCCCCTATGTATAACACCTCTTCTTGACAGTACTGTAGCTTCTCTTGGTCTACCTTGTATCCCTTGTCTGCTACAATAGTAATCAACTGAATTGAGCCTTGTCTGCACTCATCTTGTGTAGTGCTACAAATTAGAATGTCATCTACGTACTGTATCACAGCACTTTTCAAATCAATATTGCCTAAGTCAATCTGTAAAACTGTTAAATATTGCTGGAGACTCTCAGTACCATTATGGAAATGAGTGTGTTTCAGATGAGTTTGGTGGAATGTAAATGAAGTCAAGTCTTATGAGTCCTTGCGCAACGGGATTTAGAAAATTCATTTTTCAAATCAATCACTGTGAAATATCGTGCTTCCACTGGCATTCTGCAAAGCATCGTCGCCGGGTTAGGAACTAAAGGAAACTCTGCCTCTACAATCTAGTTATTTGGTCTCATATCCTGTATGAATCTCCACTACCCTCCCTTTGATTTTTACACAGGATACACTGCGTTATTGCACAATGATTCTAATGGCACCAGAATATCATGTTTCATCGGTGCTGAATAGTCTTGAATATACCCTGATTGGCCTCTCGAGACATGGGGTACTGTTTTGCTCGAGGTAAAATCACCTGCCATCAGCTTTATTTTAACTTTCCATATTCCCTTCAACAGGCCTACATCATAAGGGCCTGTGGTCCATCGGACGCTGGGCACCTTACACATGTCTTCGTCAAAAAATGCTGGACGCTACCGCATTATTGACATTCGCAGTAGGACTTCCCTTTTCTCTATTCTTTTCCAGTAAGTGATGCTCATAAAGAACACTACTACATCATCTGTTTGATCATCTCTAAGCATATCATCATCAGTAATGTCAGTCGACCTGCACACGTCTTCAAGAACTATTACTGTTCCTCATGGTCTACCCTCATCATCCGTTCATTCAAGCATCACCATTTCCCTTCATACTAGGGATGCTTCTAACTCTAGAGGGATAGTCTGTACCCCCTCTTCACCCATAGATATCTGTGGTCTAAAAAAGAATTTGTCATGTATCCTCATAGTTTTTCCCACTAAGCCAGGTAGCCTTGTCAATAGAATGCTCATCCCATAATGAAAAACCTCTGGCTCTACTGGTACACCTTGCAGACCCACCTGCCCTGTGAACACCAGTATAAATGCGTGCACATTCATGCAGTGTTTTCCAGGAGTGGAACACACTACCCCTTTGTCAGTAAAAGAAACCGTCATGTTAGGTTTTGTCATCAAATCTCTTCCCAAAATGTTAACCAGTGACTGTCGTGAATACAATAATGGAACAGACATATCACACTCTCCTAAAGAGACTGGTAATTCATCAGTAAAAGGAACTTGACTCATAGTGCCAGAGAACCCTTTAGCATTCATGGCAATTCCTGACATTGGATATTTTACTTCTCTTATACATGAACAAGTAGCCCCCATGTCTACTTAAAAAGAAAAAGATTTGCCTCCTATCGTCACATCAACCTTTGGTTCCTCTTAGGGGTCTGGTGTCACTGATAGTACTGAACACATCAAGTCAACCGGTGAGCTGTCCTATTGTGGGCATATGCATGCTCCTTTATCTGTGAAAGTATTCTCTCCCCTTAAAGTGGTACCTCCTATTCTGGGTGTCAATAACTGTCCTGTGTTTGCACACTGTTGTGTCTGCATTTGGGCGTGTTGCGACTGTCCTTGCGGTAGATTCATTTGCACTTGCTGTGGCTGTTGTGTCTGTTGCATTTGTGGTGCTTGTGTCTGAAACACTATCTGATCTTAGGCAAACCCTTCCCTAGTTTTTGTGTTATATGGTGGAAGATAAGCTGTCCCCCCCTCTTGAGAATTATTGGCCATTATGTACATTCCCTTGGCTACCACATTTGCATGCAATGTGCCCTGTCATCCCGCAAGTCCAACATACTGGGGGAGGCTATCTTCCTAGTCCCCCTTGGTTGAATCATTGTTGCGCATTCTGATTCTCATTCTGTGCATTCTGAAACTCACCTTTATTGCTTTGGAATCCACCACTTCCTCTATAGCCCATGCCTCTGACTCGTAGCATGAACCCATTCACTCCTTGATCCATCAATTATTTGTTTCCGATGCACCCACTGCTTGCAGCATTCCCAACCCTTCTCAGCTTGTCAATACCGCTCCCTCTATGGCATACTTTGGCAATTTCTTCAGAACTAATTTAGCTTCCTCAATTTTGCTAGCCTCGTCTTTCTTCTTAATTTTCTCCTGCAATAGCCGACAGTGATACAATATTGTCAACTGTATTTCAGCCCATGGCTTCACTTCCAACCCCACTTGCTTCTTCATTTGCCTCTGTACTTGTTCAGGCAACCATTGACATAAAATGTGGTAAAACAAAGCCATGTTTATTCCCACGATTCCTTCGTTTCAAGAATCCAATGCTCTTGAATTTCCTGAATGTATGCAATAGGGTCTTCATCTTCTTTCATTTTACGTGTCATAATTGCACCCATATCTGACATGTCAGGATACTGTACCCTGAGAGCCCTCCAAACATCTACTCTGCAATTATTAAAATGGGCTCCATTGTGCGTTTGTTCTTTGGTGTCACACTTTAATAGCCTGCTCTCCTCCCTATGTCATTAGCTCTTTCCTCAAGAATGGCTGCCAAGAGACCCGTAATGTCTCCTATGGCCTACGTAGTTCATCCTTTCATTTTTTCCAATTCATAAATCCATTTTCCCACACCCAATGTCAAACTCGGGAGTTTGCATCTTAAATTATCCTTATCCATCTGTGGCCATGGAATATACTGCGGTCTTGCTCCCCCTTTTTCCAATAAGGGAAACTCTGTGAACCCTAACCCACAATCGACTCCCTTCGTCTGCCTATCCATGCATCTCCTTACTGGTAGCGACCTCAACTTGCTCACATATGGCAGTGATTCTCCTTTCTCACTATACAATCGTCCTCTGGGACGCTCTGGGTACACTATGGGATCTGGCATCCTTTCCTTAGGCTGCTCTAGGTCAGACCATCGTACTTCATTGTCCGCCTGCAGGCTTCCTTGGAAAGATTCAATCTCCTAGTCTGACATGTCTAGTCTGCAACTAGTGTGACTCTCGTCAGCTTCAACCTTATCTAAGGTCAGTCTGCTTAAGGATAAGGCTCTGTTTTCGAGGCTAAATGGATTTACTCCTTTGTCTCATAATTAAAATACAAGGTATTTATCTCCCTTTCCTTGGCTTCCCGATCTGCTACTTTCCTTTAATTCTTGATTGCCTTATCTATCCTGTTTCTGATACTTCCTATATCAAAGGTTTCTTTGTCTAGTGCTACTCTAGATGCCCCTGTCGTTGCTCACGTTTAAAGGAAGGAACTCTTCCATTCAGTCCCATTGTATTGCTGGACTTGGCCCCATTAGCTCCTTTTGAATGAGGTTAATATCCAGCTCCAATTGTCTCCTCTTATGTTCTAACTCTTCATCTGATTCTCTTTGCTTTCTCGCCTCCCTTCTTATTCTCTCCTCCTCTTGCCTTCGTTCTTCTCTCCTTGCACCTGCTCTCCTTTCTTCCTCTTCTCTTCATCTCTGTATTCTTTTGTCTCTTAATTTCTGCTCTTCCTCCTCTTCTCTGTTCCTTTATCATCTGTCCATATGTTCCATTGCTCTTTGCTTGTTTCATACTTTCTTTTCTTCTCTGCCCGTTCTTGTTTTTTCTCTTACTCCTCAGACACATCTGTTCTCGTCGCTCCTTGCTCTTTCTCTTATGCTCGTCTTCCTTCAATCTTATTTCTTGTTCCATGTCTTTTCTATTCTGTTTGTTCTGAAATTCTCTTTGCCTTACTTCCTCAATGCTTTTCCCATCTAACTTCAGTAATATCTGTCCTTCCACCCATTCATTCTGTATGAGTGTTACCTCATCAGCGTTATCGTTCTTTCCTTTCCATCTCTTAATTTCTCATTCTATTTCTGTCAATACATTAGATCTCTTCTTTTCTCTTACTCTCCTCTGGACTATCATCACTGCTATAAGTGGGCGGTTTGTTTATTGAATTACTATACCCCATCACCGCTTTCAGTTCCTTTAAAGGATACCACCCTACTTCTTCAGTACCAGCGTCTTTTACTTCGGGTGAGGTAAGGGGAACTGAAGGCTCAACACCTTCTTCCTTTAACTGGTTAGGCATCCACTCCTCTAAAATATCTAGCCTTTTCTCCAATTTCTTCCTCGTGTCTGCATCATGTAAGTATGTGGTCATGTGTTGCAGTACTGCTTTTGACAATGATCCCCCTTCTGGCCATGGCATGAACATCTCATCTGCTGTGCCTTTAACCCATTCCACACTATACTGTTTGAGCTTGGGCATGTGCTTTGGCAGTGTCTTACATAAATGCATCAGAGGAGTGTCTAGCATTGTAACAAGTCTCAATTGACTGTCAATACTTACCAGATTATATAAAAATACCTTCACCAAAAACAACAAATATGAGTGTGCTCTAACAATCACAGCTCAAACCTCTGGATTGGGGCCAACCACTTCCCTAGATAGATAGTATACCTTCTTGACTTTTATCTCAAATCTTTACCCAACATATATCACCTTTAGACACTTTTCCTTCACACAAATACACAGACAGACTAGTCAACTTTGCACAAAAAACCTCAGTGATCACCTTTTTTCCTCTTCACCCCTAATCAATACTCTGATCACAGAGTTTAGCTCGTCTCCTTCCATGAACCTGTTCAGACGTAGCCTAGGGACCCCCGCTGGGGTGTGAGACAATCACTTATGGACCCCTTGTGTCAGGATCTTTAGGTGCTATATCTCTCTTTACTTTTACACAATATTTCCTGTTATTCCTGTTACTTTTCAAATTACCACAACCCGTTCCCTTAGTTTGCTATTCCCCTCAGTCTACTCACCATTCAGTCGTTTGACTCAAGGCCTTCAGAATTGTCTCCTCCAACCAACCACTTTCACCTTCCTTCCACAAAACACCTGTGGAAACCAGGTAGGGATTTTGTCAAAGAGGGACCCTGCGCACCATCTCAATTTGTCTTGCAAGATTTCTATTTGCCTGCTCGCCAAAGGAAATCCTGCAACTTTCCAGCTAGATGGCAGAGGATGTCCGATCGTCTGAAATACTGGTGTTACTTAATCAACGGGTCTAACCATCCTACCACTGCTAGCAAGTGAACATATAGCCCTTAAATAAGTAGCATATTTTTCAGTAGATGGGATGCAGACTAACTCTTACACCAAATACTCAGACCAACTCAGGATGAAGGGAAAGCCGTTTTGCTGTTTTAATATCAATTGTCTAAAACAGGAAGTTACAACAGACATCAACAGACATCGCACAGCATAGTCTCAATTGAAGCATTTCTTAAGAAAATTATTTACATAGTAAAAACTCATCATACGTGATGTCACACTATGTGGCAAATAATAAAAACCTATGTGGGGCTGTGATAGGCTTAAAGGGATCATCTAAGTATACTTTCTTTAAGGGATCGGGTTGCGATTGGGTCTCTACAGTCAGGTGGACAACTTATGCCCTCCCGTAACACAAGTCATCTTCAACAGGTATTTGACACACAGCTATCAAAATATAAGGCTCTTTGTTATATGGCCTTCTATGGTTGGCATGCTTGTGCCCTCTGCAAAATTCGGCTCACTAGCAGCACCTAAGCTCACACCCCAGGTGCCAGTGGGTGGACTTTGACCATGTCTCCCCTCCCAATTAGCCCAACATCTCTCATCATCTATGCCTTCTTCCATGGAGACTGCCATTAAACTTACAAAGTATTCTCGCTCCTGGGAATATATGGTAGTATGAGCACACGCTATCTTAAATCTAGAGCGGCATGCCCAACTTCTATTTCCATCCATAGCCCTCGTGACAGGAGACTGCAATTTGGCTCATTTTCTATCATTTAATTGTATTAAATGAATTAACTGGGCACTCATATTGTTATTTTCTTGCACCTTAACAAGGGATGACTCAGCCTCTCACGTTCCCTGTTCTGCAAGGACAGATAAACAGTTCCTGGCTGCTGCAGTCTTTGACACAAGGCCAGTCAGCCTTTCTCATTCCTTCCTCAATTCCAGCTGCTTTCTTGCTGCGACACAACTTTCAGCCATCTTCTCCATGGGCTTAAGCTTACTAAAATTGTGACACTGAAGTCCATATTCTATATAATGGCAGCACCGCCTGCAGTCTATTCACTACATATAGCCAGCTTCTAAGATTACTTAATCTACTTGCGTTGCTGCATCTGTACAGCTATTAAACGGCTTGCATTTTCTACAGTGCAATCTTCACTTCACTTCTCATATGAAGTTTACTCAATTATTTACTTTGTCATCAGATTCCATAAGATTTATACGTCTTCTTCTTCAGCCACTCTTCTCAGTGTGTCACGCTCATCTCTTGTGACATCACCTACATCTCTTTCTTTCGTCTTCATATTCGTTTGGGGACTTCTCGCTACGGGAATACATCAGATAGGGTTTTCTTAGTGGATACCTTTTCTCAAAGTCTCTCCGCAGAATAGTCATAACTACTTGTTTCGTGGGTGGCACGATTTCTTGCTTCCAGCATATAGGTAGGCGGGTTGGGGACTTCCTGCAGAGGCATTCAGCTGCTCCTTTACATTACATTTACTGTTGTGCTCCCATCGTAGGCCCTTCCTCCCTCTATCCAGGTGCCCCAAATCTAGGTGCCGCTATTGCATTTACTGCTATTGCATTTACTGTTGTGCCCCCTGTTAGGCCCTTTCTTCCTCCATCCAGGTGTCTCAAATCTATGTGCTGTTATTGCATTTTGTGTTATTGAATTTAATGCTGTGCCCCCATGGTAGGCCCTTTCTCCCTCTATCCAGGTGTCCCAAATCTAGCTGCCGCTATTGCATCATTGCTCACTATGTTTCCTGCTATCTTAATCTTAGGTCCCTCAACCCAGATACCTTCCATCCTAGCCCAGTCCTAGTACGTTCAGCTACACTCTTACCCACACATCGCTCACCTACTGTACTGCTCCATCCCACAACCATGACTGACTTCCCCTTCCTGATGGGGATGCCTCGACAACAAAGGACGCCCCACAACCCTGCCCCTCCTGCACCCCCCCACCGAACCATAATGCACCACACCCGGGTCATGTCATCCGTACTAGCACCTTCATATAGAAACCCCCCTTGCTTGCTGCATCTATCCATCTCCGACCCCTACACTCGAACACCCATACTCACCCATACTTTCCAACCCCCCCCTACTAGGCCCCCCAATCACCATTCTCCCTCTAACCCTCAGATCAGAGGAGCGCTTTGGCGCGCCAAACACCACTCGCCTCCTACCCCATCCCACACATTTCAGCCTAACCACCGCTTCTCGCCCTCCCTCTGCCCTCGTGGCATCTATTGAGAATTACCCCCTACTACCCATTCATACTCCCCATTTAATTTCCAACTCACAAGCCAGAGGAGCTCTTTGGTGTGGCATCATTGTGGTCATGCAGTAACTCCCCCCAGAGCAGCCCTTTGGTGCTCCAAACAACAACACAAGCCCCCCGCCACTACCGCAGCATCGGTGCAGTCATGCATGAAATCCCCCAGACCAGCCCCCCTAACCCCAACCCTCGAAGCCCCTGCCAAACCCCCTTTAACGCCTGCACCAGCACTCACCCACTTGTGTAGAGCTCCACCAACATCGTCAACACTCCACCAACACACACTCCATCCATCCCCCCCACATCAGTCCCACACATCCTCACCACCAACACCACTTCTTCAAAAACCCAGCATCTCCTTGACAGCGCAGACCCACAAGGTCATCCACACCCCTCAAACTCTACACAGCTTGGCGAGCCTCTGCTTCACCTGTGAAACCCTCATGCCCTACCACCGACACCCTCCTGCCCCCACCCTCAGCTCCTGCTCAACCCCTATCCCCAGACCTCCCCCTTCAAACCCTTTCTCCTCTCTCAAAGTAGCATGTCTTTCTCTTTCTAAAACCATTGCTTCATTTCCTTTCTCCTCTGAACCTTCTACCCTCTCTCACACCTCTCTTGCAGCCAAACACAGAAAACACGGTAAGGGTGACTGGCCCTCTACCTCGACTCTTCATACCTCACCCTTCTTCATCAGTCCAAACTCCCATACTTTCCCAGCCCTGCCATCAGGCCCTCCCCTTCTGTCTCTCCCTATCTCCATCTCTTTGATCTAGATCTCTCACCCATTACACCTAAACCCCTAGCACCTTCCAGACTCGAACCACAATCAACACCTTGCCAGACCCCACACACCATAAGTGCACCACTCACTGCAAACCCTGGTCCTCTCCACCACATCTCTAGCATACCTACTACTGCTCACCTACCTTTCCTGCTCCCCTTCGACCTAACAAACTTATCCCCCACACAAAGAGCACTTGCGTCCCTAACCCTCACTACCACCCCATATCTGGTTCGATGTGCCGGACAACCTAATGACCCAACCCCTGGTCAACAGTCTAGAGGCACTCCACCTCTCCCAACATACCACAAGTCCAACCCACTCGGGTGGTCACACATTGATGCAATCTTCAGCTCCTATCACCTTTTCTCTGGATCTAGTCCCAAACAGCTCATCTGGACAGACCACTCTGCCATCCCTTTCTCTATCCACATATCATCCCCTCCACCCTTGGCTCTCCCATGCACTCACCCATGATCACAAATGCTGGAACAAAGTTAAGGTGCCCCCTGACCTAGCTGAAGCTCTGCTACTCCATCCCCAGCAACCTTAAACAATCATGGGTTCTTCCAGTCTTGAAAAAACAATTCCTAGACCCAGCCATACCCACCAACTACAGGCCCATCACCACAGTCCCATTCCAACTAAAAATCCTGGACAGCGTCGCCTACATCCAAATTCAGGAATACCTGGAATCCAACCAACTGCTAGGCATACGTCAATCTGGCTTCAGACCCCAACACAGAACAGAAACCGCCCTTGTTGATCTCAAAAGCCAGATTGATGAAATTAAAGACAAAGGCAATGCCGCAATCCTACTCCTCATAGACCTCTCAGCTGCCTTTGACCTGGTCAGCCACGAAATCCTCTGTAATCACCTAGCCACCGCAGCCCACTTCTCCTCCTCTGCCATCACATGGATATAATCTTTCCTGGGAAATAGAACCATGCAGGTTTTCTCAACTACACCTGCAGCAGGCCCCATCCCCATCTCAGGTGGGGTCCCACAGGGATTCTGTGTAACCCCCACCTTGTACAATATATTTACAAAGCCTCTATTTGACCATTTGGACCGTCTGGGTGTCACCTACACAAACTACGCAGATGACACCCAGATACTCCTCACCATCACAGGCAATTACCAAGCAGACGTCGCCCGGATCAACGAAATATTCTCCATCATTCAGGCATGGATGGCCTCTCATGGCCTCTGCCTGAATGATGAGAAGACAGAGCTCCTCATCGTCAGCTCCCCCAACACCCTAACTAAACTCAATCCCAGCTACAATAACATCACGATCGATGGTCACACCATCCCTATTTCCAAAAGCATAAAAACCCTCGGCTTCTATCTGGATGCCAACACCAACCTCTCCAAACACACCAATATGATCGCCTCAGCCTCTGCCTACACCGGCAAACTCATTAGGGCCAGCAGACCTTTCCTATCACCCAATAGCTGCCTCACCCTCGCCAGAGCCCTCATACAATCGAAACTGGACTACTGCAACAGCCTGTACCTAGCTGCTAACCAATCCGTACTTAACAAACTACAGGTACTTCAAAATAACACTCTGCGCGTAGCCCTCAACATTCCCAGACTAGAGCATATCTCCATTGCTAGGAAAACCTGCAAATGGCTCTCCATATGCCAGAAAATTGATTTAAAAACCATCTGCCTCACGTACAAGTCCCTCAATCACCTAGCACCACCATATCTAGCTAACAAATTCACCTTGCAACCTGCCACCAGAGCCACCAGATCTACCAACACTATATGCTTGACAGTGCCCAGATTCCACCTAAAAAGAGCTGGCGGGGCCAGCTTCACAGTACTTGCCTCCCAACTTTGGACACCCTACCTCTCAACATCAAATCTATTGAATCCTTCCAGAACTTCAGGAGGCAGGTCATCAGCTGGCTCCTGAACAAAGAGTAGCTCCCCTAAGACCTGATCACTAACTGGCTCATGTAGTGTACATGACTGTATATTGAAACTTTATATTGCTGCTTGTATATTATTCTAACATTTAAACGTTTGTTCAAGATATTTCCAGTCCTATAACAAAGTATCCTGCCTAGAACTACCCTGCAACCCAACATAAACCACAACCAGAGACCCGGAAAATGGGCTCCTGAGGCACATAGTGCTGAGCCTAAGAATAATGACCCTGTGACTGAGCAAAACATAACTTACTTCGGTCCTACCTGTGAATCTACCTCAGAGTGCTGCTACTGCGAAACATGAAGACAACCACTGCCAGCTCATCCAAATCCAGAATGTGATCCAGGAACAATGGGCTCCTCCTAAAAGTAAATCATCCACTCCAGACACGCACCTCTCCTACCACTATGCTCACTCTCTACACCAACACACAATTGAGCTTAGCTATGCCCCTCAAGCGCTTTGATATCATACCAATGATATATAGGGCACTATATAAATGCCAAATAAAATATTATAACATTACATTTCTGAATTTTCTCCCTGGTCCTCCTCTCTTTGTCACGGCACTCTGTGTTTTGCATTTGGTAATTCAATTTCACGTCTCATCCCTGTGTGCACCGCATTGTGTCTTTGCTTTATTTTTTGTGCCCTTCATTGCATTATATTGTGTTTTTTTTTCATTCAAATCTTGGTGGATTTGCATTGGTATATAGTCATTGCATCGAATTAAATAGCATCAAATGCCTTACAATAGAAAAAAAAAGCATTGAAAAAAGCATTGAATGCATTTTTCTTAAGGTAAAGGGTTTATTTTAATTATAACAGGTTGCAAAGGTTATAAAAGGGGGGTCTGGGGGAAGACTTCCACTCCAGCACAATTCTTGTTCAGGGTCCTCAGACCAACCTTCTTTTCTTTGACCAGATACTTCCATCCCTCATTAACCTTCTTCCTTCTCTGGCCTCTCCCCCTACTTCCCCTTCTGTTCCCCCTCTGATTGATGTACCACACCCCTGTACTCCACCTCAGAAAACCTCAAAGGCAGTGATCACCTCCACCTGGCGACTCTTAACGCCCACTCAGCCAAAAAAAACTCTGCTGACATATGCCTCCTTCTTGAAGACACTGACCTTGACATTCTCACTCTTACTGAGACCTCGTTCAATACCAGCTCAGTCACTGCTTTTGACTCCCTCCTCTCTGATGGATTTAAGATTATTTCCAAGCCAAGACCTCACTTTACTGGTGGTGGGGCTGTTTTAACCTTCCCGGAGTGCGTTCCCTCCTCCATTTTACCACTCAGCTCTACTCTTCCTTTGAGATCCTAACCATTGCTACCATTTACTGGCCTTCTGGTGCTACCTCCCTGTTCCTCTCTGAATGGGCTGATTTCTGCTTAGCCCTACTTTGTAGCTCCTCCAACCCGCTGCTTCTGTGTAACTTTAACTTCCAATTGGACTCCCCTGGCACAGTATCTACTCTTTTCAGTGACCTCTGCAAATCTCTATCCCTCTCCATTCTCCCTTCTGGTCCAACTTACTCTGCTGGACACACTCTGGATGCCCTCATCCCCTCTGACCTCCCTCTCTCATCTCCTCCGGTCACCCCTCTCTCTTAGTCAGAGCACTCCCTTCCCTCCTCCCATCTGGGTCCCTATGGTCCTGTGACCTCACCTCCAAAAGGCCTGCAAAACCTTGTTCACGAACATCCCGCCGATAAAATGAGTGTCAGCTGCTGCCCTCACTTCCGCCCTTATCCCCCCTACCCCCCAACTCAGACTGTACCATCGACACTGCTCTCATCAACTTCCACCTTTCAATCACCAACACCCTTGTCATTCTGGACTCTGTCATGAGGATCCGCTTAAAATCTGCCTCTAAGCGCAAAAGCTGGTATGACTCCAAACTTGCAGCCCTGAAATGAAACTGCAGAGCTGCGGAACGGAAGTGGCAAACCTCAGGCACACCCTCTGACAAACTGGCCTGCCACCTACTCCAATACAGAATCTCTATCCGTGCCAAGAAAAGGGCTCACATTTAGGCATGGGTATCTGGCCCATCCAACAACATGGCTGAACTTTTCTAATTCTGCAGTGAACCAGCCAACCCTTCCGCAGTATCTTCCTCCCCTATTGCCTCTCAGGCCCTCTGCAAATGCACTCGCCAGTCCCTTCACCACCAAAACTCAGGACATTGTGAACAGCTGTGTTACACTCTCTCCTAGCCCATCCCTCACCCCCTTGCCTCCCATGGCCACTCACCCTCCTCCTTCCTCCTCCTCTTCCTTTGCCCTTGTCTCACCTGAGGAAGTTACCAGAGTTGTCTGCTCCATGAAGGTCTCATCGAAACAGGTTTCCCCTTGCTCCTCTAGAACCATTATCTCAGGATGATAGCTCAGGGGCAACATACTCGTCTTGGAAGCAAGACAACATGGAGTTCGATCCTCTGGTCTGCACTTGGAAACTTCTGGGTAAATAACCAATCATATCATATCATATATCATATAATATCAAGGACAACATTGGCTCTCTTGCCCCTGCACTTGATCTCTGTAGCCACTCCTTTGCTACTTATTCCTTCCCCTCTTCCCTTAAGCAATCCCTTGTGCACCCCCTCCTTAAAGAACAGGCAGCACACCCTGCCTGTCCAGACAACTACTGCCCTATCTCCATCACCCCCTTCCTGGAGAAAATTCTGGAGAAGTTGGCCATGTCCCAACTCAACTCTCACACTGAACTAGTTGGTGGTCTACACTGCCATTAATCTGGATTCCAAGCATTCAGGGTCATGGAAACTGCTCTTTTGAACACCAGTGAAGAACTGCTTGCATCCCTCGATTCCAACTCCCCATCTGTCCTCATCCTCCTTGATCTCTCTTATGCGTTTGACCCGGTCAACCACTCCATCCTCATACAAAGACTCAATGACACCCTTGGTATCTTGGAGCGGGCACTGGACTGGCTGACCTCCTTCCTACTGATCACTCCACTCAAGTCATCCTGGGCACCTTCTCCTCTCCTACTTCCTTCTCCACCTGTGGTGTCCCCCAGGGCTCTATCTTCTTGTCTTGGCTCTTTAAAATCTACCTCACTCAGTGTGCACTCCTCAGCTCTTCCTTCTCCCCCAACTTCCAGTGTTATGCTGATGATACTCAACTCGCCTTCAAACGTCCTGCTGATCCTCTTGCACATTCCATCATCCCTGATTGCCTTTCTGCCATCTAGGCCTAGTGCACTTCCAGTGACCTCTGCCTCAATGCCAGCAAAATGGAGATCCTTCCCATTGGGACTCCTGCCCCAGACTCTTCCATTCACTCTGGCCTTCCTCCATGGGATCTCCCCCTGCTCCCTCTTCTGAAGCCAGAAGACTTGGAGTCATCTTCAACTCCTCTTTTTTCTTCCAACCTCACACTCATGACATTGCCAAGAAGTCCCACTTTCAGCTCTTCCTTCTCAAAGGAAGTCTACCTTTTCTCACCTTCCCTTAGAAGCTCAATGTTACCCGAGCCCTAGTTCACTCTTGGCTTAACTATTGCAATACCCTCCTCCTGAATCTCCCTTCTTCCACTCAGCAACCTCTCCAGATAATCCAGATTAGGGCAGCAAGACATATCTTTGGCCCCAAGCCAAGGGACTGCATCGCCCCTGTCCTAACAAGTCTTCACTGGTTCATGGATGCTTCACAGATTAAATTCAAATCCCTCTGTATCATCCACAAGGCTGTCTGGGGCCATGGACCACACTATCTAAAATTCTCTCTTACTACACACTCTATCCCTCCATTCCTCTGGCACCAACTCTTTGTGTGTAAAGTGTTTCACTAAATAGATGGCAGGTGGTCAATCGCTTTCCTCTGCTGTCTCCCTTCTTTGGAACAGCCTCCCCCTCACTCTTTAGCTTGAGTAGGACTTTCTTACATTTCAGAAGCTCCTCAAGACTTTCCACTTTACCTCCTCCCCCCCACTCTCCTTTGCTAAATTCACAGTTGCTTGTTTGGTGTGTAGGGCCCTAATGCCTCCTCAGGGCCCTGACCTCCCACACCAAATCGCTCCCAGCTTCTGTCTTTCCTCAGCACTTGCCTCGGATCACCCTCCTCCATGGAGGCTCGCACTTACCCTACATTGCACTTCACCTGTTGCTCACCCATGAGCACCACAGTGCCTATCTTATTCCCCCTCCTTTTTGCACTTACACGTTCTGAATATGCACAATGCATAGTAGGTTCCTCCTCCCCCAAAACAATGTATTTAATATTTCTTTATGTATTTAATTGTATTCATTGTTTAATTGTTTCACATCCCCTTGTCCCCTCCATGTTGCCCTGTGGACGCTTTGAAACAGTATTTACTTCCTGTATATGCGCCTAACAAGCAAACAATAAATAAATAAATGAGAACTTTAGTGGATGCCTGTCCTCTGTGAAAGTAACCCAGTGGAGAGCTGCTCCTTATATTGCAAACCCAAGAATTTGTGTTGCTGTTTGTGCCTGTGAGTGAATGCAATACCTTTAGTTGGAAGCTGTACCTTGTGAGTAAATAAGATAATAAGTGGGCAGCTGTGCCCTGTGAAAGATCACAAGAGCCATAAGTGATGCATTCATTTAGGACATTTAGTAGGCAGCTACACCGAGAACATGAAAACCTCTGACAATGGTTTGATATTGAACCAATATGAGGATTTTAAATTATTTCATGCACCATACGCAATAACCTGTGCAATAACCAGGGCCTCTATATTACTACTACTTGTTTCTAAACCACATCCACCAAGAGACAACTTCCATCCACTTTTCAGTGCATGCCATACCGGGTAGCAAATCATTGTGATCAGCCTAGTGTGTTGGCTTTGGGTACAAGTGATTTTACAGTTTTCCACAATGAAGGTGCTATTCATGTTTATAAATGTTCTTTGTTCAACATGTTGTACTGCATGGCTTCACTTGCAATTAGAGACAAGTGCACTGGTCACAATAACAATTATTTTGGATTGCACACTGACGGAAGCGGCAGCTTAGCAAAAAAACAATAACTGAGCCAAGTGCTGCTGACCAGAAACACCAATGCTGAAGAATTGCTCTCCGTCATATTATGATCCGAATTGTGCAGTGTCCAGTAGATATGCAGAAAGGATCTCTGCTAGTAGTGGTCGAGTATATGTTCTGGGTGATGTCCCATCTGTAGTCCAGATTATTGAGTCACTATTAGGGTGTCCCACATATTATCCTTCCCATTCTTGATACAAGCATTGATCACAATGTTTTCAACAATCATCAGTGATAAACTGACCATTGATGCTGTTAATCCTGAGATTGATATTCTGGGTGAACCTGGCAACATTTGAGCTGGGTGTAGTTCTTCCTGCTGCCAGAGTTGTTTCTCCAACTGAAGGTAGAATCACTGTAGTGAAGCATCTCTTCCCCTTAAGAGACTGTTTCCTACTGGTGATGCTTGCTGTGAGGACTCCTCCTCTGACATATACAGATGGAAAGCATCCATTTTTACTCTAAAACAAATGTCTATAATGCAAGACAGCAGATATTCAAGCTTACCTTTAAATCCAACTACACATGGTCACCAGGCTAAATTAAAACCAGGTCCTTCACAACATTTACAGTAACACCTACTAAAACAGCATCTGCCTGGTAGATGGTATCAAAAATGCCAGATGTAGAGATATGCTATAAGAGTTACAGTACTTTATGGTGGCATTGTACTGCTCACATAGCCTGTTCAACATGAGCAAATTAGAGTCCCAAAATGTGGTCACTGAAGTCTAGAGGCAACTTGTGGCAAAACTGCAGTTGGCGTAATGCATTTTTGGCATACTGCTGATCTTCTGGGTCAGAGTGTAATGACTTCAATCTATGGAATATATCTCAATTTCTAACATACAACTCGTTTACAGAGGAATGTCCTTGATTAAGCCCCACTCTAGCACAGCAATCCCACCCTAAAATCTGGGACAAGAAACAGGCTAATTTGAATGTGAATATTCTGCTTATTTCAATTTAAGGAGATCGCCAAACTTTCAGCGATGGATACGTCACCCACAATATTCCACATTATTGCACATAAATAGAGGCAGCTCGTCTCTAGAATAAGAACTCAATCTGCTTGGTATTGGCTTGCAAATGCTTACATTCACAATGCACACAAACATCCATATATATAAAAGCAAATCCAAATACCTATTCTGGATAAACAGTAAAATCCTTTCAATTATAAACCTATACATTGTTATTGGAAATCGACTTCAAAAATACAAATCTACTCTTAGAGTAAACTTTATAACACTCCTTTTAAATAATTCTCTGCAACACAAATGACAAGTGTTGACATCAGAGAAAATATCCGATTCACATCCGACTTGCCACTTTGGTGCATTCTGCCTCATTACAGGCACCCACAAATTCAACCATCTCCCTCATACACTGGGCAAGATTCACTAGCTCCCCCTCCACACAAATATCATATTCAAAACTGCATGTATCACCTACAAAGCAGTCTTGAACAGAGCAAATACATAATTGGTGACCACGCTATACACCTCTGGAAGCTTTTGAGCCTCACGTAGAAAAATTATCAAAAGGTTGGAGTCTTGGCTAGCCCATACAGAGAAGACTTGCAAGCAGTCCTACTTCTGCCACGTCCTGATTATCAGGTAGTCAATCTCAACAGAGGCTCAGCAGATGCCCACCATCCTCCAGTACCGAAAAACACAAACAATGTGTCTCTTTCAACAATACCTGCTGGATTAATACAATTTCCTCCCTCTCTCTGGCAACATGAATACTGTATAAAATGTCAGGCTCAGTGTTGGCTAGGTTCCCATTATAAGCAATACAATAAAATAAGCATAGCAGTGATACATCTCTTAAATGTGGGGCACCTTTGGTGTCTACCTTACACAGATATAAGAGCATTTGATAGTGGTAAGGTGGTTACTTATTCCCAAGGTGTGAGTTCAATTTAGGAGCTTTTATTCGGAGAGCAAAATATCTTGATGCATACAGGGGCCAGACAAGCATAAATGTATAGCACCGAAGTAGAAATGGTATCCGCAAATTAACTTTACTTGGCAGTATGAGTCCACTTAAGGCATAATGTCAATGTTATTCAGAAAAAATGCATTCATTATTTAAAATCAAACTATTTTCTTGAGTTGAAGGGGAGGGTAACACTCCCCTTGCATTCCACGTTGAGGGGTAAACATTTCTATACAGGATTTGTTTTTATGTAAACTATGATTTTCCCATGTCAAAAAATCTCCCAATACCTGAAAATCTGTGAGTTGCATTGCTCAACATGCTCACACGCCCAGACATAATTTGCTCCTGTGAATGCTCAGAAAAGTAATTCATATAGTTACGATCAGTGATAAACATTCATGTGAAATTATAGATTCTTGGGAATTTTATTTTAAATATATTTCCAAAATGTTTCATTTACAAGCCCAGTCCCTATTTAGTGGCACAGCTTGTAAACAGGGTTTCCTCATGGCACTTTCAATTGCTATCTGGCATTTAATTAATTATTAGGACATTCATCTAAATGCAGTGGGTTTACTGTTCCCCCTTTTGGTTTGTCTTTGAATTACAGGTAGGGATATCAACAGCTCCTGGCAACTCCACCAGATTCCCTCTTCCTTTCTTATTATGTATTGAACACAAGTGTAGGGTGGCTGAGAGGAAGTGGAGGGCATCAGGCTCATCCTCTGACAAACTGGCCTGCCGCCTGCTCCAAAGGCAATACAGACTATATTTCCTATCCAAGGAGAGAGCTTACATCCAAGTCCATGTCTCTGCGGCCTCCAACAACTCGGCTGAACTTTTCAAAATGTGCAAGGACTGGCCAATCCTGCTGCAGTCTCCACCTCTCCTGTTCCCTCCCAGGCCCTTTGCACAGCACTGTCTTCTCACTTCACAACTTAAATTCAGGACATCCTGTCCACTCTCTCCTCTTCCTCTCCCTTTACCACTCCCGGCCCCTATCCGGCTGTCTCTCCTCCTCCTTTCTCCTCCTTCCCCGTGTTTACTCCCAACGATGTTTCTAGACAAGTCTGATCTATGAAAGTCTTGTCAAAGCAGATGCTTCCGTGCTCCTGCAGAACCATCAAGGACCACATCAACACCATTGCTCCAGCCTTGGCTGATTTCTGCAATCACTCTTTTTCCTCTGGAACCTCCCCTTCGCCCAAAGCACTCTCTTGGGCACCCCTCCTCAAGAAGCCCTCTGCCGATCCTTTCTCTCCAGCACACTACCACCCAATCTCTATCACTCCTTTCTTGAGAAAACTCCTGGAAAAGCTGTCCATCTCCCAGCTTACTCTCCATACTGAATCCCTTGGTTGTCTCCATGACCACCACTCTGACTTTAGAGCAGCCAGAATCACGGAAACTGCTCTCCTGAACACATGTGAAGACTTGCTCTCTAATTTCGACTCTAACCTTCCTTCTATCCTCATTCTCCTTGATCTATCCTCTGCTTTCGATATGGTCAAAGACGCCATTCTGATCAATCGTCTCCGTGACAAGCTGGGCATCATGGGTCAGGCACTACCCTGGTTGACCTCCTTTCTCTCCGATTGACCCTCCCAGGTCAAACTTGGGTCCTTTCTCTCTCCCACCTTTCTCTCTACATGTGGTGTTCCCCAGGGTTCCAACCTCTCACCCTAGCTGTTCAACCATTACTTGACTCCTCTGGTCCATCTCATCTCTACCTTCTGTTCTAACTTTCAATGTTATGCGGACGACACTCAGCTCTCCTTCAGGCTCCCTGCAGCATCCTCTGCTCTCTTGCTCACACCTGACTGTCTATACATGATTCAGGAATGGTGTGCCTCCAACAACCTCTGCCTTAACACCAGTAAGACTAAGATCCTTCTCATTGGGACACCTGCTCGTGCTTTCCCTCTTTCAATCTTGCCAACCACCCTGGGCCCTCTACCCGCACCTTCCTGTGAAGTGTAGAACATTGGTGTCATCTTTGGCTTCACCCTCTCCTTCTCCCCTCCCATCTCTGACATCTCTACGAAGTCACACTACCAGCTTCACATCCTCAGAGGTATTCTTCCTTTTCTCACTTGATCCCAGAAGCTCACTGTCTCCAGAGCCCTGGTTTTATCAAGGCTGGACTACTGCAACAGCTTCCCTCTAAAACCCAGAACAACATAAAGACTGCAAAACTTGTCCTTTGCCTCAAGCCCTAGGATTGTATCTCTCCAGCCCTGAAACCAGGTGGCTGCAACAATCCAGTTCAAGACCCTCTGCATCATCGACAAGGCTTTCTGGTGCTGGGGACCACACTACTTCCAACTCTCTTCCTAAGCATCTTCTTTCTCAAGCCCTCTTCTCATCCACCTCCAACTCTCTGAGGGACAGACGCTTATCCAGGCAAAGATTGGGGGTAGATCTCTGTCCTCAGCTGTGACCTCCCTCCGGAACAGCCTCCCTGCCTCTTACAAAGTTGAGTAGGACCACCTAAGGTTCCAGAAGTAACTGAAGCATGTGCTGTCTAATCAGTTATTGTAGGAATTCCAGATATAAACATTGATTTACGGATATTACAGTCATGATAATTGATCTACTATAAATTGTGAACCACAGCGCATAAGTGTTTGGATTTTTTCTTTTCATCGTTATATAAGTATGCAGTAGAAACACTAAGAGGTAGAAAAAGTAACACATGATATATATATTTTAAAACAAAACACCCACAAATTATTTTAATCTGTATCACAGAGGGTGGATTATAATATTTTATGCCATTGGAGACAGAGCAATAAGGTTGAATCTGCCGCTGTGTAGCGATGTTAGTGAACAGCCTGGAATCATAGATGTCTTTTGGAACATGTAAAAGGTAATAAATAAAGTTGCAAATAATTATACAGTAGAGATTTGAGAAGTGCAGTGAAGGGAAAAAGAATATGCACTATCTGCTTTATCAACTATATGAGGCTCTTGATACCTGCAGAAGTAACAATATTTCACAAATAATGCATTATGCACTTTATAACCATCAATAAATTGATATGCAATATTATCTAAATAAACCGCTTCTGTGAAAAGACGAGTATTCTTCAAGAGCCTAGAATACAAAGAAGGCACCATTATCTACACTTATAAGGCACTATGCACTTTATAATCAGAGATCAATTGATATTATGTTATGGGTAAATTGCTAAACCCATAGGAAGAGCACTTTTTTGGGTGGCTTATAACTTTGCTCCCCCGGACGAATCCTCACCAAACTCTGCAAACATAGTATATGTCCCTCTCTGAATGTTCTTGCAAAGTTTGGTGATGTTTGGTCAAGGGGGAGGCAAAGTTATAGGGGGGTCCAAAAATGTCTTTTTTTCCCATAATGGGAAAAAACGTTGGTCATGCCTACAGCCCAAACCGCTGGATGGAGTTTCACCAAATTTTGAGGCAGGAGAGGCGGCTTGGTCGGGAAAGTGTGTTTTTGTTAATTTGGTGTAAATCCGTCCAGTATTTTCTTTTTTGAATGACCAAAACGTAAGGCAAAAAAATGTGTGATATCTATAACCGCTCCGCGGACTCACTTCCCTGTTCGGTCCGCGGACTGGCCTCTGATTGGCCAGAAAAGTTTGCTTTGAAAACATTTTAAAAAAGCAACATTGCACTTGTCAAACTCAACAAACAATCTCTAGGGATGTGGGGGGATGACGATGGGATGGGATATGACCATAAGAAGCCAAAGAACGGGTTGTTTCACAACCCCCGACAGTCCACGAACACTCCAGATGTCCTGGGGAGTCCTGTGGTGTTTGCGAACACTTCAGATGTCCTAGGACATCTGTACCTATTTCTGAATTACAGGATTGGGGAAAAGCAGTTTTAGGATGGCTTATAACTTTTGCGCCACTGAATGAAACTGCATGTAACTTTGCAATTTTATTCTAGAACTAATCCCGAATGGTTTTGACAAGTTTTGTAGGATTTTGTCAAGAGGGTGCAAAATTAGAGGCGGGGTGCCAAAATATTGTAAAGGCATATAAATGTGGTGTCATTTGACGAATCTGCACAACATTTGGCGAAACGATTTTGGATTTAGATATAAATGGTTTCTAAAGTTTGGTGGGATTTTCTCAAGGGGGGTCGAAATTAGAGGGGGGTCTCAACATTTTTAGATGGCTTATAACTTTGTTGCTATTTGACGAATATCGACAAAAGTTTTGAGAAAGATTATAGACCCAACCTTCAATGGTTTTGTAGAGACTGAATGGATTTTGTCAAGTGGGGGCTAAATTATATGACTATTGTATGTACATACATTTTGACACTTTTTAAAAAATAAAACATGGGCGGATTTCGAGCCAACTCGTGAGGAGCATTGGCAAGGACATTAAAGCATGGTTTTGCAAATGTGCCTGTGTTTTATTTTTTGACAAGTGTCATAATGTAGGTACAAAAATAGTCATATACCTTTGGTGACTGAGGTATAGCCTGTGGCCGTGGGTAGTAGCCAGATTGTCTGGGTAATGGCATAAGGTCATGACGTGGACAATCTGGCATCCCGCTATAGAAAGAAAAATCTATGTTTTAACGCCGTGGGTTCCGGCTTTGGGAACCAGGGGTCCTAATGGCCTTTATCCCCCATTTCAGGGGCTGGAATGGACGATAATGGTCCATAGCCCTCCTTATTTATTTATTTATAATATGCCAAAGCCTGCATACATCAGGCTGTGTGGTTACAGTATTTGTTGAGGAAGATGAGGTGGAGGAAGACAGCTTACTACTTGCTGAGAAAGGAACAACCTTTCTTAGAGCATTCCGGTCATTGGATTTGGTGTGGAGGCGCATGGAGGTGGTTCCGTAGGAGTACTGTCCAGGTAGTCTGTGACTGAGTACAAAATTGCACTCAGTGCATTTAACTTTGGTAACTTTAGCCTTTGGTACACTCCCAACAGTAGCAAAGAACTGGCACGCAACCTTGATTCGATCTTGGTGCTAGAAGTAGGCACTTCCTCTACCTCATCTTCTTGGTCCTCTTCATTGTCTTTGAAACTACTGCACTTTTTTTGTTGTGAAGGTCCTCCAGCTGGTGGTGATGGTGGCTCTTGGGGAGGAGGGATGGCAATAACTGATGCCATTTTTAAGATAAATAGCAGTTTTGATAAAATTCTTCCAAGTATGTACTGTGTACTGGATTGGTAATGGATAAGGAGTACGAAAAGGTGTAGGAGGTGTGCAAGGGAAATTTTGAAGTTGAAAGTTCCTAGATCAGTAGAAAATGTGGTTCTGAACTGTCTTTGAAGCATGGATCTGATCACGAAGTGCAGACACCTTCGCAAACACGTCACCATGCCGCGCGCAAGCATATGGTCACGTGGCACTGTCCAGAAGGTCTGCGATGAAGTCCGATGTTCCCGGACATCTACATATGCACAATTATTTTAAAAAATTACAAAAAGTGTATAGACGTGTTAAAAATTATGCTACAAGGTGGAAAATGGCAGAGTCTTAAGGTGAAGCTTTGTAAATTGGACAAAAATATTGCTTATTTGCAAAGTATGATATTACTTAGTGCTGGGTTTTCAAACATTGACAGCGCCACATAGGTTCGATACTGTAATAATGCGCTGATTCATAATAAGACTTGTGATACAGCATAACTCCCATAGGAGTGCCCTTTTATTGGCACATGTTTCGGCTCATTGAGAGCCTTTCTCTAAACAGGGGGTAATCATAAACACTGAGTCAATGATGAATCCAGATATCAACAGTTATATAAAAGAAGACAACGTATTTTTTTTCCATATACAGACAGAGAATGAG
The DNA here is from genome assembly GCF_040938575.1 of Ambystoma mexicanum. Classification (NCBI taxonomy): domain Eukaryota; kingdom Metazoa; phylum Chordata; class Amphibia; order Caudata; family Ambystomatidae; genus Ambystoma; species Ambystoma mexicanum. The sequence continues at coordinate 946,714,953 of NC_090927.1, read as the reverse complement.
GAGGGCTACAGGTTGGATTATAAGGGAGGTCGAAAAATAGAAATGAAAATAAAAGAAGGGAAAACAGTGAAAAATAAAAATAAATAAATAATTCCAAATGAAGCTTAAACACAAACACATGTTTAAAAGTCACATGCCCAAGTAATGGTGAATATCTCAGAAACATTCTGATTAGGTAATATTGTCCATTGAATCTTGAAATATTTGCTAATACTTTCAAACCAAAATGTATTTGCACTTGTTCATAATTCACTTGCACACATTGGTTTTCATTGGATATTGGCAAAACGAAATTCAATTTGTAAATATATAACACATTCTCTTACCATCCATTATAATGTTCCCCATATACGGATGTGCAAGATGACAGTCTCTCTCGTAAGTCACTGGGTTTCAATCCCACCAGTTAAGCATGGTGTTTTTCTGTTATATATTTTTACGGCATGCTGTTTGTCCTCCTGTGCACTGTGCATGTTATTAAAAAAGTCCTATAACAATGCTTGTGCGTGCTTTTTTGATTGCGTAATCTAATAAATCATCATGTGTGATTTGCAGTTATTCAAAAAGCGCATGTTAATCCCGTAGTTTTAAACACGCGTGTGTGAGTGAGCAATTGCATTATAGCCCGATGTGCCTGTTTCACAGCATTTAACCACAAAAAGCAAATTATTCGGTGTGTCACGAATTTCCCTACATACCATGCCCGTGTTCATGACATACATTTATAGTTTGTGCCTCATATATTGTTAAGCTAAGTATGATATTAGTAAGTTGTAAGAAAATACCATGCACTGGTAAAAACCCATGACATTCACTGAAAAAACTTTGTTAAGGGACGTTATGGTTAAGTTGCACTACTAAAAACCTATGAAATTTAATGAAAAAACTTTGTTAAAGGGACGTTATGGTCAGGTTGCACTAATAAAAACCTATGAAATTCAATGAAAAAACTTTGCTAAAGGGACGGTATGGTTAAGTTGCACTAATAAAAAGCTATGAAATTCAATAAAAAAAGTAGTTATGGGAATGTTATGGTTAAGTTGCACTAATAAAAACCTGTGAAATTCAATGGAAAAACATTGATACAGGGACGTTATGGTTACAGGTAAAACAGAAAAACCTCAGAAATTCACCAGTTATGGTAAGCTAAGCAACCATAACTTGCGCCACCACTGTGCACTACTAAGACTAACACCCAGGACATCAAACATGACATCACAAATGTCATTGATGACATCACTGATGACATCACATATCTGGCTCACTTATTTTGGTTCACTGCAAAATCTAGGCCAGGTGGTTTTATTCAATGACAATCAGAATATTAGAATTCAAAAGGTGCTGTATATCAAAACGTTAACCTTGTCGTATGTTCTTAAACTACTTTCCTTAGGGTTTGGTCTCATTCATTTGTATACAGGAAGATAAACTTTAATGCTATTAACATTTTCTGATGAGGCTGTTTCTTTCTTCCTTGCTTTAGTTTCCCTGTATGTGCCTCTGATTTATATGCATTGTGAGTCTTCATATGTATTGTTTGTACTAGCACAAGTGTGTTTTAAGTCTTTAATTGTTAGCTAATGATTATATGTTTAACATTACACAATCACCCCTGGCATCTTGTTACCAACATAATAAAAACAACCTCTTGTAGGTAGGGACTTTTCATCAACATTAATTTCACATGTAATGTCATCAGTGATGTCATCAATTGCATTTGTAATGTTATCTTTGATGTCCTGGGTATGCTAGGCAGTGTATACAATCACCTATAGAGCAATATTGGCTGTCCAATCAGCAAACAGTATTTCTAAAATATTGTAAAACAATGCATGAAATGTCACTCCACTTTCTACTATAAAGCGCAGCCATTTTCTTTGATTGTTTCTGGCCACGGTTGCATGTAATAAACTTTTCATATTCTTGCTCCCGTGCACTTTATTGGCTCATTGGATTATATTTGTTTTATTGTTTTTTTGGGCCTTACTGTGCCGCGTGATTAACTTATATGGTGCATTTGTGCATACAAATGTACAGACATAAACACTTACATGCACTGATGTTGGTTGTACATGTTAGAATGACAAAACAGCAATCTGTAATTGTATTTTGGTGAGAGGACAGGGAGAATGGAGACGTTATATGTGAACCCTCACTCAACACTGATGAAAGTTGTCGATGGCTACAGTGTGTTGTTCCCATTACAATTAGACGTCTCAATCCATCACAGTTGACCTCTCCACTATCTCAGGCCATGAACATGAAGGATTTGTGAGGGCATATATGATGGTAAAACCCACATATAACTTTCAGTGGGGGTCTGAGGTGAATAGTGCTCTGCACGGGTGAGAGTATATGTTTGTCTGAAAAAAGTGCATGTATAGATACATTTTTGACCTGCCAAATCTACATTTCATATAATCTCTATGTGATAAATGTGAGGATCGAACACATGTGAAACATCGGTCAATATTGAGAATCCCTGTATTCAAGTATCCTTTTGACGTGTGGAACATGGCATAGAGCTAATATACATGACCTTCTGCACAAATTGAAGAATATATTTTATTTATATATTATTTTCAAAAACAGAATATATAATTCAAATATAATTGTTCATAAAAAAGGAAAAATGTAAAATACTATTATATATAACCATCGTTCACACACTAATCATATGCACTAAAACCCAATTCTATCTTTAGTAATCATAAGCCCTTAAAAACAACTATCAAAAGACTAAGAGCTTTGCCAAGTACACTTATGCTCTTAGTATCTGTCCAGCTGTAAAAACCATGTAACTAATGCAACTGACAAACCAGCCCCATAATCCTAACATGTGTCTGTTCACAAATGCTTAGAATGCTGGAGAGAAACATGAAACAATATATCCATTGAGATGATTTTGGCTCAATAGTGACTTTGCAGTACAGCCATGAAATCTGTGTAAATACTGGTTAGTTTTAGCTGGAACGATGTTTGCGTTTGTTTCGCTATCCTTTGACTGTGTTGGTGGAAGTCATGTGGTCTGGCGTGTCCATTTCTGTTTTCTTCCCCCATCCCATCCAGCCCTCTGTGCAGCTCTTCCCCTCTGCTTGTCCTCTTCACCTTGTCTGGGTGTTCTTTGTTGTTTTCTTCCTTCACCCACCTCCATCCCTTTGTATGGGTTATTCTTTCACTTTTTGTGCTTTTGTACTGTTGTTTTTTTTTCTCTGATTTCTTCCCCTGCCTGCTCTTAACCCTGCATGGAGCTCCTTGCTTTTACCTCCCCACTGTTTCTGGTGTATGTCTATGTTTTCTTTTCCCACCTACCTCCGGCCCACTATGGAGTTCCTCCCTTCTCCCTTTTCACTTTTTCAGCTGGTTTGTTCTGCCCCCCTCCCTGTCAAGTCCTCTGTGCAGCTCCGCCTTTTGTGATTTTTCAGGTGTTTATATCTCTGTTTTCTTCACAACCTCGTCCTTCTGTGCAGTTCATCCCATCACCCTTCCGTTCTTAACCCTTCCTCATCAGAGCAGCTCTATCCCAGGTAGTTGAAGACAAGGGTGGCTTCTTTTGGCCATTTTCATGCCTGAGGAATCCAGAAACCATAGACCATAAACCATAGACCTGGTACCACGTTCCTCGTGCCCCTTTCTTCGCAGCCCATCTCTACTCTGATCGGTCAATGCAAGTAAAAACAATTCTATCACTGTCATGGACTCCACATTACAGCAACACTATGCATGTTCCCCTCAAGCCGACACTTATACAGCACCTCCTACCTACACACAGAAACTGAGTGGTCATCAACTTTTGTTTTTTAATGTATTTTTATTTAGTGCTTATAGCTAATGACAAGCCTTATGCACATGCACAATTAATACACATTTAACAAGCACAATACATTCCTTAAAAGCTCTGACGTAAAAATAAACTTAACAACCATTAACCTTCATCATAAATCAATAAAATCTTCCCATGTCCTTGCTCAACAATTCATCTCTAAACCATTTGCCATTTCCTCTTTTCTTTTTTTTTCTTTTTTTTTTCTTTTTTTTAATTTATTTGTATGTGTTCCAAAGTGGAACTTTATAAAATTCTTATTCCTGTATTCCCACGAGTCCACAGGGGCCTCAGCCCAGCATTTCTTCACTAAGGCAATTTGCCACGTTGTTCTGTCCCCGCCAATCAATCTGAGCCACCATTGATCGGCATTAAAGTGTCCATTTGACCAGGGGTGGTCCAGATATGCTGATCTTATCGCTTGGTTCGTTGGGCAGGCCATTAATAGATGGCGAATTTTTTCTTTTCCTCTTTTCATTATGCTATTATTTGCATTAAAAACCAGCCCCTACACAATAATTTTTTAAAGAGAGTTCAATTTGTCAGAGAAATGCTTCCAGATGTGGAATGATGCAGCAGTAATGACCAGAGAATTCCCTGTATAGCTAGCTGAACAAAATTGATCTGTGACATAACCATTTTCAGTGCTATGGCATCTGCTATAACCCTTCTTATAATGGAGATGAAAGACTTTGCAGCCAGTACGGATGTGGCGACCTGTTTCTATATGAGCAGTACATGGTCTACATTTACGTTTATCTCTTGGTATCCCCTTCCATGTGCCAATATATTCTTGTACTGGTAGTATATTCATACATAAATATAATATAAATCTGCAGAGCTTTATACTACACCACATAGTGAGGTAGCTCAACAGGGAATTCAATGTAAAGGTCTCTTTTACATGTTCAGCATACCTCTGTTTCTCTTTCAATTGTTCTATGTTTTTCACCCACCTTGTCATTGTATGCTGATTTCAATGTGAAGTTTGCCTTAACATGCTTTGTGTCCTCTGCATACGTCAGAGGAATACCCAAAGCATTGAAGTGTTCTTGTGCAGTAGAATTAAGTTCACTAGGTGCGAGGTTTGAATGAGATCCCCTTTGTCTGGCAGGTATCTGTTTCGCGTGTTCTGGCAAAATATTCCTCAGTATGTGGGGTTCATCTGATTTCTGCGTAGTTCTTATGTATAAAAAATATCTGGTGATCTTCCAGCATGCTCTCAGTGATGTAAGGACCAACTCGAGGTGCAAGGACAAGGCAGTCACTGTCTGAGGTACTCCGAACATAGAGCACAATAATCGACCTTCTAATTGGCCCAACCACAATACATGTCCCTCTTGAAGGGTTTCCAGGGCGTACATTATCGCCGGTAGCATGCTTTTAAAATATTCCTCATGCAGAGACCTGATACTGGCCCAACATCGTCTATTTAAAAAGTTCCTAATAACCTGCAAACTGTCCAGAATCATCGTCAGTGCTAATGTTACTAGGTTGTGAAAGAATTGGACTTCCCAGACAAACATAGGAGTTCACTACATTGAGTTTGACCCCTCCAAGATAGAAACTGAATTTGAGATTAAGGGGCCGATTCATGGAACAAACTTGCGCTGAAAATCCCAGCGCAAGCAGGCGCAAGGAGGCGCAAGCGTGAGAAAGCAAGCGCACGCACACGCGCACGCATGCGATTCAAGGAAGGCGCTGTGCTACTTTCCCACTGGTTGTGCACCAAATCTGAGTATGGTGCACGCTGGCGCACACGTCTCCAAACAGCGTACGCTAAGCGCACAGCGAAAGCGCACATAGCGTGGCGCACACAACAACAGTAGGCGGAACAGGGGGCGTAACATGCGGAATGGGGAATAACGCGTGACAAAGAAGGCGTAACTGGGCAAGTACTGCAGGGAACTACACGGAACGCCCACACGCTCGCGAACAACCCGTATTCATGGATTCGAATACAAGAAACCCACGCACGGCAAAAGACGCACACAGGCGTCAACGCGTCCACCACACGAAGGCAGGCGGAAGCGTCCCTGCGCACAGTATAAAAGTGCATGCAAACAACAAACACGTATATACAGCTACGATGAATGCCCCATTTGTCGCAGCACTGATCGTGGGGCACCGCAGGAGGAGGAGAATAGCCAGGGCATGCATTTTTTCACCATGGACAAGCCTTTTTGGGATGCCTGACGACCAGGTCTATGGCAGGTATAGGTTTCCACCCCGTATCATCCTAGACCTGGTCAGGGAGTGGGAAGATGACCTAACATCCCCCACCCTCTGCTCCCAAGCATTGAGCCCCTTGGAGAAGGTGCTCAATGTCCTGCATTTTTTGGCCACTGGGTCTTTTCAGCAGACTACTGCCATAGTGGGGGGGGGGTCTCACAGGCCATGCAGTCACGCTGCCTACACCAGGTCTTGGCAATCATGACTGCATGCCCCTCAGTCCGCAGGCACATATACATGCTCAGAACACCCACAGAAAGACAGGCCATTGTCCAGGACTTTTACAGGGTGGCACACTTCCCCAAAGTGCTCAGTGCCATAGATTGCACCCATGTGGCCCTACGTCCACCTAGGGCCACTAAGCACATCTACCGAAAACAAACCGCAAGCACTGGCATTCCATCAATGTACAGGTGGTATGCGATGCAAAGGGAATCATCACCTCTGTCTATGCAAACTACCCTGGCTCCACCCATTACAGTTTCATATACAGAATGTCCGCCCTGAGCCGGTCCCTGGAAGCTGGCCAGCATGGCGACACATGGCTCCTAGGTGAGTACAAATGCCCGTGCACATGCATGCATGTCACACACACACACAAATACACAAACCCCAATAATCACAACCATTATCACTTCTACAGGGGACAGTGCCTACCCTCTGAGCAACCACATGATGACGCCAATCCGGAACCCCACCACACCACCCCAGGTAAGATACAACGCGGCCCATATTGCAACCAGGGCCATAGTGGAGCGCAACATTCGGAGTGCTCAAGTCACGCTTCTGCTCCCTTGACCGCTCTAGCGGGCAGCAACTCTATGCACCCCCAGTAGTGTGCAGGATCATTGTGGCAGCATGTGTCCTGCACAATGTTGCAACACGGCAGGGCGTACCGGTGGACATGGTGGTGCCCCCACATCCCCAACCACAGGCACAGGCGCTGCCCATGGGAGGGGATAGGGCACGTGGCGAGGAAGCACGGACCCAACTTGTGGACAGATTTTTCACCTAAACTCCCCACCCTGCGGAGTCCACACAGGCCTGGCACATACCAGGTGACAATCGATGATGACAAAGAGACAGTCAACTGACACAACCTTACCACCCTGAGATTGTTGCCATGGAATTGCCACATTGTGTGCATCCCTAGCTACTTAAACACAAGCAATCCTGTGTGACCAAAAGGCACACATGCAAGGTGTGCATCACACAGACCTGCCAAACAGGCCATGACTATCACTGGTATGTCACTCAAACCCTCCAAAACCAGAACATGACATGGCAAGCAATAGCCATACACCAACACAGTAACAATAAGGTACACATTGTCATGTGAAAAATGTAAATTGGCATCAGACAATGATGCCTATCATGGAATCAGATGAAATGACTGACCAACAACCTCCCACCCAAAATAAGTCACACCCAAATGCATTCCAAAAGTTGTAGTTGAAACATAACAATGAATGCTTGTCTACATGCACAATGTGCATTGCAAAATCAACACTGCAGCTTCTGTGTGCTGTGTCCACCTCCTGCAACACACTGCTCAGCGCACAGCACAGTGAACAGCCATTGTGTGTGATGCACACCCTGAGCATGACATCTAACCGACAAACTACATAAAAAACCAAATTAGGCATGTACAGGATCCACAACTGGTCAGAGAACATGTGCTGCAGGGACACAGTGGGCACCAGAACGCAAACAGAGTGTACACGTGGACATGCAAGGGTGGTTGTACATTTAGTGGATCATAGTGCAAGCGTGTGGGTCAGCAGGGACATGCACTCAACATATGCATGTGAAATCAAGTGACCATCAGTGTCGTCTACACATCACATGTGAACATTCACCATGTGTATACCCCAGCATGTCAAACCACAACTATCCCCTCACACCTGAAAGGTAAACACAACACATGAACAGGCATTGATCAGCAGAATACCTCATGTACATAGGAAAGCACAATTACAATTTCAGGGTACCCATCACACTGCAGGGCAAGGCAACTATCAACAACAAAACACCCCCCACTCCCTCACAAATCACCACGACCCACTGAACAACTGCATCGGGGCCCTTCATCGTACATCCTTGAATTCCACCTGGCCACAGGATAACCCTTCCCCTTTGTCACCATCTCCCACCTTGTGTGTAAAAAGTTGCCAGCACCCTCGGAGTCCACCTAGATTTGAAAAAGCACAAAATCCAAGAGAACTCAAAGCATGACAACACAGAAGCCAAGCAAATACCCTGCAGGCAGTAAAACAAACCAGAACAGCCTCCAGTAGATGACTTCAAGTATCAGTATGCCACAAAGGCCAAGTACGCCCATAATGATGTCAACAACCAAGGTAGCACAGTAATGCAATGTCACTACAGGATCTGAGCCATATGTGGTACATAACATAGAATGATGCAACACGAACGGATGTCTACTGTCACAGCACCGCTGTACAGGCGCAGGAGTGGCACAAAACAACCACCCCCACCGTGGTCTGGGTGCCTGCAAGGTCTAACTTACACAGGCCTCTGAGACCCTGGAGGGGAAGGAGGGTCAGGGATATGCAGTCGGCACAGGCATTGGCATACTGGATAACGGGAATGAGGGGCAGGAGAGGGGAGTAGGATTGACATGGGAAAGTAGGGAATGCACCAAAATGTAGTACACACATTAACACATACACAAATCGACAAAACTTGTTCACATGCACATAGCAGCAAATTACTCAAATGGAAGTCAAAGAGAAACTTATCTCTGGGGTGAGTGCTGGCCTCCTGCCTGCGCACTCTCTGGTCTGGTAACAGGAGCAGTACAATGCTGCAAAGAGAGCCACAGTTAATAATCTGTGTGTGCCCAAAACACACAAACACACTACCAAATATGCCCCAAAGTAACAAAATACACTACAAACAGACAAACTTGTGTGGATGCTTCATACCCATACGTAACATTACCCCTCTGATGGTTCATACACAGTCAATACAGTAAGTCAGGCACCGGTGGGTGCGTGGCAAATGGAACACCAATGTGTCACAATTCACACAACATGTAATGTTCCCTGTGTAAGCAGACAGACGCATATATCAAGGTCTGACTTCAGAACAACTCCTGTACCACCATAACCAAAATAAAGTAGCCAGTGCATGTATCAATTTCTACTTGGACTGTACCCGAGTCTGTCCCTTGCTGTCTGTCCCTGTGAGCTGCTTCATTCCATGTCTCGGAATGCTACATGGCTAATACAAGTGCCTCAATGGACTATGGTGGACCGGAGGGTATGTGCCACTGCCCCTACAGGTGCCCCAGACAACTTTCACATCAACTAGCCATCAGTCCATTAACACATCTGAGCTGTATTTTGCGCTTCAACACCAATATTTGTCCAAGTTCACCATCAGTGCTGCTACTAAGCATGCATGTTCAACTAGCCAGGAGGAAGGTTTGCTGTGTTGTGACCCCCCTGTGCTGCTCACCTTGCCTGGAGTCCCTTGAAACACGTCATCGATTTTCGGACGTATGATCGCAATCCCTGTGCCTCTGCCTGCGCACACATGCACATGTCGGCAGCACCAAACGTGTCCTGATTCCAGACTTCCAATGGCCCATGTCTGCTGGCAAAGGTGGTCTTGAGGCTCATCTCCCTGCAGAAAGTGCATGAAACACATGATTAATGCTTAATATTCATCTGTGTGTGTCTCTTCAGGCATTACATGACTGGACCATGTCAGAGACGTACATCAGAAATCACACCATCAGTCCGTCTTTCACAGCAACAGTGTGGAACACACCATCTACGGCATGATTTGCAACAAGCACATGTTCATTAAAGATAAGAAACATACTATACAATGCATAGCAATGAATGTACACATGAATCATTAAACACCCCATCTAGCAAAAGAAGAACAGTGGACAATTACAGCCCAATCATCCCCACTAGGGGTGTTAACACAAGTTCCACAGCAGCAGACATGCCACAGATATGACAGTCCATTGCCCTTGTGTAATAGGCTGTTACACCGAACCATCCTTGCGAGCCCATGGATAAGGGAAGCAGGAGTGGCATATGTGAGTCAAGGACCCCAAGCAGCAAACACATACACAAGACAAGCTTGAAGGGCCCAGCTGGAACAGGCAGTGGATGCTTTCAAAAGCCACAAAGCACCACACCTTCACATGAAAGCACAATAGTCTAGCAATTTTAAACTATATTAACTAATTACACTAACTATGAAAAACCTACTTTACCTATTTAAATTAACTATCAAACAAAAATGTAACTAACTAAACTAAAAGAAAAATCAAAAATGGCCACATACGACCCGGGGGGGCACCAAGGAGGGGGGAGGTACAGGGTGCTGCTCAACACCCACATGCAATGATGCTGAGGAAAAAAAAATACCTCCATGGGCTCAACGCCTGCACAGCCCGACCTATGTGGGAGATAGATTGTCGTCCGAATCTGGCTCTTCCTGGAAAGGAGGACGTGGCACAGGAGCATGACCACGCCTAGCCGCAGCTTGCCGCTCGTCAGCAGCAGGTCTGCCGGACAGGTGAGCCTGGTTCTGTGTGGTGATGACATGTAGGTCTGCATGCAGAACCTCCCATGATACACGTGCTTCCTCTTGCAAGGTAGCACGTGTAATACAGAGTTCCTCCTGCAAGGCCTCGCTTGACAACTGCTGCACCTCCCGGCAAGCATGTAGCTCAGCCGAGATGGTACGCTCAAGCTGTGCATACCTCTCCTCTGCCCGCTACCTCTGGGACATCAGAAGGACACCCAGAGTGGATCTGAGGGAAGCATGCTCCTCCCTCAGGGCCTTCATGTGTGCCTCTGCGTGCGCAGCAATTGCTTGACGCAGAGACGACATTTCAGCCTGGCGTGCCCTGTCTGAGGCCGCCATGCCCAGCCTGAGCGAGCGGGCCGTGGACCGTGCCGCCTGCTGCTGCAGAAGCACCTGCCTAGCAGGGGGGAGCACAGATTGGGCCACACGCTCCATGCTCTCAGTGATGTTCTCCATTGCTGCCCCCTGCCGTTCAGAATGGGCAGTCATGTCTTGCTCCCACTCAGTATACTGTGGTTGCGCGCGGTGACCATGTTGCTGGGCTTGACCCCTGCGGTACCCAAGGACTGTGTGTCCTTGTTATGTTGACACTGCCCGCAGCTGCACGACTACATGCCCCATCGACGTGATGTCCCAGGCACATCAGTGACTGGTGTGGAGGGTGACCCTGCATCCTGATCCACCACGGGCGGAGGAACCAAGACTGTCTGACCCCTCAGTGCAGGTGTCGCGGACAGAGGAGTGTCCACATCAGAATCACTCACCCCTGACACATGGACTTCATGCTCATCCAACTCGACATGGACGTCAGAGTCGTCATCAGGGCTGGACTCATAGGCAGCCAGAGACAAGATGGACTATAGCACTTGGGGGTTTTCGTGGCCTACCACCCCACGACCCCCACTTGTGTGGGGTTGTTGTAGTGAGAACAAACCTGTGCCTGGCATGACAACGCCATCCTCCAGCTCCATTGCGTCATCATCTGAAAAATAGAGAGAAAAAAGTCACTACACATGTTAGAAGCACACACTACACACACACACCGACAACAAACACATCAGGCAGACATGTGACACACAAAATAGAACCTGCCATGCATGCTGGGTCAACTTGAATTTGCTTCTGTGATTAGACCTGTTGAAAGGTGGCAGTTTGTACTGAAGTGGGTCTATGCAGTGCAGCTAATATGTATGTTACTCACTACCTACATGTACAAGGACTCCATGGTGTGTGTCAGAAAATGTGAAGGCAGTGCAAGGTCAACTTCAGGCATCACATGAAATGTGCATTCAATGGGTAGCATATCTACAAGCAAAGCACCCCTCCACCCAAGTGCAAACGCAGGGATGCCTAGCATGGTCTCAAAAGGCTCAGCATAGACCTGTGTATTGACAGACAGTGTTGACTAGCATCAACAGATTCATGTGAGTCAAGTGACAACACTGCAAATGATGATGGGACAGTAAGCAAGACACATGATGAAACCTCTGGAGTCCACTCACGTGTGAAGAAGACACTAGACCAGTTGAACAGAGTCATTAGCCTTTAAACAGGCTGAGGTCTGTGACCCTCACAGATTGTCAGACCCTAAACATGTGTGCAACGCAGTACTGAGCCACAGTTGACATGGGAAGACAGATGAAATGCCAAGCAATTTAGGTCATCCTGGACTTGTATTACAGTCCTCATCCAGTCATGGACACATACGGGCATGCATGGAATGCACATGGAGCATGAATGGGCACTCATGTCCCTGCGGGGCATCTGACCTCTGCACAGTCCAATTGAGACACCCTGCATCAAGTGCTAAGGATGTACCACAATGAATATGTCTGGCAGATTGGCCGCTGGATGTTAGCATGTACACAGGAGGCATGAACAGGGAAGTACCCAACGGCAATATTGTAGCAGACCAGTGCTAAAATGGAATTGGGGTGCAGAGCAGGGGGTTGAGGGGCAAGGGAGCATGTCTACATTGGGTACCCCCATGTAGGCAGAGTACACATGCATGTCAGTCATGCCATGCATAGTTCCTGGGCTGAGAGGAAGCTCACCCCACGCAACATGCAGAAGTGCCAGTGAGCTGGAACATGGACCGGAGGGGCAAACTGGTAACCAGCATGTGAGTAGGATGCAAAAGTGGTGATGTGGACAGTCCCTGTCTGCTCCACTTGTCCACCATCCAGCAGAGTAGACATGCATCAGGGAAGCATTGCATTACTCACACATCATAACCATGTACACGTGATATTTAGTGGCAGTCATGCACATCACATCACTCAAGTAAAATACACACCTCCTCCACAAACACGCATCAACACTCACTGGACTGTGCATCAAAGTCCGACATCTCTCCCACTCCTTCGATCGATTCTGATGGTATGAACTCCGCAACGAGTGACTCATTCGGAGTGAGATCTTCCTCCTCCGGTGCAGGCCCACCGCCAGTCACCAGAGTCAAGTTGTAATTTGAGGCACGCTTAGCCTTAGCACTGCATTTGAGGTCATTCCAACGCTTTTTGCACTCTTGCGCCGTGCGCACCTCATGGCCGAATGCACTCACATGTTCTGCAACTTGCTTCCAGTGGGTATCACGGTGGGCAGCCGTAGTCTGACAATTGGCACCCACTAGCATGTCAAGGCTGTGGTCCCGCACGTAGTCCACAAGGTAGTCCAGTTCCTGGTTGCAGCAAGGCTTCTTCCTCAATGTGCAGGAGGTTGTGGCTGTATGTGGGGTTCCAGCCTGTGCTGCAGGTGCAACCTTCCTCCTCTTGGATTGTGCCGCAGACCCTGGCTGGCTGATGCCGCCCTGATCAGCATGGCCAGTGGGACTGGTGGATTGAGCCAAGGGAGTGGCAGGTGGAGGGACGACCAAAGACCTGACTTGCGTCAGTGGCAGCTGGGTGCCCTCTAATGGACCCTGCGCAGCAACATCCACTGTTGCAGGGTCATTGACTGCGACTGTCCTGGTTGACAGACTCACAACCGGGGTGTTGTTGGGTGCATCTGCCCCTGCACTTGCCAACACCCGGCTGTTCAGGGCAGCAGATGACATTACTGCCCCAGGGACACGTGTCTTGGTCAGGGCAGCCCTGCGTGCCCCTACGGTTTCCCTCCCGGCCTGTTGGATATCTTCCAAGGGCACTTCAATTGCCAACACAGCCTGTGCTGGCAGACCCTGTGTCTGGGTGGTGGTGTCCACAGCTGCACCTGCAGCTACCACTACCCTTGGGCCCGTGGCAGTCGATGAAACGGACTTCTGGGTCACACAGGCGCCAGTGCCAGATGCAGAAGCTGCATCTCCCAGAACCACAGGGGATGGTGGCATGACTGCACCGACACATGGCACAACATCGTGCTCAAGTGGCGCACCCCTGCCTCTTCCACCTCTGCGGCCACCCTGGACACCCTGGAGACCCCCTACTCCCTGGTCACCCCGGCCACATCCCTGACCACGCCCGCCACGAGGAGTACGCCCAGCTGAGGCGCCCCTCACCTTTGGTGGACTCCCAACCATGGCACAGATGGAGTAGTGCCGGCACAGATGGAGTAGTGCCAATGGGAGGTGTACACCACAACTGACCTGGGCAATTCGGGTAAAGGGGGTGGGATGCAAGATGTTAACAGCCCCCCTGCACCTGCAAGGCTGTATGTGACCCCGGTGATGTAGTGATGGCTCACGCTACGCTCAGGTACCCCAAAACTGCAGTAAAACCGTGCACGCAACCCTGCAGCCTACGTGCGTGGAATCAACTTCCCGCAGTACACGGTGGCACCCAGTAACACGAAAAACACATACGCGTGGGACACGCAGGCTACTATGACCTCGAAATTGGGTGCGATACACAGGGGCACCCGCAGTGGTAAAAATTCCATGCGCAACTCACTGTCTGACTAGCGTGATGCAGAAAAACACGCGTAACCAATACCCCTGCCAAAAGAAGAGATATGTCCTCGATCGCTGTGAAGATGTGATGGCACGTGAAACAACACAAAGCAGCTACACATGTTGGTCTCCACGAAAGGCAGATACAGCGAACTTCTGGCCCCGCTCACCTTTAACCCGTGCTGAGGGAAACGCCCGCGCGCGTCATGTCACTTACGCGCGTAGGCCCTTTCCTCGGATTACACGCATTCACACACAGACGTGTAGTTTTTTCACGCGCCGTGAACCACTATGCCCATGTCACGAGGGAAACACCCGCGCACGTACGCGCTTACGCGCTAAGGGCCATTGGTCCAATGAAAACGCATACGTGTGCTGATGCGCTTACGCGCTAAAGGCCTTTCCTCCAATTACACGCTGACGTGCAATTTTTTCACGTGCCAAATCACTCCGTATCAAGCTGGCCACGCAAAAACACATGGAAGACCACGCTCCTGCCCAGAAGGCCGAATTACTGCCCCCCAGAGCCCCGAGCAAGCTCCCACCTGCAATCTGCTGCTGCCTGACTGCCTGCTGCCCACGTGCCCTGCCATTTGCTGCCTGCACGTCAGCCAGGTATGCAGTTGCTGTGACCACCCCTGCTGGAACTGAAGGCTCCTGACTGGGATTCCATCGCTCCACAGCCCAGCCCCAGGACCCGGTTGCCCACCCACTCCTGCCTCTGGGGTTGCCATGTCCAGCAGAACACCATCGGGCAGCACTGGCAACCCCCAGCCAGAGAGGCAGAGGGCCACCAGCTTCAATGCCAGGGAAGTTGGTATCCTGGTGGAGCAAGTCCTGGGGCAGTATGATGGAAGTTTGCGTGCCGACACTGAAGGATGGACCAGGATCTGGATGGACATCGTGGCTGCCATCAATGCGTAGGGGGTGGAAGTCCGCAACTTACATCATGTCAAGAAGCGCTGGGAGGACTTCAGGTCCAGGACCCTCAACAAGGACGGCGCCTCGCAAAGGCACGGATGCCGAGGGGCGCCGGGGCCAGCTGTCGGACCACCAAATGAGGGTCCTGAATGCATATGCCCAGCGCTCTACGTCCAGATCCTTGAGAGGCAGACCCGTCTGGAGTCGAGCGGTAAGTGTACATGCAGAGTGATTGGACGCTGTGCGTGTCGTGGTGTGCCAGTAGTGTGCAGGTTGCACATGTGTTTTTGTAGGGCCATGTAAGGATGTGTATGAACATGGGCGTGAGGCTGCCACATGTGTGTCCTCTCATGTGTGCGATACATTGATGGTGTATGTGTTGGTAAGCATGCTGGACAAATGCAGGTGTGGGAGCACACATGTTTGAATTTCTGTGTATGTGCATTGGCATGGTTGTGGCATGGATGGTGGTTCCTAAGACATGTATCTACACTGTGTAGATGTGCATGTGTGTGTACTTGACAAGTGTGCAACTGTGATGCAACATGGATACATGTGACACTGATATGTAGAAGGCTGAATGGCAGATCTGACATGTATGGTGATCTCATCACTGCAAAAGTTGGAGGAGATGTAGACATGCATGTAAGTGTGGTGGTGTGTGTGCATTTCTACTGCACTCCCTGTGTTCATGTGATGTCTGGCTCACCTTTGGATGGTCATGCTGTTGTATGTGTATGGAAGGTGCTGGCTGTTGTGATATGGCTGTGGAATTGCTCATGTGTGTGAGTTGAAATGACATGTGTGTTGGATAATGTGATGCTATGTCTGAAGTTTGACACTGCCACTCATGTCCAACTGTCATGTGTGTATCAGTCCATTCTACAGTGCCCTCATGCCAGTGTCCTATCTCTCCCTGTCTGCAGCGTCAACTGATGAAGAGAGTGGAGAGGGTGCTGTGGAGCCAGCCGGAGACGCAAGGCCCGGCTCCCCTCCCAGGTTGTCATCTTGTCAGGAAGTGAGGAGTCCGGTGCCGTGTCCCAGGCCGCAGCTGCCAAGGGTAGGCCCAAGAGGCGGAGGTCGGAGTTGGACTCCTCAGCAGCAGAAGGGGCAGCTGAGACCCCACAGGGTCCGACGGAGGAAGATGGCACGGAGTCATCCAGGTTGGTGGGGGGTTTGGTGGAGGAGGAGGCCGTGCAAGGGACAGACACGGGGTCTGGAGGTGGGGATTCCACTGGTGCTAGTGCAGCAGTGCAGGGGCAGGGACAGGAGGCAGCACAGGCCACTGCAGAGGTGCCTGTGTGTAATCCTGTCCCAGATCCTGTGACTGCATCATCCTGCACCAGCAGGGATGCCTACGTCCAGACCCGTTTTCAGGTAGGGGATCCGCTTACAAGAACTGGCCTTCCTCTCCCTGCGGACGTGGAAATCCGGGACCGGGTTGAGCCTGTCCTGAGTGGGATGGCGTTGCGTCAACGGGGCATGCAAGGTGACCTGCAGTGTTTTCGTGAGGACACTGCACGTCATCTTGAATGCCTCGTTGACCATGTTGACCTACTGGGACAGCTCACCAGGGCCGGATTCCTCCATTTGCTGGACCTTGTTCCGAACCCCTCCTCACATGAACCCCCTATGCGTCAGTCGTCCTCCATGCCATCTTCCAACCCATGTATCACCTGGGTACCCTGTGGATCTGCCTCTGACCCTGCGTCCAGGCTGGTGGAGGACACATCTCTGCCACAGTTGGGAGTCGGACGTCCAGCAGCGGTGGGCACATCAACAACTGCACCCCAGCCAGAGGAGAATGTGTAGGCAGCAAGAGCCAGGGCACAGGCAAAGGCACAGAAGCAGCAGCAACAAGGTGGGAGCCATGGTGGCTCGGGGCCTTCAACAACAAAGGGGCAGGCATCGGCCAGAGGGAAGGAGGACCCAGGACTGGAAGTGTCTTCTGTGTTGCAGCGGTTAGGCCATGCTATAGATGCGGAGCGGCGGCGGGCGGAAGAGGCGTGGCTCACCATGGTCAGGGCGGAGTTCTCCATGCGTCGGGCGTTGAGGTGGGCAGAGTGCCTCGAGGCAACTCGCAGGGAGTTTGAACAGGCCATGAGTGCCTCCCTGCGAGACCTTAGGGCCAGGGTAGTGTCCCGCCTCTGGACATCGACATGGAGTTCGATGATGCCATGGCCCGGGACACCACAGAGTGAGCCGCAGGACTTGCCCACCGCCATTGTATATAGTTAGATAGTGTTTGGTTTCCTTTCCTTTTCTTTTTTATTTTGTTTGCGCTTGGACAATGCACCACGTTTTTTTATATAGTTTATTAGGTAGTATTTTTGGTAGGTTTCATTTCATCAGTTGGGCTCATGGACCCTGGATTGTTCATTTGTACATAGTTCACCATTGGATTTTTCACATTTTTTTTATTTTCACCATGGAGCAATGGATTTCACTTTCTTTTTTCCCTTGGATTTGCTTTGTTGGACTGTGACTTTGGACACCATTTCTTTTGGATTTCTTTGGATTATGATTTCTTGTTTTTTATTCTTTTACGGACATGCAGTATTTCTTTAATCATTCCCATTGTTGTGTGTTTTTTTTAATTACATTCATGTTGTGTTTAATACATTGTTTTCTTCATACTTCGATGTGTGGTATTATCTCATTGGTTTCATGCATGTCATGATATGGGTTTTCACATTCACTTGCACCCATATTGTGTTTGTGACGGACATGTGTTCAGTTACATACTTGCCTTTGAGGTTGTATCATGTAATTGCCTTTTCTATGTGGGTGGATGCAATACTTGGTTGGGTCTATGGGCTGGGGAGGCTGGCCATAAGGGCCATGATTGAGGATCGTCATGACGTGGGGGCAGGGGGACATGAGTGGGACATGAGTGGGGGCCTGCTGGCAGGTGCCCTGCACTGCTGAGGTGTGGGGGTGCAGGGGAACATGAGTGGGACATGAGTGGGGGCCTGCTGGCAGGTGTCCCGTACTGCTGGGGGGTGGGGGTGCAGGGGGACATGTGTGGGACATGAGTGGGGGCCTGCTGGCAGGTGCCCCGCACTGTTGGGGGATGGGAGTGCAGGGAGACTTGTGTGGGACATGAGTGGGGGCCTGCTGGCAGGTGCCCTGCACTGCTGGGGGGTGGGGGTGCAGGGGGACATGAGTGGGGGCCTGCTGACAGGTGCCCCACACTGCTGGGGGGCGGGGGTGCAGGGGGACATGAGTGGGACATGAGTGGGGGCCTGCTGGTAGGTGCCCCGCACTTCTGGGGGGTGGGGGTGCAGGGGGACATGAGTGGGACATGAGTGGGGGCCTGCTGGCAGGTGCCCCGCACTGCTGCGGGGTGGGGGTGCAGGGGGACATGAGTGGGACATGAGTGGGGGCCTGATGGCAGGTGTCCCGTACTGCGGGGGGTGGGGGTGCAGGGGGACATGAGTGGGACATGAGTGGGGGCCTGCTGGCAGGTGCCCCGCACTGCTGGGGTGTGGGGGTGCAGGGGGACATGAGTGGGACATGAGTGGGGGCCTGCTGGCAGGTGCCCCGCACTGCTGGGGGGTGGGGGTGCAGGGGGACATGAGTGGGACATGAGTGGGGGCCTGCTGGCAGGTGCCCCGCACTACTGGGGGTGGGGATGCAGGGGGACATGTTTGGGACATGAGTGGGGGCCTGCTGGCAGGTTCCCCGCACTGCTGGGGGGTGGGGGTGCAGGGGGACATGTGTGGGACATGAGTGGGGGCCTGCTGGTAGGTGCCCTGCACTGCTGGGGGGTGGGGGTGCAGGGGGACATGTGTGGGACATGAGTGGGGGCCTGCTGTCAGGTGCCCCGCACTGCTGGGGGTGGGGGTGCAGGGGGACATGAGTGGAACATGAGTGGGGCCCTGCTGGGGGTTGGGGGTGCAGGGGGACATGAGTGGGACATGAGTGGGGGCCTGCTGGTAGGTGCCCCGCACTGCTGGGGGGTGGGGGTGCAGGGGGAGTTGAGTGGGACATGAGTGGGGGCCTGCTAGCAGGTGCCCCACACTGGTGGGGGGTGGCGGTGCAGGGGGACATGAGTGGGACATGAGTGGGGACCTGCTGGCAGGTGCCCTGCACTGCTGGGGGGTGGGGGTGCAGGGGGACAAGAGTGGGACATGAGTGGGGGTCTGCTGGCAGGTGTCCCGCACTGCTGGGGGTGGGGTTGCAGGGGGACATGAGTTGGTGATCAGTAGTGCAAGCTGACATGTGGCTTGGCTGGGGGGCATGCCCATGGTGGATGGGCTGCCTGTGGGACATTACCAGGGGTGCAGGGTAGTCCCCTGTGGTGTGGGCTGTCTGCAGGAGCCGTAGAGGATGTAGAGGGAACACCTGAGAGGACCCACATTGCCAATTCACGTGTAGGACTCCCCACGCACCCCCGAAATACACGTACCCTGCTCATATCGTGTGTGAGACTTCACGCAAACCCCAGTAATACACGTACCCCACTCGCACAGGGCCAATCGCGTGTGAAACTTCCCGCGAACCCCAGTAATGCACGTAATTCACTCGCACAGGGCCAATCGCGTGTGAAACTTCCCGCGAACCCCAGTAATACACGTACCCCTCTCGCACAGGGACAATCGCGTATGAAACTTCCTGCGCACTGCCAAAATACACGTATCCCACTCACACAGGGCCAATCGCATGTGAAACTTCCCGCGATCCCCAGTAATACACGTACCCCACTTACACAGTGCCAATTGTGTGTGAAACTTCCCGCAAACCCAGTAATACACGTACCCCACTCGCTCAGGGCCAATTGCGTGTGAAACTTCCTGCGAACCCCAGTAATTCATGTACCCCACTCGCACAGGCCCTTTCGCATGTGAAACTTCCCACGAACCCCAGTAATACACGTACCCCACTCGCACAGGGCCAATTGCGTGTGAAACTACCCGCGAACCCCAGTAATACACGTACCCCACTCGCACAGGGCCAATCGTGTGTGAAACTTCCCGCGAACCCCAGTAATTCTCGTACCCCACTCGCACAGGCCCTTTCGCATGTGAAACTTCCCACGAATCCCAGTAATCCATGTACCCCACTCGCACAGGGCCAATTGCATGTGAAACTTCCCTAGAAACCCCAGTAATGCACGTACCCCACTCGCACAGGGCCAATCGCGTGTGAAACTTCCCGCGAACCCCAGTAATACAGGTAATCCATCGCACAGGGCCAATCGCGTGTGAAACTTCCCGCGCACCCCCGAAATACACGTACCCCACTCACACAGGTCCAATCCCATGTGAAACTTCCTGTGATCCCCAGTAACACACGTACCCCACTCACACAGGGCCAATCGCGTGTGAAACTTCCCGCGAACCCCAGTAATTCATGTACCCCACTCGCACAGGCCCTTTCGCGTGTGAAACTTACCACGAACCCCAGTAATACACGTACCCCACTCGCACAGGGCCAATTGCATGTGAAACTTCCCTAGAAACTCCAGTAATACACGTACCCCACTGGCACAAGGCCAATCGCGTGTGAAACTTCCTGAAAACCCCAGTAATTCACGTTGTGGGATGTTTTTACCCATGCATCCGAGCCCTACCTCAAAAACTGTGCAGTACTGGTATTGAAAACATCATGATGGCCAGAGCTTCCCAGAAAATGCCCAGGGAAATGCATGAAGAATAGGCTGCCACCCATTTTTGCCGATGTTATGGGCACAGAAGGGCACTGCCTAAAACCACCATTGGACTACCCACACAGAAGCCTGAAACCATCGGGAATGGCAATGCTGATTGCCAAAAGCAACCTAGAACTGTGGGGAATTCATTTCTTAAATCCCAAAAATGGTTGCATTACCAGTACTCACCACTATCAGAAAGCCGGCGTTTTAAAACAACACCAGACATTTGTGTAAAACTGAATAAATGAACCCAAAGCAGGCCAAAGAAAGACTTACTAAGAGGTGGATACAATGTAAAGTTATATTCTGAAGTGACTTGAATGTTTATAACAAGACTGGCTGAGCTGTGGATTTCAGCAGTTTAAGTAAATTTGGACTGAAACACACTAAAAATCTAAATGTTTAAAAGAAATTAGTGACCTACTTTGAGTGTCACATAGGTTGCAATTGTTTAAATGTCATAGTTTTAAACTTAGAATCAGCATTCTAGCTGCATATGTAAAAATTGTTAGTTTTATTTGAATGCAGAAAACTAGGTAACTAAAGGTGACATTAGCTTGGGCCTGGCTTAAGGAACTGAATTCTGCCCACCAGCTACCCCCGACAGGAGTTGAGACTTGCACAACAGCTGTGTTCCCAGGCCTAGCTGCCTTTTGCTGTTCCCACCAAAAGGGATATGACACTTCTCTGATTGAATTACCAAGGGACTGCTAGAGACTAAACATAGGACCCAGGCAGAGGGTTTATTGGGGGGAGGCCATAAATGGCTTCCTCTTGAACAATGGGCCTTCCAGGACCCAGGCAGATGCTTTATTGGGGGGACCGTAAAACAGCTTCCTCTTGGCAGAAGCTGGGAGGGGCAGGGTCTCTGAGCTTGGCAGAACTGGAAAACCAGAAATTCAACCTTGTGCTGGGGGGAAACCACACCCCTTTGGGGCCAGAACATAACTCTAAAAAGATGGATCATTCATAGAGCGGACTTGTGAAAATTTTATAAATGATACCATAATTCTTGTGATTTTTCTGCCCACAATTTAAGAGGTTTTTAGAACCGGTGGTATGATCTGGGGGCAAGCTAGCAGTTAAGAGGGTATTACTTAAAATGTATGCATGTTAAAAATCTGACACTTCATCAATTAATGTCCCTACTCCTGGCGCACATGTGTGGAAATTAGGGTTAATGTCCGATATTGCAAAACCAGTTAAAAAGTGCAAAATGTTGCCATTTGTCAATGCAAGCTCTCAGGAAGAGCAGATTTGGACAGGGTATACCTCCTGTGATATGTGATGGGTGCATGTAATTTTAAACAAATGTGTACCTGTGCAAATATGTCTTTTTGATCAAATATAGATTGTGTGCAATTTGACAGGGGAGTGTCCTTTCTGAAAGCCATTAAATGACATCATTCTGACACACAATCCTGCTCTCCAGTGAGAACGCAAAGAATTCTCCAACCTATCAGAACTCTGAAGGGGTTGGGCCTAGAAAGCTAGCCTCTCCACCCACTTTCAAAACACATGAAAGCAGATAGTCAGGACAGATAGGGACATTCTATTCCATCTGCTGCGGGACGCTCTGCCAGGAAAATCCATACTTTACCTCCATCAACCTCCAGAGAGCCAACATAGAGACTTCAATCTATCCACCTTCAGAGACCAAGACTTTACTTCAGAATTTGTAGCAGAGAGGTCAACTACAAGCTAAATCCCTCTTTAGCAGGCCTCAAATCATTGCCATTATCACAGCCAGGCGAGCTGTTTGAATTCTTTGCAAGAACTCTTGCCATTTGCCAGAGAGCAGTGTTGTATCCAGAGAGAGACCAGCTGAACCGGAGACCGCTGTATCCGGACCCACAGACCTGATCAGAACCAGAGACCCAGACCAGACCAGCAGAGTAGAGCTGACCCCGACGCTGTGCGCAGAAACCGTCCGTGGCGAGGCCTATTTTAAAATATATTGTGAGTACCTAGCAGAACTGTGCAGAACCAATCTCTTATTTAAAATAATATAATTCAATCTATTTTAATCTAACCAGAACTGTCTCCTAGAAGTTGTACCTTGTCATTTTGCAAAACTGTCACCTGTCATTTCTAGCTGCTAGCTGTAACTTGTCACTCTGAACTTTTAAAATTTCAAATCTGAAAAACGACCTTTACCATATCGCTCATCTCTCCGTGACCGTTCGTCTTAGAGACTTGCAGTAACTTTCCTCTGAAAGCTGGGAATCTTGGTTTTTCAAAGAACCTAGAACCGCATTCCTACTCCCTATACTTTTGCCGCAATCGCGAAAAATGCACTCGCGAATTTGCCGCGATTTGCAAATTTCTCCACGTGTGAAAACAGCAGCTTCCTTGCTTTCATTTGCCAAAAAATCGTTTAACCTGCCAATCATCCCTAGAACATTGCTAAAGTAAGCCTGAACTAATTTAAACCAACTAATCCTCAACCTGAACCTCCAGAGGGAATTAAAATCATTTTAGCACATTTTCCAATATATTGCTATCACATTTTAAAGCATTTTGAGCCTGTGTAAAACTCATATCTATTCTCCTCTAAGCTTGCTGGGAAACTGGAACTCTGTATTACATTGTGATTGTATACCTGAACTGTGTGCTCTTCCTTCCATCTCCTTACATTGTATAGGGGGGGAATTGCCACAAAGGGAAAGTGATTACCTTGTCTTTTGTGAAACCATATCAGTTTATCTTCTATACTGCATTTCATTCATTCAACCTTGCATTTCCTTGAAGCATTCTCTACCACATTATTCTTCTGTCCGTATTTACCAGTGTGCTACCTTATCCATTTCATGTCAACTCCTTAGTGATTATAAAGAAGTGTGCTAGTGCCAGATTCTCCGTTGTTAATCTTTATCATATCAGGTTAAGTGTGATATTCAATTATTAAGTTATTATAAAGTGTGATATATATATATATATATATATATATATATATATATATATATATATATATATATATTGTTTAAATTCTCAAATAAACCTTTTAACTGGCAAAACAAAACTACTTCTTGGCTCAGTGGGGTCAGGGGGATTACAAGAGAGGGGTGTTATATAGGGGTAGTCATCCAGAACGCATGAACTGGACATAAAGATATATCAATAAGGGTTTCCATTCAGTATCCCAGACTAGGCATTGACTTAGCTGTAGTGTTGAATTGAATCCTCTTACAAATTGGGGGCTCGTAGCCGGGGATTCCAGATTAGATCTATCACTTGTGCAGATTAATACAGTGTGCCAGCTGACCAGATACACATATCCGGTCAGATCACCATGCTGTCTTACGCTGTAAAGCACTCCTCAAAGGAACGCTCTAAGGAAAAGGTCTGTTTTGCAAAAATAAAAAACAAACTTCTGTAAGTCAGGAAGGAACTCAAATTCCAGAATGACGACCTTGGTAGATATGAAAATAGCCAGAGAGCACTTCTTACATAAGCTATTGGTGAGAGGTGAGTGGACTCATCAGGACCAGACGGTCTGGTTGCAAGCAATCGCACCCCAGATCACGGAAACAGGGTCAGATACATGGAGAGACCAGGGTCCCTTACATGTGGCCCTGAGTGAACTATATATGTCCTCTAAGGCCAAGGATGAGCACAACAAGATTGCCAGGGTAGCGGCATATTTATATTTACATATGGGAGCCATGCAGGACAAATGTGCTGAAGGCCAAGATCTGGCGAGTAGGAAACTGCTGGCATTACAGAAGGCCCAATCTGATCTGGACTCTTCTGAGCAGAGGCTGCAGAGGAGCCAGGAGTCAGAAAATGATAGTAGGCAGTATATCATTAAAATAAAAGAGGACATGGATATACTGCAACAGGAAAAGGCTGACCAGTATACTAGACATCTGGCCCTGCAGAAGGAGCACCAAGACAGTTTGGACTCCTTACTGCAGAGCCAGAAAAAGCTGGAGCAACAATTAGACTTTAACAGGGCATGCACGGAGCAGGTAGCCACCCTGCAAAGTCATCTAGATAGAGTGAAGGCAGAGAGCAACAAGCTGATTTCGAAAGACCTGGATACCCAGGCAGAGTTTGATGAAGAATGCCAGAAAGCTGGTGCCTTTCAAAGGCAGAGGGACGATCTGGCGGCACAAATGCAGGCTCTTAGTCAGGAAAGAGACGCCTTAGGCCAGGAAGTCTGCCATTTAAAAAGAAAAACAGAAGAAAATCACTTGGCCCTCCAGGGGCTGGGTGACCTCCAAAAAGAACACCAGAACTTGTTAGAACACACCAGGAGGGTGGAGGATGCTCTGGCAAGAAAGGAGCAGGCAAATCGGGACACAGCTCAGGAGGTAACCCTCCTGCAGCAAAGACTGGCCCAGTGCTCCAGGACCAATTAGGAGGCACAGAGAGAGAATGAGGCTCTCTGCCAGCACAATGATAGACTCCAACAACAGGTAGCGATGCAGGAGAGACTGATAGAGTCTAGTAAGGCCTTAACTGAGGAACTGAAGACGCAGGCTTGCATTGCAACAGGGAGCAGGGGCGGATAGAGGTTCGCTGGGAAAGAGAAACTCCTGAGCATAACCCCAGGAGCCCTAGTACCAGAGGCCTTTATCTCTCTCAGTCCCTGGACTCTGCCACCCCCATGTCCCCTGGCGCACATGAGCACAGGGCCACAGGGATGGCAGATTACTATCCAGCCAGAAGCATGGGGCTCATAGGCCAGTACCACCCAGGAATGGAGGGGCGGGCATCCGGGTATGGGCACCCAAGCACAGTGCAATGGGGAACCCCAGGAGAGTAGGCCCATTAAGGGCATCCAGAAAACCTCTGCCCAGTTAGGTCAGTGGGGGGGGTACCCATCAAATCCCGGCAGCAAGGAGGGATCTGAAGACTCCTCTGAGCGGTACAGGACACAGGAGACCAGGTCCCCACATTCTGCCAGCCATTCCCAGGCTCGCAGAATCCGGGAAAACCTGGAAGAACAGACGGGAACCTCTGGGAGCAGTGCCTCTGAGTCAGAAGATGAATGGATCAGGGTTACCCGGACCAAAAGGGCCAATAAGACAAAAAGGGCCTTGCTTAAGGACCCCTTAAAGCAGATTAAGGCAATCAGGAGCGTCATCACGCCTTATCATAAGAACGCCAAGTATTCTGTTTGGGAGCACTTAGAGTTGTTTGAGCAAATGATGGAGACTTTCCATTTGAAGGACAGCCAAAGCTGTATTCAATATGTAAAGTGGACCTTCTCCCCGGAATACTCCAGTTTCTTTGCGGGGCTGGAGGACCAAAATCATTTAAGATGGTCCACCTATAAGGCGGCCATCTTGAAACATTTTTCCACTCATAGAAATCCTCAAGAGGCTCGCAAGGCAGCCTACAATTTACAATGTGGGGAGGATCAGGCCCCACAAGAGTTTGTGCAGGAGTTAAAGCGTGCTTTTGCACAGACCACAAGAAGGGTGCGAACGGATAGCAGAGAATGTATTAATACGTTTTTCCATGCCTTGCCCAAATACATAATGACCCAGCTCGTGAGGGATTTTCACGAGAAAAGATCTTTAGACTGGGTCATTGAACAGGCGACCCGGATCTATGAGGTGCAGAAGCCAATAGAAAATAAAAATAATGCGCCCAAAAACCCCAAAACCAACAACACCCCTGCTGCTGCCAAGGTGGCAGAGGTAAAGGTCACCCCCGTTTTAGATTTGGAGATGGGGGGGCCTAAAAACCTACCTGCACCTAATAATGCTAGGCCCAGAAGGTCCTCGGGCCAGTCACAGACAGGGAGTGAAAGAGGTAGTCCCACAAATGGGGTCCCTCGCTCTCCTGACTATGTAAGTCCCCGTTACAAGGGAAATCGACCCATCCTGGGTTATGTGTGGACTCCTCCAGCCCAAGGGGGGGGATCCAGCCAAGCACCTGACCCGGGGAACTTCCCTCCTAACTTCCCCCAGGAGGGCAGAAATTCTCCAAATCCTGGGCAGAACTTTTTCCCCAGGTATCCACCCAATTTCCAGCCCCAAAATCATCCATCCTTCTTTCCCCAATTCCCTGAGCCCAGACAACCTAATCCGGGAGAGGGGAGGCCAAGGGTGGAGGGGTACCAAAATCTTCCCAACCAGGGGTACTACCAGAGAAGGGATAGCTACCCTTCCCGGGATCAGCCCAGGGGAGAAAACAGGGCCCCGTATCAGCCTGAGCGGGTTTCCCAGTTAGAGCGCTAGGTTCAGAACATGGCACAGGAACTGGGTCGCGTGCTAAGGGCTCAGCAGAACCCTCAGATGGGCATGCCGGCACAGAATGCCCCAAACTCTGGACCTGGTGCTCCAGAACAATGATGGGGGCAGCACCCCAATAACACACCGGTTCCCAGGGAGAAGGCACAAGGGGAAGGGGGGTGTAAAGCCTTGGAGGAAGCTTCCTTCCCAACTTGTAAACAGCTCCTAGAAAACCAGGAACCGGAAACAAAATCTCCTACCCCTGAAAGTCTGCCACCCAAGGAGCAGAGAGGAGAAACAAAGGACCCAAACAGACCCACTTTGTGGAGGAGGTACAGGTCTTCCAATTTGAGGGAGAAGGATCCTCAGAGGATCCTGGGAAAAGGATCTTCTCCTTCAGAGATGGGGGAACTCCTCCCAAAGAAAAATGGGTTCCAAGGGATGCCAATTCAGACTGGGGAGATATGGAGACTGAGCTACCGCCGCCCATCATCTCATCCCAGAACCCACAATACCAAAATCCCCTGGTTCAAACCCATCCTGATGACTGCCTCCAAAAAGGGGGGAGCGGCCCAGAACCGGAGCCAGGGGAACCCACAATGGCTCTGATCTCCAGTTGCCAACTTTTTCTTTCAGATTCCCAAGGCTCTCCACAGAATTCTGCCCAAATCTCTTCGCTAGCGATGTCCAAAACCAGAAAGTTAGCCCACCAGTTGTCCAAAAATGTGCATTATCTGTGCCCCCTTGAGGAGAAGGAGGGAAGATACTATGCCCCAGTACAAGTACAGGGGCAGGGTACAATTTTGGCACTGGTGGACACTGGATCTCAAGCTACCCTTCTGTCCAGAAGGGCCTTTGACGAACTGAATGCAGGAAGGGGAGAGAATTATCAAATTCCTCTCACCTCTCTTCCTGACAATTGCAGAACTTTGACGGGAAGGAAATTCCCGTTGAGGGGACTGCAGACTTGGACATTAAGATCGGGCCACACAAGGTGAAACACCCGGTCATAGTCGTGACTCCAGAGGGTACCCCTTGTTTACTGGGGAATGACCTCCTGAGGAGGTTGTCACCCTTAATAGATTGCGTAAACAAGGTCCTCTGGACCCAGACTAGCCGACCAATAAAATTAAAACAGAGTGTCAACCATGTTAGTTTAAACGGCACCTGCCACATGGTTGAACAAAAATCTGACCAAGTAGAATTTCACTTCCAGAACAACCAAATTCCAGACTTGACAGTAATAGCAGTAGGACAACAGACTGGTGATGGGGGGTCCTCTCTATTTCTGAAAATCAACCTTCCTTCCAGTTTAAGGTGGTATTCCACACTGGAAGGAAACACCCTGAAATTCTTTACTAATCCACAATCAGAAACTCCCACTCCTATAGTCCAGAAAGATGTGAAATCAGCTCAGAGCCTGGCTGAGATTCAGCAAATTGGAGAGCAGTTGTTCATCCCTGTTCAGTTAAATGATGGGAAGGACTCTGTTCTCGTTCGAGTGTGTGTGAACAACGGTAAGAGCTTCATCAGCAAAGCCATGTTCCGCCAACTCCCAAAAGATCCAGCCATTCCCACATTCAAACTGATAGACAAATGGGAAATGGACCTGGAAGCGCCTAATTCCAAACATCTCCTGCCAAGCAGGTGTATGCTCAAAATCTCCATTGGCAACAATAGCATAGTCCATAATTGTTGGTTCGTGCGAGACGTCACTGCCGCCTTTTACTTAGGCAGTGACATTCTCAATCGCTTTGCCATTAGTTTGGACCTAATAAACTTCGAAGCTTGGTCCCGATTAGCGGATAATCCTATGGGCTTTGATGATCCAGAAAAAGCATTTAGGTCAGCTCAATTGCTACCTTATGCAGTTGAAATTCAGATTAAAGAGGAAGTCACCATCTCAGAAAGGACCCGACAATTCTCCCTGGAAGTGAAAGTTAAAAGAGGACAAAATTTGAAAAACCCTGATGCTTACATACATCTAAACGCTTCTCTCCAACAGCAAGTGTTGGGGGTAAACCCAACTCCATTAGTCAACATAGAACATGACACCATTCTAATAGAGGTGGATAACAGTGACTTAAAGAGCATTACTCTAGCGGCAGGCACCATTATTGGAATGGCGGTTGATGACCAACATTTTTCCATCGATTTAGGAAATGAACTGTTAGGACCAATCCCCAAGGACTGTTTTGACGGTGACAGTGAGGACAATACCACACCAGACAGGATTTTTACCCGGCATGGGGGGAACTTCCTGGTGTACACTTCCTGCCCCTATGGTAAGGAAGATGTGACTTGTGACTTCAGGAGGGATGAGGTGATTTTCCAGGTCCATGAGGGCTGCCTTTCCCACCTGAAGCCTAAGGTCCAAATCAGCACTCTGACCAGGGACTTCTCCACCCAGCTGGAGGAGGCCGCGGAGATAGCCAAACCAGAAGTCTTTCCAGGCTTCAGGCAGATGGTGGAAGAGAGAGTCAACCTAGCTGATGCCTGTGTGACTCTGGAACAAAAGCAAAAGTTGAAACAAGTTTTCTTGGATTTCCAAGATCTCTTTGCGGTAGACCCATATGACTGTGGTCGCACTGACATCCACACAACAACAATCCCCACGGACCCTGGCATGACTCCTGTGTTTGTGAAGCAATATCGCATCAATGGAGTCCCTTACTGAAATAATTAAGAACCTTGAGTCCCGGGGAATAATCCGTCCAGTCCACAGCACCTTCAATAATCCGGTGCTCGGAATATTGAAACCAAACGGCCAGTGGAGACTCTGCGCCGACCTCACGGAGCTCAACAAACGGGTCCATACTTCCCGATGGCCTCTTCCCTACATTGACCAAGGGCTGGCCCAGATTCAGGGGTCACAGGTATTCACTGCAATAGACCTGACCAATGGATACTGGACCGTGCCTGTCAGCAGGGAGGACCAATACAAACTGGCTTTTACCTTTGGGGGCCAGCAGTACACAAGGACACGGACTCCCTTCGGATAACTTAACTCCGGTAATGAGTTCAATATTTTCCTACATAAGGCCATGCCCGACCTGGGTGCGAGGGGTAACCTGGCTTATGTAGATGATGTCCTCATCAAAAGTTCATCTGTGGAGGAACACATAGCGGAGATCCGTTATGTTCTGACGCAGTTGAGGGCCGCCGGAGCAAAACTTTCCTTTCAGAAAGCACAGTGGTGTAGAACCCGTGTTAATTTCTTGGGGCATGAGGTTACTCCTCAGGGTCTCTGTCCCCAGGAAAAGAAAGTGGAAGCACTTCAGAAACTGAAAGACCCCACAACTCTGCGGGAACTAAGGAGCCTCCTTGGACTGACTAATTACAGCAGAAAGTTCATTGAGGGCTACGCAGAGATCACCAGACCCCTGATTCATCTCCTGAAGGGGGGGGTCAAGTGGGAATGGGGTCCAGAACAAGCCGAGGCGGTAAAACAACTCAAAAGAAGCCTCTCAAAAGCGCCTTGCCTAGCTTACCCTGTCAGAAACAAGGAGTTCTTCCTGGAGACGGGGTTCTCTAATACGTGCTTGACGGCAGTATTATACCAAAAGCATGACAAGGTCAATAAAGTAATCTCCTATGCGAGCAAAACTTTATCCTCTGTGGAGGAAAAATTGAACGATTGTGAGAAGGCACTCCTGGCAACGGTGTGGGCATTGAAGAATTACCGCCCGTTTATCCAGGGGGAACACATCATAGTGGAGACTCCCCACCAGCCTCTGCAATATATCCAAAGTGACAGAATCCGGGCAGGAAATGTGAGTAATTCCCGAATTACTTCCTGGATTCTGTCAATGCAAGGCTTTCCTGTGGAGGTCCGATATGGCCAAAACAAGAAGAGTCCCCTCGCGCAAGGTCTGGCTGACTTGCATTATTGTGCCAGAGAAAACTGTCTCGAGGACGAAAGTCTAAAAATAAAGGACAACATGGAGGAATACCTTAATTCCCCCCACAAAGTCTTTGAAGAAGACAAGTGTGAGGGAATGCCCACTGTGTATGTGGATGGATGCTCTTACCATGTTGACAACGACGGGGAGAAAGAACTGGTGGCCGGCGTAGGGAATGCATGGGTGAATGAGTCCCCAGAACCCTCCGCTGGATACAAAATTGGTCCCCGAAGTAGTCAGGTGGCAGAATTGATGGCTGTGCATCAGGCCATCCTCACTGCTGTCCAGCATCAACTCCATGAACTGGTCATAATCACAGATTCGGATTATGTACGGAACGGGTTCGTGGAGCACCTGGTTAATTGGAAAACCAGAGGCATGTTATGTTCTAACAACAAACCCTTGAAACATGGGAAGTTGATCCAAAACATTGATGATCTGGTCACCTCGAAAGGAATGACCATCTATTGGAAGAAGATCAAGGGTCATTCCAAAGTAGAGGGACCAGACAAAACTGGAAATGACTTAGCTGATCAGCTGGCCAAAACCGGGGCGATCCAAGGGAATCTAATTGAGATTGAGTCCCTGTTGGGGGAAATCCAGGTCACTGCTATCACTAGGCCCCAGACAAATGCTCACAACGACCTTTCGATTGCACAATGGAGTAAGGAGACCCCTGATGCTGATTTGATTACCGCTCAGAAGGGGGATCCAATTATTGGTAAGTTTTACCAACACCTTGAGGACCCTGAGAACTTTCCCCTGACGGATACCGATTATATTGGGAAAGAGGACCTAAGAGTGTTGATGAAATGTCCAAAAATGTTCCGAATCCAAGACGGTTTGCTGGTAAGGAAATCCCAAGCTGGCCACAATCAGTGGGTGGTTCTTACCTCATTCCGAAGCCTGATGTTAAGTCACGCCCATGATGCGGCCACCGCCGGTCATAGGGGGTTTCACACAACAGTGGAAATCTTAAGAGAGGTTGCATACTGGCCACACATGGGGCAGGACCTCGACCAATACTTGAAGGGGTGTCTTGTGTGTGCACAATTTCAGCCATCATCCCTCACACACCGGGCGCCTCTCCAAAAGAGGGGGATGACACTGCCATGGTCAGATTTACAAATCGACTTCGTAGGCCCCGTGATTCGCTCTGCTAGGGGGAATAAGTACATGTTGACTGTGACATGCTTGTTTACCAAGTGGGTGGAATGTCTCCCAGCCCCAAACTGCAAGGCAGAAACGGCAGCTGCCTTGATGATTAACCACATCTTTTCCCGTTTTGGTCTACCTCAAAGGATTGAGTCAGACAGAGGTAGCAACTTCACCAGTGAAGTGATGACAAAGATGTGGGAGATACTGGGGGTCAAAAGGAAGTTGCATATTGCTTACCGGCCAGCTTCTTCTGGGGCAGTAGAGAGATATAACCAAACCATTGTGAGCATATTAAAAAAGTTTGTGGCAGATTCTGGGCCAAGTTGGGATATCCGATTACCTCTGGTCCTAATGGCCATCAGATCTACCCCGTCATCTGCAACCAAAATGTCACCATTCGAGTTGATGACTGGACACAAGATGGTGCTTCCGCAGCATTTGCTCTACAGGACGCAAGAGCAGACACTCATAAATGCCTCCACAACTCATGAGTATGTGGAGAATTTAAGGAAACACCTTCAACATGCTTTTGCCTATGCTCAGCGGAATCTAGAAAGATCAGCTGAGAGTATGAAGACCCACTATGACCTGAAAACTTCCAGGAAGGAATATCAGGTGGGGGACCGGGTCTATCTATACAATTTCCAAAGGAACCAGGCCAAACAGCGAACATTTTTGCCTACATGGAAGGGACCCTTTGAGATTATAGACAAGATCTCCCCTGTGGCCTACAAGATCCGCATCCCCAAAGGCGGTTTGGCAGAGGGGGAAGACAAGTGG
Organism: Ambystoma mexicanum; assembly: GCF_040938575.1. Classification (NCBI taxonomy): domain Eukaryota; kingdom Metazoa; phylum Chordata; class Amphibia; order Caudata; family Ambystomatidae; genus Ambystoma; species Ambystoma mexicanum. The sequence continues at coordinate 946,681,832 of NC_090927.1, read as the reverse complement.
GTCCACATTAACCAGTTGAAGTGTTGCCATCCCAGGCACACTCTGCAACAACTGGAGGAATCCTCTGGAATCCTAGAGGGTACTGTCACAGATTAATTCAGTTCTAACTTAAAAGATCCTACATATCGCCTATCAAATTCTGAGTTTCTCAATGTGGGTGTTTTCGTTTTTGAATGCAAAAAGAAATGTGCATGTTCATATGTTATGACTATAAATTTATATGCCACCCCACTATATCAATGGTGGGGGAAAAATGTCTATGAATAGGTATTGCCGCTCTTCCTTTGTCGTCCTAGGAGAAAGAAAACCTTGAGACTGGCCAGGGAGTACGATCCGGAGACCGGGAGCAGAGACGCAAGGGGCCCGGGGTACCGCCCAATCTTCCCATCAGGACCGCGAGGAGAACCGATCGATCCGACCGGATGGAGAAGAAGATGCTGAACTGTGCCATCTATTGGAAGAAGATGAGGAAACATCCCAGATCTTGCGAGTTCCATCAGTGAAACAGAATGGCCATCGCAAGAGGGGGGCTTGTGGGATGTTTTTACCCATGCATCCGAGCCCTACCTCAAAAACTGTGCAGTTCTGACATTGAAAACATCATGATGGCCAGAGCTTCCCAGAAAATGCCCAGTGAAATGCATGAAGAATAGGCTGCCACCCATTTTTGCCGATGTTATGGGCACAGAAGGGCACTGCCTAAAAACACCATTGGACTACCCACACAGTAGCCTGAAACCATCGGGAATGGCAATGCTGATTGCCAAAAGCAACCTAGAACTGTGGGGAATTCATTTGTTAAATCCCAAAAATGGTTGCATTACCAGTACTCACCACTATCAGAAAGCCGGTGTTTTAAAACAACACCAGACATTTGTGTAAATCTGAATAAATGAACCCAAAGCAGGCCAAAGAAAGACTTACTAAGAGGTGGATACAATGTAAAGTTATATTCTGAAGTGACTTGAAGGTTTATAACAAGACTGGCTGAGCTGTGGATTTCAGCAGTTTAAGTAAATTTGGACTGAAACACACTAAAAATCTAAATGTTTAAAAGAAATTAGTGACCTACTTTGAGTGTCACATAGGTTGCAATTGTTTAAATGTCATAGTTTTAAACTTAGAATCAGCATTCTAGCTGCATATGTAAAAATTGTTAGTTTTATTTGAATGCAGAAAACTAGGTAACTAAAAGTGACATTAGCTGGGGCCTGGCTTAAGGAACTGAATTCTTCCCACCAGCTACCCCCGACAGGAGTTGAGACTTGCACAACAGCTGTGTTCCCAGGCCTAGCTGCCTTTTGCTGTTCCCACCAAAAGGGATATGACACTTCTCTGATTGAATTACCAAGGAACTGCTAGAGACTAAACATAGGACCCAGGCAGAGGGTTTATTGGGGGGAGGCCATAAATGGCTTCCTCTTGAACAATGGGCCTTCCAGGACCCAGGCAGATGCTTTATTGGGGGGACCGTAAAACAGCTTCCACTTGGCAGAAGCTGGGAGGGGCAGGGTCTCTGAGCTTGGCAGTACTGGAAAAACCAGAAATTCAACCTTGTGCTGGGGGGAAACCACACCCCTTTGGGGCCAGAACATAACTCTAAAAAGATGGATCATTCATAGAGCGGACTTGTGAACATTTTATAAATGATACCATAATTCTTGTGATTTTTCTGCCCACATTTTAAGAGGTTTTTAGAACCGGTGGTATGATCTGGGGGCAAGCTAGCAGTTAAGAGGGTATTACTTAAAATGTATGCATGTTAAAAATCTGACACTTCATCAATTAATGTCCCTACTCCTTGCGCACATGTGTGTAAATTTGGGTTAATGCCCGATATTGCAAAACCAGTTAAAAAGTGCAAAATGTTGCCATTTCTCAATGCAAGCTCTCAGGAAGAGCAGATCTGGACAGGGTCTACCTCCTGTGATATGTGATGGGTGCATGTAATTTTAAACAAATGTGTACCTGTGCAAATATGTCTTTTTGATCAAATATAGATTGTGTGCAATTTGACAGGGGAGTGTCCTTTCTGAAAGCCATTAAATGACATCATTCTGACACACAATCCTGCTCTCCAGTGAGAACGCAAAGAATTCTCCAACCTATCAGAACTCTGAAGGGGTTGGACCTAGAAAGCTAGCCTCTCCACCCACTTTCAAAACACATAAAAGCAGACAGTCAGGACAGATAGGGACATTCTATTCCATCTGCTGCGGGACGCTCTGCCGGGAAAATCCATACTTTACCTCCATCAACCTCCAGAGAGCCAACATAGAGACTTCAATCTATCCACCTTCAGAGACCAAGACTTTACTTCAGAATTTGTAGCAGAGAGGTCAACTACAAGCTAAATCCCTCTTTAGCAGGCCTGAAATCATTGCCATTATCACAGCCAGGCGAGCTGTTTGAATTCTTTGCAAGAACTCTTGCCATTTGCCAGAGAGCAGTGTTGTATCCAGAGAGAGACCAGCTGAACCGGAGACCGCTGTATCCGGACCCACAGACCTGATCAGAACCAGAAACCCAGACCAGACCAGCAGAGTAGAGCTGACCCCGACGCTGTGCGCAGAAACCGTCCGTGGCGAGGCCTTATTTTAAAATATATTGTGAGTACCTAGCAGAACTGTGCAGAACCAATCTCTTAGTTAAAATAATATAATTCAATCTATTTTAATCTAACCAGAACTGTCTCCTAGAAGTTGTACCTTGTCATTTTGCAAAACTGTCACCTGTCATTTCTAGCTGCTAGCTGTAACTTGTCACTTTGAACTTTTAAAATTTCAAATCTGAAAAACGACCTTTACCATATCCCTCATATCTCCGTGACCGTTCGTCTTACAGACTTGCAGTAACGTTCCTCTGAAAGCTGGGAATCTTGGCTTTTCAAGAATCTAGAAACACATTCATACTCCCTATACTTTTGCCGCAATCGCAAAAAACGCACTCGCGAATTTGCCGCGATTTGCAAATTTCTCCACGTGTGAAAACAGCAGCTTCCTTGCTTTCATTTGCCAAAAATTCGTTTAACCTGCCAATCATTCCTAGAACATTGCTAAAGTAAGCCTGAACTAATTTAAACCAACTAATCCTCAACCTGAACCTCCAGAGGGAATTAAAATCATTTTAGCACATTTTTCAATATATTGCTATCACATTTTAAAGCATTTTGAGCCTGTGTAAAACTCATATCTATTCTCCTCTAAGCTTGCTGGGAAACTGGAACTCTGTATTACATTGTGATTGTATACCTGAACTGTGTGCTCTTCCTTCCATCTCCTTACATTGTATATGGGGGGAATTGCCACAAAAGGAAAGTGATTACCTTGTCTTTTGTGAAACAATATCAGTTTATCTTCTATACTGCATTTCATTCATTAAACCTTGCATTTCCTTGAACCCTATAAAGCATTCTCTACCACATTATTCTTCTGTCCCTATTTACCAGTGTGCTACCTTATCCATTTCATGTCAACTCCTTAGTGATTATAAAGAAGTGTGCTAGTGCCAGATTCTCCGTTGTTAATCTTTATCATATCAGATTAAGTGTGATAATCAATTATTAAGTTATTATAAAGTGTGATATACATATATATATTGTTTAAATTCTCAAATAAACCTTTTAACTTGCAAAACAAAACTACTTCTTGGCTCAGTGGGGTCAGGGGGATTCCAAGAGAGGGGTGTTATATAGGGGTAGTCATCCAGAACGCATGAACTGGACATAAAGATATATCAATAAGGGTTTCCATTCAGTATCCCAGACTAGGCATTGACTTAGCTGTAGTGTTGAATTGATCCTCTTACAACGTACCCCACACGCACAGGCCCTTTCGCGTGTGAAACTTCCCGCGAACCCCAATAATACACGTACCCCACTCGCACAGGGCCAATCGCGTGTGAAACTTCCCGCAAACCCCAGTAATTCACGTACCCCACTCGCACAGGCCCTTTCGCATGTGAAACTTCCAGCGAACCCCAGTAATACACGTACCCCACTCGCACAGGGCCAATGGCGTGTGAAACTTCCCGCGAACCCCAGTAATTCACGTACCCCACTCTCACAGGCCCTTTCGCGTGTGAAACTTCCCACGAACCCCAGTAATACACGTACCCCACTCGCACAGGGCCAATCGCGTGTGTTACTTCCCGTGAACCCCAGTAATACACGTTCCCCGCTTGCCATGCTGGTACAGGGTTAGCGCAGCCCTTTGTGCTGGATTGGGGATTTTTATGGCTTTTCCCTGCGCGAGGGGCGTTCTTGGGGGCATAACTGGCGCTGCTGCAGGGTCGCTGTGCCACTGTGCGCCACAGCTGGTTTTGGTTGCTAAAATCCATGAATACTCTGTGCACGAAAAAGGATTTTAGCGCACGCGGCTGGCACAGACAATCGCACGTGCACACTGTGCGCCAGCCGCGTGCACCACTTGTGTGCTAAATTCTATGAATTACCCCCTAAGTTGTTTCACTCCCAAAACCATAACTTTTGTCTTGTTTTGGTTTAGCTTTAGTCAGTTGTATTTTGCATAGCTTTCCAAACAGACCATAGATCTCTTCAGTCCCAGTGGAGTCTGGTCCATAAGTACTGTATCAGCATAGCACATAGAGGACATAGGTAAACCGTCTAGCTTTGGCCGTGAAATTAGCAACATTTCATGAAGTGTTACATTGGTCACTGACGTATAGATTGTATAACGTTGGAGCGAGTAACCAACCTTGTTTCAGGCCCAATTTTGTGTCTATAGAATGGGTTAGTGTACCTGCTTGACTTGTTCCTACTGTGACCTTAGTATCTGCATACAATTATATGATGAAATATAGTATTGTCTGATCGATACCAATGTAACTAGCTTCTCCCATAAACGTGCACTTTTTACCCAGTCAAACACACTTGTATAGTCCACATAGCAGACATATAAGCTAGTGCCTGGCATTTTCTTTATCTCTGCCAGCATTAACTGAATGGCCCATGTGCTATGGGTGGTGCTGCAGCCACTGTGAAACCTGCTTGAGTCATGTCAAGTAATCATCTGCTCTCATACCATTTGTTGATTTGTTTTATAATAATTTTCACAAAGATTCTGCTGCTGTTATCCAACATTGCCAGCAGTCTAAAATTCTTCAGATCTGTTCTTTAACGTTGCTTGTGTATTGGTATGAGAACAGAGGAGCTCGAACTTTCTGGAAGGATACCACTCTTTACATTCTTAAAGTCCTGACAGAACCACTTTGCCCATAACAAGGGATCCTTTTTGATTACATTATTCGGGAGGTTAACTGGTCCTGGTGCTCTAGAGGTCTTGGATTTTATAATGATTTGATATATATATCATCCTCATCAAAGTCCATTTCACCTGGACCGCTCACACCTTAACCAGTTTGAGTTTTCTATTTTTCTAGATCTTCCCGATAAGTTTCTTTAATATGTTATACACAAGAGGCTTCCATAATGTTGGTTATTTCTCAGGGTTCACTTTGCCTATGTGTGAGCGATATAGTTGGCAAAAACCTTTGGCAACCTAAACCCTTATTAACCTGTAGGCCAACTTCCAGTTTTGGGAATTTTTATTTAACTTGTGTTGTCTCCGTTGTATTTTAAATTTGGCCTTCAGTTTTTTCAGGGCTATTACTTTTTCCTCATATTATAGGGGGCAGATTTGTGATACTGCTTTTTAATGCTGTGTGTCTCTTTGTAGAAGGTATCCTTGTACTCTATAATATAATGTATTTTCCATGTCATGTCTTATAGCCTCCAAAATCTTTTGGCCATGTCAGCCATACCCTAGCTGTCTCTGAAACCACAGACATCACCCAGGAATACCAATTCCGAGAGAATTTCATTGGCCAATTCAATGTTTGCAACCGTCCATCTTATCCGGTTGACTTTTGTGTTTGCTGTTGCTAGGTCTGATAAGGTCTTTCTAAAAGCACCTGTTCGATGTGCTAATGTAAGAGACAAGACCACATGGTCACTTAGATTACTACATTTTGCCTCAAAGTTGGTCTTTCTTATCCTTATACTTTCAGTAGCAAAAATAGCATCTAAACAGGACTTCTGCACTCTACCTTGCCAGGTCCTAAGACTTAGGAGCTAAGTGCCATCTGTTGGTGATATTGGGTACATATTGGAGTTATTCAATATGTTCAACCATTTTTTTCCTCTTCTCTAGGGGGGTAATCTGCTGTAGAGTTGGTGGAATGACCTTTTCACATGTACTGTCTTCTCCTGATGTCCCAATTTCCATTTCTTGAAAACTTCCAAAAAACAATGGATCAACGTGAAACCTTCTGGATTGACCGTCTGAGCTCCCTTATACCAAAGGGAATGAATGAGGAGATCAACTATATGTGTTTTTTATAAATCTGTTGGAGTCTCAATCGTCATTACATCTGTATTTGGTTTAAAACAGATATGCCATATCTCCTAACATTACCAGACAAACCGTCAACTATTTACTCCCATAAAATTGTTCAGATTCCACATTGGATAATTTGCGGTCTAGATACTTCTGCTTTTCATATCAGACCCATTGTCTTCGGTCCAAGACACATGAGCTTTTAATGATTCTTTAAATGCATACTATCGGTCTGGTTTTGTGTTACCTTGTTGATGAAAGAAAAAGAGTATAGCCCCAAATTCACGTTGCACCAGCCACTTCATGTTTGAATATGGTAAAGAGACAGGATTCACTGTTTGCTGCACAACGTTAATTGAATAGGAATAGTACTGAGAGCTCCGTTGTCAGTTTATTTATTTTTCTTCAGCGATCAAAGCAACACAGCCACTTCATGTTTGAATAAGGTAAAGATACAGGAATTCGCGTTTGCTGCACAACGTTAATTGAATAGGAATAGTACTGACAGCTCTGTTGTCAGTTTACATTTCTTTAGCGACCAAAGTAACACGAGGTTGCCATGGAGACGCTCCCGCCCCAGGGTGAATACCCGGGGGTGGGGCACGAGGCGTACATGCTCCGGCCACTCAGCTGGACCACGGCGCCTCCTAACCGTCTCCATGACAACACTTAAATACAGCTCGCAAGCCTGCGCGAGCGTGATTCTCCGCGGCTTTTGAAACAGCGCTTGAACGAGAGGTAAGCATCGGCACACACTCGCCGTCTTATCTAAATGACTAGAAACTATATATATAAGATTAGCTAAAGAATGTGTTTGTTTCTCTAGCAGTGACAGCATCAGCACATGCCTTCCCACACGCACTTGAAAGTCAGAATTGAAAGCGGCAACATTGCCATATGCGTTTTTACACGCAATAGAAAAACGGAATTCCATGCGTTTAAATACGCATTTGAAATACGATATTCCATGCGATCAGGAAGGACAGCTCAATGTCCCTTAGAACCTATGATTATTGAGCTTATAGCGTTGAAACTAAATCGCACATTCTGTTTTTGTTTTTGTTTCTCTCTCTCAACTATTGAACATTCCGTGGGACATCATCATTAATGGTATGTGTTAACCTGTTAATGTATTGAATATGAAACATGATATGAATTGGTGTTGACAATGACGTTGTATATAATATAATTATGAATAGCTATATTATGCAACCAATAATCCATGTACAGCCCTGATGAAGGTTTTCACCGAAATGCATTGGCAAAATGTACACTGATGGCATAAGATGATCGCCCAAGGTAGCATATTGAGAAAAAGTGCTATTACAATAAATGCTCAAACGGGAATGTGAATAAAACATTCCTGGCTATAACCACACAGATTCAACTTATGCTTTTACATACTTAATGAGTGGAGAAATACACATTTTAGAAATATTTTCAGCCCCTAGGATTGGGGGCGAACTGAGAAGCGCCAGTGATAATAAGGCGACATTGCCTTATTTTTTGTTGTGTGCCAATTTCCATTTCTGCCATCGAAAGACAATGCTCGCTAAAGTCTCCGGTCAGTTTCTCAGCCCTCTCGCCCATCACTTCTTCTGAGAACCATTGCACCAATATATTGACCACCCCGTCCAGCAAATCATTACCAGAATTGTCATCTGGTGGATCATATAGGGTCATAATCAACATCTTACACTTAGGAGTAGGATAATTACTAATAATCATTCTCATCAAATTATTCATATTAATGTCACACATGTGTAAAACAGCTTCATAGTTATTCCTTGTTCCTATACGTAGTCATCCGAACTGGGCAACCTTCTTTCCCCTTACATGCTGGTTGTATTATCAACTTGTAACCACCTATCAATAGATTCCTTACTGCCCATGTTTCCTGTAGTGTGAATACATCCGCAAGGTTCAACAGACTCCTGCCCTCTGAATTTGAGATGAACGAATGGAAGCCCCTCTGGGGTAAATACACCTTCTTGATATCACCCGAAGTTATTATTTCTAGGTCTGGTATCAGATGTATCAGTTGCAGCAGATTTGAATGATTTAGAAAAGGGCTGCTAATTGAAGTTGCACTTTCCATAAATAGTATCGCATTTGGTGGTAGCCAGGGGTTTGTTGTAAGTATGCCATCTCCTTCTGTGATTTGGCCCCCATTTTTCTGAACCAACTATGTATCGGAGGGACCACTCTTGATGTGTTTCCATTCTCAATTTGAGGTTTATGGACCTGACCATTGGGTGCCTCATTTACTGCATCTGTTGATAGTCCCAAATTGGGGAGGAATAATGGCTCTGGGGCAATGCATATGTCTTGGAAGCAAGACAACGCAGCGCAAGACAGGTTTGAATTATGATCCGCACTTAGAAACCACTCATTGGTATTAAGCGTATTATAAATGAACAATTACATTTATTAAAGTATGTGTATTTGTGTGAGTATGTAGCAGCCTTTTCCTTCATTACATATTAGTCTAGGGTCTTTGCTCATTGCCAAGGCCTGGGAACATGGCCTAGATTTGTATTTGCGGGCTCAGTGCCTCTGCTCTTTTGACTCACTCGTAGTGGCATCTTCTTATTTTGTCTTCTATTTTTAGGGTTAGCTTTGTTGCTATGCATGTTTTTGACACCTCTCAAGTTCACATCTATTTCTCCATTTGGGACGATGTTTCCATTTAGTGGACAATGTCAGCGTGTGTACCATAATCTGACAGTAGAGACACATCACACCCCTCTGGCCCTTTCACTGTTCACAGCCGGAGCAGACATCCCCTGGCTATTTGCTAAAATTATATCCACCACCCTTGCCAATATGAATTTCATATCCCGCTGTTTCTGCATCAGTGCGGTACACAAGGCAAAGGTGGCCTACACAGTAGCTATTAATGCCGACCATTTAGGGATGTTCGAATCAAAACCATCCACTTTGGCATAGCTACTTCCCTTAGCGGAGGCTGAAGAGTCACTAGTGAATAAGTCATCAGAGTTAGAAGAGTGCAGTCTTTCTAAGTCTGGTGACATTAAAAGATTAGTAATCGCCGTCCCACTGAGAACCATGGCATTCTGGTATGGCAATATGCTCTTATTTTGGTATATATGCTGATGGATGATGTTGGCGTTGCCAAGACTGCATGGTGTACTCCTGTTGTCTCAATTACCGAGCACTGACTTGTTGCTTGCTTTATTGCTTACTGGTCAGAAAGGTCCTGTGATTTTGTCAGATCTTATGTCCTCAGTGCTGATAACAACCTTCTTGTTAGTTTTCAAATTTCAAATTGCCTCTATGAGACGTTTTGGTTCCCGGCACTAAAGTGGCCATTGTGCTATTTGCCAGATAGGGTTGCTGTGCCACTCGAAATTTCATTAATGGGCCTCATTCCGAGTCCGGTGGTAACCCTGGGTTACCGCCAGACTCGGAATGAATTACCAGCCCATAACTTCCCGGTGCCACCGGGCTATTCCAAGTCCGACGGTCGGCAAGTCAGGCACTAGCAATTTCGTTAATCCCCACTCCCAAAGGGTCCTATTGGACTCTATGGGAATGAGGACAAAGGAGTACCGGCACCGCTAACAACCGTGCCGGTGCTTCTGTGACAAGTCTGCCTACCGTGGCCACTGCACCCGTAAGGGTCAGACCTTTCAGGCACAGTGGCTCCAGCAGGCAGACTTGTAGTTTGCCAGTCCAGAAACAACGGTGCTGGTAGGCTTACCGGCACCGTTGTTTCTGGACCGGGAAAATTATAATGAGGCCTATTGACTTTGATAAATCTTTCGTCAGCTTTTTCCAAGACCTAAGACTCGGCCCATTCTGCTGCGCTTCACAGGCAATTGTGGCAGTGGGTGTTTGCTTACATTCTTCTTGCTCCCCCTCACCAAAATCGACATATTCGTCTTTTTCATCATTTAGATTTTTTATTATTGGCAGCACATTGTTAAGAGCAGGATGTTGAAAACTTTACCTTCAGTCACAAGCGACACAGAATGGCTGTGCCTGTTTCTCAGCACGGCGCCATTCACCACATACGCTAAGCAAGAAGTTGGGGTCTATGAGGCATCCTTTCTTCAACAGAAATGTGCACATTGTTAGCTCGAGACTGCCATAAGGCCACCTGGCCCGTCAGGGCTTACCAGACTGCCACTCTATTCCACTCCACCAAAACATAACTTGCACTGTAGGTCCAACCCCACCTGTGCGGAATTCATTGCTCTGCCAGGGCAGGTCTCTAACCACCTCTGCTGGATGCTGGTAAAAGAAAAAACGTTTTACAGCTACACAATCCGGGATGGCCACTTTACGCTAATGTACAGCTGTATATCTCAGCATGCTTACCACAGCAAAACCAGCTCACGGGAAACAGCTCTTCTTTCGGATATAGTTGGTTGAATGTTCCCAGTCGGCTATCCTACCGACAAAGCACAGGGTCTAGGAATCCGAGGACCGTCTGCTCAGCTGCCGGCCACACCAGTACACAGCTGCACGTATTAATGTCCGGTGAGCAGTGGAGTAACTTTGCTGAAAATGTTGGGGGGGACATGACCTCTGAAGAAAAGGTCCACAACCTTACCTCAGTACCAATGCAGCAACAGAAATGTATAGAAGCAACAGCTCACTGTCTCACAGTCTCGCTTGAGTACTAGAATCTCTGTCATGGATGGCAGCCTTTAGAAAACACAGCAGGAGCAGCGTAGCAGCGCCTAGCTTTGTGTTCCTGTCGGAAAGCTAGTTTGTCTCAAAGTTTGTCTCACCCGCAAGTCCTTGGAAACTTATCATCCAGGTGGCCGGGACACGGCCATTGCTTTTGGATCCAGTTCCTGGGGGAGGACCAGTGCGGGAGGATCACCTGGGTGAGGGGTCTTCGGGGAGTGGGAGTGAGGCAGCTGATGGTGAGACGCAGTATTCCCCCTTTTTTGTACACCCAACCCTTCCTATTTTTTAGAATTATTTGAGGTCCCAACCCACCGCCCCCACTTTGTGGTGACTGAGAGTAACAAGACTAACTCTTATACATTACACTGGCCATGTCCCATTAATCAGGTCAGGCAAAGTCACGTACTTGACTTTAAGTACATACACCTGATACCAATTATCTCTCCTCAAATGGATAAAGGGTAGAACATAGAGACACACTGTGAGCAAGGTGGATCACGAGTAAGAGCAGATCTTCCGGGGCGAAGGCAAACCTACTGGAGCAGAGCGATGGACCAGGAGTTAAGAACAGCGGGTCGAGAACCCCAGGAGTTCTCTACCGTAGGTTGTTGCCTCCAAAAGGCCATGAAAGACACGTGGAGAAGCCCACATCCCAATGTGGAAGGCTGCATTGTGTTTCAAGGACGCCCCACTAAACTCCCGGGTGAATGGCAGAGTTGGGGGGGCGAGATCAAGCCTGTGGTACTAACCTTGACTTGTGAATTGGAAAACTATAATGTGGAAAATGAAACACACAAAGCCGTTGAGTTGGCAAGCGACCTGAGAGACTTGTGTGTGTTAAGGAAAGATTGAAGTTGAAACATTATATCACGAGTGAAGGCTGCAAACGTGTTAATGAGACAGAAAGAAAGGCAGACCTGAGAATGAACTTTGAAATAAGAACAGCTGTGAAACCAGCGATTGAGATGGTGTTTTCCATGAAGGAATTGATTTCTTGTCACAGGTAAGTACAATTCTAAAATTCTGCCCAAGATATTTTCCCTCTGATGTCTGTAAATAACTTTCTCCATCATCACAAGCCTGCACATTTCTGTGATCCATCTGCTCTCCTTGGGTTATATCGTTGACTTCCAGTGTCTCAAGATTAATTTCTTAGCCATTAAACAGTGAATGACATTATCAGCACCCTATTCAATATTAAGATTAACCTGTCCCAGAAGAGCCTCACTTTATTGGATTCCCATAGCAAGTGGTCTAGTGTACCTGCCCTTTTAGAAGATCCCCAGCACATATCTCTATCAGTCATACCATGCCCACATAGTCGTTCATGTGTCCAATAGACTCTATTCAGAATCTTAACTTGTCTGGACCCCCCCCCCCCCGCTCCCTTCATACGCCTACCACCCTCCCCGAGGCTGGTAGAAGAGAGAGTCACATTTTTGCAGACATTTGCCTAACCATTCTTGCAATAATACGGTATTACTATTGGCCGAGGATAACATCTTGAGTGAGAATTCTAAACCTGTGATCCCCAACATGCATCTTGTGAGAAACATGTTGCTCAAAACACGCTAAAATGTTGCTCAACATTTCCTATAGTTTGAAAGCCAAAAATGAGGCTATCCTAGGATGAGAGATTAATGGCAGTGCTGCCTGAGGTAATGGAAAGGGAAGCCATTGTACACAATATGGCTGTTGCTCGAAGTGGGTCTCATTTAATAAGGTGAGCACATCTGTTTGCAGTTTAATAAATAATTTTTGCTCTTCACAAATTGTAGGCAGTAGTTCGATCTGATTGCTTTTGCCAGTGCAACAAGCACAAATATGCGGCATTATTTCCTGATACATTTAAATAGATTTTCCCAATTTTTAAATGGCATCACTCTCAACAATTTCCAACAAACTTCTCACTTTGCAGGATAAATTCCTGTTTACAGTTTTCATCATTTGTATTTTTTTTCCGTTTGGAAATCGTCTTCAACATACAGCCTCGCATACGAATTTGCCTTGTTTTAAAACACCTCACACTATCTGCCTGGCAGAGACATGTTGTTTCCAATTGTACAGACTCTTACAATTACCAACAATGGTTGATATGAAATGTTTCTCTTATAAGGCGCTATGCTCAACATGATTCCTTGTCATTCGTTTAAAATATCCACATTACGTTCTGATTGTCGGAAATGCTAGACAATTGACGGACGAGGCCTTCCTAAGCGGGGAGGTTTTCGATTGCCTTGTATAGATGGAATTTTTTGCTCATTGTATTGGCCAAAATTCTGCACTATCCCCAGGCCGAAATGGCCAAAAACCTAATTATGCACAGCATCATGGCAGGTTTAGAATGTTCTCCCAATCTACCATTCTATTGCACTTTATAGCAATACGCAATTTCCACCATCCTTGGACCAAATGTTCGCTCCCAGAATAACAGCAGTCATAATACGTTAGTGGCATTGTCAAACACCTCTCCTCTTGTTTAAATGGCATCTACACATTCATGGTGTGAATGTGGTTTGAGAAGTGTGAAATTAACGTGGGATTATATGGAATGATCATCACTAGCCTGTGTAAGCAGCAGCTAATAAGGGATTTCTTGACCTAGCAAGATGGGAAGAAGGCCAAAAACAACATGGCAAAAGAAGTAAGTGACAAGCTCATGGCACGGTCATTTTTGGGCACTAGCCACGTTTAGTAGCCATACGCGTTAAACACAAAAGTGCACACTAAGAATAATGCAAACATAGTAAAAATGTATCTGTTTCCAGCCGGTTGTCTTTAGGCACATACAAAAGTAACCAAAAATCCCAAGTGTAAAAGGCTACTTTGATACAAAGGTATCCCCATTGCACTGTACCCTAAGGTGTTGTGTGCAGTGTTAAAAAGTGCAGGAATTAAAAAGGCGTTACTTACCTTGTACATGTCAGGACAGGATAAAAACAGAGCAAAAAGAATGGGGTGTTATAGAAAAATATGGAGGGAAAGTTGCAAAATATCTTTACGAACCGTAAGCACCAGGCCCATCTACAGAAACCTGGCACGCCTATGGTAACATTTAGAGACTGTACCGAGTCTCCCTCTTTACTCTAGCTACCTGCTAACTTGGTATGAGCTTTGTCAGATGCTCCATCATCCCATCTCGCAGAACAGGTTTTTTCAAATCACCCACCTGACAGTTTTCTTTACCTCAATAGGAATCCATCACCTTCCTTCTTATCTTTAGGCCACCTCGCAGTAGTGACTATTTCATTGATGAAATCTCCAACTTACTCTTGCCTGTTCAGCTAGCAGACACTAATAATGACTTTCTCAGAGATTTTACCACCGATAACCGCACTCATAGCACACATTTGTCACTGTCCAGATCCATGGACCTTAAGCAAATTGTGGTTTCCCCCACACACAACAAAGGAAATATCCCAGATTTAGCCTTTAGATACTCCACCCTACTAACCTGCACAGACCCTATCCCACTTGAATGGTTTGACAAGGCCTCAATCCCACTGTCACAGACTTGATCATGGCTCACAAAGATCAGACTAAAATCTCCCTCACGCAATACTTCTTATTCAAAACATTCCCGGTCAACAAACTAGAAGCAAATTTCACAGACTTCCCCGCCACGGGAAATGTGTTTCCCCCAAGAATTGTTCAACAATTCTGCTATAAAAATAGTGGATACTTGAGCCCTCTAAAAGTCACATGTCTATAATGCAATATGGATAGCACATCCCAAGCAAGAGAGGTTCACACAATAAAGTAAGAGTCATCTGTCCCCCGTCCCCCTGCACTTTCCTCTCTTCCCCCCTCCCTTGCACTTGCGCGATCTGAATGACACCTAGCCAAGTAAGATCGTTGTCTGTCTTCCTTCTCTTCTCCCTCCCTTGCTTTGTCGCTTCTTGAAACACTTGTGTATAAGAGCATTATAAATGACATATTATATCATATCAATTACATATCAATGACAATGACATGACAATGACATGTCATATCATCTGCTGGCTGAAATAGGCACCTTTCTCTCATCAAAACACGTAATTACAGTGAGGAATGCCATCTACCAAGGGTGCAAAGCCCTTGCTTTTTTAACTTTAAGAACCTAAAAGGATGTGTATGTCTCTATGTTGCAACTCTATGCCAAAATCATAGTGCACTTGTGCCCTGCTGCATCTGTAGCCTGATCAGTCGCACACACTCTGCTTGTGGCACAGAGCAGGTTGAAAGATGACAAGATGCCCACTCGACCGCCGTGGTGAGAGCAAAGTCACTGCAGCACAGGGGCAATATTTAAGATATGCCCCCTGTACCAAAACTATGACGATCATGAGTACCCCATGCTGGTAGCAGGGTCATCTCTAAGAATAAGCTATGCCTCAGTTTAGGCATAGTGCATGACGATTCTTATGATTGTGGCTGCCACAAACCAATTGATATTGAACATGTGTCAGCTCCTGTGAGTCAGCTCTACTGTGGAAGGGAATGTGTATTTGGGTCACACATGCCCATACTGCACTCGGCAGGACAGAAACCCAGATGACCCAACCTCTCTTTGATTCTCTTTGTTTGGGTACGGAAACACCATCCCCCAAACATTGCTGCACAACAGTCCGCTACCCTGGAACCAGGTGTCAAAGGGACACACCCATTGAGGAGCAGTAGCCTCACGCCAGCGTGCTGCATGTCTAAAGGTCTTTTAATTGTCAGTAGGAGATAACGGGATGGGAGTAGGATAGGCAGGAGTGCTCTGGACAATGGAAGAAGCTTTCCATCATCTTGTTTCTCACTGTCTATCATTCCCTTTCCTGTGTCCTCCACTTCCTCTGTATCAAAGCACTTTGGGTGCAAGATCAGGAGGGCAAGGTCCACTCCTGCCGGGAGCAGGGACTGGTCCCCTAAAGCAGGCTATCTTAGGCCAATCACCAGAGGAACATCTATTGAATGCTCCATGGTTTTCTAGTTGTGTTTGCGCTATATAACTCACCTTTCTGCATATATACTTATATACATATATTCAGTCAATCAGTTGGGTTAATTATAGTCTTTTAGTATAAACCAAATACTATACAGGCACTAGCAAGCTTCTGTTCACTCAGCGGGGAGTGATGAGCCGGTGGGCTATAACATCTGACACCAGGATGACATGAAGGAGTGTGTATAAATAGGTTATCGTCTAGGAATTTCCTGGCTTCCAGCTGCTCCAACCCCTGGCAGGATGTATTGAAACCCAGGGATTGCCAGGGTTACCCTGTGAACATTGTTTCTGTCCCTACCTCGTCTGAAGAGCTTTCATGATTTAAAGGTTTACTCTCATATATCTGTGCTAATTTGCAGAATTTGGAATTCCTTTGCCTGGGATAAAGTGCATACTTAATTGCCCTTTAAGGTACCTTTGATATAGAAAATGTTGCATCTCTCGAACTAGCTCTCAAACCTTAAAATGTTATAATTTGTCTAAACATGAGGAGGATTATTTAGAATTGGAGCTACGGGAAATGTCTTTCCTACAAGAATTATTAATCAATTCTGCTATAAAAATAGTGGCTACTCATGCCCTCGAAGTATCGGCTTTGCTAAGACCCAGTGGTCGAAATGAGCGTGAACGGTCGGTAGCGGTTTTCCACTACTTCTATTTTTTTACTATTAAAAGCTCCACTCCTTTTTATAAACCATTTCGGCCATTCCATAACTGTCCTTTGTGAAATTAAAACACACTTCTCCACTTTACCACCAGATATCAGTTACAGAAAAAGTGAAATCTGTTTCAACTCGATTGTCTTCATACATAAAAAGATGTAGGGATAGTCCCGTAAAGCATAATGTGGATTGGGACATGCGAATATTACAATATTGTTATACCAATGGTATCCACTATGCTGTTATCAAATAAATTCTGAATATGATTTTCAATCAGTTTTAATTATACTGTATCCTAACAACGGATATCACATTTATTTTGCGCTGTTATAAAGTACTGAAAACATTCCTTCTTTTTGAAAAAAGATATTTAATGAAATCTTTAAAAACAGAAAGCAACCATCAATGGAACATGGTTAGTGAGACAAATTCCAGAATGTTTTGCTTTCTAAGGATTGTTTTGACTCAAACTCACATCAAAGAAGGTTTAGACAAATTTAAACGCAGGTACAACAAAATCTTGAAACCAAAGGATAAGCATAATTAAAAAAATCACAAAAAAGGTTGTTAGGACACATACATTCAAAATAGGAAAAACACAGCAAGAACCTTATTGAATAAAGCACCAAATCTTTTTGGAGAAATTGAAGGAAAGAAGAAAAAAGAGAGGAAACAATGCGGCCTCAATTAGTATTGCAGATTCCGCAGTTCCATAAATGCAGGTCAACTCAATTGGCTGTCAACCACCATGACTGCACCACATGAAAAATGTGCTGCATGTTGCTCCCTTCCTTCCTACTCTGTCAGTTCAGGAGTCACAGTTCCACTACTTTTTTGGTACATTTCTATCACTGATAGGCCCAAACCAGTCCCCACTTAGCACACCCCTGACCTCTCTTCCAACAAACGCTCAATCAGGATCCTAGATAAAGGGTGTAAAAATTGCAGCCCTGGATATCTCACCAATCTCACATCTCTGCACGCCAAATATAGGATTCTGATAACTGAGGACAAAGCCGCTTACTACTCCACCACCATTGGTGCAGCCTCCAACAGGAGCCAAGCCCTCGTTTAAGTAGTAAAGCATTGTTCCCCACCACCCTGCATTGAGGTGTCGGCAACTCAGAAAGAATGTGACAGAATCAGCAACTTTTTCATTGAAAAATGTGACAAAATCTGACAGATCATCAAATCAACCACGCAAAGCATTAGCCCGCTCTGCACTCCAGCATGAACACTCCCCCTCTGGACTGAATTCTCTCCCCTCTCCCCCAGACATCCTAAATAATTGCTTCACTCAAACCTACTTCCTACTCTGATGGTATCATCTCAGCCTCCATCATAAAACAAATGTGCATATACAGACCGACTCCCAGAAAGTAACTCACAGTACTGCGCTACTGATAAAAAGTGCCTGCCCAGATGCTGGTTACCCACATCCTGTACATCGATTTGTTGCTCTGGAGCTATGTACAGACTTTAGACAATAAAATAAAATAAGAAATTGTAATTTGGCTTGAAAGCATTGTCTTGCAAAACATCCTTTAGTTATTCTAAATCTGCAGGAAACCCAAAACATACTCCAGTTGACCACTCTATGAAAAACACACACACAGGATTAGATTTAGACTTCTTCTAGAGGCTCTTGGCAACGTGTTCCATCCTTACTCAAAGCAGTTATCCAATAATGGAGGATTTTTGTTTCATAAACCAAAGCTGTCTTCCCATAGTGTTTTTGTATGTGGGTTTCCAGAAGCATAACACACGTTTTTACACTGACAAATGATAAGCACACTTTACCTGTATGAAGTAAAGGGAATTCAAGAATTACAAGGCTATCCTAATATCTCTCTGCTTTCGTTCCACCATTTGAAGTTTGTGAGGCCTTGGAAGAGGCGAGGGAGGAAGTGGTATGTGTTGCTGACCATTGAACAGACATGCACATCGAATGTCATGAATGAGCCAATTGAAAGTGTATTCTTCTGGTTTCGTGCTACTTGAATTTGGGATATTCGTGGTCTTTCAATTTGATTTCATTGCCTTTTATGCAGCTAATGACTCTGAGCCTTTAGAAAAAATCAGGGAGTATATCAATTATTGGGAGAGATAACATGTCTGGGTGAGGTAGGAGACCAATGTCTCTGTGAAGTGCCTGTTTACTGAAATGATCAGGGGGATCCAACTGATGGTTTGGGGATCAGTGTCCCCAAAGGGATATCTGGTAACTGAAATGGCGAGGGTGGTCCCATTGAAAGTTCCCAGACCAGTGTCTCTCATGGATGGTCTACATACAAAATGATTGTGGTTGTCACACTGAGGGGTTCCAACAGTGTTTCCTGTGACTAAATATACTGCCTTCTACATCCCCAATGTCCTTTAACTAAGAGAACTGGTCATTTTTTCATCCATGCTTGAATCTGAAGGACGCAACGTAAGCACGGCCAAACTAACAGCACTGTCTGTTCTGCAATAGATGCATGCCGTCAGAAGAGGATTGGTGCACGACTGACAGATTTTCATGATTTCGAGATTATTGTATGCTGAGCTGAATCTGCTGGAATGAGTGAGGTAATGGCTCTGCGCAAGCCTGTGCGAGCCTGTGCAAGCCTGTGGGCGAAAGAGCGCAACAGAAAACTGGTGACAGGTACGTTTCATTTGCCTACTTTAGGCTTCTGTGCATATGAAGAGTGGGAGAAGACTCCCCTATCCGAGTCTTTTAAGCTTCCGCATGTTCAGGTTAGATCAGTAGGTTTATTTCGATGGTCTGAATAGAGCTTGGGTAGTCTTAATGTTGGTGCAAAATGAATATTTTCGGTTTCCTGTTGCTTTAAGTCATTTATCAATAATTTGCATTCAATAATTAAGGGTGGTTTCTTTTATGTGCGCATTGCTACATACAAGGTACACGTACACATGTATTTAAAGCGTAGAATACACTGAAACAGTATGGAGTACAAGTAAATTGACACTTTCATATGGTACCAACTTTAACCCTACTTTTAGTAAACATATGCGCCCCTTTTGCCTCTGCCACCCTACACTATGATTAAAGCAATTTTAAATTGATGGGCACCCTTTGCCTCCCATATTCGTGCCCCAACACCACATACTGTAACGCTTGTCTTTTATATATAAGTAATTGATTTGGGCAAATACAATGTTCTGCTTTGAAACGTAGGAAGTTGGGATTGTATAACCCTTTTTAAATCTTTTAAAATGTAGGTCGCCAGCAAGCAGCCATATTGCTTCAGTGGCTTGACTCGGCCCCCCACTCATCTGTATTTCCCCTGATGTACAGATGGTGGCATGACTATGCATGGAATTGTGTTCTTCACATATTGCACAGCCTCCTTAAAGTTTCATTTTGCACATGCACTGACAAATATCATTAATTCATTAATTCATTCATGTTACTAATGGATGTGTAGTTCTTAGCTACAGTACGTATGTGGAAAATGCTGCACCCATCTTAGTCAAAAAAAGACAAAATGGGAGAGAAAGGAGTGGGCATCACCAATCAACTCTATTGAAAGTAGTTAAATGTAGGTAAATGATACAGAAAAGTAGGGAGTGTTACGAGGAAAGTCACGTGGCACTGTTAGGTATGTCAATGCAATGTATGTGACCAAAGATAACCTTCATTGTAACGTGTGCTCAACCTTGTGGTCAAACAGCCATTCTTATTAAAATGTAGTTATATATATATAATTATAATATATAATTATATAATTCTAATATATATATTACATGGCCACGGTAGTGGCCATGTAGTTATGGTTAAGTTGCTGTTTCCATAGGAAGAGCACTTTTTGGGCAGCTTATTACTTCGCTCTCCCTGTACAGATCCTCACCAAACTTTGCAAAGAAAGTATATGGCCCACTCTGAACCTTTTTGCAAAGTTTGGTGAGGATTCGTCCAGGGGGGGAAAAGTTACAGGGGGGGTCCCAAAACTTTTTTTTCCCCATAGACTGAATGGTAAAAAACTTTGCGCACGGCTACAGCCCGAACCGCTGGACGGATTTACACCAAATTTGCGGTAGGAGGGGCGGCCTGGTCCCAAAAGCGTGCTTTTGCAAATTTGGTGTAAATCCGTCCAGTAGTTTTTTTTAAAAATGACCAAAATGTAAGGCAAAAAAATTAGTGATATCTGTGTTCGCTTCGCGGACGGACTTCCCTGTTCGCTCCGCGGACAGCACCCCGATTGGCCCATGGCCTTGCGTCATGTCCGCGGACATGCAACTTGTTCACTGATTGGACGGCGCGGGGCGTGGAGCGCATCAGATTTTCTGTGGCGCCCGCCATCTTGTATTCGCCGTCAACCGCGTACAGCGCGGTGAAACACGGATAAAAAATTGTATTTAGTGCCGTGTGTTGGTGTGTAAGAGTGTTTGGGGAGTGTGGGGGAGTATGAGATAGGTTCAATGTTTTGTTTTTTTATGTGCTAGACATTTTTGTTGCGTTCGATTTGTCCACGGAGAACACGGCTGTTCTGGCATTTTGTAAATAAACTAAATGGTGGGGTGTTTAGAGGACGGAGTATGTGTCATTTTTGTTCGCAAGGAAGGTAAAAATGAGCTATGAACACTCCCGGTGTACTTAATTGTTCATAAATACACAAACTGGGGGTGTCCTCAGGACGCTGTCCGTATTGTAATCTGTCTAGTTGAATGTGTTCTAAGAACACTCGCGGTGTCCCAAAATGGTTGCAATTACACAAAATGGGGGTGTTCTGAGAACGTTGTTTGTATTGTTCATTGTCAGGGTGAAAGTGTTTTAAGACCACTCCTTTTGTCCGCTAATAGTACAATTTCCTATGGGCGTCCACCGACTTTTTGTCCACTAAAGAAACGATAAATCCAGCTGGTGTGCGCCGACATTATGTGATAATCATATGACTGGCGCTATTGACCTGGCTGACTTGCTTTTGCGGCACTAAATCATATCTCCCGCCTGTAAGCCTGATATTATCAAAGCATTCATATTCCCCGCCTCTCTCCGTGACGTTACAGGGTGCGTCATCAAACGCGCCCAGTTCTCTACAGTCCTAAGTGACTTTACACAGAACCCGGAAGACAACACATATTATGTCACAACACAGCGCGCCACAATTCGGAATATGAAACAGTGATTTAAAAGCAAACAGCAAGATTGTACATTTTGTAAAGTACATTTATTTGACATCAAATGTTTAGAGAATATTCAGCAATTTGCATTTGTCTTTGTTGTCCATCCGCAAAAGTTCATGTTGAGGCACGCGATGTTCCTTTGCGGTACAGAGGGTGTTAGATCAGCTTACAACTCAGTGCGCCACAATTCGGAATATGAAACTGTGGTTTAAAAGTAAACAGCAGGATTGTACATTTGGTAAAGTACATTTATTTCACATGAAATGTTTAGTGAATATTCAGCGATTTGCTATTGTCTCTGCTGTCGATCAGGAAAAGTTTATTTGGAGCCACGCGTTGTTCCTTTGCGGTAGATAGGCTGTTGGTTTATGATAAAAGCAGTAAATGGTCGCTCTGATAATCGGAAGGTTGCTCCAACAACGAGCCATTAGACCACCCTATTGGTTGGTATGTTGTTTGTAGCCGCTAGTACTGCGTAAGGGCATATTGGTCCTTGGCGATTGTCCCATAAAATGGTGTGGGTCATGAAGTTGCATATTTGGACCTGCACCTGGCAGTTGAAGACCCCATCCGCTGGAGTCTGTGAATCATGACATAGGCAAAAAGGGGCCACATACCTGTTTTAAAAAACATAAATTAGTCTCACCAGCCGATCTTCATTAAAAATTATCATTTTATTTATTAGGGCGTGAAACTATTTGCTATCGAAAATAGTGCAACGGAGTATGTTAATAATAAAATAATATTTTCCCATTCATATAGCGCTAAGAACCATGAGGTATCTAAGCAGTGCTTATTATTAACCACGGTGTGTGTGGTGCTCATTTATCAACCACGGAAGGATGGAAGGCTGAGTTTGGACTTGCCGGGATTCGAACTTGCGTTAGCAAGCTGTGCACGGATGTCAAAGCAAGCGTTGTACTCGCTGTGCCACTTGACAGGCTACAGTGAAGTGGCACAGCGAGTAGAGCGCTTGACCGCCTATAGACCGGTTAAATTATTTCTATTAACCCACCCTGTGTCGTCTGCCTTTTTCAGGGCCCTCTAAACGACAGGGGATAAATTTGGCGGTGATAGTGCGCGGTAGAAAACATTATGCCACTTTCAACGAACAAGTTCAACTTGAGCGGTTTAATGCTACGCTATTGTAATTATATTTGGTATAAAATAATCTAAAGGGTTACTTACAGTACAATTGCAATTTCCATTGTCTACCAGTGGTGCAATCCCAAAATACGCCCCCGTGTGTGCGAACGATCTTTCGCATAGTGATATAATATATAAAAGTGGTTTAGTTTCAGAAATGTGATCTTTATCTTCTCTTACGTTTTAGCAACACTCCTTCAAGAGAAGTCTTTCATCACAATCTCTGTCTGTCAAGGTCAAAACACAATACAACCTTATAGTCCGCTTCGTGAGCCTCTCCGGGGCCCGAGAAAAAAATGGAAGCAGCTGACCTTCACTGTGAACGAGCATACATTCTTACTTTGCAACATTCTGTGTAAAGCCATTTGTAGAAGTTGGTTTTTGCACGCCATGTCTGTATATTGTTTGCGTGATATTAAAAAAAGTTTGTTTAAGGGACGTTATGGTTCTAAGTACAGCCGAAAGACCCCTGAAAATCGCAAGTTATGGTAAGCTATGAAAATAACTCGCGCCACCACCGTGCACTGCTAAGACTAACACCCAGGAAATC
Source organism: Ambystoma mexicanum (assembly GCF_040938575.1). NCBI lineage: Eukaryota > Metazoa > Chordata > Amphibia > Caudata > Ambystomatidae > Ambystoma > Ambystoma mexicanum. The sequence continues at coordinate 946,658,357 of NC_090927.1, read as the reverse complement.
AAAGATGACATTGCAAATATCATTGATGAAATCACTGATGACATCACATGTGTATGTACTTTTCATGGAATTTGTGTACTAGGGATTTTTATTATAATGTTGAGAAAAAAGTGTCAAGGATATTGCAATAAATATCATACCGTTATTAGTGCTTTGAACGATGCATTGATATAAATAGCATTGTATTATGGGATTCTATCTAGTATACTGAGCTACTAATGGAGAAACATAGCATTGTGTGCAGAGTACAAGATGAAAGTATAATATTTGTAATGTTAATATGTTGAATAATGAAATGATAATTGTCCTGAAATGTTCGAAAATTCACAAAATGGGGCTGTTCTCAGGAAGTTAGTCGAATTGTCTGATTGCTTAGCTGTATGCAATGAGGGAATGGCACAGAGAGTAAAGTGGACGCTGTCCGCGGACACCGCGGCTGTTCGTGGACAGGGCGTGCTACATCCGGGTTTTTCCAGGAAATCCAACATGGAAAGAAGACTGTACGGATCAGCCAATCAGATGTCGAGATTGTGGATTTGTGTTGAAAGAGACTGTGTGTGGTGAAGATGGCAGAAGTAGAGAAAGTCAGGGTGTTGGTGCTTGGAGATATGTTTGTGTATGGTTTACAACAGTACGCTCAATGCAGGCATGTTGCAAAGAACTTTGATGCGAAAGGAGTGGAGGTGGTGTGGAGCACTGTGCCTGATTGCAATGTACAGGGAATTGTACAAGTTTGTGAGGATATGGCCACGATAAACAGTCCGCATGTGGTAGTTTTGCACTATGGTGCCTTCCATTTGGGCAACGTCAGTGCCCCTACTTTGTTGGCTGATTTGGAATGCTTGGTTCAAGCCGTAATGAAGATCCTTCCAAATGCGAAAGTAATTTTTTCTGGATTACTACCTAGGGCAATATGGGACAATAGTTCAGTTTTTTGTCCTCAGCAAAACATTGCTAGGTGTGTCTTCAAGCGAGGCATCTGTGCCTTCATGCTTAGAGCTGGTATGTTCTTTTGTAATAATGAGAATATTGATGCCCGTAATGCTGTTAATTTTAAAGAAGATGGCATTTCTTTATCTTTTACGGGAAATTCCTTTCTATTTTGGAATGTAAGGGTTGCTTTGGAGAAGGTTATGTGAAGATTTTAGGAGTAAAGTAAGAAAAAAAAACAAGAAAGAAAATACAAAATACCAGGTGTCTGTCAAGCATCTGTAAAAAAATCAACAACAAAAAACGGCTCTTTTCAGAGCCAACTTCAAAGGGGAAATGGGGCACACTATTTAAATTTACATTCACCACGCTCAGATTTTCGATATGTCCCCGGACATGGCAGTAGTCCGCGGACATGAAAATCACTACGAGGGGGTTAGTATGTTCTATGTTACATGTATATGAAGTCAGGGATATTATGGTTAAGTTGTGCTACTAAAAACCTATGAAATTCAGTAAAAATACTTTGTTAAAAGGACGTTATGGTTAAGTTGCGCTACTAAAAACCTATGAAATTCAGTGAAAAAACTTTGTTAAAGGGACGTTATGGTTCAAAGTAAAACCGAAAAACCCCTGAAATTCGGCAGTTATGGTAACATAAGCAACCATAACTCGCGCCACCGTGCACTGCTAACACTAACACCCAGGACATCAAAGATGACATCACAAATGTCATTGATGACATCACTGATGACATCACGTGTGCATTTACTTTTCATAAAAACTCTGTACAAGGGATTCTTATAATGCTGACCAAAAACTGTCAAGGATCATTGGGATAAATATCATGAGCTAATTAGTGCATTAAGCAATGCATTGATATAAATAGCATTTTATTATGAAGTTCTATCCAGTATACTAAGCTACTCATGCAGAAACATGGGCAGTGTGTGCAGCATACATGATGAAGGTGCCATATTAATAATCTTGCCATGTTGAATACTGAAATGATAACTGCTTTCTTATTAGAGTTTTGCGTACTGTGAAACATGTAATAAGTAGATAATAAAACCCGCTTAATACATAATTATTACAGACAAAACACAAAGAGACAACAACACATACAAATATGAGTATATACAGGGACAGTGAAGTAAACAAAAAAGCAGAAGTAGTAGCAGAAAGAGTTCATAACCTAACTGATTGTCTTTATACAGAGAAACTATTGCTCTGTTTCAAAGCTGCTACTTACCATATGTATGTGTATCACATGATGTGACTGCACCCAAAGGAAAGGAGAGTGAGTATAATGTATACAAATATGAGCATATACAGGGAAGGTAGAGTAATAAAACTAAAACTATGAGAAAGTGCTGATAACCCTAATGATTATCTTCATGCACAGAAAGGATTGCTCTCTTTGAAGCCTGTGTCTTCCGCTATGTATATGTTTCATATGATGTGACTTGACCCTAAGTCTACAAATATAGTACCTTTTCAATTTTTACTTCCTGACTGTTACTGAAGAAAACTATGTGGCTTCGATATGTCAGTAAAGGATAAAAAGGGAGAGCCAGCAATGTGATGTCATCAGTGATGTCATCAATGACATTTGTGATGTCATCTTTGATGTCCTGGGTGTTAGTGTTAGCAGTGCACGGTGGCGCGAGTTATGGTTGCTTATGTTACCATAACTGCCGAATTTCAGGGGGTTTTCGGTTTTACTTTGAACCATAACGTCCCTTTAACAAAGTTTTTTCACTGAATTTCATAGGTTTTTATTAGCGCAACTTAACCATAACGTCCCTTTAACAAAGTTTTTTTAACTGAATATATATATATATATATATATATATATATATATATAGTCAAAGATAATCATTACACCACAACTCGGGAGGAAAGCTCAGGGCAACGTGCTTGTCTTGGATTCGAATCAACGCCGAGCAACACAGTTTCGATCCCCAGGTCTGTGCTTAGAAACCTCTGGGCATTAGGGCGTTATAAAATAACTGATAATAATTAAGCAATATGCCCCGAGCCGGTGGGGCATTACCGAGTCAGGTAATGCCCCAGGGCCCATAGTTATCGGCCCCAGCGAATTCTGATTGACCCTCGCCGGGTACTAATGACAATTATAACTCAAGTGCAGATTTCTCACTATATTGTAAATAGAAACTGAGAAATCAAGATCATCCCACTGGACATTTGGACGTCCGCAGGGAATAATGCAAATTCCGAGAGTGCTCACAGCCTGCAGCTATGCTCATCTGACACTCTGCCAGGGGAATCGCCTTATGCCTTTTTATGGGCACAGTTAATATGTATATCAACAGTGCTATTGTGCATTGAACCCATTGATACCTATGTATGGCTTTTGCCCATTCTCCAGGCACAGTGCACTTGCAAAATGCACGTGTCAACATGGCCACTGAGCTCAACCTTCTGCCTATAATGTTGGCCTTCTCACATGTCGTTCTGTAAGAAAAGTGGTCGTGGGGTAGTTAGTCAGATAGCAGGAAGGCAGATGTGGAAAGGTTAGTGCTGTTGAAGGGTGCATATTGGAAGTACCCATTGCATGTGTGCCAAAATGAAAAAAACTGTTCTTTATTGATGGAAATAGGAGGGTGCAGGTTATCCTGTAATTTTTAAGCATCAATTGTAAGTGGTTGTTGATAAATGATGGGTAGGATACAAGTCCGTGAAGTGCACTTGACCTCATGGGTCATCTGAAGGGAGAGAGTGAAGTGTAAGGAAGATTTTAATAATGAGGAGTTAGTTGGGGAATGAGGCGGGTGGGAGGAGGTGGTGTGTTTAGGAAATGTTTCACTTTCTGGCCATTGGGTGTAGATGTCTTTGAGAGATTTCTGTGTGGCCCAATGTGATACAGCAGGGGAACCACACATTGACAGGGTATCCCAAATGGGAGTCTAGAGAGTTTTGTTGTTGATTGATAGCCAATATTCCAAGAGGATTCACGTTTGAATGTTAAGAGGAAATGTTTGAGGTATTAGTCTAAACTGAACCTCTTCATATTAAGCAGTGAGGAGATGGGAGTGGAGGCCCTTCACTAGAAAGAGGTGATAGTGTTGCTCTCACAATATTACTTGTTTGCATCGTGCATTGAACAGCTAATCCATTTACTCATTGTGTTACCTGAGTGGGAGAATATATGTTGCATAGTTCTTGGCGGTTGGTTGAAGAGAAGAGTCTTGACCTCTTTCCTGCTTGTGTGGTGTTCGCTTCCAGATTATGATGTTTAGTTAGGGTGTTCAAGGGTTTTATGGCGTAGGCATAAATTAGGGACCCGGAGTAGTGCATTGTTGCTGGACCTTAGCTTACTGGAAGGAATCTAGTGCTGGCAGGCTCGGACTGGACTATAGGGCAATAGGCCCATGGCCGAACCAAAAGCACAAAATGCTAGTGTGGGCCAGTTTTGTTGGTCAAAATGGGATATTTTTTTTGGCCCAATTTGGCCCAGTTCGTTGAGTTAATTTACTCTGCGACTAGTAGTTTTGACCAGTGTTGCTGAATAAATATTCTTTAAAATGCTCAATTTGCATCACACTTTATCCCACCAATCCCCCTTGGTTACTATTCACACAGTGTCACTAAAGGAATGAATAGCCATTTGCAACTGTGGGCCACTTTTTCATTGGGGTGCAAGACAATTTTATGGCCCAGTCCGACCCTGAGTGCTGGAACTTCCTTCTGAAAGAGAGAGGGCCCTTTCAGTTGAAGGAGTGATGGGTGATGCATATGGTTTTAAAAAGAATCATTTTCCTTGTGGACTGGCAGTGGAGAATTCATATTGCTGGCATGATATCTTTGAATCTCATCTCTTCCTTCTCAGGAATAGCCTTGCCCCTGCATTTTGCACACTTTGCAGTTTTCACATCATGTAGTCCGACATAGAGCATAGGCTAGTCTGCATCATACTGGTGAAATCGCAGCTGTGGTTCGGTGGGGGAAAGTAAGATGTAACGTAGAGTGCTGATTTGGAAATAAAAGCTTCTCATGACAGCTCTGATAAAGTTTGACAGTGTTCCTATTATCATTTCAAGATTCCTTACCATGGTTGATGGTACTGAGTGTGGGCTCATCTCGCCATGCCAAGGGATTGTTGTGGTGGTAAAAGATGTTGCATTGCAGAGCATCAGTTCTGATTTGGTTGGGGTGAGTTTCAGTATGTTCACTGTCATTCAAGTGTCCACGTGCCCACGGCATGCTTTAGGATTGGGAGTGTTTGTTGATAGATTGTCCTCAAATGTGCAGAATATTTTTTTGCCATCTGCTTAGTTGTAATCTGTGATACCAGCTCCTTTAATGCGTTCTAGTTGTGTTGCTATGTGGATGTGGAATCAAAGAGTAGGCCTCCTTGGTGTACTCGGCAGGTTCATGGGTGAGTCTGGAATTCAAAGGAACCCATGGGAGTGGTTTTGGCTCTACCTTTGAGGAAGGAGGTGATCCAGCATAGACTTGTGTCTTTAATTGCAATGTCTTCCATTCTTTTTAGGTGGATCTCGTGAATGATGGTACCAAAGGCAGCTGATATGACCACCAGGTTGAAAACACTTAGAATGTTCATTTCTGTTGTTTTTATTGCGTCCCTGATTGATCACAGATCTCATTCTGCACCACTAGATGGTCTGAATCAATGCTGTGCTTCATCCAAGAGGTTACTTGTTTCAAAGAAGTCCTGAGTTGACCATTTATGCATTTTCCCAGTAGTTTACGGATTAAAGAAATGTTAGCGATTGGGTTGTATCTACCTGGGTCCTTTGGGTAAGCAGTGGGCTTTTTAAGCATATATCTGATGTATGCAGATTTAAGGGGATCTGGAACACTTCCAGAGAAGATGGAGTCATCGAGGAAGGATAGGAAAGTAGGTTAATACTGTAAATTACATGATGGATGTTTGAAAATCGGTAGCAAATGGATCATCTGGAGATCTGGTTGGGCTGCATGAGTCAATGGTAGCAAGTAGGCCCTCTGCACAGAGACAGTGGAATGAGTGTAGAGAGGCTGGAGAGGTGGTCGGGGGAGTAACACATAGAGTATCACTTTTGACATATGATTGTGAGCACCTGTTTTATTGTCAAGTTTTTCTTGAATGTGGACAATTTGTTTGTTGAATTGTGTACCAATGTTGTGGTGTCAGTGTTGGAGGTGTATTGATTGCTGTTTGGTATTTGAATTATCTGCTATTCCTGTACATTTCCATTTCTTTGTGTTGCACCAATTCAATGTGTTTAAATTAGTATGATTTTTTTTTCTTTGATGGCTTCTCCCTTGTAAAAGCATAACTGTTTATGGTAAGAATACTTGCTGGTTTGTAGTTTATTTTTCCTTCAGATTTTCTCCAGTTTACAGTTCTCCTTTTTCAAGCGGTTTAGTTTGCAGTGAACCAATTAGCTACCTTCTTCTTTTGTGAGATTTTGAAAGGTTTCTTAAGGGTGATAGTGTTGAATGTCAAAATAAGCTACTTAAGCAATAGAACCCTCGCGCCGGGGGCATTACCGACTCAGGTAATGCCCTGAGGCCCATAGGTAAGGCCCCAGAGCATTAGCTGAGTCGGTAATGCCCCCGCCGCGAGGGTTCTATTGCTATTAGTACCCCGGCCCGCATTATTTGCGTGACCGGGGCACAAAAAGCATTTTTTTCTGTCCCGAAACGCTGCTGCATTTCGGGACAGAAAAAAAAACAACCAAGAAAATGGCCGCCACCATGGAAAGGGAAAACAGAGTCAGTTTTCCCTTTCCATGGCGGCTATCGGGAGCGGGCGCGCTGGGAACACAAGTGTTCCCAGCGCGTCCGCTCCCGAAAAAGGATCAAAAAGAAGGTAAGTGGGGTTGGGAGGGCGGGATTGGGACGGGGGAAGAGGAGGAAAAAAAAACAAAAAACGTACCTGCGAGGGAAACGAGGGGAGCCCCAGCCGTGTGGAGGCGCAGAGCGGGGATGGCCGGGGACGCAGGACCAAGAAGGTAAGTTTCGGGAGGGAAGGGAATTACAAAAAAAAAAAGACATACCCGAGTCCGCGGCGGGGAGCGAAGGCAGCCTCTCAGCCGCAGGGAGGCTCGGAGCAGGGATGGCCCTGCTTCGAGCCTCCTCATTGGCTGAGGGGTTGCCATGCCCCCCGCCGGGGACAAAGGCTGTGGAATCCCGACGGAGGTATTCCCGGCCGGGTAGTGACTTGGCGAGAGCCAATCAGAATGCTTGTTGCATTCAGATTGTCTCTCGCCGGGTACTAATTATAAATCTTTCTGATGTTGCATCCAGTCTGGTTGTTAGTCGATCTGTGGGAAGGGTGTATTTGTTGCTTTTAGTCTTTCTAGTACAGTGTTGATTTGTATATCTCTCTAGGGCCTGGTCATTGCTGACAACTAGTTTAATGGTTCTGCAAGGGGTGCTATCTCTCTGAACATTGTGAAAAGTGTGAATAGGTGGTCTCACCAAGGAAACTGTGTAATGTGGAGAGCAGGCAGAAAATGCCATCCAGAGAATGACCAGCGTTGTGGGTGGGAGCCTTAACTATTTGTTTGAATTGAAAGCAGCCAGATTCACTCTGAGTGATTGTGTGACCGTGTTGTCTGTTTTCTCGAGCCAGATGTCACACTCTCTGAGTATAGTTAGAATTAGCTAGCTACTCACAGATTAGCAGTGGCCTCGGTAACTTTGCCTGCAAAGTGTGGTCTACTAGGAAAGAGATTTGTATATTAAGAAGAAGATTAGTGAACCCGTGGGAGAGCTGGAGCTGGTAAGAGCAACTATTCACAGTCTGGGATGGTTTTGATGGATGGTATTTAGATTGTGAACCTTTAATATTCATCCTTCTATCCTATTGTGGTGATTTACATGTTTGGTCTTGTAGCTGAAAAGGACACTTGCTTGGATAACCAGGGATTGGTCATTGGAAACACATGTTTCTCTAATGAATATTAAGTATTGTTTGTATTCTGTGGAGGTTAAAAATGTCAGAGTATGTTTTGGAGACAGAATGTGCATTGATCAGGAGGTATCTTGTGCACATCATTTACAGGTGTGTTCAGTTGTGTAAATGAGGGTTATGTTGGTTATTCATAGTTGCTTGTGTTAGTTTCCCATTGTCACATTTTAAGGCTTTTATTTTTGAAGAGCCTGAGTAAACAGTTGTTTGGGTTTGAATCATCGTTCTGTCATCCCTGGGTGGTTGTGATTGGTTGTGGTGGGTGTCATAGTATGTCTAGTGATCAAAGGTGTAGTAGGTCTGATGGTGGGGTCTTATGACAGATTGGATGATTATTGGAATAATTCTAGGCTTTACTATTGGGACTGAGGTGAACCCCATTTCTCGTACCAATGTTTTGTGATAGTAGATTGGTTCAGGTAGATGCTTCAGGAGGTGTCTGGAGATAATGGTTGCTAGTGGTCTCTTGAGGTGAGGAACAGGGATTCCTTTAGAGTCTCTGAGCCTCATTATGAGTGTGCTGGTCCGGTAACAATGGTGCCAGTAAGCCTACCATCACCGTTGTTACTGGACCAGCACACACCGAGTCTTGCGAGCGGCTGCTATCCACCCACGAGGTGTGACCTGGTGGGTGGGATGCCACCCGCTCGCAGACTTTCATGGTAGCACCGGCATCGTTATTAATGGTGCCAGTGCTACTGTCATCCCCATTCCCATTGAGTCCTATTGGACTCAAATTGGAATGGGGATTAACATTTTACAGGTGCCTGACTTCTAGAAACAATTGGGTCATAATCCCCCAGTGTTTCCGTGAAGCCAGGTGCCAGAATAAAATCACGAGTCCTTCGGCAGCCTGCTGGTTTTTCCGGCGCGGCTACCGTTGGACTCGTAATGAGGCCCTCAGTGTGATTGATCTGATGGAGTCACTATGGAGGCTTCAAATTATTTCCTTCTCTTTTCTTCCTTATCATTCTGCTGTGCTTGCAGTTTCTTGGGACCTGTTGCCAGGTTTTTGAAAATTGTAGGTACAGGCGGAGAGAACTAGAAAAAGGCTCAGGGGCTTGGGTCATGAAAGATGGGGTAATATTTATTCTCTAGATCAATTTGAGCCTGCAGTTCTGGATTGTATATGATGTCCTGTCTTCGGGTTGAGGATGGAGAGAAAGTATCTGGGGATTGCTAAGCATGATCATTGTTCTGGATTGAAATAGAGTGGCCCCTCCTTCCTGTTAAAATCGTTTTGCTGCGGGTCCACTGGCAGAGTAATAATTGCTCGGAATGTTAGCTTGCTATGCAGACTATTAAGATGAAGATCACAAGTCTGGCATTCCAAAATGGGTCCCTTGGAAGCTGCAGCATGAGAGGCTATATTATTATAGAAACTGTGTGGCTTATGAGATACTTTATCTTTATGGTGGCCTTGTAGAACACACAGTCTGATAAGACTATCTCTGACAGAGCAGGTACGTGGGTTAAGTGATCTTTCAATCTGGCTATGTGAAACATTGAGATGCATGTTGTATGACTCAGCTTACTGTGTATCAAGGTAACTGTGACAGAATGCAATCTGGTACAGGTGTGAAAGCCTATCTTTTTCTGATTTGTATTATTATAAAATGACTCAGGTAATTTTGCTTCTGAAAGTGAGGCCTGTTGAACAGACCATACATTTAATAAATGTTCCATGCCAAAAGCATAGTGTATCCATGCACCTTTGCTGCTAGAGCCTCCTGACATGTGCAGCTCCTCCTCTCCAGCAGCATGGGGTAGGTTCAAAGGTCAGATGTGCATCAGAGTCTGGGAGCTGAGGAATCTCTATCAATAAGTCATGGCTAGGTGCTGTACAGTGACTAACAAGAGCACACAATTATGAAAGCCACGCCGATATGATATCATGCATGTCTCAACTCCGTTAGCCCAGGGTGAAGGTGTGTCAAAGCAATGGGTATTCATGAATAGCCTGGCTGTTGCCACTTAACCAATTGAGACAATAGCCAGGATGTTGCCCCTATTTAATCCCAGGGAGGAAGAGTAACAACTTCTGTTAAGGCCCAGAACCTCTCAGTAGAGAAATCTCCAGAGAGACAGTACTTCAGAGGCATCACTGACATAACAAGGCCAGCCTCACACCATGGTGGTGCACACCAGTGGGCTTTTACAGAGTTAGAGTAGCCAGAGAGGGAAGGGAGCCCTTCAAAAGGTCCCACCATTGTGGTTTTCTATCAGGGCTCTCTTCTTCCTGTCCCCTCCATTTCCAGCATGAAAACGAATGAAAAGGAATGATGTTAGAAGGCATGGGTCACTTGTTTTGCCTTTATATGGAAGGCATCACCCACTCATTCATTCATATTAGTACACAAGGAAGAATAAGTACAGATTTGGACATCTGTTGGAAGTTCACTGCATTCTAGAGTCCTCTGCCATAGAGGCAAAGACAGAAGGCATCCAAGCCAGAGAAAAGCCCTGCTCTCTAATGATCCCAGGGCACACTGGGGTGACCTGCTGATGGACCAAGGATACACTGGGTTGCACTGGAACCAGAACCCTGTCATTGTAGTTGCCTGACATGCTCCCTACAAATGCATGAGCAGCTGGCCGCCTGTTTCTTTGCTTTGATCCATCTTTGACCCGTTTCAACCACCTGGAATACATTTTAGCCACCATAGCACCTAACAGTTTCAACCAATTATTACATCTTGAGGCACACAGATGCTGGTTCAACCCATTACTGTGTACGTGTACTGTCTTGAACAACCAGACTGCAGACTCGACCTTCGAGGAAGCATGGGATTTAAGCAATGAATCGACCTTTCGGAAGCCATCAAACTTACTGTCATGAACCCAGCTCAACCAAGCAGAAGCCATCTTTCCACCACTGACTCGACCACTGATGGAACTGCTGGATAGCATTGTGTTTCTGTCTCCATTACTGACTAGCCCCTTTGGGAAACCGCTCCCTCAAACCAACTTGACACTAACCACCAATGGGATTTCATGAACTTGAACCATCATGACATCCGCTTGACCACAGCTAAACACCAAGAAATTCGGCTCAAAACTTTTTTTTAAAAGTTGTTTTTGTGAGTGTTTTTATTGGTTAATGAAACCATTTAACACACTATGGAACTTGCCAAGTCAAGACTAAGGTACTGTTAAGAAGCCCTGTCCACCTCGGGGGAAATCGTGGCTTGTAAGCAACCTTGTCCATCATATTCTTCAAAGACATATCCTTCATGAACAGCACATTAGTGTAATGGCTTGTCTGAACAGATCTGCTCAAGTACCCAGAGTGCCATACTACACCCATCTCAATGTTCTGTATATTTCTTTACAACAATTAGTTTTTGCTAGTGTTTTTTCTTAATTGATTGCATGCTGATTATTTAATTCAAGTATATATATATTGTATAGTAACTTCATTGAAAATTATTTTATTTTGGAGTCTGAACTATCGCTGATTGGGTTGTTACCTCACACCCACATAGACGATATAGCCTGCCCTTGGCTCACATTAAGACACAAGGCAAAGGAAGTATACCTATCAGCCAGTGCTTGTTGTATCTTTATGATTGGGATACCTGCTGGTTTAATAGTGGAGTGTGCTGAGTAGACAGTTTTAGCAACTGGTCATACCTGTATTTCTGCAGAACAATAGTCATTTTGTCACAGAAACACAATGATTCTATCTGGATATGTGCTTGGGATACAGGCAAACATAGGGACATCAGCAGGTGTTATGTAGAGCATATATTCTTCAATCCAGCTATGTGCTGAGTGTGCTGTCAGGATAATTGAGTCAGTCTACCAATGTACTCGATTTGGCTGGCAAACACAAAGTCAGTCTAGCAATGCTACCATTATGAAGTCATAAACAGTGTGTCAATCTAGTTATATGTCATGTAATCACACAAGAAAGATGAGTCAATTACGGTACATGCTAGGTATCAGGACCAAAATACAAAGCTATGCTATTGTAATGCAGTCAAACAAAATGGATCGATGTAGCTATATTTTAAATAAACAAGCAGACACAGTGGCTCAATCTAGCAAATGTGCTCGGTATGTTAGCAGAACACATTAAGCCGCAGACAAGGCACAATCCTAATCCAGGTGTACTTTTAGGCAGGGAGTAACCACTCACATAAGAAACCCACCCTGTGCCCAAGGAAGGTATATAAGGCACTGACAGCGGCATTAAGGGAGGGACTTATGTGTTTGTATGTGTTCATGCTGCAGGTTATTGTACCTGTGCAGGACAATGCCAGCTTTGTGTTCTGCCTAACTCCAAAACCCATGATACCACATCCGACAGTTAGGAGACCCCTACAAACGGCTAACAGGGACATCAGAAGGCGGCCTACTGACTGTGATGTTTCTTCTTTGGATGAATGAAGGGGTAAACATTGTTTTATTGCAGCCAGAGTAGACACAGAGCAGACACAGACGTGTGTGGGAAGAAGTGTTCAGTTCTCTAACCTGTAATCTTTCACCTGTAAAGGGCATGTCTGATTACGTCTGGAAACCCACAAATACAAGGTACCAAAACATAAAAGAGTAAAACCACAACACTGGTAAGAAAGTCCTCAGACAGTTAGATGCATGCAGTCATACCACAGACTGACAAGACGGTCGCCAGAGTATCAGCCACTTGGTCTATTGAGTGCCCTATGGTTTTCTAGTTGGGTTTGCGCTTTATAACTCACCTTTATACATAAATGCGTATAAACATAAATCCAGGTAATCAGTTGGCTAATTAAAATCTGTTAGTATGAACCATATAGTATACAGGAGGTAGTAAGTTTATGTTACCTCGTTGGTGAGTGATGAGCCAGTGGGCTATAACATCAGATACCAGGATGACATGTATGAGTGTCTATGAAGAGGATTTGGTATAGGAATTTCCTGGCTTCCAGCTGATCCAACCCCTGGCAGGATGTGCTGAAACCCAGAGAGTGCCAGGGTTACCCTGTGAGCATTCTTTGTGTCCTTTCGATTTCTACAAAGCTTTCATGATGTAATGTTTTCCTCCCCTATACCAGGACTACTTTGCAGAATTTGGAATTTCTTCATGTGTGATAAAGTGCATAACTAACTCAAACTTGAAGGAACCTTTGATATAGAAAATGTTGCATCTCTCAAGATAGCTATCAAACCTAACCATTGTACTGCACTGCTACCCCGGGCAACACCCAAATGGCATCCCTGGGTGCAAGAACAACAGGGCAAGGTCCACTCCAACCAGGAGCAGGGATTGGCCCCCTAAAACAGGCTAGCTGTAGACCAGGGGTGCACAACTGATTTTGACAGAGGGCCGAAAGTACCTTACATGAGGGCTATAGTGGGCCGAAAAGTAAAAGTGGGCGGGGCGGTAGGCGGGACATGTCAGGAGGCTTTTTCAACCCCCAATTTGTATTAAACACATGGAAAAAGAATATGTTTTTGAGGGGTAACTATTTTTATTGCATTTCAAACTTACATTTTGTACTACACATTTTCCATTGTTATAATTTATTTCGATTTAGTTATTGCATGCAAACACTATGCCCCCTATCCCTCACCCCCCAAGCAAACACTATGCCCCCTGTCCCTCACCCCCCAAGCAAACACTATGCCCCCTGTCCCACACCCCCAAGCAAACACTATGCCCCCTGTCCCTCACCCCCAACCAAACACTATGCCCTCTGTCCCTCACCCCCCAAGCAAACACTATGCCCCCTGTCCCTCACCCACCAAGCAAACACTATGCCCCCTGTCCCTCACCCACCAAGCAAACACTATGCCCCCTGTCCCTCACCCCCAACCAAACACTATGCCCCCTGTCCCTCACCCACCAAGCAAACACTATGCCCCCTATCCCTCACCCCCAACCAAACACTATGCCCCATGGCCCTGTCACCCCCAAGCAAACACTATGCCACCTGTCCCTCACCCCCCAAGCAAACACTATGCCCCCTGTCCCTCACCCCCAAGCAAACACTATGCCCCCTGTCCCTCACCCCCAACCAAACACTATGCCCCCTGTCCCTCACCCCCAACCAAACACTATGCCTCCTGTCCCTCACCCCCCAAGCCAACACTATGCCCCCTGTCCCTCACCCCCAACCAAACACTATGCCCTCTGTCCCTCACCCCCCAAGCAAACACTATGCCCCCTGTCCCTCACCCACCAAGCAAACACTATGCCCCCTGTCCCTCACCCACCAAGCAAACACTATGCCCCCTGTCCCTCACCCACCAAGCAAACACTATGCCCCCTGTCCCTCACCCCCCAACCAAACACTATGCCTCCTGTCCCTCACCCCCAACCAAACACTATGCCCCCTGTCCCTCACCCACCAAGCAAACACTATGCCCCCTGTCCCTCACCCCCAACCAAACACTATGCCTCCTGTCCCTCACCCCCCAAGCAAACACTATGCCCCCTGTCCCTCACCCCCAACCAAACACTATGCCCCCTGTCCCTCACCCCCCAACCAAACACTATGCCTCCTGTCCCTCACCCCCAACCAAACACTATGCCCCCTGTCCCTCACCCACCAAGCAAACACTATGCCCCCTGTCCCTCACCCCCAACCAAACACTATGCCTCCTGTCCCTCACCCCCCAAGCAAACACTATGCCCCCTGTCCCTCACCCCCAACCAAACACTATGCCCCCTGTCCCTCACCCCCCAAGCAAACACTATGCCCCCTGTCCCTCACCCACCAAGCAAACACTATGCCCCCTGTCCCTCACCCACCAAGCAAACACTATGCCCCCTGTCCCTCACCCCCCAACCAAACACTATGCCCCATGGCTCCCACCCCCAACTTTACACTATGCCCCCTGTCCCTCACCCACCAAGCAAACACTATGCCCCCTATCCCTCACCCCCAACCAAACACTATGCCCCATGGCCCCCTCACCCAAACCAAACACTATGCCCCATGGCCCCCTCACACCCAACCAAACACTATACCCCAAACACACTCTCAAGCATGCACCCATACAGACCCGAACCCCCCGCCCCCAACGCAGCACACACATTCTCAAGCATGCACCCATACAGACCTGAACCCCCCATCCCCCCCAACTCAGCTCACACACATGCACCCATACAGACCTGAACCCCCCATCCCCTCCAACTCAGCACACAAAAAACATTCAAATACAAACATTCATACACATCCAACACCCCCCACCCCCGCATCTCAACATACACTCAAAATACATTAAAATTCCAACATTTATACACATCCGACCCACCCACCCCCGCATCTCAACATGCACACAAAAAACATTAACATTCCAACATTCATACACATCCGACACACCCCCACCCCCGCATCTCAACATGCACACAAAATACATTAACATTCCAACATTCATACACATCCGGACCCCCCCCCCACCCACCCCCGCATCTCAACATGCACACAAAATACATTCAAATTCCAACATTCATACACATCCGACACACCCCCCACCTCCGCATCTCAACATGCACACAAAATACATTAACATTCCAACATTCATACACATCCGACCCCCCCACCCACCTCCGCATCTCAACATGCACACAAAATACATTAAAATTCCAACATTCATACACATCCGACCCCGCCCCCACCCCCGCATCTCAACATGCACACAAAATACATTAAAATTCCAAGATTCATACACATCCGACCCCCCCCCCTATCGCAACATACACACACAAACATAAAGTAAAACAGACCCGACACACAAACACAAACAGAGCACTTACCGGAGACGTGCTGGAACTGGAAGGCAGGTAAGCAGGAACGCTGGAATCGTACTACGGCTGGCGTGGTCCAAGGCTGAAATGCCTTCCGGCATCAAGCCTTATGGACCACGCCAGCCGTAGTGCTGGCCCTCCATTGGGTCAGCACACACACACTACGTGGCTCGTAGGAGCAACGTGGTGCATGTGTGCTGAGCGAATGACGGCCAGCGTTTTGTCCGGCCCGGAAGACAACAAAGACTTTCCTAATGGAGGGCGGCCGCGGGCCGCCCTCCATTAGGAAAGTCTTTGTGCCTCGCGGGCCGGACAAAAGAGCATGGCGGGCCGCAACTGGCCCGCGGGCCGTATGTTGTGCACCCATGCTGTAGACCAATCACCTGGGGTTTGGGAATTTAAAGGAAGGGATTTCACAATCCCTTCAGCAGAATTTTCTCAATTTGTCAATGATCCTTTAAGGCCAAAGAGACGTTCTGAAGATTCTCAGTGGAACTTCCTGTGCGCCAGTTGTACTGTCCCAAGCCCTCTGTCTGAGGTGAGGAAGGAGCCATCCAAGGCAGAAGAAAGATATGTCCCTTAACCAGTGCCGGCGAACATCCGGAGTGACCAGTGCTGTGGACCAGGACCAACAAATCTGCAACAGATCTTCTGTGCCAGAAGAGGAGACCATGAACTAGAGTATCCTGTCATTGAGTCATTTTGCGAAGGCCTCACAGCAGCTGGAGGTCCAGTCCAGCTGAAGCTCCCTGTTCTCTTACACCGAACCATTCGCTCTGTGTTCCCTGCATCCTGAACAATAGGGATGGTGCTGGTGTCTGTGTTCCTCTAACCAGCCAAACTATTCTTCTGCATCTAATCCAGATCATCTTTGCATTGTGTCCTAGCGAAGCACATCACTTGTCAGGCCCGAAGCAACTGCTCAATGCCAGAAATCAAATCACATCTCTGGAGGGTCCGTCACTGACTCTAACCAGGGTTACAACCACAGCTAAGCCCAGCTAGCCCAAAAACCGATGCCTCATTGACTGCACCTTGACACACCCATGATCACCACTTCAAAGCCCGTTGCCAGATGACTAGAGCTGTTGGAGTGCAACTCAATGACCTCTCCCAGCGGATAAAGTCTGACTTGGCCTGTACAACTGTGAAGCATTCCTGGGACCACCCGACCTGCATCATTTAACCGCCGCCATTCGACCGCTCAGCGCACCCACATTTGCCCCTGCTAGATGCCTACTTCCTTCCAAGGCCAATCAAGGTATTGTGACTGCCCCCATGTTCCACTGGGAACCTGGGAACCTAGAGACTGGTTTGGTCACAATTGCCTGCTTTTAACCCATTATCATTTTTTTGGTAGCACCTTACCTACCACCGCTGGAAATACACTCAGAGTGGCACTTTCTCCAGGCCTGTTGCATCTTCCCTGTCCTTTCCTTTGGGATGGGTTTTTGTGTAGTAATCTCTTTTCGTTCTATGATGGTGTGTTTTATTAAAGTATTTATATTTTTATAGAACCTTGATTGGAAATTTCCTTTGTTTTGGACTGTGATACTGTGTTGTTTGGGTCACTACTAGTTCACCTTCACGCCCCTCCTGGGAGTATAGCCTTCCCTCGGACCGTGTTACCACAAAAGGTGAAGGAGGTATATCTGTGGATTGTCCATTGTTACCTTTATGCTTGCAATGTGCTTTGGTTTGTAGAAGTGTGAAGGCTGAGTGGGCCATTTTTTCCCCTATTCATGCTCTGTGAGGCAGAATCCAATTTGTCACAGTTAAGCTTGTTCTTTGGCAGATGTCACTTTTCACTGCTGCAGTGGATATATCAGTTTATTTAAGAGTTTTGTGCGAGCAGCTATTATAATGACGTTGTGAAGCTCCTGCTTTCTGGAATTCCTTTGTTTAACTCTCCAGTTCATGTACACCAGGGCCTAGATTGTTACAAATGCCACTGGAGCATAAGCGCATTTTGCACGTTTGCAAGCAGGGTTTGCACAGGATTTAGTGCAATTGAGCATATGGAAATTATATTTACGCATGCACACAATGCACCTACAATTTGATAATTTGGCTTCCAGTATGCTATATTTTTTCATTATGGCCTGACTGATGATATTGCTTTTGCAGAAGCTCTTTCCTTGCATAGGAACTGATTGATGTTCGCTAGGGCCAGAACAAAAGCTGGGATCTGAAATGCTAGTCACATTCTAGCTCATGCTCACTAACGTAAAAGTCAGAAAAAAAGACAAACTTAATTTTCACGTTCAACAGGCCCCAACTAGTTTCACTCAAAACTCATTATCAGTATAAGACGCGTTGCAGTTTTGAAAAGGTGACTTCGAAAGGGTGATTTGATTGTTTGAAAGAGAAAAAGAATGCCACAAAATATGCGTTTGATCAAAGAAATGTACACACACATCTAGCGTGTTTTCTGTGAGGGAATGCATGGGTCCAGATGCAATTCACAAAGAAACAGGGCCTAACGATTCAAGCAGGAACTTTCCATTGAAGGGAAAGTGAAAAAAATCAGAGAAAGAACAGACAAGTTTGGCATGGACATTGACAGATGGACGTATCTCTTTAAAACACAACTGTGTTTACACAGTGGTCCCTGTTACCAGAAATGCTCTGTAAGGGGTGAAAATAATAACGTTCCCCAACATCGAAAAATTTGATTTGCAAAATATTGAAATCAACCCATGTCACCGAGCAGGTCCACAGGTCCCAGATACCCGTGTGACAGCGACAGATAAGTTGCTGCCGCAAAGGTGCACCCCTGTACCTAAACGACAATGCCCATAAGCGGCCATGAGGCAAGAACCAAACTGGTTGCATTTTAGAAACGTTCTGAAAACCCTGGTATGATTACTTGCTCTCGTCTCATCTTTGTCCTGTCTTTTCTAAAGTCTTGCCGTGTTGATGTAGTGCCCTGATGCCTTCGGGCTTTGGCGCTCTGTAAATAAATAAATACAATAAATGATGGTGGCAGGATAATCTCTAAAATAAAGCTATGCCTTAATGTAGGAATAGGGCATGGTATTACTGACTCATGCCTGCCACATTCCAATTGATGTCACACATGTGTCAGCTTTGCGGTGGAAGTTGATGTGTATTCTGATCAGCCGGGTGTAGTTCGCCAAATGGCAGGTCAGGAAACTGGAGGGATGGGCCCCCTCTTTGATCTCTTTATGAGGACAGGTAACACATTTCGCCTGAGACAGCCGATCAGCAAGCCGCTGTCCTGGGCCCATGCATCAAAGGAGCACATTCATTCAAAAGGCAAAGCCTCACAACAGGGTGCTGCATCTCTAAAGGTCTTTGTTCTCATGGAGAAAGGAAGGGGCAGTGTTATGATAGGCAGGAGGGTTCTGATCAATAGCTGAAGGCGTTCACCATTTTGATTCTCACTGTCCCTCTCTCTTTCCTGTCCACTCCACTTCGTCAGGACCAAAGCACGTTGGAAGTGACATCACAAATCCCACTCCTTTCAAGAGAGGGGATTGGACCACTAAAGCAGGCTAGCTGTAGTCCAATCCCTGGAGGACTTTTGCTTTTAAAAGAAGGGGTATCTCACCCCTTCAGTAGATTCGCTCAGACCCTACAGGATCCTTTACAGACACAGATTTGCTCTGAAGATTTCACTTGACTTCCTTTGGGAAAGTTGCACTTTCCAAATCCTTTAGCCTGAAGTGAAGAAGGAATTATCCAATCATAAAAAAGATATGTACCATACCACTCCAAGGGCAGATTGGGAGTAACCTCTGCTGTGAAACAGGACCTACCACTCAGCACTCAAATCTCCTGAGCTGGGAGAGCAGACCCTGAATGAAAATATTGTATCCTCAAGTCCCCCTGAGTGGGTGTCACTGCACCGATCCGGTCGCTCCATGTTCACTGTACCTGGAACAAGAGGGAAGACACTGGCGTTGGTTGCTGCGCTCCTCCACCACTTTGAACTTACTTGCACCTTTAACCAGCTCAACACTGCATCGTGTCCTAGCTAAAGCTCATCGCCTGCTAGGCCTGAAGCGACAGCTCAATGCCAGGTCCTGAACTGAATCACTGGAGAGTCACATGCCGACTCTAACCAGTGATTAAAACCAGCTAGCCCTTGAACTGCCACTTCATTGATCACAGATCAATACAACCCAAGATCACCATATCTACGTCCGTCGCATCGTGACTCAGACCACTGGAAGCCAATTCATTGACCCCTGCCAGTGGCTAAAGTCCAACTCGGCTTGGCCAACTGTGAAGCGTTCCTGGTATCGGCCCTACCTACATCTTTGAGAGCCGCCCTTCTACCACACAGAGCACCTGTATGCATCCCTACTTGAAGACAGCTTGATGCTTGGGACTCCTTGAGCAAGTTCAGTTTAATGAGGATTGGGGTGATATGATCGATTTTGAGGAGTCCTGTGGATGTCTTCAATGAAGTCTATATTGGTGGATGCGGATGCTGTCTGGAGTCAGGTGGGTTCCAAGCAGGTCCATGTAAGGTTTGGAGAGCACAGTGAGACAATGTATCCTTGCGGGCCTCCACAGGAGATGGGTAGTGTCGATGACCTGGAGGAATCCTTTTTGAAAAATTGGTTTCAGTTGGCAAGGTATTGGATTTGAACCAGCTGAGAACAATCTTGCTGATCCCTATGCTTGGATGTAGAACGTCAGTGAGTGTCTGGTGGTCTAATGTGTTAAATGCTGCTGTGTGGTCCAGGAGAGTTAAAATGTCAAGATGGCCATCATCTAGGATGTTAATGGCATTGATGATCACTTTGAAGTTATCATCTGGGTCGGAAACCAGATTGGTATGGCTGAAGGAGGTTGTTGGCTTTGATGTGTTGGCGGAGTTGCCTGGCTCATGTTTTCTCAGGAATCTTCACTAGGAATTGAAGATGGGTGATGGGACTGTAGTTGCTGAGGTATCAGGTCCAGTGTTGGTTTCTTGATATTGGCATCCCATTCCCAGGGTTACAGTGCATTAGTCGCTTGTTGGCCAACTCCTAACAGCAAGTATGTTCTCATTCCTTGCTTAGAATGCTACTTTTAACACACATCGACCAGCAATTATTTCTATGCCCTTGAGAAATTATGTCTACCTTCTTGATTGGGGTAATTGTCAGGCTCTACTATTCCCACATAGTCACCCTCCTGGGCCAAGGCTTTTAGTTTCAACAGGTTTGTGATTCTTCTTCCTGGTCTCTGATTCATCAAGGTCTGAGATATAGGCCTCAGCAGGCTTGCATCACTCTTAACCCCTTTCGATCATGTCTGCACTAATGACTGAGATATAGCCCTGTGAAGGCTGGCGGTTACTCTCCTTCCACTTATTCTGGTCTCAGCCAGTGTATGAAATGTGCCACACAATGGCTTGTAGCGTTCCCTCCTGATTTTGTGCTGCCTCCCTCTGCCTACAGGACAGTAGTCTGGATTGTGCCCTCTCTGACAGCAAACTGCATCCGCCTGATAAGTTCAATAATAATACTGATGCTTGGTGTTCCCCAAGCCTTGTCTTCCTGGCTAAGGGATTACCTTAACATGATCTCAGTGCATGGTTTCTCAGATGTTTTGTATCAACCTTTCAGTATTCCCATCTGCTGGTAACGTTGTTTCCTTACCATTGTTAGTAGGTTCTCCCATGCCATTTGAGGTGTTAAAACCCATACCATTATTTTGAAATCATGCAGAAGGAGTGCAGTGAAAAGCTCTCATGGAGCAGCGGTTTTATTCACCGAAAATTGCCCAGCTTTTTGCATCAGCAGGGTTGTGGACAGGAGTGGGCTGCGCTGCAGAAGTATCCTTCTGTTGTGAAGCAGTGATTGTGTATTTCTTCTCTGACTCCTGTGTGTGAAATTATGAATAGGGGCTCATTACCTGTTGGGCGGTGCGGGTAAAATGCGCCGCAGTATTACTGTATACTGCTGTATTACCGCACCGCCCAACTATAAGTTTGGCGGATAGTTGGTGGGTTCACCTCCAGCTATAGGCTGGAGGTAAATAGGCCAACTTTCAACACATTTTGGCAGAATTACCGCAGGCAGAATTAATGCCACTGTAATTCCACCAAAATCCCCCATTGAGTCCTATAAACTCAAAATAAATGGGCACTTACACCGCCAACCACCACTTGCAATCCAGCATTAATGCTGCCAGACCAAGTGGCAGTATTGATAACACAGTTTGTTGGTAACTCTGCAAATTTACCACCGAGATACCACCGAACTTATAATGAGCCCAATTGTCTGTTCTAGTGAATGGAATGAGATTTTCCTCGATGTCGGTGATCTGACCTTGTTCTTCTTGAATTCTGTGCAAGAAACAAAGGGATACCATCTGTTGATAATTCAGTTTCCTGCATAACACAATTTCAGAACGTAATAAGAAATGATGGCTTGCTACATAAAGAGGGACTCAGAGGAATTCTTTGTATGCTACCTACAGATTGCACATCACTAAGCTCAATGGCATCTCTGGTCCTCAAAATCCCATTTGTTCCCACTGAAAGTTATCTAATGTAACTTTGTGACATATCTTAGCTGTGATCTTCAATCATGTTTTCGATGTAGTCCGGCTAGATATCTCTGCCAGTTAAGAACTCGATTCAGACTTATTTGTTCAAACTGTTCACAACAGGTTGGAATCCATGCAGGCTGAAGCAACCCTCCATCCTTCCTAGTTTGATTAACTGAGCACTGTAAAACAATGGGCCTCATTATGACTCTGGTGGTAGGCGTACCTGTAAATACTGGCACGGCTGCCGCCGGAGTCATGAATTTTCCGGTGCCCAGGAATGGGCAATTACAAGGGCATTACAGCCCCAGCGGACCCGGTAATTGCCCATTCCCGGTTGCCAGAAAATATTACTCTCCATTCCCATTTATGTCCCATTGGACTCAATGGGAATGGGGAGGACGGATGTACCGGCAACATTCATGAATGTTGCCGGCAAGCGGGTCCCGTTCCGCCCGCCAGATCAGACCTGGGGGGCTGAAAGGCACCAACTCGCAGAATTTGTAGTTTGCTGGTCCAGAAACAACGGTACCGGCAAGCTTACCGGTACCGTTGTTTCCCGACTGGCAAACTCATAATTTGGCCCAAAGTCTTAATTGTAAATATAATTACACTGCTAATAAGCAGGGGATTACCAGCATGAAGCTATATATTAAAACAGGGAAACACGTGATTTTTCCAATCTTTTGTTTGCTAGTCAACTTTGTGTTTAAGACACCAATTTTTAAGATTTCATTTGTTTCCATATTCTATTTCTGTTTGACATTGAATATCTGCTTTTGCTTCCTTTGCGAGGAGAACTAGTCATCCTTGGGCAGTGTGAGTGTTTTGACTTTTTCCAACACAGGGACAGGAGCAATATTTTTATGTATCCCCAAGGTCGTGCATGGTTTTATGATATGTTATTTATAAGGTTCTAAGCGCGGACCCAGGGATCGAACCTATGTCGAACCTATGTTGATCCGTGTCGCCTTGCTTCCAAGGTGAACACGTCGCCCCGAGCTATCCTCCCGAGACTAGGCTCCAGGGTGAATCTGGAGGGGGATTTTTTAACTTCCATTTTACACTTCAAGCAAGAGGAAAGTGTTACACGATTGGATAACCATTGGATCAGTGAGGTATCAGAGTAAAGTGTATAATTAATACCATTCATTTTTGTAAAGAGTCATGTGCTTTCTAGACAGATCATCATCCTTCGTATATTGATTTTGCACTTGTAATAAAAAAATACAATGGCCAGATTCTAAAAATGATTGTGGTGCAAAGGATAGGATGAACTAGAACATCTCATCATTTGCATATTTTGGCAAATCAGGGGGCACTTCTCCACATTGTAACGCGCATACTGAATTCACAAAGAGGATGTGCTTTAAGATACACATACATTAACTGCAGTTGTAGGGCGATTCTCTTTGCATGACAGGGGCATTCCATTCCCAGACATACATTTTTGTCAGTGTGGCAGCTGTGGTCTGAAACGCTGCTGTAACACTTACATTTCTATACCCCAACCATGGATATACATGCTATTATCTTTTCCTTGCATTTCATGGAGCCTGGCCCATTAGGAGCCTGTCTCAACGAAATGCCCTCCTCGCAATCTCGTGGTTGCTGGGAGCCAGTAAGACATTCCAGAACCTAATGTATGCAAGAGGGCTGGCCACCATGTCCTGTGCACTGTTGTCCAGACCCCCCCGGCCCGCACTATGAAATATGCAGGTCATCTTCAAGGATAAGGTGACCTGCGCATTTCTGCAATGAGCAAAAATGAAAAAGTGCATCTTCTGTGCATTTTTATTTGGGCTACTTTTAGAGAATCTGTGCCAATTTGTGTAATGTTTAAATGTGTCACAAAATGTCTGAAGTGCACAAATGCACACATTGGTACGTTAACCATCTGCCTTTTATTATAAATAGCATTCTAGACAAATGCCTCTCAGTTTCTTACTTCCCTGCCCGCAGCAGTAGTGACTCCAAGACATATTTTACATGAAAGAACTATTTGGTAGAAATTACCTTGTATCCAGAAGTTCACTAATGACATTAAAAACTAAATAACTTGGTTTAATAGTTACCTATAACTTTTTTATTAGGCCTAAATGCTACATAATGGTGTTTTGTCCATTTTACCATAGGGTTCGACTCAGGGTCCGATTCTGAGGTGCATGCTAAAATAGGAAAGTGCTAAACTTTCCTTAAAAGCACCATATTCTGATACAGTGGTGATGTGGTGGTCTGGCATCAAAGCCATGCCTTATTTATTGCTTGACAGCAGCCTTAGCAACTTTGAGACATGCAGAGCAGGCCAGGCACTGTGAGCAGATTCTCCTTTCAAAAGGACTGCTTTAGCCGTCAAAAAGAGTAGTAAAATATTGCACCTCGGAGGTGTCGTTAAACGCTGCTGCACACTTTTTCCATTTACTTAAATATAATTTCATAGACTGCAGAACCTCTTTTCTAGTTTAATGAAAGCTTAAGAAAACTTTCTTAAAATAGAAAAGTGGCAGTCATTTAGGAAATGCTCGCAGTGCCATTGGTAAACATGTTTCTATCCAAACAATAGATTTAAGCAGTTTTTGCAACATTTCCCTTCCAATATTTCCACCCACCTCAGAGTTGTGGTGCTGGAAACTGGAGGGGAGAATGTTGGCTTTCCACACATTCTGTCAAATAATATATTAAATCAGATATCATGGTAACTTGTACTCGCCCTGTTTTTGTTTTGCAGTATGATGTTTTTGCTCTAAAATGCTTTATAGTGAAGGCAATGTAATGTTTTGTGTGAATATGCGGTTTTAATAAACATGTTAAATGGTTTTTATTCATGTTTTCAATGTTTATTACATTTGTGCTGCTTCTGTTAATATTTACAGTTTGCTTTTTAACTAAATGTAATGTAGTACACATATTGCTTGTTTGCATGTGTATGTTGACTGTAATGACTGTACATGCATATATATAGTTAATTGTAGACATATATTTTTCTAAGCTTTTACTGTATATGATATTTCCACACTTTTTTATTTCAGTGTATGTTTTCTTTTTATAATGTTAGGTTTATTGTTTAGTCAATTATATGCATTTACAATGATGGCATGTGCCTTGCTAACTGATATTGTTGTACATGTAAAGAATCACACCTGAATGTGTATTGTGTATGTCTATTTTGTACTTGTAGACTATAACAAAACATTTTGTGCATTTTTTAAATAGCTATTTTTGGGAGGAATTATGTTTTTATGTATTATATTGTAAGTCTGTTATTATGTAGTAATTTTGTACCACACACATATTTTATACTTATTATTAACATGTATTTTAGGTCTACAGTTAATGTATTTTTGAAGGATTTTACATTTTAAAGGAGTACTTTTTTCATGTGGGAAATTGTTATACTTCTATGGTAACATGGCATGCTTTTAAGTTTAGGGGTGAGTTAAGGTTTACATGATATTAGATTTTAATATGTTTGTTTTAATATATTTTAATGTATTCATTATGTTGCCACCTTAACCGTATTATTTGTAGACTTTACGTTTTTTTGTTCATTTAACCTTAACTACATTTTTTTCAAATAATGTAAACTTTTTACGGTTACCTGATTATTGATTTGGAGTGTTTTTTTGTAACACCAGCGTGTGTTGTATGACCATGTAGTATAAATGTGTGTGGCACAAGAGCACGTTGCAAAACAGTGTGTTGCATAAGTGTATGAGTTGTAAGTGTGTGTGTTGTAAGTTTCTGTGGTGTAAGACTGTGTGCAGTGAGCTTGTGTATTGTATGTGCTGTAGGGTCATGTGTTGAAGGCACATGCATTGAAGGAGCATCTGTTGTAGGAGCATATGTTGAAGGGGCATCTGTTGTAGGAGCGTGTGATGTAGGAGTGTGTTTTGTAGGAGGTGCGTTATAGGAGCATGTGTTATAAGAGAATGTGTCATCAGATGGTTTGTTATGGGGGTATGGGCAGTAGGTGTGTATCTGTCCTTGTAGTAGGAGCATGTGCAGTAGATCCACATATCGTAGGAGCACATGTTTTAGGAGTGCATGTTGCAGGGGTTTTTGCCTTAGGATTGTGGTAAGTGAGCATCTTAAGTGTGTGTGGTTAGAAAATGTGTCATAAGAGCACATGTCATACATCCACATGTTATGTGTAGTAGGTGGGTGTATATTAGGTGAACTTGTCCTCGGAACATGTATTATAGATTATAGGAGTGTGTGGTGCACCACGAGTGCAATCGATCATAATATACTTATATCCACTTGGATCCCTCACCAAGACAAGAATTCACTATTCTGTACCAAAAATGTTCACATCAACCAGGGTAGGAATAGAATAAAATGGAATGTACTATTAATAAAATCATTAAGAAACAATCTTCTAAAAACTCATGCAGCAAATGGTATGAATACAAGGAACACATACACAGACCATATATATCTGATTAAGCAATCAACGCGGTTCAATGTTTGTTCTACCTATACTCATAAATATGCTTTCAACCCTATAATGTTTGATCTGAAATGTTTTTTTCGTAAAGACATGCGTGCATTATGTCCAATATCTCAGTCGGCTTTAAGATCTAAAATACAAACTAAATATAGAAACTCTGTGAGATCAATTATTGAACTCCAAAAACAGCAAAATGCTGAAAATATGCTAAAGGCTCTCATTTTAAAATCTGTGGGGAAAATATGGAGTTTAATAAATGACCACTTGTGTAATGCACATAAAACAGGGGAACTTAATACAATTAGTGAAGCCACCTGGATCTCCCACTTTCAAACGTTGTTTAACTCAAAAGAAGAAGCACCTGTAACATTGGCCTGCTTACCTCCGGGCTCTCCAGCAATTGGAATTTGATAATATTAAACATTTTACTCATAATAAAAAAGCTAAATCGCTCTTGTGCCCCAGACCCTGATGGTTTATGAAATGATATTTTACAATGCCATCCTGAAACCTGGCCAGACACAATAGAAATAATTTTCAGGAATATTCTTAGCATGAAGCAGATTTCACCCTCCTGACAAGAGGCAATAATTATACAGAGTTACAAAAAAGGAAATGGAAATGACCCTCACAACTACAGACCAATTGCGCTATTGGATGCTTGTGGGAAGATTATGGCTAAATTCATTTTACGAGATTTTATCCGATGCGGATAACAACATATCTGATAAACATCAATCAGGATTTCATCTAGGGATTGGGACTGCTTTGAATTTAATAATCCTAACTGCTATTAAAAAACAAGCCTGCGGGAAAAAACAACCCGTATTTCAAGCCCTGATAGATTTCAAGTAGGCTTTTGACTCGGTTCCTCGCTCAATCCTATGGTCAAAACTTTTATCTGCTGGATATCCGTTTTATATTGTTTATTGGATACAACAGTTTTACTCAAATACTTCAATACAAATCAAACTTTCAACACAGGGACTTTTGTCTGAATCAATAGCAATTTAATCAGGATTAAAACAAGGCTGTCCATTTGCCTAATTTCTGTTTAATTGTTAAATATCTGATATATATAGAACTCTGGGACTGGCTCAATCATTTCCTCCACTGCTAGGCAAGACCCCAATTCAATACTTAGTCTATGCAGATGATCTGGTTTTACTAGATAGGACCCTGATTGGCCTGCAGAAGATGTTGTCAGCTCTGGGAGACTATGCTAAAGCAAACCATCTAAATATCAATGTCTCTAAACCAAATATACTTATTTTTCATCATTGCCTTCCAAAAAAGGGATTCCAATTTAAGTTGACAATTTCTACTATTGCAGTCGCACAGACAATGCAATATAAATACCTTGGACTCAATTTAAACTCGCGCTCTTTGGATCTCTATTATAAGATCGAGCAGAAACATAGAATGCAATTTCTAGCTACCGAAAGGAAAGCACTACAAATAAACTATGGAAGATTTTCGATAAAACTGGCAATTATATTTTATAATCAGAAAGTGGTGCCCATCATTATTTATGGCAGCCAATCGAAATCCATGACCGAATTATCAAATTGGGAAGCCTTAGAGGGCACATACTGGAAAATAATACTCCCAGTGCCTCAATGCACGCCCATTGCGATGATACGCTTTGAGTTGGGCCTCATTTCACTTAATACAATTGTTCTTTGGCAAATGCTTATTACGTATAAAAATGCATTATAGACCCTAATAAGGCGAACAATTTATTTCCGGCTCTGAAACTTTTGTTAGAGTCGAAACAGTCGGGCTCCCTGGAAACATGGAAAACTATATGCCAATCCTCATTGGACAAAGTGGAAATTCAAGTAGAACTTCTAATACAAAATCCTGAAAGAGCCAAAGAAAAACTATATGCATGGGATTGCATTAAAACCTGGGAAGGTGCAATGCATATGAAAACTTCAAGTTGGGAGTTTTTAGTGAAAAATCGGTAAAAAAGCTTCCTTCCTATCTTGAATCATTTCCGTATCAAGACTACTCATTCACCTTTTTTAGGATGATAATCTGTGCAATACTAAAGTGAAATTAGCTATCTACTCCAAGTATGACATTTTAAATGCATCCTGCCATTTCTGTAAAGATAAAGAAATTCAGAAAACAATTCAACATATAATTACAGACTGCCCTGCATTGTATAAAGAGTGGCAGCAAACTTTTAAGATTTTTTTTAATGAACATATAATGTTGACAAAAGAAAGCATGTGGTTTGAGATATGTAATGCAAACAGAGTTGCACTGAATATTGCATTAGTTCAGTTACTGAAACAACTAAAATTAGTTTTTGATATGATATACAATACTTCGAGATAAGAACTATAAAATAACTACCAAATATAGGATAACTATATATATGATACACTATAGCCTGAATTTACTCCTTTTTTATTTACCTCAAATGTGATTTTAATGTAAACACCTAGACGAAATGTTTATGCTTCAATCACGAGTTATATGTTTTATAGCTTATAATGTGTTTTATTTAAAATTGTAGCAAGAAATTTGATGAACTGTTTTAACAGCTTACTTCATACTTGACGTATAGAAAGAATCACATCTCGTTAAAATGAATGTATGATGCTGTAAATTCTCGCCACATGCACTTGTTACTGTTAAAGGTTGGATTATGCTGCTCATCTATTTATATGAACTTCTGTGATTCATGTTTTAAGAATTTGTATAATTGTATTGGTTTTACTATACTGCCTTAAAATATTTTGATTGTATGCAATGTAATATCTTGTGAATTAAGTTTGTATATAAAAGATATGTCTATGAATGTAAGAATTCTATTTTAAGATTAACGATTGAAAAGGTTGTAATAACAACTAAAACAATAATAACAAACTAGAAAATAATTAGGAGTGTGTGTTGTATGCGTGCATGTTATAGCAGTGCATGTCGTAGGAGTGTGTGTCACTAGAGTGTATGTCATAATAGTGTGCAGTAATTGTGTGCCATAAGAGTGTGTGGTAGAGGCGTGTGTCGTAGGAGCATGTGGCGTTGGATCATGTGTCATAGGAGCATGTGTCTTAGGAGCCTTTGTCTTAGGAGCCTGTGTCATAGGTGCACATGTCTTTGGTGCACATGCTGCATGTACATGTGTCGTAGATGCATGTGTCCTGGGTGCATTTGTTATGTTTATTAAGCGCATGTGTATTAGGTTACTGTGCCATAGGAGCATGTCATTAGTGTTCATACACACAATGTTAATATCACATATGTACATGTAGGGTTTTAATATAAAAAGTAAATCCTTTCTGCTCATGCATTGTATGCCTCTTAAAGTCTACATTTCCATATGAAAAGTGTACATTTTCCTATTGAAAGTGTACATTTATTCCATCACTTTAAAACTGACATCAAAGTTAGCAGTAATTTGCCTTTGATGTTAGTTTTTAGATTTTAATTGTGCAATTTCTTAACAGGTCAAACTCATACGCTCTGTGTACATTTCTTTTGACTTCCCTTTGATGTGAGTTTTCAGGAGATACTCATTTTGTAAAGTACAAACTGTAAAATCTATACCCTCTGCATATGGGATTGCAACAAATGTTGTAGGCACATGTGAGGTAGGAGTATGTGATATGATATGATATGATGGGTTATTTATAGCACGCTTAATACCCAGTGGTTTCTAAGCACGGACCCAGGGAACAAACCTGTGGTGCTCTGTGGCGTCTTGCTTCCAAGGCGAGCGCATTGCCCCTGAGATATCCTCCTGAGAATGTGTTGTAAGAATGTGTGTCGTAGAACTGTGTGTTGTAGGACTGCATGTTGCAAGTCCATCTGTTGTAGGATCATGTGTTGTGGCAGCATGTGTGTGTAGTAGGAGCATGTGTAGTAGCTTCATGTCTCATAAGAGCACATGTTGTCTGAGCATGTATTGGAGGTGTGTGTGTATCATAACAAAATGTGATAAGTGTGCACCGTAAGCGGGAGTGTGGTTGGAACAATTGTCGTAAGAGCATGTGTCATATATCCTCTTGTTATGTGTAGTAAGCATGTGTGCAATATGCGTGCTTGTCATCAGAACCTGTATTATAGGAATGTATGTTATAGGAGTGTATGTTATAGCAGCACGTGTTGTAGAAGTGTGTGTCATTGGAGTGTGTGGTAAGAGTGTGCAGGAACTGTGTGTCATGCGAGTAGGTGCTGTGGGACTGTGTGTTGTAGGATCATGTGTTGTAGGAGCATGTGTCATAGGTGCATGGGTCCAAGATGCGTGTGTCCTAGATGCATGGGAGAGCACTTGTCGTACAGGAACTCATGGTGGCAACAGTAAAGACAGACACAAGTGATCACAGTTCAATGGTGTTTCTTAAACTGTATTTGTGGGTTGGAAAATCACCTAATCTAAGCCTAAATCTAAAATGGGAGCAAGCTACAACCGTTAAATAATAATAAGGCAGTCCTAGTGGCGTCTTGTCAAAATAAAAGGGCGATACTCAGAAAAACCTATTGCCAATCCTTATGCTAAATACAATCAAAGAGTGTGGGATAGGATTCACAGGAAAGAAAGAAGTGTTCACAAATAATAAGCCAGGATACGGTATTTGGAGTCTCCCTTCCCTGCGTTTTAGCACGGGACAAGGCGGTACTCGGGAGCACAGCACACACCCAAGCTTTCCCAGCACGAGCCAACAGTTCTGCTCTCAGCTATCAGAGCCTTCACTGGTTATGTCTCTTTTCTACAAAATGTCTCTTGCCTCTGAGGACCTGATGTGTCCCCAAAAATAATAAACAAAATGTCCTTTCTGCTTGCATGTTGGGTGATGCTTTTTCACCCCTGGATTCCCCTCTTCCAGGATCAGATCCAGGAGATGGTCTTAGCAATATCAGGTCCTTCGGTATGTAACCTTCTTGATTCCGAGGATCTAATGGACTCAAAATAATAAACAAAAGATTAACAAAAGTTCCAAAGCTCTTCTCTGAGTGTCACTGATTGACACTGTCTCTTCATCCCTGCGTCCCCCTTTTCTGGGCACAGACCCTCTCGAATATGGGCCTCCCTCTGTCGGGTTCACACTGGCATTTATTAAAAAAACTCTTTGTATTGTAATGTTCTCTATTTCATTCACAGATTGGTGGGTGATAGCTTTTCACTCTTGGATCCCCTTCTACTGGGCTCATACCCTTCTCGACTGTTTGACTCCCTCCGTCGGGTTCACTACGGCTTTCAACACAATCTCATTTGTGACATTCACAAATCTTAATGTCTTTTTAAACAGTTCACTGTGGACATCCTTCTGCCGGGTTCACTCTTGTCAACACACTATTCATTGGGACTCAGGCTTCACCCCCTTTTATTGGCATCCCTCCGCCGGGTTCACTCTTGCGAAAGGTGTCTATTTACACAATTTCTTGAACATTATGTACAATACAGTATTCACTTCCCTTAGCTTCACAATCATATGCCGGTCAAAGTCTTACGACTGTATAGAGAATTTTACTAGACCAATGTATGACCACTTTGACCCCTATCTTGCCCCACCCCAAGGACTTCTGTTAATGGTAGTTTCAAAAATAGAGTAGTTGCCCAGCACCTCTCTATTGAGCACCCACCTGGTGCCTGATTCCTCTGTAGCTGGTTTTCCCCTCCCACATAAACAGACTCTCCCCGGCTGGCTTGATTATCAGCAGAGGAGCGCACTGTCTACCATTGACATCTGCTGCTACACACGCTGGCTATTATTCGTGGTTTTATGATTCGTTCTGTGGAGTTTTCACAGGCCTTGGTCAAAAAGGGCAAGGGCAATTCTCTCCTTGTCACCCTATCAATTTGTGCTGTATTTCTCCTTCTCTTGAACTGCTGTGCTGAGTTAGCTCTATCGTCTTGCAGTCTGCCTCGCTCGTAGTCTGCTGTCATGCTCCACCTTTTATCCCTGTCGGGAAGGGAAGGCCTGTCAGGTGTATGTGATTCTGGTGAATTGCCTGACTTTACCTGACCCTTGTGTTGGGACATGTCAGGTAAACAGCTTCGGTGTTTGTCCGTCATCTTTCATGGTGCGCAAAAATGTCTTTGTCGAGAAAGGGGGGATGGTTAACAGCAAAAGGAAACAAAATCCATGCTGAGTGAAAAGCAGAACTTTCTGCCCCTCATGTGATTTATTAGTAGACAATGCCGTTCTTGGGAGGTATTGCCTAACTTGTTGGAAATCAGATGAAACAAAGCACGCAGGAGTATGTTTCAATGGAGCCCACAACTTGGTGGTGTTTTAAAAGAAAGAAAGAACAAATGCAGGGCCGTCTTGAATGTCGTGCGCAACTTTAGGATTTCAGATGACAGAACAGGCAAATGTAGAGCCGTTCTGAAATGCAGGCCAATTTCCTATGATTCAACTGAAGTAAAGCAAGTGTAGAGCCATTCTTTGGCTTGGGTAGTGTTCAATGCTGCCAAACATGTGCCAGGAAGACACAAACATGGCCGTTTTTGCCACACTGTTTCAATGCGGTTTTTGGTTGAAGGGGATTTCTGCTTAGGGCCTTAAATGTACCCCACACTTCAAACCTGTAATTTAAGAAAGAATAGTTACA
Organism: Ambystoma mexicanum; assembly: GCF_040938575.1. Taxonomy (NCBI): domain Eukaryota; kingdom Metazoa; phylum Chordata; class Amphibia; order Caudata; family Ambystomatidae; genus Ambystoma; species Ambystoma mexicanum. The sequence continues at coordinate 946,625,213 of NC_090927.1, read as the reverse complement.
CTGTGTTTCATTGCTCTTCTAAGCTATAAAGTCCTTAATTATACAGACTAATACAATTGGTTAGTATACTTGGGCCATGCCTGTAACATTAGGTTAATTTAGCAGCATGTAAACCAAGACCCATGTGCAGGGAGATAGGACATGAAGCTAGATCACCACCCAATTAGCCAAGCATCTCTCATCATCCATGCCTTCCGCCATGAAATTGTCTTTGTACTTTGCCTTGCAGAGTATTCTCATCCTTGGAATGCATGGGAGTGACGGCACGGGCTATCCTGTTCGAACTCTATTTCCATCCTTGGCTCACGTGATAAGAGACCATGATTTAGTCCATTCTGCAGATTTTAAATGCTTTAAACAAATTACAACTTGGCATCCTTTGTGTTCTTTCTTGCACCTTAACGTGAGAGGATTAATCCTCCGCACACTCGTTCTTCTTTAGAGTAGATAGCTGATCTTGATTTCTTGGATTTTGACTTTGGGCCAGACAGCCTCGCCATGCAGCTCCACTAGCCTGCTATTCCGCTGAGGCACAGCCTTTCATATATTCTTAATGATTTCTTTGCTGGGGGGTGCTGTTGCCCGCTGGGAAATGGCTGCCACCTAAAAGGGCTCCAACACAGCCTGACCTGAATCTGTACATCCATTCTGCTTTCGCTGTGTATCAAGTTGAAAGTTTGGATCTGCAGGAAGTGCATACGTATGGGGGGCATTGGCAGCAATGACTGGATAACCCCTGATTGCATCCACACACCCGCGCCAACCCCCAACCTACAGATACAGACCATAATTGTGCCACCCATGCCTGGGGAGATGTGAGGCCCAGGCAGAAGCGCACGCTTCCCAATGGTTCAGCAGGTGAGGCGCTGGTACCATGGATGGCTGCCAGCTGTGCCTCTCCCTGCACACAGACTACAGGGAGGAGGCCCCTGCCGGTGCGCTGACTGCAGTGGAGTCCAGACCCCAAAGATCTGAATCACAGGCGGCCTCAACCCACCCCATGCTGAGGGGCACACGCTACTCCTCCTCCATGTCCCGGCATGAGAGGTGGCCGTGGATGTCTAATTGCTTTGCCACCACCGACTCATGCTAGTGGATTCCACCAGCCATACCTGAAGCCCTGAGGTGAACATCTTCTACCCCGGACCAGCCGGGACCCCATCTGCAGATCCTACATGCCGTGCGCTGGATGCACCAAAGGCCATTGGATCCCTTGGTCTTTGCCTCGCTCCACGTCCATCTCCGCAGTGGACCCGGGCCAGAGCCTCGAGCGGGGTTGGGCCCTGCTGCGGCGGCCGATGCAGGTTTGTCTCATTGCAATATGTTTAAAACCCCTACGGTACCCCTGCTGCGGCTTCTGTGCGATCCAACCCTGTACTGTACCGAACCGTGCCCGCAGTTGCTGTGCCTCCGGCTGTGTTTTTGGCTGCCCCTCCTAGAACACAGATAGGGCCACTCTGGCTGTGGGGGGATCTGTTCATAATTGCACAAACTGGCTCTGAAACCGTAACTTCATGTGCAGCGTAGGAGCTCTGCCGGAGGACGGGAAACCTCTGGCTCCTGATGCATGTAACTGGGGAAGGACTTACGCCCTGAGGCCTCCCCCGGTGGATAACATCGCTCCTGAACCCCACCGCTTAGCTCCCCCCTCTGTTCGCCGTTGGTCATTCCCCCCACAAAGAGACTCCAAATCCTTTGGCGCTTCAACACTCCGCTGCTGATACGGGTTGGGTGTGGAACACCAACCTAACTTCAATGCTCACCTGTCCTGAAAACCCCAACTGCTTGCCATTCACCTGGCTGGATCCACCATCACCCCCTCTGTGTTTGCACTACTGAATGCTTTGAACATCGCCGACTGAGTGGTCTGCCGTGGCTGGTTGGTCTGGCTATTCTTTCCTGCTGTGTGCAGCACATGCTACACCCACAGTGGGGACCTAAGTATCTGGTATCTGGAGCTCCCGGTGCCACCTCCGGGGCGGGGGGACGGGGGATGCAAGTGTACGTGTCCCTCAGGTGACAGACATGAAGCTGTAAATGAACGGTCAGTCAACTCTTTGCAGGACACCATATCACTTTATATCCTGATTCCCTCACTCATTTGAGAATTTGGGCCTCCCCATACACTCGTACAGTCCCTCTGCGGATTCTCAACTATGATCCTTTGTGGAACTAGGATGAGAGGCCAATCACCATCTTGCTACAGATCATACTGAGGGATTGGTGGCCTGACCAGCACCCTGAAGGTGTCCACCTCTCCAATCAACCCCTCCAACCCATTTATGGGGAATCCTAAATGCCAGTCCAGGATGGACCCTTTTACCAGCCTGCAGCTGCCCCCTCTACCCCCAGACCCTCGCAGCTGGATGTTTCCACTCTCTACCAGACCCTGCTGGCCTTGAAGAGTAGCATGGACAGTCTTGGGGCTAAAATAGATGCGCTCACCTGTAAGGTGGACGTCTCTGCAGTCCAAATTGAAAAATTGCACGGCCGCATGTCCAAGGCGGAGCAGCGTATCGGGGTCAGCGAGGACAAGATCGCAAACATTCAGCGTGAGGTGGTGTTAGGGAGAATTCTCAGAAATGTTCTAATTCCTCTCTACTTTAGAGACCCCCAGCAACTTCGCTGGATTTTGAGGACCTGAATTTTTAACCTGGAGAGAGTGAGACCCTTTACCCCACTCTCTCATGTATTTTAATGTGATTTTGAACTCTGTGTTTCTTTTGGTTGTGGAGTCTGACAAACTCCATAGGCATAATCGTTTACATTGTGTCACACAGCACATTCAGTGCAGTGGCACAGGGAAGTCTTTCAGATTTACCCAAGTTTTAAATACCTTCTTTTGGAAAATCTACTGTTTCCAAGAACAGTAAAGTGAAATTGACTTTACTTACATTCGTAACTTTCTAGACCCAACACACACAATCTTACATTAGGGTTACTTAATATCCCCTTTGTCTAGCTTCTCATGTAACAATTTTATGTTACCCTTTCCTAGATGAATGGCTGGTGGCAGTGGTTTACTTTTTACTACCGTTGTGTGTTTTTAACGCGCGCTGCGTTCGCAGCCACAGTAAAGCACCCATGGGTGCTATTTTTGTCAAAATGGCCCCAGTCTTCTTTTTTTGCCATTTCTTTGTGGAAAGTTCCTTCTTGAGATTTACTCTGTGCACCAAACCAGGTTTGGTCCCTTTGTTTGTTTAGTCTTTGGCGGGATTCACAGGTGAAGCCCGCCTCTGGCTCCAGGGTGTCTGGCGGGGGCAGGAAGCGAGGGAGGTGCCGGAAACTCCCTGTGCTTAGTCTCTTACGAGACAGGGGTGCACTCTTAGGTGATTGGCCAGCTGGCTGTCCGGCAAGGACTGCCACCCTGCTGGGTGACTGACAGCTCGGCTGAAATGAATGGGAGAAACCTGCATAAGAGGCAAGGCTTTTTTGCTTGGAAGGCAGAGTCGGCCACTGGACGAAGGAATCCATGAAAGAACTTGGAAGAGACGCCTTCTACAACTCCTGGATCATTGGTTTGCCTGGTGAAACATTGCTACTGTGCTGAAGCTCTGAATTTGTATCGACAGATAAGCCCTGCAAGGACAACTTCTCCCTTTGAGTTGGTGGGACCAATCAACTCCGAAGTAAGCCACCTGGACATACCAAAGATACAATCTTGCCTAACACTGGTGGCACGCGGTAAGGATCTATTGTAGAGTTGTTAGACTAAGAATTTACTTTGCTTTTGTTCAACTAAAAACCTTTGCAAGGCTAAGCTCCACTAGAAAAGGAATTGTAACTTGCCAAATATGGATAACTTCAGTCAGGAAGAGCAACTGAAAGAAATGTGTATGGTTAGGAATCTCCCTGTTAAAGGAAAGAGACAGTAATTACTTGCAAGATTGTTAAATCATCAAAATTTGGGTAGTAGGCCTGTCACACCTACTAACCCAGGAAATGTGGAAAATGATATTGAGGATGATAATTCAGAGTCTAACTCTAATGTCTAAGAGGAGTCAGAGTAGGGAGAGGAGTCTCAAGAAGAGAACCCCTCTATGCCCCAGCCTGCCCTTTTACCTCAACCTGTATCCACTGGGACCCCACAAGGTCCATCACTGAGTCCAGAATGTGTGTCAAGAGAATTCTAAAACCTCCCATCCAAGAGAGGGCCATAAACATAAGAAGGGTACGCCATATGGGAAACCAGCTCAGTCTATTGAAACCTCTGGTGCCAAGCCAGAGCGAGTTCAGCAGAAACCCCCATTCCAGAAAACATTTGGTAAGTGTTATGCTTATGGGTCTACTGACCATGTGAAAGGTGATTCCAGATGCAAGGGCAAACCTTCAGGGGTCCACACTGCCTCCTTAGCCTTTGTCCCTGAGGGAGAAGTACATATGGCAAGTGGAAACTTTCACCTATTGGCTGAGGACCCCTTTGGAGTCTCAGCCAGTGTTTCTTTAGTTTCCCTGGGTCTGTGGGAACAGCAGAATTTAGATATGTATAACTCTATCATAGATAACAGAAAGGAATACTACAAGGACAGTGATCTTGTGAATGGTCAGGAGACCACTGTCATTAGAGACACTGGGGCCAGAATCACAGAAACCTTTTACAAACCTGAGGATGTTGCTAAGGCACCCAAAGGCCCCACTAAGCTTGCTGGAGGCCCTGTCCAGGTGGTTCCAATACTACCAGCTCGCATCCAGTGCAACAATATGACCGCAAGAATACCTGTCAGTGTACACAGTGAGGTGCCTGGGAGAGTTCTGTTGGAGAATGGCTTAAAAACTCTTGGAGTTGTATCAAGCACTCCCAAACCTCCCAGTAAAAGGAAGCAGGAGCAGACTAGGAAGGCCAGAGAGCTCACTTTAGATGGCTCTCAGTGGGTTGTTACAGAGGAACCTATAACACCCAGTTCACAGGAAGGACAAACTTCTACTTCCAGGAAAGCAGAGACAAAGGGGAAACCCAAGGCCTCAGGAAATAAGAAGAGTATCACTCATGTGCACAAATCCAGGACATCCCCGATAGGACAGTGCCAGGTCACACCAGTGACCCCTCCACCAGCTGAGGCTGAGTGTGAGATCCAACCAGAAGATGGTGAATCAGCTACTGATGACAAAGAACTGAAAGAAGACCTTCCCCCTGTTAGAGATCTGGATCCTGAAGAGCATCCTGAGCTGCAGACTTTGCTTGCAGAAGGAGGCCCCTGTAGGGCAGACTTCATCAGAGGTCAAAGAGAGTGTCCTACTCTTGAAGGACTTTGCCAATAGGCATATTCCCAGCTGGAAGGGCAAAAGCCAGGGAAGCACAAGTTGTACTGGGAGGATGGCCCCGTCTACAGTGAACCTATTGAGTGTACCACAGGGGACTACAGAAGACTTGTAGTGCCTCAGTAGGTGAGACCCCAGTTTCTACAGTTAGCCCATGAGATTCCCTTAGCTGGTCACTTAAGTTTTAAAAAGACCAAGGAAAGGATGTATTTGTATTTCTACTGGCCCAATATGGGGTTTGATGTAGATAAATTCTGTAGAAGCTGTCACACTTGTCAGACTTCTGGCAAGAGTGGAACCAAGAACGTGGCACCTTTGTTGCCTCTCCCACAGGTGGGAGTCCCTTTTAAGAGGGTCGGACCCTCAGACATCTTCAGGCAACCTATTTATATTGGTTGTGAGAGAGCATGCTACCATGTATCCTGAAGCCATACCTATGAGGACTGTTACTGCTCAGGCAGTGTCTAAGGCCCTCCTTGGTATTTTTTACCAGGGTAGGTTTTCCTAAAGAAGTTATTTCAGACATGGGGACCCATTTTATGTCCTACTGCATGCAAGCCATGTTGAAAAACTGTGGAGTGACCTACACGTTTTCAACAGCCTACCGTCTCCAAACCAATGGGTTGGCGGAGAGGTGTTATAGAACTATGAAGAACATGATAGGTGCTTTAGAAGAACCCCTTAGAAGAAAGTGGGACATTCTACTGCAATGCCTTGTCTTTGCTTATAGAGAAGTCCCTCAAGAAGGGGTTGGCTTCAGCCCCTTTGAGTTCCTCTATGGTCAACCGGTTAGAGGTCCATTGAGCCTAATCAAGGAAGGGTGGGAAAGTGCTCCTTCTCACAAGCCAATGAGAGTCACTGACTATGTGTTAGGTCTCTGAAGGAGAATGACACACATGATGACAGAAGCTTCTGATAACCTAAAAACAGGTCAGGCTCTGGTGAAGCATTGACATGACCAGAAGGCCAACATGGTTGAGTTTACTCAAGACCAGCTAGTTCTGGTTATGGTACCTCCAAGGGAGAGGGCCTTACAGGACAAATGAATTGGACCCTTCAAGGTTGTGGGAAAACCTGAAGAGGTCAATTATTTGGCGGACTTAGGCAATCCTAAGGAGGCCCCCAGGGTCTTTCACACTAACCACCTAAAAGCCTATGTCTCTAGAAAAGAACTGGGAGCTTTGCTTCTATCCTGTGCTCAGGAGGAGGGGGAGGGTGAGCCTCTACATGACCTCCTCAGGGGACCACTTTTAGATGGAAAGATAGAAGGAGTTATTCTCTCTTCTGATCTGACACTGGAACAACAGGAGAAGTCCAAAGTTCTGTTAAATCAGTTTGCCCCTCTGTTTCACTATCACCAGGCTTGACGGCTTGGAGCCAGCATAAGAGTCTCACTGTTTACTGTCTACCTTTCAAAAGCAGGGGTTACAGGATGTCAGACTATGTAAGAACCCCCATAAAGGAAGAGGTCAAGAAGATGCTTGATCTTGGGGCAATAGACCCATCTACAAGTCCATGGGCTAGTCCTTTTATACTAGTGCCAAAATCAGGATACAAGGAATTGAGATTCTGTGTGGACTATAGCACTCTTAATGCAGTCACCATAACGGATGCCCATCCTTTACCCAGGACAGATGAGCTGGTGGACAAACTTGGTTCAGCCAAGTACCTTAGTACATTTGACTTAACATCAGACTACTGGCAAATAGCTCTGACAGACCATGCCAAGGAGAAAACTGAATTTTCAACCCCAGAAGGCCTCTACCAGTATAAGGTTATTCCTTTTGGAGTAAAGAATGCACCTGCTACATTCCAAAGGATGGTTAATCATGTTCTGAATGGGATGGAGGACTTCTGCATGGCATACTTGGATGACATTGCAGTGTTCAGCCCTACTAGGAAAGAACATATTGACCACTTAGGATATGTATTGCAGGCTCTTGAGCAGGACAATCTGACCATAGAGGCAAGTAAATGTCAAATTGGTCAGAGTAAAGTGGTCTACCTTGGACATGAGGTAGGATGAGGTGAAATAAGACCATTGCCTAGCAAGGTACAAGCTGTATGAGACTCGACCACCCCTACTACTAAAACCCAGGTGAGAGCCTTGCTAGGTCTCACATGTTACTATAGGAACTTCATTGAGAACTATGGGACCATAGCTTGTCCCTTGAATGTGATCTCCTCACCCAAATTCCCCAAGAAGTTCAGGTGGAATGAGAAGTGTACTAAGGCATTTGAAGGACTTAAGAAAGCCCTTTGTCAAACTACAGTCTTGTGAGCTCCTGACCACAACCAATCCTTTATTGTACAAACTGTTGCTTCCAATACAGGTATAGGTGCAGTTCTGAGTTATCTGGATGAGAAAGGCAGGTAACACCCAATCTGCTTCATCAGTAGAAAACTAAAAGACCCTTAAACAAGGTGGGCAACCATAGAACATGAATGTTATGCCATTGTGTGGTTTGTGAAGACGTTTAGATCATGCTTGCATGGATCTACCTTTGTAATTCAAACAGACCACCAACCCTTGAGATGGTTAATGCAGATGAAGGGGGAATATCCTAAATTGTTAAGATGGTCAATCAGCCTACAGGGGTTTGATTTTACCATAGAACACAGGTCAGGGTGTAATCACCAAAATGCTAATCTCTCCAGAAAGTATGACCGACTGGAGTAAGGAGATTAATCCAGGGGTGGATTAAATCCTCCTGTCCCTTAATATGGGGCGCACATGTGTTAGGGAGAATTCTCCGAAATTTGCTAAATCCTCTACCTTAGAGACCCCCACCAACTTTGCTGTATTCTGATGACTTGAATGTTTAACCTGGAGAGAGTGAGACCCATTTTCCCATTCTGTCATGTATTTGAATGTGATTTTGAACACTGTGTTTCTTTTGGTTGTGGAGTCTGACAAACTCCATAGGCATCATCTTTTACATTGTGCCTTCAGTGCTGTGGCACAGGGAAGTTTTTCAGATGTATCCAAGGTTTAAATTGCTTCTCTTGGATAAACTACTGTTTCGAAGAGCAGTAAAGAAAAATTAGCTTTACTCACATTTGTAACTTTCTAGACCCAGCACACACAATCGTACGATAGGGTTCAGGAGGGGTTACTTAGTATTCCTTTGTCTAGCTTCTCATGTAACAATTTTATGTTACCCTTTCCTCGATGAACGGCTGGTGGCAGTGGTTTACTTTTCATTACCGTTGTTTGTTTTTACCGCGGGCTGTGTTCGCAGCCGCGCTAAAGTACCCATTGGTGCCATTATTGTCAAAATTTCCCTGGTATTCTTTTTTCGCCATTTTTTTGTGGAAATGTTGTTCTTGAGATTTACTTTGTCTAGCTTCTCATGTAACAATTTTATGTTACACTTTCCTTGATGAATGGCTGGTGGCAGTGGTTTACTTTTTACTACCGTTGTGTGTTTTTACCGCGGGCTGAGTTTGCAGTCACTAAAAGCACCCATGGGTGCCATTTTTGTCAAAATGGCCCTGGTCTTCTTTTTTTGCCATTTTTTTGTGGAAAGGTCCTTCTTGAGATTTACTCTGTGCACCAAACCAGGTTTGGTCCCTTTGTTTGTTTAGTCTTTGGCAGGATTCACGAGTGAAGCCCGCCTCTAGCTCCAGGGTGTCTGGCGGGGGCAGGAATCGAGGGAGGTGGCCAAAACTGCCTGTGCTTAGTCTCCTAGGAGACAGGAAAGCATTCTTAGGTGATTGGCTGGCTGGCTGTCCTGTTGGGTGACTGACAGCTAGGCTGGAATGAATGGGAGAAACCTGCATAAAAGGTGAGGATTTTTGGCTTAGAAGGCAGAGTCGACCACTGGACGAAGGAATCTGAAGTAGAACCTGGATGAGACGCCTGCTGCAACTCCTGAACCATTGGTTTGCCCGGTGAAGACCTGCTGCTGTGCTGAAGCTCTGAATTCGTATCAACAGAGAAGCCCTGCAAGGACGACTTTTCCCTTTGAGTTGGTGGAACCATTCAACTCCAAAGTAAGGCACCTGGACATCCTCTCAAAGCTGGTTTAATTTCTACTGCGGTCGCTGCTGGAACCGTATAGGTAGGGAGAGGAACACCAGATTGTGTGTTGCTTATAAGCTGGCCAAGAGCACCAGGAAGATCCTCCGGACGCCCAGGAAGCAGGACTGACCAAGCCTGAGCCACCTCAACAGAGTGATGGACCCCAGATGCAAGGAAGCCTATTTTGACAGCCAGGAACTGCTGTGTTGCTATTTTCGGTAGACGCAAGGAGCTGAAACACCAAAGTGCCACTTGTTTGAATATTGCCGGTTGCCATTGCAGTGCAGGAGTCCCCAGAAATTCTCCCTCTTGTCCCCACGACTGAGGCACAGGAACACCAGGATCTGCAGAGCTGCACAGGAACAGAAGCCATCTGCTGCACTTTTCTTTAACCTAAAGGTACTCTACAGTCTAAGAGAACTTACCTCTTGTTGTGCCACCTTGCTTGATCTCAGTTGAGACTTGTCTTGGTTGATCTTGTAGAGTTGCTTGCATCTTCTACTACTCACAAGCCTTACAGCTTGTGACCCTACAATTGATTCTACTTTTGCAACAAGATTTCGAAAACATTGTGCAAGACATTTACTTACCTGCCAGAAGTGCTTCAGTTCACCTTGACTTTTGCTGACTTAACATTGGCTGGCCTGGCTCCCTGAATGACTCTTCTCTCATCTGCGTGTATGTTTTGCCTTCCATCCAGGAAATGGTTAACTGACTTTACATTAGGGGATTGTTAAAAGCACTTACCTGATTGAGAATAATTGTGTGGACACTTGCCTTATTCTGAAAACTCTTTTCTTTGACACTCCTTTCAAGAATATTTTAAATGCAACAGTGATATATTAATGTTGACAACATACTATCTATTGAAGTCACCTGAGGGTGTAGGTAGTGGCTGTTAGTCATCCCAAATGGGTGTTTGCTGATTTAGAAAACTAAAAGTGTGTATTTTTGAAGTGTATTTGTGTGTTGCTTTATATTGCTTCCTTCTGAAGAAGGCGTATTCTAACTGACTGTTAAATACATTAATAATTATTTAATCAAGAAATCTTGTATGTAAGAGTTTGTTTGATTATTGTCACTGTGAATCTTTGTGTAACTCCCCCACAGCTCACATTGCCCCTCTTCATATAAGCCTGGCTACTCAACCACACTACCAACCTGTGTAGTACAGACTTATACCAAAGGTTGGGTTCCTATTGCCAGGAGGTCAGGGTTGTTGTAGTGCACCCAAAGGGTACTGCATACAATCTTTCCTAACAGGTGGCTTCCCTCCAACAGAACATAAGAAAACTATCATACAGCAATTAACTGTCATGATGCCTAACCCCGGAGCACCAGGCCAGGCCCAGCACCCCCGGGAGCAGGCATCATGCCCCCAGGTAAAAGCCCAGCGGCCCCTTATAGGGGCTCTTTGGACTCTGTCCTGGCGCGGTTGGTGCCAGGCTCATGTTGGACATCAGTCCTGGCGCCATAGGCGCCAGGCTCATAAAGGAAGGTGTTTTGTGCACTTACCTGATGCAGACCATGCTGCAAGATTCAGGCCTCCCTGAGACCTGAAAGGGACTATTTTTTCATTGGGACTATTTTGCCACTCGGAAGTGGCCAGGGAAGGATACTTACCTGGAACTACTTTGGGGGCTATTTAAGCCACGCCCAGACAGTAGCTCACGTTTCGCGTTGTTCTGCATCTAAGCAGCTGAACGCTCATCGTGTCTGCTCCTGCATCTGGTCTCCAGCCACGCCCGCCTCGATCCTGGAACACCTGTAAGGAAAGAAGAGAAAGATGAAAACCAAGAATTTTATCAAACTTCTTACCTGCATCCGGAACCTTCACGCCAGCGTTCCTGAGAAAAGACTTTCATTTAAAAGCACTGCGTTACTCGCTGCAGCGCCGCGCTTGACTCACCTGTCCTTGGGAGTTCTTCTGGCTCCACCGCGACTGTCTGCACCGGTCGCCACATCTCTGCGCCTAGGGGAGAGAAGAAGAGACAAAAGGTGAGCAGAAGGAACATATGAGGAAAGCCTAATTTTCCGCCATAACACCTACCGGTCTTCTGTTGGTGGACCATTCCTCATTTCGGGTCGGCGCCCCTTCGTTGGCAGGTACCGCACCCCGGCCCCTATGGGGAAAGGACAAAGACATTACTGGAGGAATATAAAGACATTAAGAGGGATCGCCCCCATCGCTAACTCACCTGAGTTTACCATCGGCAATTCAATCCCTCAACGCATCGCCTTCATTCTGCACCTGAAATAAAGGACAGATCACAGGTTAGGAAGGCAACAGAAAAGGAGGCTCTACACTTGAACTTTTGTAATCTTCAAACTTACGGCGTTCCGCTCGGAAAAGTCAAGTGGATTTTGCCAGCGCCATTCTGAAAACCAGTGAAGTAACTGGACAAACACGCGCCCCTGCACCAGAAGCAGGATGGAGAGTTCATCCTTTCAAACCATAAGGTGAGCTTCAACCGGGGATTTCGGAGGAAGTTAGAGAAGAACGAAGGGGGGAAGGGAGGAGCAAGCACACTATTCTGCAGACTGTTAATCCCCTTTCTCATCTGCAGAAGGATATTCCTATGGGCCAGACAAGCAAGATTTGAGGGTCCTGTTCAGTCGGTGTTCCGAGTTCTGTGCATCACGCTCGAAGAGGCCACAGCAACCCAGACTAGACCAGCGCCTCCGTGGGAGTCAGGTGAGCGTTACAGAACACGAAGCCTTCCTACAAATTCCCACCCAGGCACTATGGAAACTTCTGAGACTGATCAGTTGGCCCAACTACTGGGGGAATTACGGGCCGAAGTACACGCTGCTCGTCAAGAGACTAATGCTCTCAGGAGGGAAGTGATTGTATCAAAGGAAAGAACTGATGACCTGGCTAGACAGTTTTTGCACGGTCAAGCTGGACACACTCCTCTACACGGTTCCGGGGGGAACCCCGCTCCTGTGGTTCCAAGTAGCCCTGTGCAGATTAATCTACCTGGAAACATGCCGCTGGCCTCACCCGAACTCTTTGCTGGGGACCCCAAACGATTCGCCGTATTCATGAATCAGTGTCGTTTGCACTTCCTATGCAGACCTGGGGCCTTCCCTAATGACCAGACCAAGGTAGCCTTTGTATTGCCATATCTCAGTGGCTGTGCTGCCGATTGGTCAGTTCCACTGGTTACTCAAGATGATCCGATTCTCCGTGATTTTCAAGGATTTCAAGCAAGCATGGAAAGGGGCAGGTTCTGGATGACAAACTCCTATCCCTGCGACAGGGCAATCAGGACCTCCTATTCTACATTGCAACCTTTAATAGACTAATTGTGGAAACTGGGTGGCCAGAGGATAAAAGAATCACGTTATTTTATCGAGGTCTACGCAGAGAACCTAAAGATGTCCTGGCCCAAGTTGTAAATCCGCCCCAAGAATGCACAGAATATATAGACTTAGTGGTCCAATTGGATCACAGACTTCAAAACAGAAAAGCAGATCGGTCCAAGTTTGAGACCCGGGTGTTGGTCAAGCCCCACGCTAACCCCAAGGGTGCTGATGTCTCTGAGCCTATGCAAGTCGGAGGGGTTAAAGGACCTTTAACTCAAAAGGAACATGAAAGAAGACGGCAGATGCAATTATGTCTTTATTGTGGGTCCTCTGGACACTTTCTACGAGATTGCCTGGCAAAACCGCCCAAGAAGGTGGTAGGAGCTGCTGATAAAAACCATGAAGACTCTGTTTCGGGAAACGACCAAACCCGACAAGCGTAGGGGTCTGCTTGCCAAGCTTGAAAACAAACTCTCAGACCTCGCATTTCATTGTGCCAATGGTCCTCATAGATCCGGAACAGCCTAAGCGGTTGCATGCAATAAAGGCATACATCGATAGTGGGGCTATAGGAAATTATGTGGATCGTGAATTGGTCTCTAGGATTAACCTCCCTCTGCGTCCTAAAACCAGCAAAGATGTCATCACCACAGTCGATGGAACCGAAATTGCCTCTGGACTGGTAACACATTCCACTGCTGAGGTGACACTTATAGGTCCGGACGGCCATCGGGAGGCAGTTGTGTTTGATGTAATCAAGGCTCCACAGTTTCAGGTTATTCTCGGAATCCCTTGGTTAGAGACACAAAATCCTCGAATTGATTGGCGAGCGAAGAGAATAACCTTCCCGGATTGTGCACAAACCTGCTACCCAGAAAATCTGAAGATTAGTCTACCGTCTGTAAACTCTGTCTCCATGCAACTACCTCCGGAATACCAAGACTTTCAGGACGTCTTCCAAAAGGAACAGGCCAGCACGTTACCTCCTCACAGATCGTACGATTGCCAAATCGATCTGGTGCCCGGTGCACAACCCCCTTGTAGCAGGATTTATGCCCTTACTGAACCGGAGAATCTGCATTTGAGACAATATTTAGATCAATACCTAGCCAATGGTTTCATTCGCCCGTCAAAGTCTCTGGCATCCTCGGCTTTGTTCTTCGTGCCCAAAAAAGAAGGCGACCTTAGAACTTGTATCGACTACCGTGCATTGAACCAGATAACTGTTAAAAACCGTTACCCTCTGCTTCTGATCCCTGAACTCCTTGACCAGGTGAAGGACGCTTGTGTATACACCAAGTTAGATCTCCGGGGGGCTTATCATCTGGTGCGGGTAAAAGAAGGCGACGAATGGAAAACGGCCTTCCGTACAAAATATGGATTATTTGAATACCAGGTGATGCCTTTCGGGTTGTGCAACGCGCCTGCTACCTTCCAATTCTTCATGAACGATGTCCTTCGGGAACTCATCGATGTTTGTGTTGTCGTATATATCGATGACATTCTTGTGTACACCTCTTCGGAATCTGATCACAGAAAGCATGTCAGGGCCGTCCTTGAGTAATTGCGCCAGCACAAACTGTTTGCAAAGCTGGAAAAGTGCGTTTTCCAAACCACCGAGGTTGAGTTTCTTGGATTCATCCTGACACCTAAAGGTGTCCGAATGGACTCACGAAAAGTGGATGCCATCCTCAAATGGCCATCGCCTAGTTCGGTGAAAGGTGTCCAAAGCATGCTTGGTTTTGCTAATTTTTATCGCAGATTTATCCCGGAATTTTCACGTGTGGTACAACCCATCACTGCACTCTTGCGAAAAAATAAACACTTCGAATGGACCGAGGAAGCCGAACAGGCCTTTCAGGAATTGAAAGCTAAATTCACGTCCGCACCTATTTTGAAGCACCCGCGTCCCGATCTCCCATATATAGTCGAAACCGGCGTGTCCAGCTTAGCCATGGGAGCTGTCCTGTCTCAGAGAGACCCTGAAACCAACCAACTGCACCCCGTAGCATTTTGGTCCAGAAAGTTCTCGCCGCCTGAGGTAAATTATGCAATCACTGACAAGGAATTATTAGCCATTAAGTCCGCCTTTAAGGCTTGGCGGCATTATCTTCTTGGCGCCAGGCATACCATCACCGTGATCACTGATCACCGAAACTTACAATATTTAAAAACTGCCAAGGCTCAATCATTACGTCAGCTCCGATGGGTTTTGTTCTTTGCTGAGTTCGATTTTGTAATCAATTACCGCCCCGGCTGTAAGAATGGCAAAGCGGACACGCTATCTCGAATAGGAATGGGAGAAATAGACACAAACTCAGAACCTGTGCCGATAATTCCCGAACAAAGAATTTTGGGGATAACCTCTTTACAAACCCTTGAAGACATTCAAGCACGGGTAAAACAACTCCTGGACTATACAGCCTTGCAGGATTTGATCCAAAGGGGGTCTTACTCTTCGGTCAACGATGGCCTACCTTACTTCCAAGGACGCTTATTTCTGCCAGAAAAGGAATTGCAAGAACTGGTTATTTCCCGTCATCATGATACCCTGATGGAAGGACATCCTGGCATTGACCAAAACTGAGGAAAAAATTAAACGACAATTCTGGTGGCCTTCCTGGCGAAAGGATATTAAATCTTTCGTGATGTCCTGTGGAGTTTGCACCCAAAACAAAGGCCAAAAGACAAAACCCGCCGGTCTTCTTCAGCCTTTAGACATTCCACCAGCACCTTGGCACACCTTGTCACTAGATTTTATCACGGACCTGCCCCCTTGTAATGGATACAATACTATTCTGTTTGTGGTGGATTTATTTTCCAAGATGGCCCATTTTATTCCATTGAAAGGATTACCTTCAGCTTCTGTCCTAGCCAAGGAATTCCTCGAAAATATCATTCGTTTGCATGGATTCCCGTCCATACTAGTCTCTGACCGGGGAAGCCAGTTTATTTCTCATTTTTGGAGAAAGTGTTGTCAACTGGCACAAATCAACGTAAGACTCTCAACCAGCCACCACCCACAGACCGATGGCCAGACGGAGAGAACGAACCAGACCCTTGAACAATACCTACGATGTTTGTTGCACCAATCGGAGAGTAATTGGAAGGATATTTTATGGGTGGCCGAATATGCATACAATAACTCGGTACACTCTGGAACTGGACAAAGCCCCTTTTATACCCTATATGGACATCACCCTCGTACTTCAGACCTGGACTCACCTCTGAGACTTGAAATGCCCGCAGTGGACCATTTGCATTCCACGATAACTCAAACCTTCAAGGATGCAACTGCACATTTGCAACAAGCGAAAGGGAAATACAAAAAGAATGCGGATCTGCATCGGAGTGAGGCTCCTCCATACCAAATAGGGGATCAAGTATGGTTGGCTACCAAACACTTATTGTTCAAGGGGCCTCGAACTTTTAATCCAAGGTATTTGGGCCCTTACTCGATCAAAGCTATAATTAACCCAGTGGCAGTCAAGCTCGATCTACCAGCTAACATGCGGATTCACCCCGTTTTTCATGTGTCACTTTTGAAACCAGTGCAACCAGGAACCAGATTAATAAAGCCACCAGAACCAATCCAGATAGATGGGGAGCCTGAATTCGAAGTGAAGAACATTTTGGATTCTAAGATCTCAAAATCAAAACTTTTCTATCTAATTGATTGGAAAGGGTACGGGCCTCAGGAAAGGTCTTGGGAACCCAGCGACCACGTACATGCACCTCGGCTGGTAAAAAGGTACCATCGGAATTTCCCAAACAAACTGAAACCTCAAGAGGGCACGACCTTGGGAGGGGCCTTGGGGGGGAGTGCTGTCATGATGCCTACCCCCGGAGCACCAGGCCAGGCCCAGCACCCCCGGGAGCCGGCATCATGCCCCCGGGTAAAAGCTCAACGGCCCCTTATAGGGGCTCTTTGGACTCTGTCCTGGCGCCGTTGGCGCCAGGCTCATGTTGGACATCAGTCCTGGTGCCAGAGGCGCCAGGCTCATAAAGGAAAGTGTTTTGTGCACTTACCTGATGCAGACCATGCTGCAAGATTCAGGCCTCCCTGAGACCTGAAAGGGACTATTTTGCCACTCGGGCGTGGCCAGGGAAGGATACTTATCTGGAACTACATTGGGGGCTATTTAAGCCACACCCAGACAGTAGCTCACGCTTCGCGTTGTTCTGCATCCAAGCAGCTGAACGCTCACTGTGTCTGCTCCTGCATCTGGTCTCTAGCCACGCCCGCCTCGATCCTGGAACACCTGTAGGGAAAGAAGAGAAGAGAAAGGTGAAAACCAAGAATTTTATCAAACTTCTTACCTGCATCCGGAACCTTCACGCCAGCGTTCCTGAGAAAAGACTTTCATTTAAAAGCACTGCATTGCTCGCTGCAGCGCCGCTCTTCATTCACCTGTCCTCGGGAGTTCTTCTGGCTCCACCACGACTGTCTGCACCGGTCGCCACATCTCTGCACCTAGGGGAGAGAAGAAGAGACAAAAGGTGAGCAGAAGGAACTTATGAGGAAAACATAATTTTCCGCCATAACACTTACCGGTCTTCTGTTGGTGGACCATTCCTCATTTCTGGTCGGAGCCGCTTTATTCGCAGGTACCGCACCCCGGCCCCTATGGGGAAAGGACAAAAGACATTACTGGAGGAATATAAAGACATTAAGAGGGATCGCCCCCATCGCTAACTCACCTGAGTTTACCATCGGCAATTCAATCCCTCAACGCATCGCCTTCATTCTGCACCTGAAATAAAGGACAGATCACAGGTTAGGAAGGCAACAGAAAAGGAGGCTCTACACTTGAACTTTTGTAATCTTCATACTTACGGCGTTCCGCTCGGAAAAGTCAAGTGGCTTTTTTCCAGCGGCATTCTGAAAACCAGTGAAGTAACTGGACAAACACGTGCCCCTGCACCAGAAGCAGGATGGAGAGTTCATCCTTTCAAACCATAAGGTGAGCTTCAACCGGGGATTTCGGAGGAAGTTAGAGAAGAACGAAGGGGGGAAGGGGGGAGCAAGCACACTATTCTGCAGACTGTTAATCCCCTTTCTCATCTGCAAAAGGATATTCCTACGGGCCTGACAAGCAAGATTTGAGGCTCTTGTTCAGTCGGTGTTCCGAGTTCTGCGCATCACGCTCGAAGAGGCCACAGCAACCCAGACTAGACCAGCGCCTCCGTGGGAGTCAGGTGAGCGTTACATTAACTCCAAAAAAAAGAGGAGGGGACAGGGATAAAGCACTAACGAGACTAGAACAACAGCTAGTCCACAAACTTGACACCGTCAGAATAGGTTTGAATGTGTCTGTAGAATGGAAACACTTCTACAGCCAGTGAAGTGCTTGGGATTGTTCACTTTCCAGGTGACCCTCACATCCCCCATGTATTATGGGGCTACTTGATTTTGTTTTATGCTGGGTAAATGGCATACCTTCTTGTTTGACAGGCTAACAGCATAAAGTTGTGTAGTCGACCCTCTGTCACCTACCTACGTGGTATTTGTCCTTTTTAATCCATGTGTACTGCAGGCATAGCTGTTTGGTTGAAAATGGCTAAATATTGATGATATTCATGTACTGTTATTGCAATCTGTACCATGCAAATACATTATCATGAACTGTATTCCATATGTATACTGCCACACACAGTCTGAGGACTAACGAACAAATGGTTCTCTAAGATGTTTGTCCTACATAGTCGATTGCAATTGTCAAAGCATACATGACTGTATGATTGGGCTGTGGTCGCTTAAATGTTTGCTTTTTCTGTTATCATCACAAGCATTGTTGGCCCGTGCATCCAAAGTTTGTATCACCATACAGAGTGTGAGGAATAAGGAACAAATGTGTCCTAATATAGCCGACTGCAGATGTTAACGTAGACATGATTTTATAATTAGGCGATTTGACTTAGAAGTCTTTGTTTTACTGTTTGTCATTATGAGCACCTTTTTGCCAGTGTGATGACGATGTGGAGATGGTAATTACCAATGCATGCACTCGACATATGGCTCACAGCACAGGCAATCCTTAATGTGTATGGTTACGATCTTTCGATTACTAGCATACCCACTCTTGGCACACACAGAGTGCATACACCTCACACTGCTGCCCCAGCACGTCGGGCGAGCTCGAGCTCCTCCGCCCACGGCGCTACTCGTATGCACCTTCCCAATCTTGCAGCACGCATTATTCATGCACCCGGCCAACACGGTCAGCGGGCCCACCCCCCAGGCTCCCGTGGCAGCCGCTGATTGGTCTTTGAACGGATGACGCCCCACCGGGGGTGCGCCACCGACTAACCAATCAACACGACCCTTCGGTTTGATTACCCAGGGTCGTCATGACGACGGTTTCACTTTCTCGGTGGCTTTCGTGTCCAGAGACGCCACACAGCCCAGACAAATGCTTTGAGCCATGGAAGTAAGTGCAACATTATGTGCCTCTGTTTGAACTACATATTTGGGTGAATAATGCTTCGAGTCACAGAAGCGCGCGCCACACGATGTGCTTCTTCTTGGGCCACTTATTAGGGTGAAGTTTAGAACGCCGCCCTGACCCACCTCAGTACAAGTAGTATACTTGTATTGTTTGCGCACCAATATGAGTCACTTTTCGCTCTTGTATAACACGCTCCTTAACAACGTTGGTTCGCTCACCATTGTGCGTTTGTTGTACACAGGTATTGTCACTTTGTGAACAATCTGGGTTAGCAGCCACCATCCACAGTGGGTGTCTCTGCCATTATCAACTTAGAAGACACTACTTACCGTCTGAGGTAAATTTTTACCCTTGTCCCCATTTATTTATATGTGGAACCATGATTTGTACAGAACCCTCACAGACCCTCGTATGTCGTTACAGGTACACACTTGTTTCCTCAACGGCTCATTTAATGCCGTCCAGACATCTATACCAATGATGGATGTTCTCACTTACCCTTGCTCCGGATAAGTCTTCGGTAAGAATCAGGCTCCTTAATAAGGGAGTTTTTTCCTTCTTTTTTAATTAAGCATCCTGAGCTTATTGAATTATCAGTTTTATATTTGAGGTCACTACTCCACTCACCACACTCCACTTGTTGTTTATAGATAGAGATCCCGGGACAACAAATATTCCATCACACATCCTGATGAAGCCTTGCTCACAAAGCTGCACCTTACAGCTCTCCTAGGCCGAAACACCTTTGTGTCGACGATAAACACCATCTGAACACTGCACAGTTCAAGCATTGTTTTTTGTGATTTTTGTATATATGTTCATAAATGTGGGTAATGTTCTTTCTTGTAACTGCACAATTGAAATGATTGACCAAGAGTAGCAGTTTGTTGTTGTTATTCCATTGAGATCCAGTTTTTTTCACTGGATCATACCTATCTGTTTTGTTTTGTCAAATACCCCTGGGTACTCTATCCCCACCAATATTATCCAGATGTCATAAAAACACGTCCAGTTGAAAAAAATGTATTCCTAGTGATTGCTATACTTGTTAGAATGCTGGAGTGGTGTGACCTCTCACCCTGAAATTTCAGTTTTGTTTATCTACATCTCCTCCTCTACAGAAACATTACACAACAGTAAAGAAAACATTTATAGTACAAAAAACATATTTATTCAAGAAAGGTATGGGGTATCTGAATGGGAAACATAAATGATAGAATCAGGAACAATAATCATGAGGGAAGGAAGGGAGTGAGGTTTCATCAAAGCATCTTTCATTAAAATGTTCAGAATTTGCTGGGGAGGATGGCTGGGGACAAGGGGGACAGGTGCAAGAAGGACAGTCATAGGGAACATTTTAAATCACGTCAGATTTTCACATACTGTAAAAGTTCTTTGCAAACATTACTAAGTTCATCTAATTTGTTGGACAAGTTCATGATTTGATTATTTATGGTTGGGGTTAGGGCTTCTGTTTGTGATTCTGGGGATTGGGTATAATTAAACTGGGGCATGGTTTCTTCATGAAAACTGTGTACTGTAAGAATTATTGAAATTATAATTTTATTAAGGTCTGTACAAAATACATTATTTGTTTACATTAAAATATATATTGTACACCATTGGAGATTTTATCGTCGCTCATTTCTTCTTTTGGAAAGTTCTCTTCTAATCATTCAAGTGTGCTTGCCATTTCTGTGAAAAAAAAGCCTTCTGTTTTATAACACGTTTATATAATGTAAGCTAATAATAGAGAAATAAATACAATGCAAGTACTATTTAGTGAGAATGTGTTGTCCAATAAGTACCTGGTGTTTCTCAATCTGTATGCACAGTTGTAGTTAGGAGATTATATGAAGTAAACAGTTCTGGTTTGTGATTGGCATATTACTTTGCAATGTGTGTTGAATAAAAAAAAAAATTGTATTTTTTAAGTTATGTGTTTGTACAAAAAGGTATATTTGCATGCTGTAAAAATGTGTTGTGATTTTATTGGTTGCTGGATACATCTTTTTTGGTTCTCCCCTATGATTCTGCACCTTGTAAATGCTACCTGATCGTACCATAACTGGCTAATTTCAAGGGTTTTTCAGTTTTAATTGTAACCATAATGTCCCTTTAACAAAGTTTTTCCAGTGCACATATACATATATATATTCAATGAAAAAACTTTGTTAAAGGGACATTATGGTGAAGTTGCACTAATAAAAACCTATGAAATTCAATGAAAAATTGTTGTTAAAGGGACGTTATGGTTACAAGTAAAACGGAAAACCCCCTGAAATTTGCCAGTTATGGTAAGCTAAGCAGCCATAACTCACGCCACCACCATGCACTGCTAAGACTTGTACCCAGGACATCAAAGATGACATCACAAATGTCATTCATGACATCACTGATGACATCACATGTCTGGCTACATCTTCTTTTTTGTTCACTAACATATCTAGGCCATGTGGTTTTCTTCACTGACCGTCAGGAAGTAAAAATTCAAAAGGTACTATGTTTGTAGCCCTTACTCTTCTCATATATGCTTACTCAACTTTCCTTAGAATTGATTCACACTATACAATACATATACATACGGGAAGAAGCTGCTTTAAGGCACAGCAATTATGTCTGTGCATGAACTTGAGTAGTTAGGTTATGAACACTTTCTGGTAATGCTGCTGTTTTTTTGTTGCTTACTTTACTTTTCCTGTACATGCTCACATTTCTATGCATTGTGGTATTTTTATATGTTGTGTTTACTAGTACAACTATGCAGTAAGGAAGGTATTGTTAGGTACTTATTATATATGTCACAGTGCTCACAATTCTGAAACAAAAGGATTCATCATTTTACTATCCAATATAGTAAGGTTTTTAATATTGCAGCTCTATGGCACATGCTGGAGAGAATGCCTACATTTGTATATGAGTTAATTCATGTACTGGAATAAAGTCAGTAACACAATGGTGTTTATAGCAATGCCTCACCTAACTAACTATTTGGCACATGATAGTTTTCCCAATGATTTTTTAATATGTTTCTGCCAACATTATAATGACAATCCCTTGTAGAAGCTGTGCATACAAACTAAATGCACATGTGATGTCATCAGTGATGTCATGAATGACATTTGTGATGCCATCATTGATGTCATGGGTATTAGTCTTAGCAGTGCATTGTGGTGTCTCGAGTTATGGCTGCTTAGCTTACCATAACTGTCAAATTTCAGGGGTTTTTCCGGTTTGACTTGTAATCATGACGTCCCTTTAACAACGTGTTTTCACTGAATTTGATAGGTTTTTAGTAGTGCAACTTAACCATAATGTCTCTTAAACCATTTTTTTCACTGAATATAGATATAGATATCTTGAATTTCATAGGTTTTTACCCACGTACCCTTAGTTTATATAGATATACCATACAACATACTGAACCACCTGGTCCATGCTAATTGATGCAGTGTCCGCGGACTATATGACTGTCAGCGGACTCGGCAACATCAACACTCTCCAAAAGGTCAGGGGGTATCTTACATTGTTGTATTATACAACAAACACACTGAAAATGTTCAAAGAGCAGCATATAAATGAATTACATTAAAAAATAAACAAGAACTACAAAGTGTATACGTAAGACACCAACAGTGCAATTACATAGGATATGAAACATAATGCAACATACCAAAAACAGAAATAACATATGCTTCCAGCAGAATTACCTCACTGATGCTTTATACTGAACCTGCAAACCAACTATCAACAGCACACCTACAAAGCAGTAACAGCAAAACTGAAAAACAAACTGGTAAGTACACTACATTAATTCCTATAGTTACAAACTTTCTTTAGTAAGATACAATTCAAAAATAATGTATCTTTTTTACACAGAAATGTCTAGCACCCTGGAGTAGCTTGAAGAACATTTTCCCTGGGATGAAATGAGTGAAGACAGTGATACTACTCGCAGACACTGCAGTTTTCAAAGTAAGCAAAGTAATACACATTATTTCACATGTACCTAAGACATTTTTTAGTAGTAATGGAACAACAAACAAACACTGTGGAAAATCATCCAGTGCACTTTGAAGAAAAAATGTATCAATTATTGACCAATTTCCTTGATTTGAAAGACTTTGTAGAAAACCATATAAAGGAAGAAAATTAAATATCACTGTCCCACGTGCTCCTGTACCCCTTCTCCATGTCCCACTCAACCATCCCCAAAATGTACCCATCATCAAAAACGTTATGATGAGACCTCAATCCCTTCCTCCCCTACCACCCGACATGTAGAAAACCCTAATTCCACTGTATATGTCTCCGTTTCTGCTTCCCCCTCTCTTTCGTAATGTCTATATTTTTGTATATTAATAAAGTGACATGTATACTGTTCCTGTATGTGTCTGTGTTTTAAAAAAAAAAAAAGGCCGTTTGGGAGTCTGCAGCCAGCGCGACTGTCTGGAATGTCTGCAATCAACTAAAATGGGGGTGTCCGAAGGACACTTAACCTGTTCATACTATCTGCAATCAAAATGGAGGTGTCTGTAGAACACATAACCTGTCTGTATGTCTGCAAATTTGTGATGCACCTTTAATTAGTTCGGGAACCCTATCCATGTCCGGCAGACACTTGTATGCATGCGCATCCCACCCTCGGGGTCCTACGAACATTGCACCTGTCCATAACTGTCCGCTGCATGTGTGTCACCCTTTTCATTTGTTCGGGGACCCAAACCCTGTCCGTAGAACACCTGTATGCATGCGTACAACAGATCCCACGCAATAGTTGTCCTTTGGACAGCCGTCCCATTCGTGAATGTGTCAGCGACATCATCATGTGACTGCACGCACGCTGAGCGTAGGCCCTTGACTTCTGACAGGGTCCGGGCTCCCAGACACCGAAAAAGTTTTTTTATGAGCAATCAAAGATGTTTTTCAGACTATGCCCCTAGCAATCTGGATACTTTTTGGAACTTTTTCGAACTTACCTTTCGAGGGTCACTGTATTTTGTATGTACTGCGATGCAGTACTCTGCAGGGGGGGACACTTTGAAGTGCTTTCGAGGCTATGGTCCGGGAGCATGAGAAAGTCTGCTACCTACCTAAGTAAGGCCCACCCAACATCTTCCTCAATCCAACTGCCCTTTTTTATCCCCGTGGTTGGTGCCCCTATCCTTACCCTCCGTTCCCTTCCTTTCTTTGTGTGTCTTTTTTAAAAAAACACCCAAAAGAATTTCATTTTTTTTTTTTAAAAAATGGCTCTTATCTGAGCCACATTAGAAGTGCCAATGAAATGCTGCAGGGCACTGTGGATTTTTAGAAGTCTGCAGACATTAACATTTTTGGGGTATTGCGCTATCAAAATCATTGCACTCTTCTCCGTTAGGAAGTGGTGGCTCTGAAAAGATACTTTTTGTGGTGTTTGTATGTGTTTCGAAAACTTCAAGTGGTCAACATTTACTGGAAAAAGGAATTCTATACTTCCAAAAATGGTTGCAATGTAAATTTCTTAGCAAAATCTGATTCCCAGCATCAGTAAGATGGACTCCATCTCTGCGAAAAATGTTTGTGCTACGAAACATAATATTTTCATTGTGAAAAGAGGACATGCCAACATCTCTCAAAAAAGCACAAACAGCCTTGTTGACATTGCGCCTCGCTTTCTCCATTTGTTGGACCAAATGAAAAAGAACGCAGTCACATTTATCTCTGCTCAATACGAGAAAAAATTACTCAGGAGTTTGGAAACATGTCCATGACTTTCCCAAGTCCTTCTTTCATTGCAAACTGCAAGGAGAATGCAGAGACATGTCCTAAACTGTTCCCTCCACAATGAGTAATAATAATGTCTGGATGACGGTGTGTCATCAAAGTGGCACAAAGAGGATCCAAATACACCAAATTCATTCCGCGCACTCCATGCCAGTGCACATACACATGAGGCAATCCAAGATGTGCAGCCACTCCACAGTGCTCTGCATGCACCTCCAACTAATTTATCCAAGAGTCGGGCAAATTCTAGTCACTATGCCTTCTGAAAGACACAATCATATCTATCTGCTCTCCTCTCAGGAAACATACTTTCTGATAAAGTCTCTCCTTACACTTCACAGCAGTAAATCTTATTGACCAATCCCTTGGCCTGCACAGTTTCATTTGCATGCTGCCAGCCTCAAAATCTCTGTTTGTAACATGCGCGATCTGTGGACTACCATGGTGTCAGAGGACAAATCGTGAAATCTGTGAGAGTGGGGAAAGAACATTTAAGCAGTGTACTCCATTTCCTCTTTGATGGTGGTTCTGAAAATAGCCTTTTTTTAAAGTTGCTTCTAAATGAACACCTTTCATTTTGTTAGACATAGCATAGTTCTCTAAAACATTTACAAACAAATCTCCAGTTACCAACACCCTTACTTTCTTCACCTCTGCCATCTTCACTACACACAGCCTCTCTTCCAACATAGAACAACTCCAACACCTGATTAGCTAATACCCACAGTCCCCTTTCCATGCCAGGCATTCTGAGAAGCCTCGTACGTGGCACGCCCTGTCCGCAAACTACCCCTGTGTCCACGGACCGCTCAACACACGGGCAGGCCATTTTCCCTTTCCACACCACTATCTGCACCACTTTCCCATTGGCTACACATAAGCAGTCACACAAGCTTCCACCAATCAAATCCAAGAACTCTACATCTAACTCTGTCATCACAATTCAGCACTTTAGATGAACTGTTCATCACTCTGAGTACAAGTCTCCTGTGATTGCAAAGCACCTACAGCTAAACTACTGTAAAAAAAAAACCCTAGATGTCTCCTTTCAGATTCATCCACATCTACATACATCAATACAAACTACAGGTATGAATATTTCCTTTACAGTACATTTGCGACTCTTTGATGAATGCATTTGAACAGGGAACCTGCCATTGATCCTGCATAATCTGAAAAAAGCATACTGTAATTTCTCCCATCTCCTATAATCAATTTCATTTACAAATCTGTCTGCTTTCCATATTTTTATTTACCCATATTACTCATTTCAATGTCCAAACTATTATTCTCGTATTTCCTTCTGTCATTTTCACAACCACTTACCCCTTAACACACTATTATGAAATACCTAGAATGCAAACAAAACAGGAAACCAGCTTGTATATTATCGAAGTATTGCAAGCACATACAATGCATGTATTTTAACAGAGTGCCTGACACTTGCCATTCTTGCAACACCAAACAACTACAGGTGTACATTCAGAACAGTGCTAATTGAAATGTGGATAAAAAAGTCAAAGAACTGAAAGGTTTCCAGCACTCATGTAGCAAGCATCTATGCACAAAATGATTAATGGAATTCCACACACAAATACATTCTAGTTTTCAATCTGTAAATCTTTCCATGCTTTTTGTCTCACCC
This sequence comes from Ambystoma mexicanum, assembly GCF_040938575.1. Lineage (NCBI taxonomy): Eukaryota > Metazoa > Chordata > Amphibia > Caudata > Ambystomatidae > Ambystoma > Ambystoma mexicanum. The sequence continues at coordinate 946,598,764 of NC_090927.1, read as the reverse complement.
TACTACAACTTCCACTAATACATTACCACACTAAACAGTGCAACAGGAACACACACTTTGAAAAGTGCCCCAATAGGACACACCTATAAATACTCGACTAACACCCTTAGCAATGGTGCTGGTTTTCCAGAATCCCCATTCATGTACAAAGCTATGTAATTTAACAAATACAGAGCCTCTTCCTAGAAAGCTATCCTTCTGCAAATGTACCCAATCTATTCATCAAGTGAAATTGCTGTTCCATTAACACACATATATATTAACTTCCTTCTTTCACAATTGCAGTGGAGACCACACTCTGAAGTACAAGACAGAACCCAGAAGAAACCTACTCTTTGCATCCAACAAAGTTGGTGCAAAACTGTCGTAGTGTTCTAACTATTATTCAAACACTGTGGTATTCTAATATTGTAGAACAAATAATTGTATCAACCCACAGCATTAGATTAAGTATTACTGATTGCACCTCAGCAGGTGCACACTTTGTATTGTCATCTGAACGCCAGTATAGTAACACACAAATATGAGACTAAAGTTCCCAACCTGAAGAACAGCCCATTCCACAATCACACACCTCTACATACATGCCTACCATTATACTCAGACACTCATGCACAATGCGCACATACATTGCACAACGTCCCAACCCACACTTTCATTTGTTCTCCAAAAGACACCAAAGTATGCCTACCAAAAAGCAGCTCCGTAGAAAGCAACACAGAAATAGAGCAAATCAAAATAAAAGTGTATAAAATAAGCATCCAACAGAATGTATACAAAAAGTTCAAACAAAACAGCTAAGACAGTTACTAAGCAAACCTAAAGCAGTTTGCAGTAAAGAAACATTGACTCCTCTTTCAAAATGTAAAACTAAACAGAAAGGTTTTAAAAAAGACTGCAGCTACCCCTAGTGCTTCCACTGCACCTATAAATCCTGATGTAGCCACAAGTAAGCATATCAAAGAATTTATTTTGCAAAAAATGGTCTGCCCCAGATTCCTTCAGAACCTTATAAAAACAGGGGCAAATCATCCTCAACCCTTAAAACCTACCGCAGAAAACTAATCCTGGAAGCTCTCATAGACAGTGCAATCCTTCTAAAAAATAAATGATTTATATTAGTTTTAAACAGAATGAAACCAATAACAACACTAATTACTAAACTACAACAAGGACTTCTCAAAAAACAGAATATCAACAAAGATAGCTTTGCAAACATCTGCTCAGGTGAGTGGAGTCACACCACCAGCACAGAACCATATTTTAATGTAGAAGCATACAAACAAAAGCAAAAAAAAACAATTGCCATAGATAGCAGTGGACGAGGGTAAATAGGAAAATGTTAATAATACCATGATGGAACATGAAATGCTGCTCACAAAAATATCCCCAGAAAACTTAGCATCAGCTCTCCATTCCACTGAACCAATACCTCCAGTATACAAATGGCCGTGCAAATCATTGTGTAACATACACAAAAAATCGTTCACATCTTAAGCCAGTTTCTCAATCAGTATGTGAAAGGCAAAGACAAATTAAAAATAAAATGATTACAAACTATGGACTCCTATCCAGTGCGCAAATACACAAGACTACAAAGAAATTCATTAGCCTGTATTTCTGGACCTACTTGCAAAAGCACCTTCCACCATATCAAAATGATAGAAACACACCATTCAACTGTAAGAAATCTCATTCATAAACTGTTCTATGCCAAACACACTGCTATAGCACTGGCCATCTTAAATAACATTCTTCAACATGGTACAGCCAAAGAACTACTCAAAGAAATAGAGCACGTCCAGAGAAAATATTTTGGAAGTGAAACCCACTTACAAAATTCGATATATTTAGAACAGAGTAACAACAACTTTACAGATGGCAACCTTCTACTACACACATACAAAAAAGAAATACTAAAGTCTAAAAGCGCATCTGCTGAAGTACCAAACCATGTGTGTGTGTATGTGTTGCCACAGGACTTTTTATAAAAATAGCACAACTGTAGACATAATGTACAAAATAGAAGACAATGAAGAATCCAAGTGGTTCTAATTAGCTCTCTATCTTATAGCAGAAAACAAATACGAAATTACTAACCCCTCTATACTTTGCAGATACTGCACTCCAAAACTTGACAACACCCAAATACCTTCATGTGCTATCACTAATAACTTGGAAATATTCCCACTGTATGAGAGCATTATAATTCAAACAGTGCACCCATTTCAAGCAATAATACACCTTCAACCAAAAACATAAAAACTACCTCCCTCTGAATTACCGAAAGACATTTGTGGCAAAGTACTTTATTTGTCATTAGCTCTCAAAGAAAAAGTACACACTCTGGGAGTGCAACGTACAATAGATCAATCTTTGATTGTCCTAGTAAATGGTGTACCTACAAAGACAAACAAATTTGGGAGCAACTAGTGGACTTACATAAAGTTAGAGAAGCCCTTCAATATCTAAAAGACAACAATGAATACTACAAAGAAATAAACAATGAAGAAAACCTGAGGGAAACCACTGAAATAATTCAAGACTCATCAGGAACTAGTCAATTTCAACTTCTAGATCCTACTACAGAATCCAATATTTGAGACCATTATGTAATTCACCCATTGCACTCGGAAGACACCAACGAAGATGCACTGGAAACTTACCAAATGCGGCAAGCCAAAGGATCTCCAATCAGCATATGGGAAAAAAGTGTAGAAGCACAAGCCGTTCCTTTACTCTTTCCTACTGGAAAAGGAGGAAGGTACGATGAAAGACCCACACAAAAAACAGCATCAGAATACCGCTCTTTACAAATGTATTCCACCTTCTCTTTGAAAGTGAACTAGCAACTCTATGCTACGTAGTTACACACACATTGAAATCGGGTACCAATTTTCAAAATATGTCTGCTACGCAATTGCTACAAAAAGTGCAAGAAAAATATGAAGTTTTACAGTCAAGTATTACAAATCTTTTAGCAAACATGCGTGGTACAAAAGAATACTGGTTCCGACAGTTATGGAGAATTCTCATAACTTTGCTGGATTTTTAGGACTTGATTTTTTACCTGGAAAGAGTGTGAGCCTTTTTTTTCCCACTCTTTCTTGTATTTTGAGGTGTGCTTTTCACTTGCGTTCTTTGATTATGGAGTTTTAGATAACTCTGTAGGCATCATCTTTTCATGTTTGCTGCAGAGCAACCTCAGTGCAGTGACACAGGGATGTCTTTTAGACTTTCCAAAGGTTTCGATACCTTCTCTAGGATAAACTACTGTTTCCCAGAGAATGTAAAGTGAAATTGACTTTACTAGTCTTTCCAAATTCCTAGACCCAGCACCCCCATCATACAATGGAGTGCTGGAGGGGTTACGTAGTATCCTCTGTGTCTAAATACTCATGTACCAGTCAAATGCTACCCTTTCCTCTTGAAAAGGCTGGTGACAGTGGTTTTACAATGAACTGCCATGATTTTTCCTAACTGTGAACACCGGTAGCTAAAAATCATGGTAGCCATGTTTTTAAAGATGATGCCTTAAGCCCCTTTGTTTAAACAGGTCCCGGTATTCTTTTTTCGCCATTTCTTTTTGGAAAGGTCCTTCTAGTGTTTGTCTCTGCGCGCCAAATCAGGTTTGGTCCCTTTGTTCGTATGCCTTTGGTGGACTTCAGGACTGAAGACCGCCTCTGGCATCTGAGTGTCTGGGGTGGGCAGGAAGTGAGGGAGGCGCACAAAACTACCTGTGCTTAGTCTCCTAGTAGACCCAAATGCACTCTGGCATGATTGGCTGGCTGACTGTGCGGCAAGGACAGCACCCTGCTGGGTGAGTGACAGCTAGGCTGGAATGAAAGGGAGAGAACTGTTTAAAAAGTGAGTCTCTGGGACTGGAAAGCAGAGTCGACCACGGGTACGAAAAAACCAATGAGGAGATGGAAGAGGACGGCTGCTGCTGTTGGTTTTCCCGGTGAAGCCCTGCTGCAGGTCCAAATTGCTAAGTTCATCTCGACAGAGAAGTCCCTTCAAGGACGAGTACTTCCTTTGAGTTGGTGGGTCCAATCACCTCGTAAGTCACCTGGATATCATTCTCAAGGCTGGTTAGGATTAACTAGGGAGAGGGATACCAGCTTAAGCGCTTGAATCTATAGCTACTGTAACTGAAGTGACTCCATCTTGTTTGCGTTTTCGATGATCCTGTGTAGTGCAGGAGTCCCCCGTTGTCCTCCTCTTGTCCCCATGACTGAGGCTCAGGAACAGTGTGATCTGCAGGACCGCCAGGAACCAAGTGTTCAGCTGCATTTTGTTCTTGATACTAAGGTACTGTGCCAACCCGATTGAGAGAGCGCCACTCTTGCGGTGAAAGTTTGTGAAACTAAACTACTTCAGAGAACGTTTTCAAAGACTTTACCGTTTGAGATCCGAACTGCTCTTTCCTATCCACAACACAAGCCCATTGACTTTGGCCTGGCCTATTGACTTGAATTGAACTTTTCTGGTGAACTGAAGCTATTTGCACTGTCTAACAAGTATATGTGATTTATTCTACTTACCTTGTCCCTTTTGCTCACTTCTAAGTAACTGAACTGCCATTTGGCTCCTATTTCAGGAGAGCTCAAACTGTCTCAAAATCTTGGAGTTTTGTATTGAAGTGAATTGGTATATAATATTAAGTTGTCTCCTTCTAGTAAAATGTTTTCTAAATGATTGTGTAATAAATGAATAAGTGTTTTACCAAGAAACCTTGAGTATAAGTGTCTACTTGAACCACTGTGATTGAAAGTCCTCTGTGTAATTACTTGTACTGCTCACATTCACTCTTGAGATAAGCCTGGCTGCTCAGCTCGCTACCAAAAACTGCGTGGTACAGACGTATACCAAAGGTTGGTTTGGCTAACACCTATAGTCCTAATTGTGTGTAGTGGTCCCAGAGAGTACTGCATGCAATACTGCCTAACACTGACGACATGCAGAAGTACGCTGTATGATAAGAAACCTTGGCCCACCCACATGGTTTGTGACATTAAGTTGTGCAGAGTATGCATGGAAAGATTTGCACAATTTCCTACGCATAGCAATCAAAAATAAAACAAATATAGACATAAAAACACCAAGAGAACTCTGCTCCCTTGATCCTGTAAATGCATCAAAATATTTCCATCATCTCTTTATTGCCATGCTACACTTCATTTGTAATAAAACAGTTCCTCCCCTCGGAGAAGAGCAACACTTCTTTTCGAGAAAAGAATACCAAGCCAGAGGAGCACCACACATCCACATGCTGTTGTGGATTAAAGATGCTCCTAAATTTGGTAAGGGCAGGGATACCACTGTTTTGCAGTTCATTCAGAAATATTTCACTTATGAAATCCCTTCACAAATTACACATAATGACCTACATGCACAGATTTTACAATTTCAAAGACACAAGTGTGGTAAGTATTGTCGACGGAAATATAAATACAAAGGGTAATACTACACCAAATGCCGCTTTGGTTTCCCTAGACCAAGGCATCTGTAACCGGACGTGCAACACGTTGCTCACTGGTTTAATCTTGCGGATCACATCGAGCAGCAGAGACTCGGTCTTCTCAGCGTGTGATTCCTGAATGTCTGTGTCGGCGGATCCCATGGTTACCTCAACATTGTCTAGATCCAGAGATTCATATTTGTAAAGGCTCCAACCCCAGAGGGATTACAGACTGTGGACTTCGCCAATCTATTGAAGACGGTTGGCGAAATCAGCTACGCTTTTCATTCACTGGCCATTAGCGACAGCACCAGAAACTGTGTTTGCAAGAGGCCAGCAGAACGGGTCCCTTGAACTTAACACTCCTCAGTTCACCAGACCTCCAGTACCTTATGCGTACCATGATGCTTCATGCATGCTTTTAAATGAAGGGTGGGCACCCATTGTCCTATTAGGCTTTGGAAGAAGAGGGAACACCTCAAAATGTGTCAACCTTTAATATTAGACATTGGGATGCATTTTGCTTGTCTATATTTTCTTTCAAAATTAAAGTGTCTTTGTTTTAGAAAAAACATGTGTATATGTACTTCTCATTGAACGAATACATGGAAATAATGCATTACTTAAACATTACTAATGCCTTGTTGATATGAATGACTAACTTGCCAGCGGGCGGACCAAGATAGTGTGCAAGGGATGGGAGGATTCCCACAGTGGATCCTTTTCACCTTCTTTTATGTATAGTAGGTCCTTTTGCCAAGGCCTTAATTCCTCCCTTGAACCTTTAATTATTGAAACCAGCACTGCTGGATCCTGAAACTCTAAGTCCTTCCCTTTTGTAAAAATTGGTATGCACCCATAACCCGCTTGTTATACTGAAGGCGCCTGTAAACCTGGAGCTGAAGCTGTGGTTTGGAGTGGGAGAAAGCAGCTGTGAAAAAAGGACATTCAACACTACAGGCAGAGGCTTCAGACACTAAGATCCTGGTGAGTATCAGTAATAAAAAAAGATAATTAATTAGGGAATCTCCCATAGTCTAATTAGTGAAGGGTCAAACTGGACACAAAGGGCACAAGCTCAGTTGTTATTGAGGCACTGAAGGACAACTAGGCTTGCCCGTGCATAAATTGTAACTTGTTGAGAAAGTGGGGAGTTTTACTTTGTCATGCAGGAGTGCTCACATTTTAAAAGCATCCCAAAAAAATGTGAATATAAATGTAATGATGAATCATGAAAGCTATGTTTACATGTTTTTCCTTGTTGTGATAAGTAGTTCTTACATGTTGGCTGTTTTGATGAAACATAATATAACAAGAAAAACCACCAAACGCAAAAGGGTGTTGTGGTTGTCACTGCCTCTAAATTTATTTTAGTTTCTGAAAAAAGATGTAAGAGTGTTTTCCTCTTGTCTGGCATGATACTATGCTTTTCAGATGCTTTGCCTGGCATGGTACCACACCTTTCTAATTTAGCTAATGAGCCTGTGAGAAAAGTATAATGACAGAGAGGCAGCAAAAAACATGTACTACATGACATAACGGTAAAGAAAGAGAAACAGCCAGTATGTAGTTCTTCAGGCCTGCCATCTGTAGCTTCCCCCAGAGAACAAAATGGCCCACTGTACTCTTCCAAAGTCATAAAAAGTCTTTTCTCGCTCTCCCTCACAAACCAAATGCAGCAGTACATTCATACATTTTGCAAAGCCAGTCAGCTTGGACACTGAATATGTCTGCGTGTGGTTGAGCAATTCCATTGTATAACCATTCTGTGGGTTTCCTGGAGAGGTCTAAAAACATGTCTGTGCTTTTCCTCCAACTAAAAGGCATCTCTCAACTCAAGAAAGGTAGTAGTTTTTCCTTGAATGTGCTGTACTTATGGGTGTTTTTTTAAAAACTAAATAGATATTCAACTAAGATCTATTGCAATGCAAAATGTGGAAAGTAAATATATATTCCTTAGAGATACAATGTACTTGAAGATGCAAATATTAGCTTTATTGACAGATGATTTAATGAGAATAAACAGGCCATATAATAGATATGGTGCAGGCCTTATTTAGTGGAATCTGAGTATATTTATACTGTTTTTTATAAATATGTACTTGAACAAAGAGTGACATAAGTAACACCATTCTCCTAGCTATGATGGTTTGCTGTTGGCTCAATGTGTCAGTTGGAGGCTCTATTGAACTGTGTAACATTGTAGAGATTGTAAATTAGAAACATTCTGTGGGAGGGGCGTCAGAGTTCTACATGCCCCATCAAAGATCTTATGTGGTCAAAACATGCCACCCATTACTTATGAATAAAAACAAGCAGCACCATGTTACACTAACAACTAGGGTTCCCTTAGTGTTTTCTGTTATATCATGGGGCTTTCATTAAAGTTTGCTTGCTGGGTCATTGCATCTTGCCCAGAACATATGAAATTGACCTCTTCAAATGTACTTGTAGGACCATGTAATGGAAGACTCAGTAGGTGATGAAGAGTGATTTGGATCGGACCATGCATTTGGCTGAAAGACAGTGAATAATCTGGCACTTCAGGTTGATATGGTCTAATCTTTTCAGTCTCAGCTTGAATCTGTCTCCTGCATTGTGAGCTCTTTGAAAGTAGTTGACCATGTAGACTGATAGGTATATATACAGGCTGCTAACTTAGACAATCTAGCAAGCACAAGTACATTTATTGCAATGTATCAGGTGAGGGAATGATAAGTTCCACATTATCTCTCTGATCGTTCTGAAGTTGAAGAAGCAGTTCCTGACCAGGGATTTGACTTGAGGTTCCAACATAAGGGAGTTGTCCATAAGACTCATTAGGTTTTTAACCATCTTGCTGTGCTGAGTGCAGTCTTCCATCGCTTCCATTACAGTTACCCACACCATTGGACCAACTTTATTTCATATGTTCAAATATTGGGGCCATATGAAAGTTGGCTACCTAGCAATCCCACAGTTTTCTCACACTAGATGTCTGCTACAGGATTGATAATACGTGCTGATGTGGATAAGAAATAGTAGATTATAGAAAACACCTGAGGAACATTGAGAGTCATGCATACAACAGTGTCTGTGGGCTGCTGAAACACAAGATGAAATAAAAGATGGTAGAAATCTATCAAATTTTAGTACAGATTTCAAGGTAAAAGCCCAACATATGACCACTGTTAGGTAATGACCTCATCCTACTATACCATAATGCACAGATTATGAAAGACCATATCACAACAGACAGGGACACAACCTACCAATGGCACTTTTGTGCTGGCATTCAGATATCACAATTGTAAGTTCCTGATTATAGTATGTGGCAGAGGACATTATTTAAACAGCCTTCAATGAGTGTAGAAGCCACATATAGTATGGTCTGACCACCCAGTTTTTTTAATGAATGTAAACTCACTCTGAGGGTTGGTCATCCTCTTGGCATGTAAGGCCCAAGTCCTCATCTATGTTTTCCCCTAATTCCTGTGCTGAACCAGTGTGATATGGGTTGGGATATGACCAAAGCCCTGGTATAAGTGGATCAATCATCATCTTCAGCTTCAGTTCCCAAATGTGGTTCTAAACACTCCATGGGCCAGATTACAGAAACGTTACACTAGTGCAAGTGCACAGTTGCACAGTATTAGCACTAGGGCAAAGTTTGACATATTTTAAAAACACTGACACATACTAGAAAACAATTGCACCAGGAAAAAAAGATATATTTTTGATGAATTTGTGCACCAGAGCAAAGTTTGCCCTAGTGCTAAAACTATTCTGTATTAGCACCATGGCAAACTTTGCCCCGGTTCAAAAATCCAGTATAAATGTATCTTTTTTGCACTAGGGCAATTTTTCTACTGGTGCTTGTAACATGCCAAACTGCAATTGTCATGGTGCATGATTTTCTAATATTTCCCAGTGTTTTTAGAAATGGGGCAAACTTTGACCTAGTGCTAATACCATGAAACTTTGCACTTGCACCAGTGCAAGGTTTTTGTAATCTGACAAATGCATATGAGCCAACACAAAAAAGGGTCTATACAGCAGTTCTTTCATTTTCAAGTGACCGAAAATTCCCAATAAGACTGAATTAGTCCTGCCCCTTTAGGGACCCCGATAATAGTTTATTAATAATCCTGCCCCACTTAACCAATCCAAATGATGCCAACCAGTTTCACATTTTGGAGAACAAACAAACCTTGAAATTAGCCAAAAAAGAAGAACACAATTAAATGATTATTTTTTATTTTATTTATTTATTGTATTGGTCATTTTTATGACACTTATAAACAAGTGTGTCCAGGCACCACAAGACAAGATGGGGGTTGGGCAAGGGAATCATGAATATAGAACAACAAAACACGGTTATATTGGCCTTGTGACAGTGCCAGGGGGAAGAGGGGTATAATGAACTCATGGTGGCAACAGAAAAGACAGACACAAGTGATCACAGTACACGGTTGTTTATTACATTGTATAAATGGGCGAGAAAAATGCCTAATCTAAACCTAAATCTAAAACGGGAGCAATCTCCGACCATCAAATAATAATAAGGCAGCCCTAGTGATGTCTTGTCAAATAAAAAAGGTCTAAACTAAAAAACAAACAAAGCAAGACAGTTAAGTTACAATGGTAGTGTGGGATAGTGTTAACAAGAAAATAAAGAAGTGTTTACAAAAATTATAAGTCAGGATGGTATAGTGACGTCTCCCTTTGACACGTTTTTAGCATGGGACAAGGCGGGCCTCTTGAGCACAGCACACAAATTAGCTTTTCCATCACATGGCTATCATTCTTCTCAGTGGTATCAGGATCTGCGGTGGTCAAGTCTCTTTACCCAAAGTCTCTTGCCTCTGATAGCCTGAAATGTTCAAAATACCAAAACAAAAGTTCCTTTCTGCATTTACGCTGGGTGATGACTTTTCACCCCTGGATCCCCGTCTTCTGGAATCAGACACTTCTGAGATGTTAGTCTCTCTGTGTCAGGTTCACTACAGATTTTTACTCAAACGATTTCACCCATTGTATTCACAAGTCTCAATGTCCGTTCAAACAATCTTTCACTGTGGTCTTCCCTCAACCAGGTTCACTCTAGACAACACAATGTTCACAGGGTTACTGTTCTCCACCATGCCTTGGAGGCATCCCTCAGCCAAGTTACATGTGCCTTCTGTCTAGTTCACTTGGCTTATTCACTGTGCAAGATTTACTTCCCTTAGCTTTCTTTCGCCATCCATCCGTCGGGTTCACACTTGCCTCCTCGCTAGGCCCCTTTGGTTCTTTCCCTCTTGAGTCTCGGTTTCAGCCCCCGGTCAGGATTCCCATACTTCACTGTTCTTGGGGTATTACCAACAACTCTGTTACACAGGGATTCCTCAGTCGGGTTCACATTTGCCTTGGCTTTTTATTCACTTTACTCAATGTCCGGACTGCAGCCCCCAGTCTGGCTTTCCACTGAAGTCACAGTCAGGCTTTCCATTAAAGCCCCAGTCAGGTTTTTTTTTTAAGTTGTGGGTCAAAGACTTTTGACTGTACAAGGGGTTTTTACTGGACTGTTGTATGGGCCACTTTGACCTCTTGCGAGGGACTCTCCTAGGGCCCTCTGGTACTTGTAGTTTTAACAAAAGGGGACCAAGCAGAGTCTTTCAATTGAATGCGCATGTGGTGCCGGACCACTATGCAGCTGGTCTTTCCCTGCAGGTTTTTAACAGTTATGTTACGTACAAAGTCTTTGTTCTTTAATTCACCTTATGTTGCAATTTGCATCCTTCGCTCATCACAGTTATGTTTTGCTATTGGTTCTCCCTCTGAGTCACTGGCTGTAATGAACCGCTAGGCGTTTCTTTTCTCCAGAGTCAAGGATGATACCACGGTAGCGAGCATCTCCTCCTGCCTTGGTAATCAGTGTAGGAGGGCTCTGTGCACCGTTTACATCTGGTACACCACACACTGGCTGTTATTCTCAGTCGTATAATTCCTTTCACAGAGGCTTCACGGTTCTGGGTGAAAAAGGTCAAGGGCACTTCTCTCCTTGTCGCCCTTTCGGTTCTAGTCGCCTTTCTCCTCCTCTTCAACTGCCGTCCTGGAATAGCTGACTCGGTGTGTGGTCTGCTTGCTTGTAGTGTGCTCTCATGCTCCACCTTTTATCCCTGTGGGGAAGGGAAAGGGCCGTCAGGTGTGCATGGTTAGTATCAATTGCATGGTCTGCCTGACCCTTGTATTGGGATATCTCAGGCAAATGGCTCTGGCGTTAGTCCGTTGTTTTCCATGGTGCAAGAAAATGTTTGTGTCATAAAAGGTGGTTTGGGGTAGAGCTTCTAAATATCCTACAGGGTATGATGGGGGAAGATTTGTTATAAAGAAGTGGGAACCGTGTCCCACTTCCACTCCTGAGGATCCCTCATCCAGGTGATCTTCCCGCCCTGGTCCACCCCCAGGAACTGGATCCAATAGATATGGCTGTTTCCTGGCCACCAGGATGACAGATCGCCGGGGACTGGTCAGGGAGACACCTTCAGGTTTCTCACAGGGGAAAGGGAGGATGAGTGTAGTGAGAAGGAAGGACCCCAAGTTGGGCTAGTCTGGGAAAAGGAGCATGAGGGCAAGTGCTAGCAAAGGATACAGGGGGGTTTGGTGGAGGTTGGTCTGGCCCCTGTATGACTCTGAAGGGACCAGTCCCCAGTCGCAGCGGCAGAGGGAGAGTTAGCAGGAGAGAGCTAAGGAAAAGGAGAAAAGCAATGTCTTGAGATGTTTTTGGAACTTTTGGAATTCCGGCTCAAGTCGGAGGGAGGAAGAGAGGCCTTTCCAGATGGAGGAGACAGCCGAGGAAAGGGATCTTCCTACCACTCTCTGCTTGGAGAAACATTTGACCTGCAGAAAGTTGGAGCCAGAGGACTGAAGGACTCTGGCCAGTAGGTATTTAGGGAGTGAAAGCTGGATGTTAAGAGGTCCCTGGCCCCAGACAGCCTTGCAGATGATGCAGAGGGTCTTGAATTTGATACTTGCAGTCATCGGTAGCCAGTGGAGAGATTTTAGGGCAAGAGAGATATGGTCCCTGGGCTTGAGGCCAAGGATAAGTCTTGCAGTCCTATTCTGGATTAGTTGGAGGGAGCGAAGGGAGGAAAGAGGCAGTTGAGGAAGAGGGTGTTTCAGTAGTCTAGCCTAGAGAGGACTAGGGCTCTGGAGACATTGAGCTTCTGGGGGAAGGTGAGGAAAGTTAGAATGGCCTGAGGAGTTGGAGCTGAAATTTGGACTTCTTGGCAAGGTCTGTAATGTGTGGAGAAAAAGAGAGAGAGGAGTCAAAGATGATCCCAAGGATTTTTGCCTCACAGGTGGGTGATGAGATGGGCACTAGGCAGTCTGGCCAGAGATTGGAGGGAAACAAGGAGCAGGCGTCCCAATGAGTAGGATCTCTGTTTTACTGGCATTAAGGCTGGGATCATTGGCAGAGCAACATGCCTGTATAGCAGTCAGGCAGTCAGGTATGAGGAAGGAGGAGGAGGAGGTATAGGTAGGGGATGGCAGCTTGAAGGAGAGCGGTGTGTTCTCTGAACAACCCTGGAAAGGAGGGGTGAAATTGGAGATCGGGTGGGGCAGTGGGGCCAGGTAGATGTTGAAGAGCCATGGCAATAGGATAGAAAAAGATCCATTTGAACTTGGGGAGAGTCTGTTCGAACAAAGGAGGTAATCCATGCCAGTGACCTGTCCCTGATGCCTAGGGTATCATGGAGATGGTTTATGAGGATGGAGTGGTTGGCTGTGTCAACAGCAGAAGAGATATCAAGGATGGTCAGAACAGAGGGAGATAGGAAATCCAGGATGGAGAGTAGGTCTTCACGGGTGTTCCGGAGAGCATTTTCCATGCCTCTGGCAGCCCTAAAGGCAGACTGGTGGTGGTGAAGTCAGCCAACCAATTCGGTGTGGAGGATCAGTTGGAGAATGAACAGCTTCTCTATGAGTTTGCCCAAGAAAGGGGTGATAGAGATAGGGCGATAGTTAGCCAGGCAAGAAGTGTCAGCAGATGGCTTTTTTAGGAGAAGGTGCACCAGAGAGTGCTTGAAGGATTGGGAGAAGGAGCCAGTGGCAAATGAGTGGTTGCAGAGGTCAACCAAGGCTGGAGCGAGAGTGGCAATGTTGTCCTTGTTGGTTTTGGTGGAGCAGGGGAGCACCTGTTTAGAGGAGACCTTCCTAGAGCTGACGACTCTAGAGATCTCACTGGGTGCAATGGGAGAGAAAGTGTAGAGTATGGGGCAAGGAGGGCGAGGGGGGCAAGGGAAGCAAGAGAGGGGATCAGGTGGGAGCAGATGACAGAGAGGACAGGATGTCCAAAGATTCAAAGGAGAAGTGGTTGGCCAGTGCAGAGCAAAGGGCCTGAAAGGAGGGAGGGGAAGAGGAGACTGCAGTAGGATTGGCAAGTTCCTTGTAGATTTTATAGTTCAGCCATGTTGTTGGTGCCTCAAGAGATACGGGCTTGAACAAGAGCCCACTTCTAGGAGCAGATGGACAGACGGTATTGCCTTTGAATTAGGCCAGTTTGTCAGAGGATGAACTAGATGGCTGCCAATTCCATTCTGCAACTTTGCACTTGTTTTTCAAAGAGGCTAAGTCAGAGTCATTCCAGGATTTGCATTCAGAGGCAGGCTTCATGCAGATCCTCATGATAGGGGCAAGGATGTGCAGGGTGTTGGAGATAGAGATGGAGATTAGCAAGAACTGAGTCAGAAGGAGAGTCTAATTAAGAGGGTGGAGGAGGGAGGAAGAAAGAGGCAAATGCAGCGACTGACACACGCTTCATTGGTCGAATGACAGAGAATGAGACTGGCAGTGCGGATGAAGGCAACAAGGGACAGGGAAGGTCAAGGTGGGAATAGAGGAGAGAGTGGTCAGACCAGGAGAGAGGTATAGTGAGAGGGACACCTGTTGAGATGAGAGCATCAAGGGTGTGCCTGGCCGAGTGGGTTGGGCCGGAAGGAAGGATAGAGAGGGAAAGAGTGTTGCAAAGGTTGTGGAAGAGAGCAGTGGCCCCATCAAAAGAGTTGAGATGGAAGTTGAAGTACCCAAGGAAGATAAGTTTGGGGGAGGGGGCCGGAAGGGAGGAGGACATATCAGCCCATTCTGAGAGGAAGAGGGAGGACTGTCCACGGGGCTGCAGATGGTGGCAAGAGTAAGAAAGAAAGTAGGTGAGAAAGACAGCCTGCAGACTAGGCTTACAAAGGATGAGTAGGTTTGAATGGGGATGATGGAGGCACAAACCCACTCAGTGAAGATCAGAGCCACTCCACCACCTGCTTGGGATGGCCTGGGATTTGACAGGATCTTGTAACCTTCAGTGAGAAAAGTATCAAAAGCAGTGACAGAACTGGCCTTGACCACGTCTCAGTGAGAGCAAGGACGTCAAGGTCAAGGTCTTCAAGGAGGAGACAGATGTCAGAGGAACGTTTGATAGTAGACCGCAATTTGAGGGTGGCTAAGTGAATCTGGTTGTCCCCTTTAAATCTGACTCTAATCTTTCTTTTACCTATCACATTTCCCTTACATCCCGCTCTTGTCGCTTTAACTTGCACAACATTTGCAAAGTCCATCCCTCTCTTACTTTTCATGCAACTAAATTGCTTATTTCTTCTCTTAGATTTTCTCGACTCTTCTATTGCTCTGTTATGCTTTTTGGTCTTCCTTCTTCTCATGTTGCTCCTTTGAAATCTAGTTATCATTCTTCCATTCGTGAACTCTGGCTGCTTTCTTACTCTGACTCTATTTCATTTTTGCTTGCATCTCTTGGATGGTTACCTTTTCAAGCTTAACATAAATTTCATTTTCTCTGTTTAGTTTTTACATCTCCCTACGGGTTAGCCCCAGGCTGTCTGGCTGTTCTTTTGTCATTCTATACTCATTCTCGTTCTCTTCGCTATTCCTCTCATTTCAAGTTGACTCTCCTCCGCCCACCTTGCGCCCAGTCTCCCTTTCATTCGTTTGAGCTTCTTGCTCCTCTTCATTGGAACCTTCTTCCATTTTCCCTTCGATCTACCACTATCTTTTCCCTTTGATCTATCACTTTCTATTATCTTTTTCGGGTCTCTTTGAAAAACCACGTATGTCACTATCCTTGATTGTTTGCTTTCGGATTTGATATCTGAATTAATCTATATCAATCATTTTGTACCATTGTTTTTTTTTAACTATGTACAGCGCTTTGGATAAAAGCGCTTTATAAGATTCAATAAGATACAAATACATAATAAAATACAAATACAAATTAAAATATTTGTGAGGGGGCGCACAGGTGGGGGCCACCACTGGGGGGAAGGAGTATGATGGAAGGAGGGATGGAAGGAGATGGAGGGAAGTTGAAGAGAGAAGGAAGACACCTGTCAAGAAGGCAGAGGTTGGGCTGAGAGCACTGGGCAATGATAGTGTAATTATGATATATATTAATGGTGCATTTGGAAGATTTAAAGTGCGCCAAGAGCACTTCCCATCTGATGCCACCAGTAATGGCAGAGTAGGCAGAGAATGTGAGAGGACAGAGACCATATGGGGTTACATAGGTTAGAAGTAAGGAACGGCAAAGAGAATGTCAGTGATAGTCTGTCTAGAGGAGACATTGATGTAGGTGTCTGCGATGGGCAGACCAGGTTTGGAACTCAGGAATGTCTTTTTTAGTTTCTTCCTTGCAGACTTTGTGTGAGAGAGGGAGGATAGAAGATGGAGAAACAGTTAGAGAAGATAGGAGAGACAGAGAGTGCCATGGGGCAGAGAAGAGTAGGAAGGGGGAGCAAGAGGATAGCAGGGGAGCGGGTCAAGCACTATGCAACAGTAGGATTACACCAGGCGGCCAAGCAGACTGAGATTATTGAGCACGTTGGAAATGCCCAGATATACCGATCAGTTAACCAACTGGACGCACACCTAAATTAAATTGGATTTTAGCAATAAGCAGTAAATGCAGTACAAAATGGTGGTGCATGCATAGTTGGAAGTACACCACGGAAAAGAAGAGTTATTAGCAGCTTTAATCCACTTTGTATACACCCTCTCATGTTTTTTTTCGGCAATTATTGAATTGCTTGGAAGATGAAAAAGGCCAATTGCATAAGGAAAGCCTATCTCCTAATGATCGTGTCATAGCTAGTGTCATGGCTGTTTACTGTAAGTGTTGCATTTCATTTGTGAAAATGAAAGCACAGCGGACTTATTGAAAGGAATGTCTTAATGGAAGCCTTTACATTCAATTAGCCCTATCACAGGCAACATTAGACGTAATTAGCATAAGAAACATGGTATTAATTACTGCTTTAGACGTATAGAGTATGCCTGCTAATGTGCTGATAAAATGCGTTAAATATTAGCCGGGCACTGAAATCTTAATATTATCAGTCTCAAGTCAATGCTGCTTCTGTATTATGCTTTTTAGATGCTTTAAACCAAGACCTGTTTATGCACACAGCGGCGCCAAATAACAGATGAAATTCATAACATACTAGTGAGAGTAAAATAAGCCAATTTCATCTAAGCCACACGTGCCTCAGGGTCACCAAGTAGCCATTCCTGGAAGTTCGCCTCTGGTTCAGAACTCACTGAGCAATGCAATGTTGGTATGTTATAAGTTCAGACATGCTTTTGCACCTGAAAATGGTCTTTGTCTTCTAAGACAGCTGCGTATGCATAGTTTCACCAAACCAAGAAAGACAGCCTTATCTAAGAAGCAGGCAACCACATATGCATGTCACCCATCCACCCCCCATTAGGGATCGGCAGCTCTGTATAGTAGGACATCCTTGTGGCTGGAGCATTAACAAACACCATTATGGTGGGTTTAGTGTCTCACCAATCACAGACCAGTTCAGTTGCGAATAGTTGTTTGTGCTGGTAGTTTCACATTATCATATTACTGAATTGGCTCAGGGTGACTTGTAGATGATGCTGTTCAAGATTAAAGCATGTACAAAGCATCGTGTGCATTCAATGCATGACCAATAATTAGCCTAACCATTTTCAAGACAATTAATTGCCTAGGAAATTGGTAAAATAATGATTGTTCATGCATCTAAAGTACACAAGGCTTTCGACATGTTTTAAACAAAGACTTATTTATGGACATACAGGGTAATTCATAGAATCCAGCACACAAGTGGCGCACAAGGCTGGCGCACAGTGTGCACGTGTGACAGTCTGCGCCAGCCACGTGTGCTAAAATCCATTTCTGCGCACAGCGTATTCATGGATTTGAACATCCCTAACCAGCCGTGGCACAGAGTGGTGCAGCCACCCTGCAGCAGCGCCAGATACGCCCCCAACCCCTCCCCGTGCGCCATGTACAGCGCACAAATCCCGTACATGGCGCACAGGCCCCAACCACGAAAACTCCCTGCGCACCCCTCCGAATAAACGTACCCCGCTGCGCGGGGAGTTACACATGCGATTGGCCGTGTGCGAGTGGGGTACATGTATTACTGGTGTGCGTGGGAAGAGTCACACACGATTTGGCCTGTGCGAGCACGGTACATGTATTTCGGGGGTGCGCAGGAAGTTTCACACGCGATTGGCCCTGTGCGAGCAGGGTACATGCATTTCGGGGGTGCGTGGGAAGTTTCACACGCGATTGGCCCTGTGGGAGCGGGGTACGTGTATTTCGGGGGTGCATGGGAAGTTCCACATGCGATTGGCCCTGTACGAGCAGGGTACGTGTATTTCGGGGGTACGCAGGAAGTTTCACACGCGATTGGCCCTGTGCAAGCAGGGTATGTGTATTTCGGGAGTATGCGGGAAGTGTCACATGCGATTAGCCCTGTGCGAGCGGGGTACATGTTTTTCAGGGGTGCGCGGGAAGTTCCACACGCCATTGGCCTTGTGCGAGCAGGGTACGTGTATTTCGGGGGTACGCGGGAAGTGTCACAAGCGATTGGCCCTGTGTGAGTGGGGTACGTGTATTTCAGGGGTGCGCAGGAAGTTTCACATGCGATTGGACCTGTGCGAGCAGGGTACGTGTATTACTGGGGTGCGTGGGGAGTCCCACATGCGATTGTCCCTGTGCGAGCGGGGTACGTGTATTACTGGGGTGCGCTGGAAGTTTCACATGCAATTGGCCCTGTGCTAGTGGGGTACGTTTATTACTGGGGCCCACAGGAAGTTCCACACGCGATTGGGCCTGTGCGAGCGGGGTACATGGATTTCGGGATGCACGGGAAGATTCACACGCGATTTCGCTGTCAGAGCGGGGTATGTGTATCCAGTGGGGTGTGTGGGGAGTCCCACACATGAATTGGCAGTGTGGGTCCTCCCAGGTGTGCCCTCTAAGCCCTCCATGGCCCCTGCAGGCAACCCACACCACAGGGGACTACCCTGCACCCCTGGCCATGTCCCGCAGGCAGCCCATCCACCATGGGCATGCCCCCCAGCCAGCCCACATGTCACCTTTCACTAGTGTCCCCCAGCAGCCCACCCACCGAGCATTGACGGGCACCTGCCAGCAGGCCCCGACTCATGTCCCTCAGCACCCCCACCCAGCAGTGAGCCTCAGGCCCTGACTCATGTCCCCCAGCACCCCCACCGCCCAGCAGTGAGGGCACCTGCCAGCAGGCCCCGAATCATGTCCCCCAGCACCCCCACCCACCAGCAGTGAGGGGCACCTGCCAGCATGCCACGACTCATGTCCCCCAGCACCCCCACCCCCCAGCAGTGATGGGCACCTGCCAGCAGGCCCCGACTCATGTCCCAACAAACAACATGTCCTAACAAAACAGACCCATGTCCCTAAAGCCAACCCTAATCCCCCTTACCCCCAATCCAAGCATGCAACCATCCACAGAACCCACTCCCAAATTACCCATGCCATGATAGTCGAAATGAACCACCATGCCCATGCAGGAATGCACAACGTAGCCACACAGTGGCAACACGTGACTGAGGAAATGTTCAATGAGACATGCACAAAACCAATTACAGAATACAACACCAATTCAGAAGTAATTAAACATTATTAAAAACTTAAAGAACTGACTTGGAGGAATAGTAAAAAGAAAATCAATGTACAATGACCGATGTAAAAAAAAATATTGTAAATCCAATGAAGTTAAAAAAAAAGAAAAATCATGTAAAATAAAAAAGTGGTCCATTGCCAATGTCCATAATAAAAACATAATCCAAATAAAAAATAACCATTGATCCATGGGAATATAGAAAAAGAAAGTATGTACAAGTCTGCAACTATATACAATGTAAGTCCAAATGGTCCATGATCCACAAACAAAAGGAAACCTACTAAAAAAAAAGCCCTGTGAAGAAAATACTATATACATACGAAGTGAAGCAATGTCCATTAACTCCAAATTAAAAGAAGAACAAAGGAAACCTAACACTATGTAACTATATACAATGGCGGCAGGCAAGTCCTGTGGCTCACTCTGTGATGTCCCGGGCCAGGGCATCATCGAACTCCATGTCAATGTCCCGGAGGCGGGCCTCTGCCCTGGCCCCGAGGACTCGCAGGGATGCACTCATGGCCTGCTCCAACTCCCTGCGAGTTGCCTCAAGGCACTCTGCCCGCCTCAGCGCCCGACGCATGGAGAACTCTGCCCTGACCATGGTGAGCCGCGCCTCTTCCACCGGCTGCCGCTCCGCATCTATGCGCTGGCCCAACCGCAGCCACACGGAAGAAACTCCCATTCCAGGGTTCTCCTGCCCTCTGGCCGATGACTGCCTCTCTGATGTCGATGGCCCTGAGCCATCATTGCTCCCACCTAGAGCCTGCTGCTGTTGCTGCTGTCCATGTGCCCTGTCCGATGGTCTCCAGTTGTTGGGGTGTCCACCCCTGCTGGACCGCCGACTCCCGACTGTGGCATGGATGGGATCTACACCAAGCTGGCTGTGTTGGTCAGGCCAGGTCCACAGGGGGCCCTGGTGGAATCTGGGCCGGAATACGGCAGGGAGAACGACTGGCGCATAGTCTCCACATGTAGGAACCCACCGACCAGGGCCCCTCCCAACAGTGCCACATCACGACGCTGCTCTTCGTGATGGCGTGCGTGCTCCGCCCAGGAAGCACGCACGTCATCACGAATGTCACACGTGCGCAATACGACACCAACCAGGACGGAGCCCATACGGTTGTGGGACCCCTCGTCCATAGGTAGTGGAGAGGCAGATGACGTTGCACTCCCCCCTACCTGCGGACGGGCCTGGGACGGGGCATCCCTGCTGGTGCATGGTGGTGCAGTCACAGGGTCAAGGACAGCAACATGCACAGGCCCCTCCGCGGTGGCCTGTGCTGCCTCCTGACCCTGGCCCTGGACTGCACCACTTGCACCAGTGGTACTACCCCCACTAGGCCCCATGTGCGGCTCAATAGCAGGCTCCTCCTCCTCCTCTGTGGAGACCACCAACCTGGATGTCTCCACACTGTCTTCCACCATTGCAAGCCCCTGTGGGGACTCACCCAGCCATTCCGCTACAGCTGTAGTGCAGCCGCGGCACCAGCCCCCTCGCTCCTGGATGATGGCAATTCCTGGGAGGGTGGCTGGGCCTTGCGTCGCCACCCAGTGGAGGCATCCCCGCTGCTTGGCTCCACAGTGCCGTCTCCGCCCTCTTCTTCACTTGATGCTGCGTAGAGGGAGACATAGAACACAAGCATCAGGATACAGTACAATATTCCTCTAGACAGGAAGTAATAACACATGAGTGGCACTGTCAAATGTCACTTCCATCCTGTCCCTCCACAACACATGGGTGAATGCACGCAACACACATGCAGAAACAGTCCTGGCGCCTGCAATCAACATCAGCATCCATGTACAAGGGCCTCTGTTAACCAAAATGTTGCCTTCAAACTCACATCCATCATGGCTCACACTGATCCGGGGCTACGTGTTACAGGACCCTCATCTGGATGTTGCTCATGCTGCCACGGCCCCCTCCGCCGGGCGCCGGGCCTTGTAGAGGATCCTGGACCTCAAGTCCTCCAAGCGCTTCTTGACGTGCTTGATGTCGCGAGTTGCCACCCCCTCCACGTTGATGGCAACCAATGCGTCCTCCCAGATCCTCGACCGTCCTTCCTGGCGCGTGATGTTCCGAAGAGGGCATCATAATGCCCCAGGACATGCTCCACAAGGACACCAACTTCCTTCTCACTGAAGCTGGTGGCCCTCTGCCTCTCTGACTGGGGGTCGCCAGTAGTCTCAGATGGTGTTTGCCCATTGGCAACAACTGACATGGCGACCCCCGAGGCAGGTGTGGGTGGGCAACTGGTTCCTGGGGCTGGGCTGTGGAGCGATGGTATCCCAGTCGGGAGTCTTCCGTTCCAGCAGGGGTGGACACAGCAACTGGACCCCTGCAGATGGCTGACGTGCAGGCACCAAATAGCAGGGCACGTGGGCAGCAGGCAGGCAGGCAGCAGCAGATGGCTGGTGGGAGCGTGCTCGGGGCTCTTGGGGGCAGGAAAATGGCCTTTTGGGCAGGAGCTTGGTGTTCCGAGTGTTTTCGCGTGGCCAGCTTGATACGGAGTGATTTGGCACGTGAAAAAATTGCACGTCAGCGTGTAATTCGAGGAAAGGCCCTTAGCGCGTAAGCGTGTCTGTGATGTTACGCACGCAGGCGTTGCCCACAACACGGGTGCATAGTGAATAAGCACATGAGAAAACTGCACGTCACCGTGCTATTGGAGGAAAGGGCCTTAGCGTGTAAGCGCGTAAGTGACGTTTCACGGGTGGGCTGGCTTAAAAGGTACGAGTATCACGCTATTTCCTTTTATGTGCTTTTTGTGGAGAGCGAGCAGGTGTATCTTGTACTTCATGTCGGTTCACACGCGATTACTTCACAATGTTTCCAGTTCATACTCCCTGTTTCCGCAGACTGCGTTCTTTTCTTCTTTTGGTGGGGGTGTTGCCAACGCGCACACACGCATCTTTTTCATGTTCTTTTTCAAGGGAGACGGTGAGACGCACATGTATTTTCCAACTGTGGTTGCCCCTGTGTGTCGCGTACCACTTTAGAGGTCATTGTAGGCTGCATGTAACACGCATACGCTTATTTTTGTGTTTCTGGGTGCCACAGCGTAGTGCGGGTTTATTTTTCCACGCACGTGGTCTACCAGGGGTTGTGTGCACATGTGCTTTTGTTTTTGGGGTGCCTGTGCATTGCGTGACCCGTCATCTTCCCCCAGGGGTCACATACAGCCTTGCTAGAGCACTAGGGTAAGAATTCCATCTAGTACCCTACCCCTTTCACCCCAATTGCCCAGGACAATTGTTTACTGCAACTCCCATACGCACAACAACATCAGTGCCATGGTTGGGAGGCGACCAAGCAGTAAGGGAGGCAAAGGTGGCCGACCTCCAAAAGGTGGGTGTGGTGGGTGTGGTGGGCATGTAGGGGACATGGCCAGGATTTGCAGGGTGCCCCTAGAGCCGCGTGTGAGGAGGACCAATCGGGGACACCCATGCCCCCCCCCCAATGGTTGTGGGAAACGTAGATGACACCATCCCAGCTCAGCCCTTGTTGCACCGGCCCATTTTGGCACTTGAACCGGCACAGGATGACTCCCAGGCTGACTTCCAGGTCAGCAAGTCTAAGCCACGTTTGGCAGTGAAAGTTGCTATCACCAGGCCACATGGATCTGGGGCAGTAACGTCATCTGTTGCCCCAAGTAGCCAGGGTGGGGAGGCTGCAGGGTCAGCTGCAGCTCAATCTACCCCAGCTTCGAGTCTCCCAGCTGGGGCAGTTTCGGTCCAGGTCCATCAAACCGACATTGGCCCTGCCAACATCACCCTGCAGTCAATGCCTGCACCAAGACCTATGGTCATTGAGCCTTTACAGGCTTCTGTTACCCAGTCCACCTGCGCTTCTGCCCCTACTGACCATAGCGGCGTAAGCCACTCAGGATCCGCACCACCTTCCAAGAAGAAGAAGAAGGGTGCTCTGGCACTACAGGCTGAGACCCCAGACACGGCTACACACTCCGGCACGTCAAGGAAGCCTAGCTTTATGACGCCGAACTTGATGCACTTTTGGCCTATGTGTCGGCACATAGCCGCAAAATGGTGGTGACTGCAGGGTGCAAGACCACACCTGGTCAACGTAGGGCAGACTGGCAGACCATCGCGGACCACATTAGTGCCCTTGGATTTGTGAGGCGCACAGCTGATGATTGCTACAAGCGGTGGAATGACCTGAAACGCAGAGCAACAAGCTGGCTTCCAATCATGCCTCTATTCTGGTGACTGGTGGTGGGTCTCCACCAGAGGACAACCAACTCACTGAACATGAGTCTGTTGCTGGAACCTTCGTCACAGATCCAAGGTGTGGGAGACCTACCAGATTACGAAGCATTGTCCGGTGAGTGCCCATGCATGTGTGTTTAATCCATGTGTATATTGCATGGGTGATGTGTTCAGATTGAGTGCCAGGTGAGGGTGTGTAGTCCTGTGTGGTATGGGTCACCCATGTGCTTCCTCCAAACATTCAGCGGCCTTGGATTTGGGTATGACAGTATCCCTTCTGACCACAGTAGCCAATTAGTGCAACATTACTGCAGTTGCCCTTGAACTGTCATTTTGCAACAACATTGTTCAGATTTTTTCAGGGTTCATTCAGCCTGATTGTTTCAATTCTCCCATTTTTGCAACACATTTTTCAGCCCTAATGCCACATATGTGACATGCTTCTGTCATTGGTTACACCCCACATTGGGCCACATTTATTACCTTGTTATGGGAATGATTAGACCATTCAGGCTGATTGAGTAAGGGCCTGCTCACAAAACATTTTGGGGCCTGTTTGAATGTGGAACAAGATAGTTTTTTCGTGTCATGTTGAAGTGACCAACCATTGATGTATCCATCTGCATGCCATCACTGTATTATTGTACACTGGATGTGTTGCAGTGTGTGGCAGCATGCCATCACTGTATTATTGTACACTGGATGTGTGGCACATGCATATTTTGTCACACTATTTTGCACTTTTCATCTCATCATGTCCATCTCACATGGATGGGTGACAGTACTCATTCACTGACATATGGCTGTACTTGTCAAATGCACCATGGCTATGCTATATGCCATCTATGTGCTGGCATGTGTCATTTATGTGTATTGGACATGCCACTCACAGGCTAATGTGTGATGCCAGTGCTACCCAGCATGCAGCAAATGTGTTGCTTTTCCATCTTGGTGTCCTCAGTGTCTGCTTTGTGCCTCCCCTTCCAACTCATTGACAGTGCATGCATGCCAGGGTTATAGTCATGTGGGATATGTGTAATTCATGTACTGGATCTCTGGCTTGTCAGGCCTATGTGTGTGCTATGGTGCTCATGCCTGTTTCCATTTGTTGTCTTTCATGTTTTTGCAGGTGATGACACACTTGATGCTGTTGAGGTGGAGGAGATGGTGCAGACCCAGGAGGAATCTCAGCCACAACCGGGCACCAGTGGAGGACGTGGTGTGGTGGTGGGTGAAAACCCAATCTTACTGCAGACCATACTGTCCAGGGGTGTCTCTGGTTGCACCTCCCCAGACCTCTATGATTCAGCTGCTGAATCGGATGATGAGACTTATGTGCTGTCGCAGGTGAGTGTTTCTGGCAGGGATTCTGTTCTGTCCAACCCTCCTGCACCAGGGGTAGAACCCTCTGTGGGGATGTCAGTGTTGGTAAGTCCGCCTTTGGCGGTTAAGGATGCAGGTTCACACTCCACAACATCTGATCCTGTTCCTGGGCCAGCAGATCAGAGGGGGAATGCAGTCCTGCAGCCTCAGGCAGTGCCAGCACAGCAAGGTGCAGACCGCCTTGCCCCAAACTGGTGTGGTGCCTGCCGATGCGGTGGCCTTAAGCCACCAGGCAATACTGTATGGGAAAACTCCTGGTACAGTATACCAGCACAACAGGGAGCATCGGTTGAAATGATGGCTCAGGCAATGGAGAGGGTGGCCACTTCCATTCTCCCCCCTGAAAGGCAGATGGAGCCACAACAGCAGGCAACAGACTCCATTTGCCAATCACACAGGGAAGACATGTTGGCATCCAACAGGGACCGACGGGCGGCACTGGACACTCTGCTTGAAGCCATATCTCTAGAGTCCCAGGGCTCCAGGGAAGCCCTGAGGTTAGAACTCCATTTCCTCAAGGAGAGTCTGGTTGAACTTGAGGCTTCCCCAAATTTTAGGGCAGAACAGCAGCTGGAGCAGCTCACACGTTCGCTCTCAGCTGAGCTGCAGGCAACCCGTAAGGAGCAGCGGGCATCACTTGAGGCCATGCGTGCAGAGATGCAGGCAACCCGTGAGGTGCTGCATGGGGATCTACGCACTATCATCCTCCAGAATCAGACCTTCAAAACCCTCATGTTTGCTGCCATGGAGGACCATACCAGGGCTTTGCGTGGGCTGCCGCCCACAGCACCACCGCCTCCTGATGCAGCAGCAGAGGGTGAAGAGAGCGACAGCAGTTCTCCCACATTGGCGTAGCCGTGCAGGCCATGAGCCCATGGAGGTATTTTTTTTTTTTCGCAAAATCCACGCAGGTGGATGTTGGTGTGCACCTTGACCTGGAACCTCCTGGGTAACCCCCCCCGGCCCCCACATGGCCATTTTTGATTTCTTTTTGTTTTTGTTTAGAGTGTGTTGCCCTGTGTGGCTCCTGTGGGCATCCACTGTGTATTCCTTCTGGGCACATGCAGGCTTGTCCTGTGTTTGGGTTAGAGGCTTGGGTTCCTGACACACACACCCCTCCTGCTTCCCCTTTCCATGAGCTTGCAAAGGGTGTGACCAAGTGACAGTGACATTGGGCTCCCATGAGCTGTGTGGGCAGTTTGTAGTCAAAACTGTGTGTACATGCCTAGTGGTGATTGTTGTTGTATTGAACACTGCATGGTGCATTGATATGTGCTTGTGCATCCATGTCTTCCTCCTTATTCACAGGTACCTTCTTCATGTCTTCACAGGGCGGTCTCCTTTGCAGATGCAGTTCATGTTGTATGCAGTACACTGACACATTTGCCTGACAACAACACTCTGCAGTTGGAAGGGGTCGATGTGCTGGCTTATTCAGGTTGTAAGACTTGCACTACTTTGATTTTGTACTGTCATATTTTGGCAATGTTTCATCCAGTGCTGCTGTATTGTGTTGCTGGTAAGTATTTGCTCATGTGTGCTCTTTGTTATTGATTACTGGGAGCATATTGTCTGTGGCCTGTTTCCATTTGGGACAGTGCACGTTGTGACACTTGTGTCATGTGTTGTGCATTCCTTTGTTTGCTTTCACATTGCATGACATGCCATGGTGTGTTGGGTAGCGAAGATGGGGAGGGGTTGGGTGATATGGCAATATTTTCATGTTGTATTTTGCAAGGGGATAGTCATTCATGCAGCATAAATGTGTGTCTTTTTGTGACACAGCATTGGTTGTCTTTCGGTAGGTAGGGATGCACACAATGTAACACTTCCAGGTGACCAATCTCAGGCTGGTATGGTTGTGACAGTTGTCTGTCCCTTATGTCATCATCATTGATTGTCAGCTGGTATGTGCCAGGGCTGTGTGCACTCCACAGGGGTGTGATTTTAGGTTAAGTAATTAGCCACCAGCTGCGTACGTGCTGCCTCACCACGTGCCCTTGCCCCTCCCATGCGCAGCGGCCGTGCATGTGGTTGGGGATGTGGGGGCACCACCATGTCCACCAGCAGGCCCCGGCGGGTTGCAACGTTGTGCAGGACACATGCTGCCACTATGATCCTGCACACTACTGGGGGCGCGTATAGCAGCTGCCCACCAGAGCGGTCAAGGGAGCGAAAGCGTGACTTGAGTGCTCTGAATGTGCGCTCCACTATGCCCCCGGTTATATGGGCTGTGTTGTATCTTACCTCGGGTGGTGTGGTGGGGTTCCGAATTGGCGTCATCATGTGGGTGCACAGAGGGTAGGCACTATCCCCTGGGGAGGTGATGATGGGTATCATTAGTGAGGTTATGACATTACTCAGTATCTGACATGCATGCATGTGCAGAGGCCTTTATACCCACCAAGCAGCCATGTCATGTATCGTCATGCCGCCCAGATTCTAGGTCCCGGTTTAGGGGTGACATTCTGAAGATGAAACTGTCATGGATGGACCCTGGATAGTTGGCATATACTGAGGTGATGATTCCCTTGGCATCACATACTACCTGCACGTTGATGGAATGCCTGTGCTTGCGGTTTCTGTAGATGTGCTCAGTTGCCCTGGGAGGACGCAGAGCCACATGGGTGCAATCAATGGCACCTAGCACTTTGGGGAAGTGTGCCACCGCAAAAAAAATCCTGGATGGCAGCCTGCCTTTCTGCAGGTGTTCTGGACAGGTATATGTGTCTGCGGACTGAAGAGCGTGCAGTCATGATGGCCAACACCTGGTGTATGCTGCGTGACTGCGTGGCCTGTGACACCCCCCCACTATGGCACTTGTCCGCTGAAATGAACCAGTGGCCAAGAAGTGCATTACATTGAGCACCTTTTCCAAGGGCTCAGTGCTTGGGAGCACAGGGTGGGTGATGTGAGGTCATCCTCCCACTCACTCACCAGGTCGAGTATTATGTGAGGTGGAAACCTGTACCTCCAATACACCTGGTCATCAGGCATCCCAAAAAGGCTGTTCCTGGGTGTAAAAATTCTGGGCCTGACTATCCTCCTCCTCCTGCGGTGTCCCACGGCCACTGCTGCAAGGAACTGTATATTCATCTTAGCGTCTGAGCTTGTTTGTTGTTTGCGCGCACTTTTATGCTGCGCAGGGCCGCGTATGCCTGCTTCCCGCTGGTGTACGTGTTTCCGGATTAGCGCGTCTTTTTTGGCGCACGCGTTTCCCCTGTTCGATTCCATGAATACGTGTTGTAGGCGTGTGTGTGGGCGTTCCGTGCATTTAACTCCTGTACTTCCCCCGTAACGGCCACATTTTCACGCGTCGTTCCCCATTCCGCGTGTTACGCCCCATGTTCCGCCCCCTTTTGTTGTGTGCGCCGGGCTATGTGCGCTTTCGCTGTGTGCGTAGCGCATGCCGTTTGATGACGTGTGAGCCCGCATTCTCCACGCAGGATTTTAGCGCACATCCCAGGATTTACACGTGCACGCACTTCCATGAATCTATGTGCGCGGCTTTTGCACGCTTGCGCTGTGATTTTCACACTTACGCTGCGATTTGCACGCTTTTGCACGCTTGCGTGGAGATTTTCGGCGCACATTAATTCCATGAATCGGCCTCATAGTGCGGCAAAATAACAGAAGAAATTCACAACATAATAGTGAGAGTACAATAAGCTAATTTCAGCTAAGCCACGCATGCCTCAGGCCCACCCAGTAGGCAACCTGTTGTTTTTGCATCCTGCCATTTTTAAAACAAAATTCAATTTATTATAAGTGCCCGCCCCCTAACCTATCCATGCCTACCTTTGCCATTCTAGAGTATTCACTTTTTGTGGTCTTTAACACGGCTGCTCTGGTGCACACACACATTAGCCACTAGCAGCACTTGGCAGGAGATGCTGTATGCTTACTACTCTTTCCATGGAGGTGGGAAGCAGGCAGCGGATGTTTCTCCACAGCTCGTTGACCTTCTCGTTGCAGCCCCTGCTCAGTGCTGCTGGCTGTTCATCAGCCTGCAACAGGAGGCAGGAAGTGCTAGTCCGTTTACCTTGTACTCCAAAGGAGATGGGAACAAGAGGGTGGCCACGTGTCTGCGAGTAACCAGAGTGGATGGAGAACAGTGAAAAGTCTATTGTAGAATTTTTTGTTATAACAAGTTTTGTTGTTGTTGCAAAAAAAAGTTCACAACCTATGAAACATATCTCAAAAATGAAAAGTCAGGTTTAGCAGGCCTTTGTATACAATCATCTCTGTAGAAGTGAACTGTTCCAGGGGTAAACGGGGGAGATAATAAGAGGCACATTCAGGATATCCACATATTTACATTGCTTCCCAGATAGATTCTGGGTAGCCATATTCCGTGATGTGGAATCTTACCTTTGTGATGGCATTACATATCAGTATTTCAGTTTATACCCATTGGATGCCTGCTGAAATGCAACTGATCATCCAGATATTTTGGAACCAGCACCCACATCCAAATCATGGCATCTCTATTAGAAGGCATATCACATGTTGTTGAACAAAGAGAACCCCAAAGACATAACGCAGCACACCAAGTTCTGCCATGTTATATAAAATGTACACAGGTTTGGTGCCAATTTCCTTGCTCCCAGGTGACACTCAACACATCTGCCCATATTACTTTTTTCTCTACCGAGTTTTCCCACTTACTAACATACCCCCATCTAAAATCTGCCGCCTGACACTACACAGACAAATCACCCCATATATCTACCTCAGGCATATCAGTTACCATGTCAATATTAACTGACCTATGAATACACCAAAGACTTTGGCTCCACACCACCACACCAGCATCCAACACAGACTGGTGGGATTTGCCTTGGCAATCACATGGCCCGCAATAGATGAGAGGATTGCGGAAGCATAAGTACATCCAATCCAGTCATGGTTCAGAATATATTGTACTGCTCAAGTCTATGAAGTGCTAAAGCGTACTCCCTCTGAGTACACTCAAATGATAACTAAACCTGCCATTATGATATATCCGAAGGCTATCAGTATATTTGACCTACGGGATGACTTTCTGCATTTACACACACACACACACACATTCTCTCTCTCTCTCTCTCTCTCTCTCTCTCTCTCTTTTAAGCAAGCATACCAGAGAGCCCTCTATAATGCTTTATTTCATGTTGGATTGTGCGAAGGTTGTTTTCGGACTTGAGAGCTAGAATTGTTTGTTCCCATGATTCGATGTGAAGTTCGCCAATGTGCAGTTGTGCTAAGAATGAAAATATGCTAAACCAATTAGATTTAGCAAAGTACAATTTACGGAAACCAAAGCTTTCATAAGTATATTTGTCGAGGTTTATTGGTTACATTAAATGTAGCCTGGAATAAAAAAAAAACATGCATAATTCCATTTGCTGGGTTTGACTCACATTCAGTGCACGTGACATAGGGGGAAGTCTGTTATGCATTCGTTCCCCTTTGTTTGGAGGGCCAGGTGCAGCTTCTTTAATGAGGAGGAGGTGGCTTGCCTCTTCCTTGCCTTTACACCGGAGCGGTTGGAGGGTGAACCCTCGCCAAGCTAGTGTAGGGGAGGAGTGGTCCAAAAGACCCCCCCTTGCCTACATCCCCTCCCCAGGTGAGGGCCATGGCTCATTGGGCATTCCCTCAGACCACCCGGGCCCAGGTGGTGGAGGGTTCACCTGCTGAAGACATTGCCCACACGTATTGAATTTAGTTAGGCCTCAGACACCATTTTGTCTATCAAAGATGGTGTGAGCTCAGCGCACTGTAGCGCGGTCCCCACCCTCGGAGAGTTTCAATTATCCCTGTCGTCGCAGCACCCTGGCAGATCCGCTGTGAGCCTGTTCCCACGAACAAAACTGA
The DNA here is from genome assembly GCF_040938575.1 of Ambystoma mexicanum. Classification (NCBI taxonomy): domain Eukaryota; kingdom Metazoa; phylum Chordata; class Amphibia; order Caudata; family Ambystomatidae; genus Ambystoma; species Ambystoma mexicanum. Next base: position 946,567,864 of record NC_090927.1, on the reverse strand, counting down.
CATGAGCTAGCATAAGATACTAACACTGTAACATTTCACCGTCCACAGTGTATCACTGCTCCCAGCATGACCCGGTCAGCAAGGCCTGGGTGGTGGGGAGAACTGTACAATGCTCATCCGATGAAAGCAGAAAAATACCCAAATACGAATGTCAAAAACTACTTGCAATACGTGTATCCTTTCCATAAAACTACTTCTACTACAGAAACCTGTAAAAATTGTGTAATTATTGTATGCAACGCATGTTTACATGACACCACCAATGGAGGACCCACACCCCTGCAGGGGTGTGCGAATGGTAAAAAGCATTTCCGGGGAATTGTTCTCTATATGTATCATTGAAAACCGTACACCCCGCGGTCCCGCGCTATAAATGAACTAATGCTGCTAGAGTGCAGGGGAGGACACATGCAACTGTATATAAGGCTCGGGTGAAGAGACGCAGACAAATGTACCAGTCATGTATATATATATATATATATATATATATATATATATATATATATATATATATATATATATATATCTCTACAGCCCTTATATGCCATTACCACCACGTACAATGGCGGGTCTCGTCCTCTATGCCCCACCGACCACCCTACTACCTCACGTAATGCAAATATATATGCATGTTACTAAATGCTGTAGTTGTTAAAATATAATGTACTAGTAAGGTGCTTAGACTGGCTATATTCGAGAGACATGTAGTGAGTTGAAATGTATGTTTTCAAGTGATCCAAATGAGTATTATAAGGATGTTCAAATGTTTATGATGTTCTCATCGAAAGTCGGCAACACACGAGGAAAATACCTTTGCGAATATGTGCAAGGCCATTCCCCCCCCCCCACCCTGCAAAGTCTGCCAAATAAGAGAGCTAAGGCCTGCGCCACGCTGCTCCACCTCCCCCAACTAGGCTGGAGCCGCTTCAAAGATTTGTAGTCCCCGCTACAGCACCCAAGGCCACGGCCTGCCACCTGCATTATTTACAGCCCAGCAGTAAACCTCCGCTTGAATACACAAATCCAAGGCGCCCCCTCGTAAACCCCACAACCCCCCGGAACACCTCAGACTTATGACCCGGTACAACGAAGACACCCAATACATTGGTAACACACAACAGCCCATTTGTAATAACTTCTAACGAGACAGAAAGACATGTACCGCCCGTCCCATGCCCGGAGACTTAACCCCACGACCTATGGTACCGGTCAAACAGGACACTGGTAACCATGCACGGATAAATCACCATCAAACCCCTCACAAGGTGCATTCCTCCTGTGTTGCATTAACCTGTAGGATAACCTATTGATAGATTTACTAAAGGAGATATCATTGCAATGACTGAATGACTGCGGTGTGCATGGCATAGGGCAAATAAGTCAGGAGAGGACATTCATCTCTGACACTGGCCACAATGGCACAACAACACCGCCCGGATGAACTCAGCTGACCTGCCAGGCCCAGCCCAACCCACGAGGCTGACAAGTGACGTCCTCCAGCCAAGGCCAACCACATCGCAGCAGCACCTATAGCTAGTCATCGCCACCCAATCCCATTGAACTTGTGCCCCTTATAGTATGTAGGTACTGATGACGTTTTTTGTAAATAAATACGCCTGTCTTTGCTATTGTCGGACAGAGCGCTCTCGGAGGTTGCAGAGTTCTTTGCATGCCCTATTCTGATTGATAAACTCTCATTTAAGCTCACCCGCACTCTGTCTTGGCTTTATTCCCATCTTGGGAGAGTCCGTCATTGTCTCTCATTACGGGGAGGATCGTGCTGGCTGGGGACGATTGTCTTCAGTGGTGACCCCGAAAGCGTGATCATCATTATTACTATTATTTCCCGACCTAAACATTACCGTCCCCTTTTGGCACGAGAATCTCCGGTCGAAAAGGGATACGCACAGTGCGCCGGCTCCGGGAGGCTGCCCGCCAACGGCGACCGGTACACTAAGAAGTGCGCACTCAATAGAGAGAGGGTATGGGATCCCGGTTGAAAAATCCCCTTTGAGTACCGCTCGCCGGAGCCGGGGCTGACTGTTGATCGGACAGCAACACTGCCTGTTCGGACCCAGTTTCGGAGACTATCGGTTCAAGACGGGCACGTGAGTATTGAGTGCGAGCGATCGTAAAGGGAGTGGAGGAAGAAATTTAGGACAGAGAACGAAGAGGGGTAGAAAAGGGGGGTACGCAGATCTACTAAGGATCACCCTAAAGTTTCTTTGCTTTTTCTTTGCATATGGCCATTAGGATTAAGAGGTGAATAAGAGATAAAAGTGACGGGAACCTAGCTCCGAAAGGGGGTGGAAGGCGGCGCCGCATAGTGCTATCTTGACTAGTACTGGGAATATATGAAGAAGTGGACAATAAGATAAAAGTGTCTGGCAAAGGGGCACACGGAGAATATATTAGTGACTGCTATTTCTTCTTTCTATTCTTTTCTTTAGGGTTGGGGGGAAATTAAAAGTGAGATCAGTACAAAACGTTAGGGAGGAGTCCTACTAGAAGAGGGAAGAGCAGACCAATTTATATATATGCGCATCCATATATCTGAATAAGACGGACAGGGACAGCCGGCTAGGGAGGAAAGGGAGGGCAGCTTGAAGTGTGAATAGAGTGTTACAGGGAGGTATGCGTCGGAAGACAATTTGGTGCTGTGGGTGTGTAAAATGGTTATAAATGTATGGTAATTGAATGGTCATGGTAAGTGTGGCCGGATAAAGCTTCTTGACGACAAAAATGACAAGGTGAAGTGAGTGTACCTTTTTGATCTCCGGGTTAATATTGTCAAAATCACTGATGGTTTGCTCTTGTATGTGCCCCCCCCCAAAGAGAATAACATAGAGACTGTGTACAGCCAGTTTTGCATTGCGCAGGCAGGGGGAAGAGTACAAAGGAGCCCATTATTGAATGTGAAGTAGAAGACGAAACCCATATTGGTAATAGGTTTACATTGTAATTGTGGACACACAGGGACAGAGAAGTACTAGGAAAACACAAAGATGGGGGCCGAAACACCCTTATCACATATCTGTAAGAACGTACAAGGGTACGCGGAGCGAATTAAGAAATATCATGACCAGTGGGTAACAGAGCTGAAGGGAGAGGGGTTACCCCAGATATGGCCAGAGGGAGGGTCATTTGATGAAAGTGTTCTGGATATGGTGGCCACATGCATTTGTTTGAAATACAAGGGGAAGCAGTTGCACAATAGGAGGCAAATATTAGATCTCTGGAGGTTATTTGAAGAGATACCACCGCCTAAAGCACCAGCATTAAATCCTGACCTACCCTCCACCACTGACAATCCACTGATGATACAGAAAGATGGTAAAGAACCGTCAAATGTAGAGCCACAAGTAGAGGTAATAAGCTTGTACCCAATATTAAACAAGCCTGTGCCCGCAGAAGGGTACACTGACCCCACTTATGTCCCTCCTCCCCTGACAACTACTACACCCCACCGGCCAACGGCACCCCCGCCATATGAAAGTACAAGGGAGCGAGCCCAGGCATGCACACAAAGGGTGGACATAGAAAAGCTAACAGATGATTTACAATCAAGACTCTCAATAGCGAAAGATGAGCTCGCAAGGATAAAAGACATATGTGAACAGACAGCACTTAATGCAGCAAGATCAGGGCGCACGTCTAGAGCGCCGAGTGAGAATAGAACATTTGAAGATGGGTGGAAAAAAGGTGAGATACTGTTTAGAATTGAGGAAGAACCGACACGAATAATCGAAGTAGGGACACGAGAGGGAGGTATTGATAATGAAGAAAGGCCTATAGGGGACAGAGAGGAACTACTATGTGATATAAGGGACGATTTAGAAGAAAGCGACCGATTGAGCATGGCAATGGGAGGGGGAAGTGAAGGGGTGGATGGTACATGTTCAATGAGAACACTGGATGATGAGTGGATGGGGCGATTAAGGAATAGGGTGGGGAAAATGGCATCACTGGGAACATCAGCAGCCAAAACGGGTGTAGATGCAACGACAAAAGGAAGGCTACAGCTCCCATTGATACATAGGGGTGGAGGGAGGCCGAATTATATCCCATGGGCTCAGATGGATAAAGCCAATTTATTGAAGCTATTGCCCCCGTTATCGGGAGGGGCAAGTAAGTGGATATACGCCTTTGAGAAACACACTGCTGGGGTACCCCTAGCGATAGGAGATGTGAAGAGCTTGCTTGTATCAGCAGTGGGGGATCAGGCTGATAGAGTATGGGTCAAGGCCGGTTTCCCGGGAGTAACATTAGACTGCGACCGCCATGATGGGGCCTCCTTTAACACAGTGCCTGCAAGGGTGTGGGATGCCTTGCGAGAAACGTTTCCAGATACACCAGACTTACAGTCAGTAATGCAGTGTACAATGAATGACGGGGAGGAGGCTATGGCTTACATTTTTCGGGTCCAAGAGATGTGGAGAACAGAAACGGGCATGCCCTGGTATCAATCGACATCTTTATTTTACTTCATTATAAAAAGAGGGCTCCCAAAGGAAGTGCAAAAGGCGCTCGACAAGATAGCAGGTATTGAAGCAAAGGGATGGCCTGAGATCCAGAGCATAATAGTACACCATGGTAGAAGAATAAAGGAAAGGGAGAAGGAGGTGGCGCAGAAGAGATTGGCAGACGAAGCAAAACTAGTGCAGACAAAGTTGGTGAAGGTCGCAGCGGCTGTAGCCGCACTCCCCCACAGCAGGGAGGGAGATGAGGAGGAGGAGGGGCTGATAGCAATACAAGGAAGGATGGCAACTAATTGGGCTGGAGCAGGACAGCGGCAGTGGAACGAGCAGGAGCAAGGCGGAGGTCCGCAGTGGCAAGAGTGGACCCCTCGAGGGGGACGAGGTGGGTACAGGGGCCGAAGAGGAGGTGGACCGGGTACGGGGGAATGGGAGGAAATGGATGTCAGGGCCCTAGAGGTGCACAAGGGAGTTGCTGGAACTGCGGAAGATGCGGCATTACTCTAGGGAGTGCAGAGCCAGACCCAACAACGGGTTCCAAGAGGTAGAACAGTATGGCCACCCCCACCCGGGGAGCCCATATGGTCTTCCAATGGGACAACAACACCCGAGAAACCCAGGCCAAGGTAATAATGAGCAACAACAGGGGCACCAGTATAGAACACAGAACCACCCACAAAACAATGGCAACTTGCAGTACACGCCAGGCAACCCTTTTGCGACAGCAGCAAACGGGGCCCCCGCACCAGCACCCTACAACGGCGTGTCAGTAATTTCAGGAAGTGTCTTTAATGAAGGGGGGGCGATGAGACACCCTGCATAGGACAGCCCACAGAGAACACTTGGGTGTCCAGTTCTATCTACCACCTACGATGCAGCAGAGGAACCATTGGTAGGGGCGCAGATAGGAGACAAGCAATTCATATTCATGGTGGATTCGGGAGCGGAGAAATCATGTATCAGGGAGGGCCGGTTCCCGTTATCTAACCGGAAGTTAGAGACGCAGGGGTTCTCTGGGGCTGTAATTGAAGTTCCTTACACAGAAGCATTGGACCTAACAGTGGGGGGAAGACTGTAAAGACACCCTTACTGTATTATGAACACTCACCAATAAATTTACTAGGAAGGGATCTCCTGAGTAAACTCAACATGACTATATCGTTCACTGAGAGAGGTATAGTGTGTTCAACACCTGGAATATGCCCATTGCGTGCAATGTTGGTAGTACATGCCCACACGACCACACAAGAAGTACGAGGGTTGCCGAAAAACGAGGAAATGTTTATTGAAGGGCTGAAGACATTGGCCCTCATAGTTCCAGAGCTGAGGAAATTGGATTGGAGGATTCCAGCAGAATTCCTCTTCCGCCCCATAGTGTGCCCCGACACAGCACCAGGGTCAGTGGTATCATTAGACTTGCACGCTGTACAGGTATCAGCGAAAAGGATTGCGGTGATTGGAGTAGATATGGAAGGATGCGAGTGGCGTACAGTACTGTGCACGAACGCCAACATCGCCCTAAGAGACTTAACAGATGAGGATCTCTTTTCCAATGCAGAGGGGGATGGTGAAATTGTAATGGAAATAGCGATGCCCTGTGACATTTTGATTCAAGCTAGGGAAATCCCTGCTCAACTGATGGCAGTGGTAGGAGCACCACCGTCATTCTTTGATGATGACATGAGACTCATACCAAATAATTTGTGGACAACAGGCCCCCATGATGTAGGCCTGTTGCATGGAGTACAACCTGTAATAATAAGACTAAAGCAAGGAGCAATTCTACCCCGAGTGAAACAGTATCCATTGTCCCGTGAAGCTGAGCAAGGGATACAAGAGACAATAGATGCACTACTAGCACAAGGGATAATAGTGCCTTCGAACTCCCCATGTAACACATGTATATATCCAATCAAAAAAGCGAAAGGAGGGTCTTGGAGGATGATACAGGATTTACGCCCCCTAAATGATGTAATTCAGAAAGAGTTCCCTTTGGTCCCGAACCCTGCATCAATATTATGCAGCATCCCAAAAACGGCATCACACTTCACAGTAGTTGACTTGAAAAACGCATTTTTCTCCATCCCCCTGGCTGAAGAGAGTAGATACCTGACAGCATTCACACTGGGGGTAAAGAGATATGAACACTGCAGATTACCACAAGGTACTGTGAGAGCCCAAGCATATTCAACCGCATATTGCATGAAGACTTGGGAAACCTATCAGTTGAGAGTACGATCATTCAGTACGTAGACGATTTACTAGTGTGTGCACAAGACGAAGAAACATGTAGAAAGGATTCAACAACGCTCCTGACTCTATTGGCCAATAAGGGGTACAAGGTAGACAAGGAAAAGCTACAGTACTGTCTGACAGAGGTCTTATACTTAGGACAGCTGATATCAAAAGATGGAAAAAGAATAATCCCCGACAGGGTAGAAGCGATAAAGTCAGTAGGAGAGCCCACAACAGTTAAAGACATGCAGAAATTCTTGGGAATGTGCAACTATTGCCGAGCATGGATATTAGACTATGCAGCATACACGAGACCCCTACTACAAGCACTCAAAGAAGCACAACAGGAAAATAAAAAAATAGAATGGACAGAAGAAATGAGCGTGTCATTCAAATCATTAAAAGAGTTAATTGCAAGCGCTCCAGTGCTAGAAAATCCTGATTATGGACGCAAATTTTACCTATTCTCACACTGCAAGGGAACACTCATGACAGCTGTTCTGACACAAAAGACGTCCCTAGGACACAAGCCTTTGGCTTACTATAGTGGTACTTTAGATGCTGTGATGCAAGGCCATTTCGCGTGCGAGCAATCACTCACTGCAGCCGCGTTCGCGATTGAGAAAAGTGCCACAATAGTAATGGGATGCCCTGTGACATTGTTGGTGGACATTCTCTATTTGCAATACTTGAGAGGTCAAAAAGCACACTGACGACACAGCGGGCAACAGCCTATGAGATCATATTGTCTAGCGCCAATATCCATGTGGTGAGATGCAAGACAGTGAACCCCGCAACATTCATTACAGAAGCATGCACACTAGAGGACATGCAGGACCACGATAGTGCAACTTACACAGGAGAACGAGGGGAGGACACAGTGGTGTGTGAGAACACCCTAAGCGAGGGGGAAGTGTACTTTGTGGATGGGTCTGCATCGATTGATGTGGACACGGGAGAAAAACATGTTGGCATGGCAGTGGTGAGGTTAGAAGACGGTGAATATGAAACACTAGTACAGTACCGCCTCCCATCACATTACTCCGCACAAGCAGCAGAACTGATTGCACTCATAGAAGCACTACATGCAGCAAAGGGTTGCGCAGTAACAATATATACAGACTCAGCTTACATGACAAACGACAGTACATGGAGGTCTAGCGAGATGGGGGCGGAGGGGATTCCGACGGGCAGACGGAACACCAGTACAGCATGCAGAATTGTTGAAAGAGTTAATTGAGGCCCTACAAAACCCAACTGCGGTAGCAATAGTGAAGTGCCAAGCACATACATCCAACACAGACGTTGTGTCTTTGGGAAACGCGGCAGCGGACGCTGCCGCCAAGGAGGCTTCCTATTTTCAGAAATATGAAGCAGGTGAGTACATGCTGCAGCACAAGACAAACGAAGAGCCCCCAGACGGGTACAACATGATGCCTATATCACAAATACTAGAATTACAGGAAGGAGCTAGTGCAGACGAAAAATTGATGTGGACAAAACGAGGGTGCAGCAAGTCGGCGACAGACTTACTGTGGCGGCAAAATAACTCAGGGAAAGTGGTAATGCCAATCAAGTTACTAGAAATTGCGTTTCAACAACTACACTTCCCTGCACACAATACCAAACAGCACATCGCAGCAGAAATACAGGAAGAATGGTTTGTGCCCTGTCTCCAGGAGCACGTATCTCGATTAGCGATGGAATGCACAACATGTCAGATATACAATTCAGGAATGACATTACGCACGCTCCGGGGAACAATTCCAAAACCCGTTGGCCCATTCAGAGAGCTACATATTGATTACGCGGACATGGGGGAAAGGTGTAATGGAGCACGGTACATGATCGTGGTTGTATGCCCATTCTCAAGGTGGGTAGAAGCAGGCCCATGCGCACGACCTGATGCCAAAAGCGCTGCAAAGTTCCTAGTGAGGGAAGTGTTCCCGCGCTGGGGAATTTGTGACGTTATTCGCTCAGATAATGGTACTCACTTTGTAAATGAGCTTTTCAAGGAAGTTACTACATTATTGGGAATAAAACATAAATTGTGTTCGATTTACCATCCTCAAAGTAATGGCGTAGTGGAAAAGATGAATGGACTGTTAAAAGGCAGGTTATCAAAACTGTGCTTTTCATTGAAAAAGAATTGGATTTACTGTCTGCCCCTTGCGCTATTTGAACTGAGAAATCAGCCAAGCAAAGACCACCATTTGTCCCCGCACGAGATGGTGACTGGGAGACGAATGTGCACAGCACACTCTCCACTGCGTGAACACTCAGACGCACACAGAAGCGCCGCGATATTGGGAGAAGAGTTCACAGACTATTTGAAGAAATTGACAAGGGCAGCGCGCGCAATATCAAAACAGCTCTCTCCACCCTTCACGAGAGAGGCGGGAAACATAACAGGGTCTGTCACGGAGCCTGAGCAACAGCTACAGCTGATGCCGGGCGAATTCATTTATGTCAGGAGTTTTGTGCGTTGATGGAATGCACCACGGTTCCATGGCCCATACGAGGTAGTGTTCTGCACGCACACGGCAGTAAAAGTTAAGGGCCTAAAATACTGGGTACACTTGACAGATGTACGAAAAGCATACAGTAATGTGCAAGAGGAGGTAGATGAGGAGGCACAGACAACAGCAAACGATGCATCTGAGCAGAATGTTTGAATATGAACTTGTGTATGTGTGACAGTAGCGGGCCTGAATGGGAAAATGACTGATAAGTATACTGGCATTCTTTTAAGATGTTACTGGGAAAAAAAAATCGTTTTTTTTTTATCTTGTGGACTTATATGTAATTAATGAAGTGATCAAATTATGCCGTGTTTACACCCTTGTCTGTGAATACCCTTCCCCGCAACCCTACCCGCTTCCATTCCTCGTCAATATATAACTGGCTCTGGTAGTGCCCACAAAATGTTTACATACATGCACTTAATGCACTTTTATATCTCGAACAGGAACTACCATGGCATCTAACGGGCAGCCTGCAACGGATACATTTACTAGAGTTAGAGAGTGGTTAACTGAGAAATGCAGATATTCGTATGAATGTGGACTATCAGTGTGTATTACATTGTTTTTTACACTAATGTTTGGCCTGGTTACATACTGGTTCATAGCGTTTATCTCTATCGAGATAAACGAGGGGGGAGGGACTAACAGAACTACTGTAAGTAATGCAACCACAAGTGTAAATAATAAGGAAGGTGACTTCTTGGTATGGGACGGGACGAAACTTGTATGGGGTTATTATACAACGCCATCCAATGCTGTCATGATAAAAAACGAAGAGCTACAGGATGAAATGCAAAATAACACAGTGTCCCCGCCAAAGATATCTAATTACAATGCTCACAGTCTGAACGACCGAAACCCCTCTGCCATATCCTGGTTGTATAACACCCCTACCAGCCAACCTGCCCCCATAGCTACAGACACATTGTCAAATAATAGAATGGAATAAAATGGAAGAATGAAAGCAACACATGAAATACTATATGATGATTGGGTGAAGGGGGGCGGGAAGGAGAAAGGGGGGTCTACTGTGTCTATCACCCCTGAAGCCGGGAAGTACATTAGGAAGAGAAGTAACAGGAGAAAAAGGGGAGCGGAAAGGAGGAAGTATGATGAGTACTATGGGTTAGGATTAGATAGAATGGAAGACCCACGACACCCCCACCAGACTAATAAATGGTATGCGGATATGAGTGCAACAGCTAAACAAACAACAAACGAGAGCTGCTATGTCTGCTCCCTCATTCCCCATGCTTCAGGTACACCCAAAGTATTGCTACCCAAAGAGTTGCCAATTATAGATGCCCAGTGCCTCCTTCATCTTAGGTTGTGCAGGATTAAGAACACCTTCCAGGCACATGAAGTTACTTTTAGGATGCTGCAGAACGAGAAAACTTGCTACCCGAAGACGGCAGGGGTGGTATGTCTGGAGGAACCATTTTTTTGTAATACAAGGGACACTTTTTTCAGACAACAAGTGGAAGGATGAAGAAGTAATGTGTAAAGCTGAAGCACTGAGAGGTGTGGCACCAGAGAAATTGCAATGGATAGAAGAAACATGCACACCAGTATGGAAAGAACACATCTCAAAACTAACTTGGGTAACCGCCATTGAAAAACCCTTCAAACTGCAAAACAAAATACACTATGAACTATGTTTTAAAGGAGAGGGGAAAACCTCTATGGGGACAAACAAAAACTGTAACAAGACCCTCACCATCCCAGATCTGAGAAAAGGGACAGCGGCCCTGATGGACACGTACTGGGTCTGCGGCAACCAGGCATACCTGCACCTTCCCCGTCATGGAGTGGCAGCTGCTCAATGGCCACTCTGCACTTAGCCCTAATGGTTATACCAGAAAGCCACATCAATGGGAGCAAAAAGACACAGGAACGCATACAACAGAGTGCAGCCCAGCCGACTGCAGAGTCACAGATGTATGTCCTGTCTTCTGGGAGCAAGGAAGAGGTGCTGACCCGTAACAAACGAGCATCAAACTACATATCAAAGGCATCATCAGAACTGTTGGCTCAGATCCCAGACAGATATTGATTATTCAGCTCAGCAGAAACATTCTTTGCCTCACTCATCTCAAGTGTCCAAGCAAGGGCAAACGCAAAATGGCTCCAGATAACACGTTGGGAATTGATTCAGCTGGCCAATGACACTGAAGAAGGGTTCAACGTAATAAAAGTGGAACTAAGGGCTTTGCGGCTGATGACAATGCAGAAGAGGTATGTCTTGGACCTGTTGACGGCGATGGATGGAGGTGTTTGCCGAAAAATTGGAAGCCCCTGCTGCACTTTCGTACCTTCCGAAGACGCAGAAAACGGCTCCCTGTCCCATGTGATCGAAGCAGTACACAACCTAGGAGAAAAAATGAAAATGGAAGGTGGAGCCGAAGACAGTACGTGGTTCGACAACATCTTCTCCTGGGTCCCCTCATGGTTTGGAACGACTGTGAAATTTTTGATGCCAGCTGTGGTGTTCCTCCTTTTAATTTTTTGCATGTGCCAGGTGGGTCTTCGATGTTGTGCTAACGCAGTACCTAATGGTGCAATGATGATGGTGACAATGGGCAACACCCGTGGGACAATGCAAACTATGCAGGAAGTGCAGGTACAAACAGGAACTGATGATACACCCAGTTATCAGCTAGTGCCCAGGTATCATGACAAGGATATCATAGACAAATTATGGCACACCACAATCAGAGAGCCCCGTATACTAGAATGGTACCAGGAGGTGTGGGTAGACTTGGAAGGAGAGGGCGGATGTATATACCTAACCTGTACCCCAGATGAATATGCTAGGAGGGGTGAGAGCTTAAGGGGGGGTGTGCAGAGCCTGGATGCCGATAAAAGGCACACCAGCATGGGATGAGGCAGTTATGGACGAAGAAGAGTGTAGGAGATTGAATGAGTTAAAGAATTTGTTACTTAAGTAACGAAAGGGGGGAAATGTAGGGGAGGAGTGGTCCAAAAGACCCCCCCCTTGCCTACATCCCCTCCCCAGGTGAGGGCCATGGCTCATTGGGCGTTCCCTCAGACCACCCAGGCCCAGGTGGTGGAGGGTTCACCTGCTGAAGACATTGCCCACACGTATTGAATTTAGTTAGGCCTCAGACACCATTTTGTCTTTCAAAGATGGTGTGAGCTCAGCGCACTGTAGCGCGGTCCCCACCCTCGGAGAGTTTCAATTATCCCTGTCGTCGCAGCACCCTGGCAGATCCGCTGTGAGCCTGTTCCCACGAACAAAACGGACATGAGCTAGCATAAGATACTAACACTGTAACATTTCACCGTCCACAGTGTATCACTGCTCCCAGCATGACCCGGTCAGCAAGGCCTGGGTGGTGGGGAGAACTGTAGAATGCTCATCCGATGAAAGCAGAAAAATACCCAAATACGAATGTCAAAAACTACTTGCAATACGTGTATCCTTTCCATAAAACTACTTCTACTACAGAAACCTGTAAAAATTGTGTAATTATTGTATGAAACGCATGTTTACATGACACCAGCAATGGAGAGCCCACACTCCTGCAGGGGTGTGCGAATGGTAAAAAGCATTTCCGGGGAATTGTTCTCTATATGTATCATTGAAAACCGTACACCCCGCGGTCCCGCGCTATAACTGAACTAATGCTGCTAGAGTGCAGGGGAGGACACATGCAACTGTATATAAGGCTCGGGTGAAGAGACGCGGACAAATGTGCCAGTCATGTATATATATATATATATATATATATATATATATATATATATATATATATATATATATATATCTACAGCCCTTATATGCCATTACCACCACGTACAATGGCGGGTCTCGTCCTCTATGCCCCACCGACCACCCTACTACCTCACGTAATGCAAATATATATGCATGTTACTAAATGCTGTAGTTGTTAAAATATAATGTACTAGTAAGGTGCTTAGACTGGCTATATTCGAGAGACATGTAGTGAGTTGAAATGTATGTTTTCAAGTGATCCAAATGAGTATTATAAGGATGTTCAAATGTTTATGATGTTCTCATCGAAAGTCGGCAACACACGAGGAAAATACCTTTGCGAATATGTGCAAGGCCATTCTCCCCCCCCCACCCTGCAAAGTCTGCCAAATAAGAGAGCTAAGGCCTGCGCCACGCTGCTCCACCTCCCCCAACTAGGCTGGAGCCGCTTCAAAGATTTGTAGTTCCCGCTACAGCACCCAAGGCCACGGCCTGCCACCTGCATTATTTACAGCCCAGCAGTAAACCTCCGCTTGAATACACAAATCCAAGGCGCCCCCTCGTAAACCCCACAACCCCCCGGAACACCTCAGACTTATGACCCGGTACAACGAAGACACCCAATACTGTGGTAACACACAACAGCTCATTCGTAATAACTTCTAACGAGACAAAAAGACATGTACCGCCCGTCCCATGCCCGGAGACTTAACCCCACGACCTATGGTACCGGTCAAACAGGACACTGGTAACCATGCACGGATAAATCACCATCAAACCCCTCACAAGGTGCATTCCTCCTGTGTTGCATTAACCTGTAGTATAACCTATTGATAGATTTACTAAAGGAGATAACATTGCAATGACTGAATGACTGCGGTGTGCATGGCATAGGGCAAATAAGTCAGGAGAGGACATTCATCTCTGACACTGGCCACAATGGCACAACAACACCGCCCGGATGAACTCAGCTGATCTGCCAGGCCCAGCCCAACCCACGAGGCTGACAAGTGACGTCCTCCAGCCAAGGCCAACCACATCGCAGCAGCACCTATAGCTAGTCATCGCCACCCAATCCCATTGAACTTGTGCCCCTTATAGTATGTAGGTACTGATGATGTTTTTTGTAAATAAATATGCCTGTCTTTGCTATTGTCGGACAGAGCGCTCTCGGAGGTTGCAGAGTTCTTTGCATGCCCTATTCTGATTGATAAACTCTCATTTAAGCTCACCCGCACTCTGTCTTGGCTTTATTCCCAACTTGGGAGAGTCTGTCATTGTCTCTCATTACGGGGAGGATTGTGCTGGCTGGGGACGCTTGCCTTCACTAGGAAGGACATATGGTGCAATGTGCTTGCAGCTATACAAAGGAGTGAACGAATATGACTCACCACAAACCAGTCCTGTGCCAATTTGGACAATTCTCAAGTTGGACCCCATTAGGCAGACCTGCTGGAAAGCCCGGGACATTCAGGATTGGGAGAAAAAAATACCTCCCTCAAAAGAGTCCTGCACGAACAGGTCCAGTAAGGGACCGTTTTTTCGTCTAAAAAGAGCGAGGGAAATTTAAAGATGTGATATATTTAACTACTTTGAAGGTTAATGACTGACTGTTTTGATATTTGTGTGGCTCTTTTAGAATGTATTTTCTTGAAACAATGACACTTTTTTAAATTTGACTCAATACTTTAAACTTTTTTTTAACTCTCGAATCCTATTGAACTGGTTTTGAAAACAAAACGTGCACCTCATGCAACCTGCAGGAGACCCTGCAGTTCCCTGAGAAGGAGAGTGGAGTCTGCCCACCAGACAAGCTGATGCCACTAGCGTAGGCATGTTCATGTACTCATAAAAGAAATGAGAAATTTTAATGGGACGATGTGGACAACGCACGTTCATCTGGATAATGTGGAGGTAATGATTGGCCGTTTTGAGGAAAGACTGTTGAAGGCCTTCAGAAGGTACCATGCTATTTAGTTCTCTTGGTCTACATTTTTGTTCTCTTTTCAATATTTATTTTTAAGGAAGGCTACTGTATATTCCGGCGTATAAGACGACCTTTTAACCTGGGAACATTTTCTCAAAAGTCGGGGGTCGTCTTATACACCGGGTGCAGAAACTTCCGAGCCGGAATGGAGAATCTGTGCTCGCCGCATATGGAGGGGGGAGCTCAAAAAGGGCCTAGGCCGCATCCCCGCCGTATGCAGCGACGGTATGAAAGCAGCCGGGTGCAGAAACTTCCGAGCCGGACTGGAGAATCTGCGGTCGCCGCATATGGTGGGGGGGGGCTCAAGAAGGGCCCAGGCTGCATCCCCGCCGTATGCGGCGACCGTATGAAAGCAGGACGGTAGTACGCTGGAGTACTCACCAGGATTCTATGCCTCTCAGATCTCGCTCCTGACAGTCTTGGAGATAGGGAGGGCTGGGTAGGCAGGGAGAGCTGACCAATCCAAGAAGGCTTTGTATACAACAACCAGCCAATCGCCGGTACATCGCTTGCCTTGATTGGCTGGTTGTTGTATACTGGGTACCACATACAGTACTGCACCAGTATCTGTACCTGTTCATACAGTATAGCACCAGTATCTGTACCTGTTCACACAGTACAGCACCAGTACACACAGTACAGTATACAAATGTCCAACAGTCAAAACCCCATCATGGCTCCAGCAAGAAGAAAGAAATATGAAGCCAGTTTCAAACTTAAAGTTGTAAACTTTGCCCTGGAACATAATAACTGCGCTGCTGCAAGACAATATGGAGTAACAGAAAAGATGGTTTGGGACTGGAAAGCAAATGAAAAAGCATTAAAGAGTATGCCAAGGGGTAAGTGCGCATTAAGAAGAGGCACTCCACATTGGCCAGAACTCGAAAAGCATGTAGCAGACATGGTGAATGAGCATCGTCAAAACGGTTATGTAGTGACATGAAATCAAATACGTTTGTTTGCACTTCAGTGGGCCAAATCTAACCCAGATCACAGCAACAGATTTAAGGTGTAGTAGATTCATGGAAAGGCATAATATGGTAGTGAGGCAAAAGACGAAAATTGCCCAAAAATGACCTGCAGATCTTGATAGCAAACTAAATAGTTTCCATCGATACGTAATACAACAGTGCACTAAACATAGCTATGCTTTAAGTAGTATTGGAAATATGGATGAAACTCGATATGGTTGGAAATAAAACTGTCCATCAAAAAGGTGAAAACAAACATTTTAAAACAACAGGACATGTGAAGTCCAGTTTTACAGTGGTACTAGGATGCATAGCTGATTGCGCCAAACTGTGACCAATGATCATTTTTAAAAGAAAAACAATGCCGAAACTCAAGTTCCCTGTTGGTTGTTTTGCACATGTGAATGAAAAAGGCTGGATGGATGAAGAAGGAGTAAAACTATGGCTTGATAATGTGTGGAGCAGGCGACCAGGTGGACTTATTAAAAAATGTAGTCTACTGGTGTGGGATATGTTCAGGGCTCATTTAACTCCCAGCACCAAGCAAAGGCTTGCAAGACTAAACACAAATGCAGCCGTTATTCCTGGAGGATTGACATTGTTGGTGCAGCCACTGGATGTGTCCCTAAACAAGCCATTTAAAGATCGCATTCGAGAACAGTGGAATGAATGGATGGTTAGCAGCGAAAAGTCATTCACAAAAGGAGGAAACATGCGTGCTCCACAGTTGGATGTTTTGTGCAAGTTTGTTATAAAAGCCTGGAATGATATTGATGCAGAAACAGCAATCAAGTCTTTCATTAGATGGTATGGAGGACTACTTGTGGCAAGATGAAGAGGAAGCTGAAGCTGAGACCACACCATCTCATACGGAATTCGATCCATACGATGACTGCCTTACAAATGTATCACAAGATCTCATTGATCTACTTATGATATCAGATGACGAACAGGAGGATTTTGAAGGCGTTTAAAGGGAAACTGTCAGACCAGCAAAACCTGTAAAAATACTGTAGCTTGCAGTTATGATGGGCGTTGCTAACTCACCAGGGACTTGCTCTCTCTCTCTCTCTATTGTTTGTTATCTTCCTCCTATCATCATCAGTTCCAGTTTGGTTGACAGCTTAGAAAACAAACAGCATGGCAGCTCCCGTGGGTTTATTGTCTTATCCTTCCTTTCAGCTTTAGAGTGTATTAGGAAAAGTGTAATCCACTTGCTCTGTTTTATGTTTACATGTTTGATGACAAACAGCCTTATGTTTATAAGTGACAGTTTTCCTGCAAAGTACCTGCATGTCATAAGCATTTGAATTAAAATTACCATATTGAAATCAAATCTGATGTTTTTGTTTAATTTTTACCGTATTTGGTGTGCGTTGGAAGAGGGGGTAGTCTTATACGGCGAGTATATCCCAAACTCTATATTTTAACTGGAAAAGTTGGGGGTCGTCTTATACGCCCAGTCGCCTTATATGCCGGAATATACGGTATTTCATTTTGCCAAATCAGTCCCTTTGTCTTTTGCTTTTACATTTGTGTTTAAAAGTACAATGCGGAAATGCTGACAAAAACAAGTTCAAAGACAACAGGATTTACATAGCAGTGCCGACATTTATAAAATGTGTAGAACAAACTAACTACTAATACTACTACTACCTAACTGATTAAGTTCTTGTATAGCGCAACACTAACCCAAAGGTGTCAGGGCGCTCAAATGGACAGACAAAAAAGAACATAAATCAGGTCATTGTGGTAGGGGATTAAGAAGTCACTAACAATAGTGACTAGCAGAGTCCGTTCAGGGTATCAGAGTTTAGTCAGTTACTTATTATTAAGTTTGGGCTTCTACAAACGTACTAAAAGCTATTGCAAGTCACTGCCCTACCCGCAAAACATACTTGGGTCATCCTCAAAAAATAATAAGCAACAACTTTTACATTAAACAGAAGGCAAATGCAGCGGCTCTGCGTGCTTGCATATTCAAAACAATAGTACTGTATTCCAATCTCAGAATCCCGTTCTCGGCTGAACACTGTGCTGACGTACCCCACTACCCACACAACAGGTCCTGTTCATAATACTAAAGTGACAGAATGGATACATTAGCGCATGCGCTGTGACTGCGCTTCTAAACACAATCCGGCCTGGGAGTGTGTGGAGCATTGTCAAACTAACTGGGTGAGTGGATGGCAGGGTGCATGGTTGACATAGGGCCTAAGTCACATGGATGGCAGTAGTGTCTTTTGGTGACTTCTTCTAAAGCTCTTAAAGGCTGATATTCTATTTCCCTCTTGACATAAACATTCAGTTTGTACACAACATCTACGAATACAAATCTCTTGGAGTGGATAGTTGTGGGTCTCTAACAGTTAATGGGGGGAATAACTGTGCGAGTTGGAATCCCCCTAAATTGAGACATGCTGATCAAATAGCAATTGTTCCTTGAGAAAAGTTTGCAAAATCGGATTGGGATCAGCCATCGAGCAAGGGTTTGCTATACTAGACAAGTTTAGCAAGATTCTTATGGACATATTTTCACATTTGCATTTTGAAAAGGGGCGATGGAGCGGGCAGATTTGACCGCTGCAAAACTTGGGAAGTGATCCAAATACAATTAACAGGCCGGAAAACAGCTCAGGCTTGATATTAAACTATTGGTTACGAAATTATCATGGTCGGAATTAGTTGAACAGATCACAGTGTTAATTTAAAATAGGAGGCACGAATACCAAAAGGCACTGTGTAAGTATCTTTACTTAAAAGATGAGGCAAAACTGTTAGACTTTACACATTACCAGTCAAGAATTATTCCAGGTCCTTCTGAGGTCTGCCAAATGCAGCCGGTAGAGGCAGCAGCTTGGTCAATGGTGCCTGAAATGCAGATTGGATGTGCTATAATGCTCATCCCCTTGGTTTGATAGTGCATGATACTAGCGCTGAAATGCAGAAGGGGGCAAAATAACTTTAGATACCTTAATGGAGTATGACTGGAATAAGCGTCATCTGCTAGTGTACATAGCATTTATTGACTATAGCCAGGAGTTTTGCTAGGTCTGAAAAAGAGTCAGGCCTACTCTAATATCGGGACTGTTGGGACCCGGGGCTAGCTAGCCTTTTGGTTGTAGCCCCTGAGCTTCTATCTGGGGCTACCACCTAAAGACCCGGGGCTGTAGCCCCCCCTCATAGTCCCACTAGTGATGTCTCTGACTATAGCAGTATAACGTTGTCTCATTGTCAGTCATTTCTACGGCTGCCTTTTAAACGAGTACAAAATGACGAAAAAGGTTATCGAAATGTTTTGGATGGGGTGGGAAAGGGTAGATAAGGGGTTGTGGAGTGGGGAATAGTTAAAAATAAGTGGTGGATGGGAGGATTGGGGGGAACTCACGGGGGGGGGACTCACGGGGGGGACTCACGGGGGGGAACTCACGGGGGGGACCCACCCGGGGATGGGGACCCACCCACCAAAAAAAACAATAATCGATGTCCTTTTTCGTAATGTTGTACTCGTTTAAAAGGCAGTTCTAAAAATGGCTGACAATGAACGAACATCGAAGCGACCATAGCACTGCATTTGGCACTGTCTTAAGAGAGAATGTTTGGTGCAAACTTGTAGAATGGAACATCCCTGGTGGCGTAACTATGATTAGGCTCCTACACTTTAATACACGTGTTAGAGGGCACTGAATAATCTGGGTGAGTCATCTGATTGGCTACCTACATGCAGGGGCGTAAAGCAGCGTTGCATTTTAGCACCCATGCCTTTTAATGTATATCTCGCAGACCTTCCAGTGGCGTTGGTGTCCGCAGGTACGAATCCGCTTTAATTAGGGAATATGTGAGTAGCCTGGCTCGGGTATGCTGATGACCTCCTTATATTAGATTATATACCCCGATCTCTTCAGCAACAGCCAGTTGCACTGAGTAAATATTCTCCCTCACATGGTCTGAAAATAAACATTAAGAAGTCCGAATTAATGGTTTTTGCTACTTCTTCAGTTAAACTTAAACGTTTTTCGGACCTTGAATAAGGATAAAATTGAGCAGGTGACATTTTATAAATATCTTGGCGTGACTGTGGACAATAAATTGAAATGGGCTGGGCATTGGGAAGCAGTACGATCAAAGACTGCACAGCAAGTCTGGGCACTTAAAACAATGACCATTAAGAATGGAGGGCACTCTCTATATACTATCAGGTCCATTTTTAGAGCAAACATAGCACCCTTTAGACTGCATGGTGCAGAACTCTGGCCATAGAAATATGGTGCAGAATTGGCCAAGCTTGAGGGCTACTCACTCCAAGCAACACTTTTGCGCAAACCAGTAGTGTAATTTAAAGGAGCAACGCCACAGTTTTACTTAATGGCCCGATACATGGTATTTTTGGCACGGTTCAAAGTGACGTTGCACTGCTGAGAAGTGACTTTGCACTGGTGACACACACCCTGATTCGTGGAACTGTGCAAAGAGTATTTGTGCCGTGCAAAGTCCGTGCAAAGTCAGTGCATAGTCATTTTTGCAGTACAAAATGACTTTGAATGGACTTTGCATGAGAAAAATACACTTTACACAGTTCCGTGAATCAGGGTTTGTGTTGGCAGTGCAAGATCACTTTTCAGCAGTGCAAAGTCACTTTGAACCGTGCAAAAAATTCCATGAATCGTAAATGTATGCTGCTTTATTGGAGATGCTGCAGAGCGGATCACGGCTCTCTGCTTGGGCACTGGAGTCTGGAAGTATCAGTAAGTAACAGCTGCTGGACTTGTGCATTAGGGATGGCTCATAACTGGACCAGGCGAATTGGAGACTTGACTCATGTCTAAAAGCGAAATGTGAAAGTATGTTGGGAATAATATCACAAATTTTGCAACTAAGAGCAGCCTTTTCCTTGAATATGTGCAATCAAGAACGCAACTGCGCGCCTGCATGCGTGCTTTTCCCACTAGCCAGCTCACAGGCAGATATCTGAAAATGAAATGCAACATGGTGAACACTGTGGAGATTGCACGGGTCCATATGTGAATTGCTTGTGTGAATCGTTGTTGTAGATTATGTGGAAAGGAACTACTTGAAGCAGCCAAACATGTGTTAACTGAATGCAGGAGTCTGGCCTTAGTGCGGTGCACCTTTCTGGGGGCTTATGGTAACCAGATCGGTATTGTATTCAGTATTGGGTGGTGGGAATGGTTTATGAGGGGTAACAATATCAACTTAATATTATTGTTCCCATCGTTCAGGCATGTGTTTTTCAGCATATGGTGATTGATCGGAAAAACTTTCCTATGCATCTTACCTTGGTTTTCCTCACTTTTACACATGCGAAAACAAGGAGTCGGACGTGGCAATCTTGTGCTAATCTTATCCGTGGATCGTTCACCCTAAGTTCAAGTACCCCTGCGGCACTAAATCATATCCCACGCCCCTGAAGCTGACATCACTCAACGCTTACGCCCCTTTTCACAAAGCCAATGCATGTTCTGTGTCAATGTCCTCTGTGCGCAAGCTATTGTTGTGTCTCCATGGAAATGGCCGGACGCCTCTTACCTCAATAAGTATAAACAAACACCTTCTTATCAGACAACATCAGAGTTGCTTTTTCAATCATTTCACTGTCTTTTTTTTGATTGCCTGTGACTCGTTTCTGCTGTGTTCAGCTACTTTCTTGGCACAAAGCCCATGTGAATAGATACTTGGACTAGCATTACTATTGATTTCAGTTGTTACTTGCATTTTGTTAAAAGATTTGTCGTATAATGGCAGCAGTACAACCCTACCAGTACGAGCCTGAGTATTCAGAGGTGGAAGTAATTGAAATAGAAAGGTGCGGAAACCATGGTGAATCAAACGATATCTGGGAAGATCAATCACCGGAGCATGAGCCTGAGCCTAGTCTCATGGAAGTCATTTCTATCTTGTGTACCTGAAATCGCTGCAAGGTCATGTCAACTGAGGTGGAGAGCTGCTGCTGCAAAGAAAACTCTGGATGCATGGCCTACATATCAGAATATGACACCCCTCTGCTATGCGTTACCGAGATGCAGGACTTTAAGGCAGCCTGCCTCACAAGGTCCGTGTTGAGGATTATGATGGTGCTTATGCACGAACTTCGTGCAACAATTCGCCCTCGCAATCCAAGTAACGAGTAAGTTTACTCTAGGTGTGATGTTATTTTGACCACTGAGACAAATAATATTTATTGTTTGTACCCTACATTGTCGTCACTTTGATCGATCTCTCACAAATGAATTTAGTCTTCAAATTGGATATATTTCTCTATCTTGCTGCAACCTCAAGTATACAATTTGTAGCTTGTTTGTGCAATCAACATCACCAAACTAAATAAAATACAAATGAGCATATACGAATAGTTGTTTCAATTTTTCAGTGAATGAACAACACGCTCACTTTGTTTCTGAGGGACATGAAATAATGGTTGGTGCCTTTTTGTGCTCACATTCCCCGCAACAAGCCATCCCCCCTCCATTATACCCCACTCCATTACTGGGTCGGTGGGAACGGCCAAGGTGCCAAACAACATGTATACTTCAAAAGCAATCTTCTGCACGGTGACCATTGTTCTCATGGCCTCCCCATACCCAGTGTTTCCAGACTCCCCTCTGCAAGACCCTGCCTTTGCAATCCACATAAGTGTGTCTTCCTTCAGCAGTGTTCCGGGCCTTTTGCGCTCGTCTCTTGCCCATTCATCCCCCCTCTAGTATGAATGTACCAGCATCGCTGATGACATGAATAGGGTGCACATTCTAGCATTGCATCGGTAAGAGGCCTACAGAAAAGTTGATACTATATGGGAAACAAGCTGATAATTGGCCGCTGTCTCTTCGTTGCTCTTGGCACACGTGTGTCCGTTGGGCTCATCTCCGCGGTGTGAAGGTCAGGGTAAGGGAGCACACATCTTTCCAACTAAAACAAACAACAGGATCTGATAATGCAGAAATAATGGCACACATACAATCTCGCATGAATAGGTCTATTCTGGTCGCATGAGCTAATATATTGGCGTTCTAACCTTTACCCTTTTGGATTCTCTTTGATACTGCAAACTCTTCACCCAGGTGCCAACCACAAAGATTTGATTTGCCATCTGGCCTGCTTGTGTCCTCATAAGATAGATAGATGTTTGTTGTTCTTTGGAAAAATATATTGCCATACAGGATTAGGGCTGTGTTGGTGGTCTGTGAGTAATCGGTGTGCCGGAGCGTAGGATGGGTATCACCATCAAAGGAAGTAGGGGGGTTGGAGATGGGGGACTCTGGACTGTTGGGGACGGTGGTTGGGAGGGCATGGGAAGTTTAGTGGAGATGAATGGGCACTTGGCTTATGACTACTCACTGTCACACGCTCTTCGCAGAGCACATTCATTCGGTAATCATACCAGAGGATTGTAACAAGGCATGGCCTGCTTCTGTGAGAACAGGGCTCATGCAGAGCTGGCAAGGGGGGGGCGATGGTGTGGGCTGGCTGTGCAAGGTGCTGCGGATGATGGATGAGAGCTGCAGTTCTACATAGAGATTGTTTTTTGAGCCTGGTAGAAAAGATGGCATTGTGACT
Source organism: Ambystoma mexicanum (assembly GCF_040938575.1). NCBI lineage: Eukaryota > Metazoa > Chordata > Amphibia > Caudata > Ambystomatidae > Ambystoma > Ambystoma mexicanum. Next base: position 946,544,363 of record NC_090927.1, on the reverse strand, counting down.
AGTTCACAAATGTTTTTTTATGGCTGAGCTGGGGGCTATAAAGTATTATTTGCCTTCTATGGGCTGTGGTGCAACAGAATGCTGCAAGGGGTGGTTATGCCTCCCCTTCTTGGTTATGATATATGGTATGTTTCCTAGAGCGATGCAAGGGTGGGGGGCAAGGATTGTCTCCTTACCAACAACAGTGACCATTGTTCTCATGGCCTCCCCAGACCCAGCGTCTCCAGACTCCCCTCTGCAATACCCCGCCCTTGCAATCCAAACAAGTGTGTCTCCCTTCAGCAGTGTTCTGGGCCTCTTCCGCTCGCCCGATGCCCATGCTTCCCCCCTCCAGTATCAATGGTATTTTGCACCTGTGGCCATGCACAAGCAAGGGGGCTGGGCGGGTGTGAACGGCCAAGGTGCCAAACATCATGTACACTTCCAAAGGAATCTTCTGCATGGTGACCATTGTTCTCCTGGCCTCCCTAGGCCCAGTGTCTTCAGACTCCCCTCTGCAAGACCCTGAAACAAACACATGAAACATTCACATACACACCCTCTTTTCTAATCCTCTATAAACACCTTGACATTTAACAGGAGAACAACTCTGTGCTCAGTAGGGTATCTGCTCTTTGTGCAACTTGTTCCCCGGATAGTTGCTCCCCTGCTTGCTGAATCGGCTTGTTTGTTCATCCAGGTATGGGTGGTAGGTCACCAAATTTCCTTCTCTAAATTCATCTATTGCCAATCTCAATTTGTTTTATTATTCCTGCCAATTGTACCGGCCATTGTAATGTTCATTTAGCCCAATGACTTCACCATTGTCTAATGTTTAAAGTATTTTCATCTTGAAAAATAACACATTGGATCTTGGTCCATTGCAATAGAATAGAATATTTCATGGGACATGTTTGTAAGCATATTCCCTTTTGATGCAAGAAAGTACATGCAATGGACAAGGAAGACGTTACGAATAGCGGTATACCAAGCATATCTGTAAGACAGTTACCGCCGTGTTCATTCGACAATGCTAAACATGGTTTTCCTCTTTGAAAAAACTAATATTGCATAGAAAGCTGTAATACAATCACATCAGTCACTGGCATACAGTAATTATTTTGAATTATTTCTATATTTCTATAGAGGTCTAAGAGACAATTGAAGAATGCCGGCCTGGATGGTACTAGGTTGCCCTTCTAAGAGCCATTCAAAAAGTCCAGGCATGGTCCTGCATACATTCCCGAAGGATATTGATTTAATAAGAGAATGGGTTAAATACTGTGGTTTTCGTGTGGACGAGATTGAAAGTAGAGCCCAGGCTGTCTTGACGGATGCGAGGTCCAATCGATTCCGGATCTGCATCCGGCACTTTATCAACAATATGTACGAACGATCCGAGTACACTAAGAAGCGTCGACCTTGAATTCATCATACATTTCTTCCACATGCAATGCCAACCAAAATTATGCACACGCTGCCTCTGGTGGGTCCTGCGTGATGAATTAGCTGTGTGTGTTGTTATTTTGGATGATGGGCTGCATAATTAAGTACTATCAATGATCTCTCTATCAATATCTGGTAGGGTACTGAAATGGTAGCTTTCAGTGTATACTTACTTCAAAAGTGTCTTACTAAGTTTTCCATGCCTACAAGATAGTATTGAATTTTTACTATGCTAGATTTCACTACACTACATCGGTCCCCTCTTTCTTGAGCCTCTAACAAATCTAACAATTATGACCATTATAAAACAATGCCATTGTGCCCTTTAAAAGTTGCATTGTGTTTTCGTAATCGGTTGCTTGACATGTTCCTTTTTTGGCGTAGAGCACATTGATAGATGCACAGACCCTTACAAGTGAAGAAACCACCGACACATCCAGTGTCTCAATGGTGAGTCCTAATGGCATGCAAAAAGTGATATTCTCGAGCGTTGGATCTGCCCACACATCTAATACAACTATGTGTTTCCATTGGGCCACTTTATGACAATGCTCGGAAAATGAAGCAACACGATTCAGCATCAATTTAATTTCCAGAGTCAACATCAAGTTTGCTCGCCTATCAAGTAATTTTATTATACTTGTCCATTATGAAAATGTGTCATGCTTGCAATTTAAAATGAAATGGAAAGTAACAGTAAGTGGCATGTCCCTATATATCTACAATTGTTTGAATCTCATTGTCACAGTTCCATTTTGCTGTTTTCACCCATATTAAACAAGTACTGTGTTACAGGTGGACGATAGAGCTTCCGCCACAATCACTCCATCCTTTGCAACTGGTCCAGAGTATGAGGTATGCGTACTTCCTCCCTAATACAGAATACATTACAAAATGTTTGAGGACAACATTACAATAAATATGTTTTGCACAATGATCTTTGATGAAGCACATTTGTCATCTCTGAGCATTATCAGGTGCAATGTGAAAGGTATATTATGACTGTTTACGAGGGTATGTTCATACGAATATTCTGTTAGTGTTGCGAGAACAAACCTTGTAGTATACAGTTCTTACTCATTTAAAAATACTCTGTGTGTAAGTGCACAGTGCGATGAAAGATTCAAATTTCCAGTACAATTCACTTTTCCTTTTTTATTGAATATTCTGTGCAAGGAATGTACGCAATGTGTTGAAATAGAAGAGGATGCACATGGACCAGAGGTAAATATAACCTAACATTGAATACTATTGGACATCACAAAGCATTTGGAATATATTTTAATGTTGTAATTTTTCCTATTCAATCAAGTTGGTTCTGTTTGTAGATATCTACAGATGTTGGATTGCGATAAAATGAAATGTGCTGGATGTACACCATATAAAGACGCTATTTTTTCATCAGGCTGGTGCGGTGGAAAAAGACAATGCCACGGTTTCCAAGAAAACAAAGAAAACAAGGGTAACAAGCAAACAAGTTTACTTTGTAGAACTTTTGTAAGCTGTTGATTTATTCATATAATGTTTTTCTATATAAAGTGGTGTCTGCTGTATGTGTGCTATACAATGAGAATGTTTCTCAACACATTATTTAGAGGCCCAGAAGGAAGCGAACTATAAAGGCACAGACAACCAATGAAACAAAGGATGTTGCTTGCCAAACTGATTTCACAATGGAGCTACTTATATTAGGGACGCAGTGTGGTCCAGTCACTAAGCAGACTTGTGATGCTTATGCCCAATGGCTGGATACTGAATGTAATGTGACAGACGATCTGGGCAAAGTGTCCATGGTCCATTGCTACCAAGTGAGAACTCGACAAGATGAGACTGAATACAATGAAGATGCATTGCAATTCCTCGCAGACCCCTTGACATAATCTACACCCGCCAAAAATGTTCCACCAAAGAAAGATTCAATTATATCTGTTTCTCCAATTTGAGTGCAAATATCACAACCTGAAATAACAGAGACTGAAGCTTCAACGGAACTGACCGAGGATCGTGCTTAAGATCTCGACTTCAGTTTGCAGAGTTCTTTCGCTATGTCCACCACAGCCGAATCAGAAACCACATTCATTCTGGACGAGTGGCTGATAAAGGAGCCAAAATACAATGTATTTGACAGCTGCCTGCTAGAGATTATATAGATGCTGAAATGTGTCCATACATCAAGGGGGAACATATGTGGGCAGCCATTGGTGAATGTATCTCGTGTATTAAAGGCACTAACCTGAAAATCCAAGCTAATTTTGTCCACCTCCATAGTACATTTTCATGGTCCGCTCAACCGATGCTGACTATGTTCAGCAGCGTTACATTTAAGCGGGTCTACTTTCAGTAAGATTTCCAGTTTCTGTCAATTTGTGGGAGTTGAGTTCCTTGCTAAAACCCAGTACTTCAAATATCAAAGGGAATTCTTATTCCCTGCCATTAGTGAAGCCTGGGAAGTTGAACAGATGTCAATCGAAAGAATAGTCTCTGGTAAACGTTTTTGGCTACCTGGTGACTGACATGTAACGTAAAAAAATTGTGAGTTTGGAGATAGTGCAGGTGTCCGAATGTACATCTTCTGTGGCCATGGAGAAACATGGTTTCATCAAATAGTTTGAAATTCTTCAATGGAGAGGGATGCAAATAGAGCTGATAGCCACTGACCGGCATGTTTCGATAGCCAAGGCCATGCGAGAGCAGTTTCTACACATTGATCATCAATTCGATGTATGGCACGTTGCCAAATCAGTCAATAAAAAATTACAGCTGCTGGTAGAAAAAAGGGTTCTGAATAAATCTTAAAGTGTTGTCAGTCTATCAGCAACCATCTTTGGAAATTCTACTTTCGAAATGGCATTCATTGATGCACCATTGTTCAAACGTACACTAAAGGACAGAAAACCAACATTTTCATGAATGTGCACATGGACCTTTATGTGATGAGTAGAAACAAAAGAAAGAAGTGGTTGGTGCCATGTTCACCTCCGCAGAAAGCTCTTCAGAAGATTGTGTATGATAAAACGCTTTCCAGAGACATGAAGGGACTCACAGAATTCTGTCATATTGGAGATTTGGAGGTGTTCCACAATATGTGCCTAAAGTACAGGCCCACAAGGTTGCTTTTCGGCATAGACGATATGGAGCCCAGAACAAGACTAGCTGTACTTGCGCACAAGGAGAACGTTGGGAGGGAACAAGCGAAAACTGCAGGACTTATCGGGATGTATTGTTTCCTCAAGGCCTACACAAAATGAAGCAAACAATGGGTGGTTAAGCCAATATGCCAGGATATGGAATTCAAATTTGTGAAAGATTTAACATTGAATGTGTTGGCCATGCATACTCACGGAATCAATCCAGATTTTGTTCCTAGGACACATACAATGCCACAAAATATTGCAAACCAGCCCTGTCCACCTAAAGAGGAACTTGTAGAAAAGTTGACTTCCCATTATAAATACTTAGTAGCTGTCTTCACAATCTGCTCACCGTAACATTTTCGATATGTTACCCAATGTTTGTACATTGTACAGCAACAATTGAATGCTATTACACTCAATTTCAATGCTACAAAAGTATTAAAAATGATATAATTATGCAGATTAAATTTGGTGTATGATTCATTAATGTATTTCATTCACCTTCCCTTCATCGATATTTATGTTTTCAAACCATAAGACACATGTTTGTGATTGCTATTCATGATATATTTGAAAATGGAATTGCCCTAGCACATCAGTGCTGCACTGCCCATTTTGGTTGCTGAAATAATGATGGGCTAATTGGATATTAGCCATCAGCCAACGGGACACTGAGGTGTCTGTCAAACACTTAATTATTGACCCAAACCTCAAACACATATGCAATGCTTGGCACTGGCACTGAAAGCCTATGGTGGGTAAGATTTACATAGCAATGATCAATTGACTGACCTGTGTCCACCCCCTAACTTCCATAACGTTCTGCCTTATCAGTGTTTTCATTTTTTAAACACCACTCCGATTAGGCCCCTTTTTACTCTCTCTGATACAATTTCAGTATTTTGATGTGTGAGTTTTCTGGGTTTCTCCATAGCTCTACAAAGCACACCATTGTGTCCAAAATATTATTTTCAACAAAAGTATCATCTTTATCAACATTTTGGCAATTAGTGCCTGCTGTTGCTCGGTTTCCATAGAGTGTGACTCTGTGTTTTGATTTGCATGCGCCCCTCCTTGTGTCCTTCCCTTCTGTTTTTCACAGCCCCCTCCAACACCATTCCTCTTCTTCCCTCTGCCTACCAAGTCCCTCGTGCTCTCTGTCTCTCCTCTCTTTTGTAACTGTTTCTCTATCGACTACCCTGCTCTCGTCCCTAACTCTGGTAGGAAGAAGTTTATGAAGGACTTCTTTCTCCAACCCCTGCCTCCCTATCGCTCATACCTATACCTCTGCTAAGTCCAGGCGTCCTTGTTAAAGTCTCCTTCTTGGAGAATTTAACATCCAACTGGAAGCTTTGTGTTCTTCCTCAGGACACATAGAAAACTGCTATCCTGAACATCCCTTAGTACGTGCTTTCCAAACTTCATTCCTTCACTCCCTGTGTCCTCATCTTATTAGATCACTACTTTGACATGGTGAACCCTACCACCCTTTGCAACCGTCTCTATGAAAACCGGGGTTATCACGGATCATGCCCTGGCTTGGCTGACTTCTTTCCTCTGTGATCGACCTTCCTTGTCCTTCCTCTACTCTATCTATACCTGCTTTTTCTCCCCATCCCCTGCTGATCTGCTCACAGAAACTGTGCTGCTTGCCAGGATACTGTCTGACCCGGCTACCCTGTAATATTGGGGCCAGTTCCACTCCCTGCCAGTTGCCCACCTGCACTGCCCCCCTGACAACACTTGCACTCAGGGACTGTTTCTTTATCCCTACAGCACCCTAACAGCAATTGACACATGTTGTCTGCACTTACCCTTGAAATTTCCACCTGCTGTCCGCAGTTTTTATTTATTGGATTCCTTTATTTTTTGGAACTGTTTATCCTAGGTACTCCACTCACCCTGTCAACCTTTCCCACAGCACTGTTATCCTTGCCCTCCCTTCCTTTTGCGCTTTTGCAATATCAATGTCACCTGGACTAGTAAGATCTTTGTGTCTGTCTTCCCTCTGTCTCCCCTCCCTTGCCTTGTCACGCCTTGAAGCACTTGTGTATATGAGCGTTATAAATGCCATATCATATCATCATATGATATTGTGGAATGTTTTGTACAGACACAAAAGGAATCTTAGGTTACAAGAGGCTTTCAGTGCCTTGTACTATCGGTTCAACTTAGCTTCAGTGTAACCAGGGCTGGACTGGCCTATAGGGAACTCTGGATATTTCCTGGTCGGCCTCTGCACCCTGGGCCATTTTTGTGGGGTATTTCCAAATGTTCTGAGAAAAGGGTTGGGCGTGCTGAAAAGATGTAATATGGGGCCACTTTGAAAATTATTTCATGGGCCTCTTTTGGTTCCCATTCTACCCCTGAGTGTAACTGTGGTCAAAAACGAATTTGAAGTCATGGCTTCCCCTGCTCTGTGAAACGAAAAGCAACTGTCAATGGATATTATGCCCAAAGGTCCAACTCTCCTTGAATGACAGTTATACAGAATACAATTCATAATTCTATACCAATTCTTAATAGAGCAGTGGTATTCAAACTGTGGGGCGTTTCCTACGCAGGGGGGCACAGGTGCATCCCTTGGGGGCTGTGAGAACCCAGCATGAAATGTTTTAAAAAAGCATAAAACGGTCTCAGGCACCTATTAAAAAGTAGCCCGCAGTTGTAAATCCATATTCATTCCTTTAGTCACAGACTGTATCAATAGTACCCAAGGGGGTTCTTTCTGTTAACATGTAAGTAAATTGTGATATTTAAAGAATATTTATTCAGCAACAATGGTCAAAATTACTAACCGCATAGTGAAGTAACTCATCAAACAGGCCCATATTGGCCAAAAAGGGGGCCCATTTTGACTGGCGCACACTAGCATTTTGTATTTTTTGCACATGCATTGCCCTATTTGCCTATAGGCCAGTCTGAGTGTGCCGGCTCATCCATGATAGAGAGGGGACACCCAACCAGTGGCCCCATCACCCATTATGGAGCAGTTAAGGAGCCAGCTCAGTGAAACAGTGAGCACTCCCTCAGCTGCTTTTTCCAGCTGAGGGATTGCTCCTGGGCTGGCTGAACTGTCTAAGGGAAAGACTATTTCCCTTTGACAGTTCAGTTCAGTTCCCCAGCCGCACATGCTCACTGAGCCATGCAAGGCTGGTGCGTTTTGCTTCGCCAGCATTGCATAGCTTATTGAAAATGCTGGCTGGGTGCACTGCATGTCTGTATGTGCGAGGGGGGGCTCCTGCGCCTCCTGGCACATACAGACAGAGCAGCCTGGAACAGGACATTTCAGCACCCACACACAGGCCAATGCAGAAGGTACGTTCATGTTCATTTATTTTTTTATTTTAACATGTGTATGGATGCGTGTATGCTTGTGTTATGAATAAGTGATGGATGCTCGTGTCAATGATAGAGTGATTGCTGTATGAATGTGTGTGTGTGTGTGTGTGTGTGTGTTAGTTTGTTTTGGTCCGTTGAGCTGATTTTGGCAAGTGGTGGATAGAATGGGGGGAAAGAGGGTTGTACAATAAAGGGATTTTTTTAAAACTTTCTTTATTGTTTACCATCAACAACTTACAGGTCAAGACAAGTAAAAACAATCCCTCCTCCCTCCTCCCTCTCCCCATTCATTCCACTCACACAAAACTGCGACTGCAATTGAAAAAAACGGTAACCTACATCCACTAGTTATTACATATTAAGTTTCTGGATATCTCAAGTTAATCATGCTGCTTTATAGCCCAGCACGCCACCTTGGGGCCGCCTCCGCATGTGGGTCCACCAGGTGTCAGTCATTGTTCAGAGCAGATTCTGGAGATCGTGTCCTCAGATCAATGTCGAGCAAGTATTGTCTAAAGGAGGGCCAATAATTGAGCGGTTAGCTCGAGGCTGGTAACGTTGTAGCATACCCGGTCGCTCTTTGTTCACACAGTTTCATAGTGTCTAACCATCTCGAGAACACAGGTGGGTTTGGCCGACCCCATGTTCTTGGAACCATGTACCTGGCCACCACAGTTGCTATTCCCATTAACTTCTTCTCGGTGCGGGAACCCTCTTCAATTAGGGCCAATAACCATAGCTCGGGTGTACAGTCTCTAGCAGGGGGTAACATTTCCACCATCGCCTCTCCTATTACAGTCCAATAAGGCCTAATGCAAGGACATCACCATGCTACATGAAAGAAGTCAGCAGGCACAGCACCACATCTCTAATAATTGGGGGATCTACTTGGGAAATATCTGCTTAGGGCGAGTGGGGAATGATAAATTTGGTGAACAAATTTATAATGAATTAATCTGTATTGGCAATTCATAGATATGTACCGTGTCTGCATACAGATAAGTTTCCCTTGGCCCTCGTCTAACCCCATGCACAAAGTTGGATCCCATCTGGTTTTGTAGGAGTTACTCCCCGCGCCCATCCCAGCTCTGATCAGCCTATAGATGGTGGATACCAATTTCCCCGCTGAGACAGGGCTGACAACATAGCACTGCGCTGGGTGAGGTATAGGGGCTCATGGAAATTCGGGCCACTTATTTCTGAGAATACTGCGCAATCTGTAATAAAGAAGTAGTGTCACTGCATTATATGGACCCCTAGTATGAAGCTCCTCCTATTGTATAAATTCCCCATCTTGTACTATATCCCTTAAGGTCTGGACTCTTAGGGCTTGAAAGTGTTCTCTGAATGACCGTTCATGTGTTAGTGGAAGGCCTACTATATTGTACATCGGTAGCTCAGGCACATATGAGGGGGTAATCTCCAGCAATTGGCTCATTCGTTCCCAGGCTTCAGATGTCATTGCTATAGGTTGGATCTCACCCCTCGGGGCAGTGACTCTCTCACCCCAAAGCATGCCCATCAGCCTGTTAGGAGCCGCAACCTCTCTCGCAAGTAGTGCATGTGGGGAGACGGAGCTTGGAGAGCTCCAGCATGCAATGTATTGCAGCTAAGCCGCCAAGTAATATACAAACAGTATTCCAGCCCACCAAACACGTACAATCGAGTTAGTGTATCCAGGGATATCCTAGGTTGCTTCCCCGCCCACACTAATCTGGTCATCATGCCACGTATCCGGTGCCAATAGGTGAGAGGAGGCCATATTGGAACGTTATTGAAAATATAAAGCATTTTGGGGAGAAGCGTCATTTTAGCCAATGCTATACGTGCCGCCTGTGTAATCGGGAGCCGTATCCATGTCTCTACTTTACTCTCTATTGCCTCTAAGGAGGTGACGTAGTTGTCTTTATATAGCCCATCCCGAGTCATGGATACCATGATGCCTAGGTAGCATATCCCCTTTGGGCACCACCGGAATTCACCCCCCACGTCAGTCTGCTGCACCCCCAGGGCTAGGGGCAGTATTTCCGATTCATCCCAATTGATTCTGAGCCCAGAGTTTTCACCAAATCTTATCACCTCATGTGTCAAGGGGGCTAGGTTCTGCCGAGGGGGCTTAACATACAAAAGGATATCGTCAGCATGCAATGATATGGTGGAAAGATGTGATTGAACACAGATCCCGCAGAGTGCGTTTAATTCCCAGATGTGACAGGCCAGGGGTTCCATCGCCAGAGCGAAGAGGATGGGGGAGAAGGGGCAACCCTGGCGACTGCCCCGCGTAGGGTGTATGTACGTCGAGATCGTCCCATTTGTGTGTGCAGCTGCCCGCGGAGCCGTGTATAATAGTTTAACCCAGCTAATATGACGAAGTCCTAGCCCAGACCTATGGAGCACTTCGAATACAAAGGGCCATTCCACAGAATCAAAGGCCTTTTCGGCATCTAGTGTGGACACCGCCATTGGAATCTCCTGGTTGACATTATTTATGAGGGTAAATAAGCGCCTGAGATTATTTTGGGTGGATCAACCTGTAATGAACCCGGCCTGATCTGGGAGAACCAAAGCTGGCATGTGAGGAAAGTGTTGATTTGGGAGTCTTTTAGCCAAGATTTTGTTGTCAGTGTTTATTAATGACAAGGGCCTATATGATGATAGCATACGGGGGTTCCTTCCAGGTTTTAAAAGGACTGTGACAAGAGTGGTTCTGGTAGATTCTGGCAGGGAACCTCTGGCCAGAGCGTTATCGTAAATGGCCGTCAAATGGGGAATACCAGGTTGACATAAGCCTTGTAAAATTCTATCATTATGCCGTCCATTCCAGGGGCCTTTCCACTAGGCTTGGATTTAATTGCGTTTCGAATTTCTTCTTCGGTTATGGTATCATTGAGGGCAGTACCTAGGTCCTGGTCCAGCCAGCCTAGGGCTACCTCATCTAGATACCGTATCAGCTCATCGTGCCCGGGAGAGGGGAGCAAAGCGTACAGCCGCTCGTAGTACTCCCTGAATGCATTATTGATCCCCTGTAAATCCATGATCAGCGTCCCATTTGTACCTTCCACTTCTACTATATTAGTGGCCGGGTGCTCCTTAAAGATAGCCCAAGCCAGCGTTTTGCTAGGCCGGTCCCCCTCTCCATATCTTGCTGCTATTATCGGATCCCCCAGATACCTCTCATCATTTTCAGCCAGCTGCAGGAGTTCGTCCCTTAGAGCCTGTAGTTTGTGGCGCAATTCTGGCATGTCAGTTAGGGCTTGTCTGTTCTCCCCCTCGCAAATTTTAATTTCCAGCCTTCGCATGTTTCAGCGCATGGCCTTTAAACCCCCCCCCCTCCCTCGAGATGCAACACCCCTTTATGGAAACCTTGAAGGCTTCCCATATTGTCCCTTGTTCTGTAACCAACCCTACATTTGCTTGGAAGAATGTCTCGATATCCTGCTTGATCTCAGAGCGAAATGCCACATCCTCAAGGGCTGCAGCCCTGAATCACCACCGGAGTGGGCCATTGGGATTCTTGGCTATCTCAAAATGGGCCATTACCGGGGAATGATCAGACAGTGTCTGGGTTAGTATGGACGTCTCAGTCATCGTCCAGCATATAGGTGATGTTGCCATTATATAATCAATCCTAGACGCACTGCTGTGTACGCTCGAGAAAAATGTGTATTCCCTTGTATCAGTGTGTTTACTCTGCCATACGTCGACCAGATCATTGTATTGAGAGATGGTGTTCCATGCTCTGACCACCTGCGGAAGCACCAGTTGTGTTGTTACCAATCTACCTAGGTCCAGTGTAAGAGCAAAGTTAAAGTCACCAGCCCATACTATCTCGTAGTTCGGGAATCTGTGTGTATGCCTGGCACACTGAAAGAAGAACTCCGGAGAGTCATAGTTTGGAGCGTAGATATTCACTAGAATGAGCTTAATACCCAGCATCTCACCCGCCAACATAAGAAATCGCCCTTCCTCGTCTGTGATATGCTTGTTTAGTTTATACTGCAGCAAATTGTGTATTTAAGTGGCCACCCCTCTAGAATGAGTGGTGAAGGAGGAGTCGTATCTGTGTATTCCCCATCCAGGCATCCTAGGGAGGGGGTTCCATGGGCTAGGTGGGTCTCCTGTAGGCACATTACGTTTGCCCCATGGTTTCTACTATAGTTCGCGATTAGTCGCACCTTCTTTGAGTTGGTGAGACCTCGTATGTTCCACAAGAGAATTGTCAATACTGGTCCGGATTTCCCACCTAGCGTTAAATTGGCCATAACTTTAGCAGAATCATAACTGGCAGCCCCAGGTAGCATGTGTTAAGACTGTGCATCGAGATATCCTGTGTAATTTTCCGTGCTATGTCCATGCAGTGTGTGAGTCATCAAAGGTGAGCTCAAGGCCTTTATACCCAAAACCATTAAACATTTGAGCTCCAACATTGGCTCCCACCCTTCTCCTCCCCTCTCACACCAGAAACTATAACCTACCGCACCCAGCCCTCCCCTCTACCCTTAACTAAGCACATGCTTCAACCAGAACCGCCTGCAGTGACTGGCGATTGTGGAGTGCTAGAGGCAGCCAATGTGCTCCTGGTGGCTTCGGCCATCATAGCGTCTCAACCGGGCCATGCTCGAACATTACAGTGGCGTAGTATAACTCGCCATCGAAAGAACACACTGGGATTCCTTGCAGCATTGCAAGTGTTCACAGGGAGTGGCCAGGCGACCCTCCAGTATCTGGTAGATTCGCTGCAAAGTGTTCTGCCGCCTCAGGTGAAGTGAATAATACAGTAGACCCATTATGTTGAACATGGAGTTTGGCAGGGAACAGCATTGCATATTTAACTTCAACACCTTTTTTCATAGGGTGGATTTAGCTTTCTGAATTGATTTACGCTGGTCTTGTACACCGGGGCTAAAGTCGGGGAACAGTCGGATTATGGGGGATCCCCATCGTAGCTCACCTTTTTCCCTGGCGACGCAAAGGATGGTGTTGCGGTCTCTGTAGTTGAATATTCTCGCTATTATCGGGCGCTCAGGAGTGCCTGGAGGCGGTCAGGTGGCCAGGGACTGGTGGGCTGTTTTGACCTTGTACATTGTGGTCAGCGGCGGATTATCCAGTATTTCCACCAATAGTGATTCGACAAACTTTTCCATGTTTTCCATGGCAGTCGATTCCGGAACGCCCAGTTATTTCGTCTGGAGCGTCCCTCCAAATGTTCGTTCTTTGCCAATACCTTTTTCACCTTTTGCTGCATTTCGGCCATTCACGCTGCCGAGTAGCAACTTTGTCCCCACCGTCCCCAATCCTCTGCTCAGCCTCAGTCATGCGCCCACACAATTGGTCAATCTGTATAGCCAATACATCCACCTTGTATGTTAGAGCATCAATTTTTTCCCCCAAGTTATCTGTGCTGCTCTTCAGGTCAAGCAGAGTTTGATTTAGGACAGCCACATCCAATTGAGACTGAAGCTGGCTTGCAGAGGGAGGCGGCGATGTGCGAGTCAGGTCCGAGAGGGCGATCTGATCCATCCTGGCCTGCTTCTTGGTGTTCACCATAGTAGTGCCCGTTGCCGCAAGATTTCCCGTAGATGGACACAGCAACCCTTTCTGGCGCGAGCAGAGAGATGATATGCCTTTGTCTGATATTATTGCCACTGATCAATGCACCTCCTGTATCCCTTTGCGGATTTCGGATGGTCATGCGGACCCGTGTGGAGTTTCTCAGCACCAGATCATGGATCCCCCAGCACTATCTGCTCAGAAAAGTCAGGGAAAAAAAAGGGGGGGTGGGAATTGCCCTGTTCGAGCATTCTAAGTGTGCCCAGGTATGGCCATTCAAGTTGTACCCTGGTCAGTCGTGGTGGTTGCAGTCTCCTGCACCCCTCCCCCTGTACAGAGTCGGCTTAAAAAGTTTCCAGGACCTAAGATGTCTGCCAGTTGTTGACACTTTTTGCAGAATTGTAGTCCAGTCCAGCCTCCCAGGGACAGAAAATGGCAGCCATTTGGGGTTTTGTGCTGTTCCAGCATGTATTAGGGCCATTTCACATATGCCTGCTGACCCCCAGCCAACAGCGTCCCACCCTCCCAGATACCAGGGCCAAGCCTCCGCTGCTTCCCCGCCCCTCAGGGCATCATGGCCCGAGCCGCAAAGGTGACCAAGGCACAGATCACTCAACACAGTCCGGGGCGCGCAGGGTTGTATGGTGCCCACTGTTATTCACTGGGGGGGTCAGGGACGGAGGTACGCCGCAGCTCAGCAAGCAGGCCAGCACTCACCATGGTGCCGCTGATACGTGGGCAGGCAGGGGCAGGCAGGGGCAGGCAGGAGCAGGCATCAGGGTCTGTTGCTGGTGGTTCTTATTTCCTGACAAAAGCACAACCTGTATGCAGGCTAGTGATATCTGAACCACTTCGTCCCATGAAATATCAGGGTGTGCAATCAAGGTTGCATTATTGAAAGGGCTGGGGTCAGAACATTTCCCAAGGGTAATTGGTTCGCTTTTTTTATAGATAATATTCCCAGTTCCGTTACAATGCCATCTGTCTGTTGTCCCATTTATGAGTGATTTTATCCATACCTTGAGAGCTACACCTACTTCTCAGCTCTAACCTTTCATGCACATCGTAGTCTAAAATAGTCCCCCACATTGTCTGTGTGTGTTCATTGTGTGTGGTTTGTGTTCGCTATTCTGTTCCATCCGGTGCAGAATTACAACATAAATTAGTACAAAGAAAGGATACCAAAATATATTTTTATTCTGTTATCTACACAGATATATTGTACCGTTCTGCAAATGCCATATTTTCCAGCTGCCGTGGGATGGCTTTTTCAACCAGCAATGGCAGATATACCTAACCGCATCGTTCAGCATCACCATAATGTGGGACGATAGACCGGGACCAATATGCCCTTTGGTGGTACCAGCGACAAGGAGCAACCTGTCATCGTTTACGGTGTAGAAAGAATTTGATGCATCAAATCCACATCTCCCAAAGGAACACCATGTACGTCATTTTAAACTTTTGCCACTCGAGCCTCAGGACACGTTTTTTCATTGAATTTCATAGATTTTTATTAGTGCATCTTAACCATAACGTTGCTTTAACAAAGTTTTTTCATTGAATGTATTATATGGTTGCATGTTGTGATTTTATTCTTGAAATTTCACATGAATTGTATAATTGAAGAACAGAAGGAAGACTTAAAAAGTGATGAATCAAGTTCTTTTGGTGATTGTAATTGATGTGTTTTTATGTGTTATGTCTTTTTATCAACCGTTGTATATACAGTGTAATTAATTAGGCTATAAATATACTACAATAAAAATGTTTAAAAAGCATGGCTTGTTTATCGGTATGGACAAGCTTTTAACTCAGCCACAGTAGATAACAAACGCTCGGGGAAATTCGTTCCATATGAAACTATGGTTTGAATATGTTTTATTTCACGTACTGTATGGCAATATATACCACATTTGCAGCTGTAGGTGTATAATTCATATTAAAGTATCAATTGGTATATATGTAAAGGCATGTTTTGGCACGTATACACCAAATAGTACTACCGATTGTCTACAAAGTAGAAAAATGCAGACTATTCCATCTGCAGTTATAATTGTAATGCTCTCCACGTTACATCTTACCAAGTTGCAGAGTTTCACGTCAGTTTCCATTATCAACAGAGAATATCCATTTGAAACATAATCCATTTCTGAGCTGCAGAGGGAGGTATTATCTCAGTGTGAAGTGCCGTGTGTGCATTATATCGGGCCACCGTACTTATCTTGAAAGCGACTCGAATGAGACTTCCCTCTTGGGCTTCTTTGAGAAGTTATTGGGCGTGTATTAATTTATTGCAGAAGGTCATGGAACATTGCAGGTGTAATTTGCTTTATGGGAATGGAACACAACATTTATCAAGAACTGCAGACACTGACTAAACATTAATCATACATGGGGCATTTTCATAAAATTCATGCATGTTTACAGAGGTTCACGAGCGGGGCTCGTATGTGACCTGAAGAAGAATGAATCGGTTATCTATGCATGGCGTACGACCGTCGCATACATAACGTGACAGAATGTACACGGTCCCTGTGCTCCTTCATCTAAAAAGAAAGTGCTTCTAAAAAAGCTGCTACACTAAGTCAACAAAATGCTACTGCTATGCTAACAGGGGCAGTCCATCTATCGTGTTTACTCCCAACTGCATGTTCATGAGGTAAACGAGAAGCTCACAATACAACACAAACCCTGGGGGCACAGCTCCCAGGGATCAGTAGAAATGGTGGTAACAGCGGCAGTACACTTTCCATGCAATTGTACCAAATCTGCACGATTCTCTTTCATTTGTCGGTCAGAGTTGGGGAGTAGGACACATTTCACGTTTCACGTCCCCGCCTTTCTTTTTTTCCTTGCTCCACTTCATAAATGTGATTGCATGCCTTTGATTACTAATGGGCCTCATTATACATTTCCCTGTAATGTGCCGCTGATTCCTTGAAGCCGTTAGTAGAGTTTCTGGCAATCACAACCACAAAATCACTGGCACATCACAACACTGCGTGAGCGCCCAAACTGCCATTCTGAAAACAGTGCAACCGGCATGACGGAAACACGTCATTGTCCACTAATGCCGGTGTTTCCCTCAGTAAAAATGAGAGTTGCACCATTACCAGCATACATCCAACGTAAACACTGGCAGTGGAAACACCAGGACCAGAAGCAAAGCCATTGCAGGAACAGGAAGCTTGCCGGTGTCCATTTTGAAAAACGCAATCCACATTTAATCACCCACCTCCTGTTGCCACCTGGTCTCTGTAACACCGGCATCTTGTCTGCAGCAATAAAATCCTGTGTACCTGATGTCCCAGAGGAAACCATGCTTCACAGAGCAGGAATTGTCAGTACTAACTGACACAATTGTGGACAATGCAGCGGAACTATTCGCAAGCGAACACAGGGGGACTAGGCAAATCCGTAAAAATGCAATATGGGAGGAGGTTGCACAGAAGGTGTCGGCTATGGGCCCCCTTCCCCACACCCAAGGAGATAGCCAGAAGTGGTGGGACGACCTCCCCCATAGAGTATGCCACCTGCTCTCGGCCCACAGCAGGGAATGAATGGATACTGGAGGTGGGCTGGCCTCCCGGTTACATGTCATTTCATCAACAGGTATTTAAAAGCCTGCAATATAAACGTGTTTGACAGTTCATCCATTTTTTTTTGGGAGTCCCCCCTCCCGCAACTATTTTTAACTATTCCAAACCCCCCAAACCACTTATCTGCCCTTTCCACCCCCCCAAAAAAAAGTGGATGAACTGTCAAACACGTTTAAACTGCAGGCTTTGAAATGCCTGACGATGAAAGAACGTCGTACCGGCCTCCACAATCAAGTTGGTTGCCTGGGAGGAGAAATGCAGCACTGTGCTGCATCTCGAAAGAATCAACAGAGTTGGAGCCGCAGAGGACGGCACAGGCACACATGCAGAAGGTGGTGAGTACAACGTGACACACCAAAACAATACAACACAGTGCATAGGGCAATGCAGCACACACTACATGGAGCCATGTAGAACTGCATGCCACCAAACCACATCCAAACTATGAAATGGCCAAAATACCATTGCTGTAGTCTGTGGGTACTGAAGCATTGCCACCAAAAACCTTCAAAAAAAGTAATTGCCACATGAGTACTAGTCATGTACATAAAGTGACAACATGAGAAGCAGCACATATATGAAGCACACACCTGACCAAGGTGGCATGCATGCACTATGAGCAATGTGCCAATGTGCCCGCATACCACACACACATGCAAGCAGGCATCAAAGCTGTCCTGACTTCATGACTCCATGTACAGGTATAACGTCACACAATGGTGTAACAGCATGTTACAAGCCTATAGGATGACACAGAGGTGAATAAAGGTATGCCCATCTCACCCCCACAGGCACGTCGTCTGACAGTGAGCATGGTGTACCGACCACATCAAAGCCACCTACACAGAGGAGGAAGTCCACACCCCACATAACGACAGACAAGACCACACCAGCCCCACCAATGCAGCCTATGGGCCCTGTGACCAAGCAAGCTGCCCCATGCAGCCTGGCCTGCACCCCAAGAGGCACAGCCAGCTGCCCCAGCATCCCTACAAACACCCACAGAGGCACTTCCAGCTGCCCCCGAGGCACAGTAACCTGACCCTGTCACACATCTGTCTGGCCTGCGAAGACGGCCACTGGCCTCCCCACACCAGCCTCCCAGATATGTTGCCACATCCACGGATGACGATGCTGTGCAGGAAGGCGGGACAGCACTGAAGGGTCACCAACTCACACGCTCTACCATTGTCCTGCCTTCAGCCCCTTGGGCCTGCATAGCCCACCTCGACCACTGATCCCCAGCATACAGTACATGGATGCACCCATCTGCAGGATTGAACAGTGACACAAGGAAATGGCTGGTCTTGTGAGGAAGCAGCTGGACGAGACACTCATGATGTGTGAAAGTGTACAGGTCACTGACTGGTGCTCTGCCTGAGTGCTGGGCTGCTCTACCAGTGCCACGGTCCTGCTGGCACAGAGGGTGCGGAGGGGAATGAGGCCATCTCTGCACTTGCAGAGTCCCTCACCCTTTCCATGCAGGTAGCCCAAGAGTGCAGGGATTCTCCTGGATCTGACCCCCCCACCCTCCACCATCAGCACGCCTGTGAGCTCCCAAGGTGCCACTCCCTTCGGCTGTCAGGGTCACCAAGACAGGGCAAGGTTGGTGACAAGAGGCTATGGAAGTGACACTGAACAACTGTACCAATGACACAACTGCATTATAGGGGGTTTATTGGGGAGGGGTTGGTGGGGATGGGGTGGTGTGTGTTGGGTATTTTGTGTAGATTAGGGCCCTGGCGGTATTTTCTTACCCCCAAAAATAATTTAGCAACAATCACTCCTTGTATTCAGAATGGGCCATGTACAACAATAATACAGTGGACATGCATTATTT
The DNA here is from genome assembly GCF_040938575.1 of Ambystoma mexicanum. NCBI lineage: Eukaryota > Metazoa > Chordata > Amphibia > Caudata > Ambystomatidae > Ambystoma > Ambystoma mexicanum. The sequence goes on along the minus strand of NC_090927.1, from coordinate 946,525,470 downwards.
CAGCACACAGACATGCGTATTTGGTATGCGTGGTTGGTATGCGTGGTTGGTATGCGTGATTGGTGGTATTTTGGTGAGCATAATTCCCTTGTTTTATTTGTGGCCCCAATATCCATAACCCCTTATTTTTGTTTAGATTTTTTGTGTAATCACCATAGAGACCTCAGGCTTGCATTTCAGGAACACCACATTTTCACTTTTTGTGTGCCACCATGGGCAATTTCCCGCTGTCTTATCTACGGCAGCGAGATATCATGTGGTATTTTTCACTAACTTATATACGGTAGTGAACTATGTCCCTGGTCTCTATTTTTGCTGACTATCTTCAACAAAAAGGCTATAACACACACAGTTATTTATAATTGCTCATATTGAATGACATTTGCTTATACTGAATGAGACTTTGATGCTCAGTTATCCAAAAGCAAAAAACAATTTGAGGATAGTGAGCAAGAATTGGTACACTTAAAAGCCTTAGTGGACCACATTAGACAGGATAAAGATGAGGTTGTTTCAGAAATGCAGATTTTACAAAAAGAACATTGTGAAAAAGAATGTGATCTCCAGAGTGCAGAACAAGAAATGATTAAAATGACTCAAGAAAGAGACAAGAGAAATAAAGAGTTCAATGAATGCCAAATGCAAATGTGCGACATGCAGGAGGTGATTGATAAGATGAGTGATGAAAACAACTATTTGCAAAATGAAGCAAACAGACTCCTTATAAAGTGTAAGGACTTAGAACAGCAAATGTGCATTCCCAGGTCCCAGGAGAGGCGGCAGGGTACCACATTCAATGGAGTGGAGGTGAATTCTAGTTCTGCCCAATGAGCTAGTGCTCCAGTGACTGGGCCGGTGACTGAACTTGCTTGCAGCGCCCTTGGGGGATTTGATACTCCCATTGGGGGCAGCCACCAATCTCATACACCTGAAAACAGGATTGAATCACAAAATAGTGCAATTCTATGCATTGCAACAAGTAGCCCCATAAAAATAATGTAATCCATTAAAGCCCTGATCAAACCATTTAAAAAGGGAGGTGAATGCTGCATTGAGGATCACTTAGAAGCGGTTCATGACATGTTTAAAGCACTCCAGATACCTAAGGAACAGTACAGACAATATTTTCATTTAACTTTAGATGCCCCGACGGCCAGCATCATAAGGGGATTAAATGAACAGCAGAATATGACATGGGTGGAGTTTGAAAAAGAAATCAGGCATCATTTTTCTCCTTTTCAGTCGCTTACACAATCACTGCTGGACCTAATACATCCCCTCGCCAATTTTTACAAGACTTAAAAAGAACATTTTCTCGCTTTGATGTATCTTTTGACCCAAATTCCAATTAGTTTAAAACTGCATACTTCTATGGGCTACAGAAAGACATCATATCCCAATTGGTCCGTGAATTCGACTGTGACAAGTCCCTTCAATGGATTGTACATCAAAGCACAAAACTATATTAGGTACTCTATTGTCAGGGTAGAGAAAGTGATAAAATGAAAGATACTAGACCTAAAGCTAAAGAACCCTCAGCCACAGTAATGGAAATCAGGTCAGCCAAAATGTCCCTTGAGTCTGCTCAAAGCCAAGGTAAATATAATGTGACACCTGAACAAAGGGGTAATCAACAAAGATCGCCCTTTCCTGTACCAATGTTCCAATCACATGATCCTAGTAATAGGGAGAGCTACATCAGCCCTAGGTATTTAGGGAACAGACCCCGGGTAGGATATCGGCCTGATATGGCAGGTATGAACAATAACCAGAGACAAAATCAAGATCAAAGAAATGATGGTCCCTACCAGTCATTGGGGACATAGAGCAGATTTGATCCCAACACCATGATATATGGTAATCAGGATAGAACCCAATATGTGGATCGATTTACTGATAATGGAAATCAACATAGGGGCCAGTACCCACAATCTGAGAGACAGGACATGAGGCAAAACATGAACTACAATCCACATCAGTACAATGATTCCCCACCAGGGGACTATAATCAAAGGATGGGTGCACCCCGCTCCCCTCCACAAATGAATCAAGAGTTCAGAAACCATCCCAACAGACATCAATCACCTGAGAGGTATCAGAATAGATCCAATCAGGGGGAAAACAACCAATATCGACCTAGGCCACAGAAAGAGGATTCTAGAGAGATGGAAAGGTCCCAGTGCCTTGAGGCCCAAGTGAAAATGTTAGCTGAGCAAATAGGAAAGCTCTATACAGCACAAAAACAACCATCTAAAGAGGGAGCTGATGGCCCTAGCAATGACCGGGGGGGCTTCTGAGAAGTGACTAAGTACTTATGACACCTGCAGTGCCAAAAAGACAGATTGCCCTGATGTAATTTTGTATAATGACTCTGAGATGCCTAATGATTTAAAAGTGAAAGCACCAATAAATGAACATGTAACAGAAAATGCAAATACTTCTAAAAAAGAGGTACGGTTTAACCTAGAACTAAATCAAACATTGAAGATTTGTGCAAATAAAAAAGAAACACCTGGAATTCCAAAAGAACAAAGAGACAGATTTAAGAAAAATGACTCATGCATGAGGAATACCAGTGAACAGGGACTAAGTGGGGATGCTATAGCTCCTTCCCTGGGCAAGCAAAACAATGACCAAACACAGGTAGAAAAAGGAAATACTCAAAAGGAGGGTACGGATCAATCACCTGAAGAATTATTTGAGCCACATATTTTTGAAGAGGCTGAAAGGGCTGGTATCACACTAAATGATCACAAATGCATAGAATTAAACAATGACAAATTGCTGAATGATGTTGTTACACGTGTTCAGTTGGACGGTTGTAATGTGGTCTCTGATGTTAACCAGATGGATGGGCGAACAGTGGCCACACTCCAAAAAACCTCTGATCATGGAGAAATGAATAAAGTCTCTCGCGCAGAAATGGGTAAAAAGGAGGGAAAAATGTCTTTCCATTTACCAATGTGCTTAGCCAAAAGTGAAAAAGGCCTGAGAAAGGTGAGCCCTGGAATCAGTAAGAATTCACACTTCTTATGTGTATTAGAGGAAGTTGAGGACAGATATTATGCACCCATCACTGTAGAAGAAAAATGCCACACATTTGCTATGATTTGCTAGGATTGACACTGGCGCACAGGCCACAATTATGTCCAAGGAGCTGGTAAAGAGTATCAATGAAGGGAGACCCCCACAGAGTCAGATCACAGTGAAGGAAAATCAAGGTCCAGTGCCTAACTTTAATGGGGAGGAGGTGCCCATCATAGGTGTAACTGAGGTTGATAGGAAAGCAAAGAATGAAACAAGAGGTATTGATCACATCTATTTGTGAAATTCCATTTCTGATGGGAACAGATTGCCTGAAACGATTATCTCCTCTCATAGATGGGGTGAATGGAGTGCTGTGGTTCTTAACCAAAAAACCTTTGAGGCCTAAGAAACTAAAATCACAAAACAGCAACATAAATGAATGTCACACTGTTGCCAAAACAAATGATGCTGCGAGGTATATCTCCAGAATAGTTGCATACCTAGTGTCACTGTTATATTAATATGTCAAGACAAAATGCAGAGCGACAATGAAGGACTACCTGTACAAATCTACTTGGACCCAAGGAAAAATTGGCAGACTGCCATAGATGAGCACACATTACGTTTTTATTTAAAAGAGAAAACAATCAAGCAGAATATTGCTCCTAAAACAGATTCAGAAAAACACATTACCACTCTTGCTGAAATACACATGGAAGATGAGCAACCATGGGTTCATGTTGGTATAAATGACTGTTTTAAAACAATAAAAGCCACTTTAGCGCTTGAACAGGAGAGGAGCTTCATTAATGAGAAATTGTTGCAAAAAATTATGGAGAGGGAGGAAATCCCGAAATTCAGGATTAAAAACCAATATGTTTCTGGGTTGGACAGTCCAGACTTTGAAAACCGAATTGCAGGCAAATGCATGCTTAAAATTAGCATTGGGCAGAAAACAATTTACCATAATGTATGGATAGTGAGTGGAGCACAAAATGACTTTTACATGGGCAATGACATCATGCACAGAATGTGTATGGTGTTACATTTCCTTAATCAAAAAATATGATCACGCCTAGGTATCCCGGCACCAGAATTTGAAGACAGAAGAAGGGCTTATCATTGTGCACAACTGGTTCCTTATGCAATCGAATTACAAATGAGGAAACATACTATTATTCCTGCATTTACAAAACAGTTTGCAATAACACTGAAATGCAAAAATGGACAGCAGATGAAAGACTCTGATGCATTTGTATGCCTGAATGAATCCATAAAACAGCAAGGCCTGGATTATGAATACATTCCATTGGTAGATATTGGTGAAGGATGTGTAAATATTATGGTAAATAATAAAGGTTGTCAGGATATTCATTTAGAGGAAAACTCCCCATTAGGAATGGCCATACAAAAATCACATTATACAGCAGATTTAAATAACATGGTGATTGGAAATATCCCTGAAAAGTATGTAGATGCCAAGGGTGAGTTGCCAGAACACCTGGACTCTCAGCCCAAAGGAATGTTTAAAATTCATTCTGTGTATCCTTATGATTCAAATGAGACAGTGTGCTGCCATCAAGAGGATTGCATAATATTTAATTTAAATGAAAATGAAACAGAAAATCAGCCCATTGAAGTGGAAGTTGATATGCCAAAATATTTAAAAGTGGCAGCTTTACAAAAAGACACAGCCACACAGTTAGAGGAAAGCGCCGAGATTCCCTTACCAGAAGATTTTCCAGAATTTTCCAAAATGGTAGAAGAGCAGATCTCCTTAGCGGATGCGTGTGAAAGCAATGAGGATAGGAACAATCTGAGGGAGATATTTATGGAGTTTAAGGATGTATTTGCAAAAGATGCTTATGATTGTGGTTTAACTGATTTACATGTGGCCACACTACCAGAAGGGTGTAGCAAAAGTCCAGTGTTTGTACGCCAGTATAGACTACCGCTGGCATGTTTAGAATCATTGGCAGAGATTCTTACAAATTTGGAATCGCGGGGAATCATCAGGCCCATTCATAGCACATCCAATACACCTATTTTAGGTGTGTTAAAGCCAAATGGTCAATGGCGGCTATGTGCAGACTTGAGGGAGTTAAATAAAAGAGTACCAGAGTCCAGATGGCCATTGCCATTCATTGATCAGGGCCTAGCTCAGGTACATGGTTCAAAAGTGTTTACCACATTAGATCTCACATCTGGATATTGGTGCGTGCCATTGGCAGAGGAGATACAGAATTTATTTTCCTTTACATTTGACAGGACTCAATACGCCTGGTTTAGAGCGCCGTTCGGGTACATCAATAGTGGGAGTAAATTTGGCATATTTTTGAGAAAGGCCATGCCTGATGCAGCGGAAAGAGGAACCATAGTTTACGTGGATGATGTCTTGATAAAAAATGAAGGCCTGAAAAGCCATTTTGATGAAATAAGACATGTGCTTGGCCAATTGCAGAAAGCAGACGCCAAAGTATCTTTGCAAAAAGCACAATGGTGCAAGAAAAAAGTGAACTTTCTAGGCCATGAAGTGACTGAACATGGGCTAAATCCACAAAAGAAGAAGATAGAGGCCATACAAAGATTAAAAGATCCTAAGAATGTGAAAGGAGTAAAAAGTTTGTTAGGAATGACAGGGTATATCAGAAAATTCATTGAAAATTATGCTGAAATCACTCAACCATTGACTAAACTGCTTAAACTGAATACTCCCTGGAAATGGGAAAAAGAGCAGTCTGAGGCAGTGGCTAAACTGAAGGAATGTCTGGTAAAGGCACCATGTTTAGCATATCCCATAAAAGGTAGGGATTTCTTTATAGAAATAGGTTTTTCTGAACATTGTATGTCAGCAGTGTTATCACAAAAACATGATTTGAATCACAAAACAATTGCCTATGCAAGTAAGGCATTTTCCCAAGTTGAAATGAAATTTAATGAATGTGAAAAGGCCCTATTAACCACTGTGTGGGCGCTACAACATTTCTGCCCCATTGTTCAGGGAGAAAAGGTGATTATTGAAACAAATCATCAACCTTTGCAGTTTTTAGAGAGTAAAAGAATTAGGTCAGGTAATCTAGCACAGTCCAGAATCACTTCATGGACGCTGGCATTACAAGGTTTTCCTATAGAAGTGAGCTATGGACAAAATAAAAAGAGCCCAATTGCTCAAAGGTTAGCTGACTTACATTGCAGCTGAACAAATATCAAATGAAATGGAAGTGGACCTAATTGGCAAGAATTTGAACAATTACCACACAAAGCTTTTGATGAAAAAACATGCAAGGATTTGCCAACTGTATATGTGGATGGTTGTGCTTTTCACATTGAAAATGACAGTAATAAACAATTAGTGTCAGGAATAGGAAATGTCTGGTTGAAATGTGAAGGAGTCCCCAGTATAGGGATGAGGATTGGAGCTAGGAGCAGTCAAGGTGCGGAATTGGCAGCCATTTATAAAGCAATTACTACTACAGTTGATAGAAAGTTCAGTGAAATTGTCCTGGTGACTGATTCTGACTATGCACAGAATAGTTTTGTGGAGTATTTACCTGGCTGGAAAGCAAGAGGAATGATTACATACAACAAAAAGACACTTAAACATGGAAAAATGATACAAGCCATAGACAAATTTGTGTCAGAGAATGATCTAACAATATACTGGAGAAAAATTTGTGGGCATTTAAAAACACCAGGAGAGGATAAGGAGGGAAATGATAAGGCAGACCACCTGGCTAAAATCGGGGCTGTGATGGGAGAATTGCTACCTATTGGTGATTTACTGGGTGAAATACAAATTGATGCATTAACACGTTCTAAAGCACCAAAGGAGGTAGATCAACCAGTGGTGCAATGGGGCCATGACACGCAAGACCAAGATTTGATTGAGGCACAAAAGAATGTTCGAATTTTGGGAATCTATTATAATCATTTGATAGATCCTGAACAAAACCCTTTAACAGAAAATGATTGTATGGGAAAAGAAGAGTTGAGGGTGCTAGTAAAGAATAAAAAACGAATTGGATTACAGGATGGACTCATGATTAGAGAGTCCATAACAGGGCAAATACAGTGGGTGGTACCCCTTTCATTCAGAGGGATGATGCTACACCATGCACCTGATGCCATAACTGCAGGCCACAGAGGTTCACAAAAAACATTGGAGATACTAAAATATTATGCTTACTGGCCACATATGTCCCAAGATGTGGAATTATATACTAGTATGCGCCCAATTTAAACCTGCTTCACCAATGCATAGAGCACCATTGATGAAAAGAGGCCTAACTCTCCCATGGTCAGATTTGCAAATAGACTATGTAGGCCCTTTAAAAAGGTCGAGCAGAGGACACCGTTACATTTTAAGTGTGATATGTTTGATGTCGAAGTGGATTGAATGTATTCCTGCACCAGATTGTAGTGCGCAAACAGCAGCCACATTGCTGGTGAACCATGTGTTCTCAAGGTTTGGGTTGTCACAAAGAATTGAGTCAGACAGAGGAAGTCATTTCACAAGTACCCTAATGAGTAAGGTATGGCAAATACTGGGTGTGAAAAGGAAACTACATATCGGATATCGGGCAGCCTCTTCAGGTGGAGTTGAACGGAGCAATAGGTCTGTTGTGGATATTTCAAAGAAATTCGTGGCAGAAGCAGGTTCCAGCTGGGATTTACGTTTACCGTTGGTTTTGATGGCAATCAGATCAACTCCTGCCAAAGCAACAGGTGTTAGCCCCCATGAGGTCTTGACAGGTAGGAACATGGTGTTACCACAAACCTACTATACAGAACACATGAACAGACACTTGTGAGTGCATCCACAGTTCATGAGTACATTGATGAACTGAGGAAGCATTTGCAACATGCATTTGCTTTTGTGCAGAGAAATCTGGAAAGGGCTGCTGACAGTGCTAAGACATACTATGATAAAAGAACATCAGTGAGAGAATACAGTGTAGGGGATAAGGTGTACACGTTTCATTTTGGAAAAAGTAAACAGAAAAATTCTACATTTCTAGCAGCCTGGCAGGGGCCATTTCGAATTATAGATAAGATCTCTCCTTTAGTGTAGAAAATTTTGAAGAATGAAGGTGAAACAGCGATAGAGCAGTTTGTCCATGTAAATCAGATCAAGCTATGCCATCCCAGACACGAGATCAGGCGGCTTGAGCATGTAGAAACAGAAAGCCCTGGGGCTACTGCCCACTGATGCACACAATACAACAGAAATCTTGAACACAAAAAGATAAAATAAATGGGTACAGTCAGGAGGCAGTGACAGAGAAGTTAAAAAGTTGATTATTATAATGGTACATAAACACTGTAATATATGTAAATAAATAAATAATATAAAACGTAAAACAAAAAATATTTATATATATATAATGGAAGCTTATGGTCGGTGTGCAGAATGAAAATGCATTGAATTTAAAATGTTGTTTCATGTATGCTTATTTTCTTTTTGGCAAAAGGGTGAAGTTAGTATTGTGCCATATACTTAATCTGTTTCTTTTCTATTTTGGTTTAGAACATTAACTATTTATACCGGAGGTCACGGGAGACGATGGAATATGGAGTCCCCTGAATGAAGAGCAAAAGATGCCTGCCTCCGGGTGGAGGTGAAGACAAACTAGCCGGAATGCCAAAGAAAAGATGACTTCTATAGAGAAGGAGTACCCGAATGAACCAAAAGAGGCAGACAAGAGTCCTGACATATAAATAACTGTGTGTGTTATAGCCTTTTTGCTGAAGGTACATGAGTCAGCAAAAAGGCTATAACACACACAGTTATTTATAATTGCTCATACTGAATGACATTTGCTCATACTGAATGGCTGCAGCCAAATCTTATTTTTAGCTACCTTGAAAATGACAATTGCACTGTCTAAACATCTCCCCACATCATCAGCACTGTATTGGTAAATATAAAACACACCACCCGTCTGCTTTCAGATATTTTTGTGTATTATAAAAGTTGCATTTAAACACGATCTCACTCTTTACAGAAATAAATGAAATAGCACAGTAACAGCATTATTTGTGATACACTGAAAAGAGAGTGGCGGAGACAAGAATTCAATTTGTAACATTAAACACGTGGGTAAAGCACAGGAATCTCCTTTCCTACACTGACTGAATATTTTCGTACACACTCAGCCCCCACACCTCAGCGAGATAATTACCAGGCTTATTCAGTATGTAACTTCTTTGGCTGGTCGCCTTCTGGAGGGATTCACCCAGCAAGGACAAGCATCTGCTGTCACTCAAACTGGGACTTGTTGACTGGAAAAGCCAGTCTCTGCAACCAAGTTGAATCTGCTTTAGGAATCAGGCATCCCCAGCTGTCAACCCCGTCCTTCTTCGAGCTGTGTCCAGATCGTCTGCCCTCTCCCCCTTTTCAAGATTCTGCAGGCAAACTTAGTTATCGAATGCTTGTCCAATAAGATTCTATCATGTCATCTCCTCCCTCACTACACAATGGCTTATTTTGTTTTACAGTTGCAACTGTAACAAACTGATTTCCTGCTTATTCGAAGTCTTTGCTTCCTGCCGTTACTGTGGTCAGAGCACAGAAAGGCAAAAGAAAAAAAAACTTGAATGTGTGTTTAAAACTGATTTTCAGAGTAGGCCTCATTTTGCAGTGAAGACACATTCTTTTATTAATGAGTTATAATTATTAGTCTTGTTAGTGAGATTAGTTTAGAATTAAGTACCAAATGTGTCTCTTGCAACATAGGCATTTCAGGTGAGAAATGGTGTGCATTTTGAAGGTACAGATGTGTGCTTTTAACTGTGAAAAATGTATTTGCATTTTATATGTAAAAATCTTTTTTGACTGAATAACCTGCCCTTACTTATATGTCCATGTTACACTGGCAACACATATCTTGATCATAGCAATGCACCAAACCCATGCACTGGCGCTGCATAAAAATGCTCAATAACACATGTCTTGCTGTACCACATTACATCAATGCACCAAACCCATGCAGTGGCGCTGCACTTAAAAAAAAACATGCTATACATTGATCCTGTGCAGTGGTGCTGTACTCTGTGCTCCCAAAACACGCTAAACAATCCTACATGGGTCACAGGTTGTGCCATGCAATTTTTCTGTCTAATGCAAATAGTTGAGCACATGCATATAGGTGTGGGCATTCATTTTTGAAGTGGTCTCCCTTATTGTTGCTCACCATCACATGATGGGAGTGCCATGGGTTGTGTACAAAAGCAGTTCTCATCCCCATCTCCATTGACATCAGCGTCCGCCGGAGGCATATCCGTGTCCAGGGGTAGGGGTAGGTTCCACCTGATGCCCATATTGTGCAACATTGTACAGGCCAGGACTATCTTCCCCAACTTCACTGGCCTGTACATGAGTGCACCCCCCACGCCCCCCTCAATGGTGAAGGCACCAAAAATGTCCCTTCAACAGTCCAAAGGTCTGCTCGATGGTCGTCCAGGTTCGGATGTGTGCACGGTTGTAGGCAATTTCCTGCTGAGTCTGGGGATCTCTCACAGGGATCATCAGCCAACTCAGTAATGTATACCCGGAATCACCTGCAAGGGATGGGGCACAAGGAGGGCCATTACATCCAAGTGACTGGACAGTGCTCACATCTAGGGCTGTGTGTGTGGCACATGCATTTGGGTCTTTGAACTGGCAGGCCCTCATTCGCACTGCTGCACTCTGTGACAGGCAATGCTGGACATACTGTGCATAGGGTCTGTCACCCAGAGATGGGTTGATAGGGTGGGTGGGGCTGTGTCAAGATACGCTGGGTATTGTGACATGGCAGTGATGCACTCTGGTACCTTTAGTGCATTACAGGTGCCTGTTCATCTGTGCTCAGATTGTGATGGTGTGTCCATCCTTTGACACATGTGGTAGATGCCAGTTGTGGCCACCCACATTCGCATGCAGACTGTATCCCTGCATTGGCATGGTGGTTGTGAGACATGCACTGGTGTCAGGCAAACGAAACCCCCCACCCCACCGTGGCCTTGTGGCCATTGAACTAACTATGCGGGTTGATGCTTACACTCAACCAATAGCCAGGTTTGCAGTCCCCATAATGCGCCATGTGCACAGGTAGGGTGCTGTTTCACAGGACAATGGAGCATAAACAAAGTAAACCATGAAATGAATGATAACGTGTATCGATGGTGTGGCAACATGTTTGCATCTCTACAGGAGTACAGCAATGTCTAGTGGCTAAATTGCCTACTTAGCCCCATAAAGGCGAAACAGGCACATCACGGAAGGTATACCTCACTCACCGTATGTGGTAGCTCAGGCTGAGGGCAGGCTGCATCTTTAGGAGATGTGTGATGTAATGGAAGTAGCAACCCCAAGCAGCTCACGAACAATGGGCCAAAAATAAAACAATGTTCTATCAAAGTTCTATACAAATATAGACTTTTAATTAAACAATGAAATACAACAACTAATCAGAAAACCCTAGCGCCCACCACCCTCCATGCAACCACACCCCAAGACCTCCATAAAAGAAAATACAGAGAATGCAAACATTTGTGAAAGGGCCATTTCGGGAAGATAGGCATGGATGTTAAGGCACAAGATTGCCACAATGTCACTGTCAAAAGGATATGTCTTTAGGAACAAGGTTAAGAAGGAGGGGCTTAAAAGTCACTTTGGTCCAAAAAGTGGACCAGAAGGACAAGGCTTATTTTCTTGTGTTTGGTGCTCAACAGCATTGAGCCATGGTTTTTGGTATCAGACCAGGAGTCTGGATACTCTTAGTTTAGGGCCGCATAGACACAAGGAGCAGTGGCTCCAGGTCTAACAATACAGTTCTGGTCAGCAATGGCAATGAGTTGCAAGTGGCGACAGCAGGTTGGGTCAGCACCTCTGGAAGACTTGTTGGCCTCAATTGTGGAAAATCAAAGACCGGCATTTGGCATTTGGCAGTGAGTGGGCTCATCTGGCTCATCACAGCATCACGGTAATTCTGTGGCATTGTTTTAGAGCTTGAAGGAGTTGAGTTGGGGATGTTAGGAATCTTGGATGGTCTCAGATTTGGAGACGGTAGAGCTTCATCATTGTTTTCTAGCAAAAGTCTGAGATGCGGAGGAGGTCAGGCATCTAGAGAGAACTCTGGTGGTACATGTGATTCAGCCTCGATGGTGTCAAAGCTGACCAAACCAGTATCAACGCATCAAGGCAGTTTGGAAGTGCAGAGAGAGCCAGGCTTTACTTCATTGGTTCTACAGTTGCAGGTTGTCCCAATCAACGGTATAAATGAGAAGGTAAATCCTTCGGTTTCACTCCCACTCCAGGGAGACTGGCTAGTACGTCGAGAGAGGAAGAGCCAGGATCTGGTGCACCCAGCAGAGATATCCTGGTCCTGCAGCAGTCACCCTCACTGTTACCAGAGCATGGCTATGGGACAGAGCTCTCCTCTTCTTTGGTTGCCTTCTGTCTTCATCTCCCTGACAGAGGATTTCAGGGTAAACTCTATCCCCAACAGTTGCCCATATTAATTCTTCTTGTATTTGTGGAAGTGCAGAGGTGCATCATAGAATGAAGGAATGACCCTCTAATTTTAATGAAGGAATTTCACAGGCGATTGGTCATAATCAAGCAACTGTAAGGGGTCCAATCCCTATTATTTATTTATGTATATATGTATTGCATTTATTGATAGCGCCCAAGACTCAGAGGTATCACGGCGCTAGAGGTTACATTACATTCAGTGCATTAGAGACACACACGGTATCAACATGGTAGTGAACGGTAGTTATCATACAGACATATATCAATATAAGTGAGAGCACTTTTAGTCGTATTTGTTAAACAAAAATGTTTTGATGTTTTTGCGGAAGGACCGATAGGAGGGGTCTTCTTTGCTGTTGTGTGGAAGCGTGTTCCAGAGGATGGGAGAGATGACTGTGAATCTAGTTCCTCCTGCTCTTTTTCCAGTGAATCTTGGGGTAGTTAGAAAGGTAGAGGAGGAAGAGCGCAGGCTACGTAAGTAGTTTTATTTAGGAATGCAGTGGGTGAGGTAGGATGGGACAGTGTTGTGTAGGGAGTGGTTAGTAATGGACAGGATTTTAAACTCGATGCACACCTGGACTGGAAGACAATGGGCTTTGCGTCTCATACTAGAAAAGTGTTCAGAACTTTTCATCCCCCAAACAGCTCTAAGGGCGTTGTTTTGGATCAGCTGCAGTGTTTTAAGTTTTTTTGAGGAGGTCCCTGCAAGGATGGCGTTGCAGTAGTCAAAGTTGCTACCTATGATGGCTCTGGCCAATGTGAGGCAGTTGTCGCTAGGGAGAAACTTACTGGATAGGTTGATCAGTTTTGCTGAATAGGCAGCGGACGAGGAAACAGCCTTGATGTTTTTATGCAAGTTTAGCTTGGTGTCGAGGTAGACTCCCAGTGTTTTGACATGGGAGAAACAGGGGTGATGTCACCGTCGATGTGAAAGGAGGTGAAAGTAGGGTCAAGGTGTTTGTGGCGAATGGGAGTGCCAACAATGGGTAGCTCCATCTTGTCATCATTCAGGCGGAGATGGTGGTTAGCCATTGAGGCCTGGATGATGCTGAAGACCCGGTTGACATTATCAAAGTCACGGGGTTAGTTGCTGCTGAGTTTGAGGATGACCTGTATGTCATCAGAGAAGTTGGTGTAGGGAATGTTTAGGTTCTCCAATTGGTCGAAGAGTGGCTTAGTATACATGTTGTAAAGTGTAGGTGAGAGGTAGGATCCTTAGGGCACACCATAGGAGACAGGGATGGTATCCCCAGATTCAGTCCCTGTAAAGACCCTGGAGGTTTGTTTGCTTAGGCAGGACTTTATAAAGTAGGCTGCTTTGAGGGATAGTTTGAATGAGCCTGTGAGGTGGTGGCAGAGGATGTAGTGATCAACAAGGTCAAAAGCAGCTGAGAGGTCAAGTACAAAGAGCATGGCAATGTCTCCAGTGTCGCGGATGTGTTCAATTTGGATCTTTAGGTGGAGGAGGGCAGATTCTGTGCTGTGTCTGGGCCTGAAGCAGGATTGTCTGGTGCCAAGTAGGTTGTTAGTTCTAGATGGGTTTGGAGTTGGGAGTAAGCGGTGCGATCAAGGATTTTTAGGAGATAGGGCACAGTAGTGATGGGGCAGTAGTTCGTGGGAAGGGTCGGGTCAAAAGTGTTTTTTTTCAGGAGTGGTGTGACCCATGCTTCTTTGATGGAGTTAGGGACTGTGCGGGAGGTGGAGGCATTGATACACTTTGCAATGGTGGGGGCAGGGGTTCTGCGCATATTTTGATGAGATTAGCCGGGAAGATGTCACCTGTGCAGTTGGAGGCTTTGAGGCGTTGCATGGTGATAAGTACATTGGGTGGGAAGACAGGGGAGAATTTGAAAGGGGGTTATAGGTGTCTGTGTGGCGCTAGGTGGAGGGGTTTGCTTGGTAGGGAGGAGCAAGGATTTTTGATGATGGTTTTGTTGCGAGGAATGAGATTTGTATTCATATGGACTGATTGCAAAAGGGAGCACCAGTCTTATTATGACCAATTATGCTGATCTTTTGTTTGCAAAATGTAGTTTTGAGGGGGTGCATGTTGGTCAGAAACAGAGACGGATTTTAGGCATTAAGAATGCCGTCAGGGTCAGAGCTGTTTGTTCCTCACTCTAGAGAGGTGAGAATGGGAGGTTCCAGTATTTCCTTAGTTAGTTTACGGGTATGCCTAGTGCTGATGGGTGGTTATTCATCAGTTTCTTTGGAGGCTGTGGCCCGGGGGGCGAGAGAGAATGGAGTGGTCTGTCCAGGGTACAGTGTTAATGGAAGTGACTTGGGTGGGAGTGTTGATAGATAGGATCCAGTCAATAATTCTGCCTTTGGAATGGATCTGTGTAGAGACTGCTTGGGTGAGGTTCACCTCACGGAGGGCTCTGGAGAGGGCAGTGGACCTCTGGTCTGTAAGGTCATTGAACCCAAGGTTGAAGTCACCTAGGAGCACAAACTTGGTTTTGGGTTTCAGTAATGGGGCGATGAGCCATTGTATGTCAACATCCGGGGAACTAAGGTTATTTGGTTGTCGGTAGAGGAGGAGGAGGTTGATGGTTGTTTGAAGGTGACATTCTATTTTTGCTAAAAGGAGTTCATAGCCTGGCATGGGTGGGAGAGGAGAGGCTCTAATGGGGAAGTCATTTTTGGATATAATGGCAACCACTCCAACTAAGGAGCCATCTCTGGCAGTTTTGGGGATTGCCTAGCCAGGGGCTAGGGCGATGGATAACGATGGGCCTGCTGCCTCGTGAAACCATGTTTCTGTGATGGCGAGCAGGTCAAGGTTGTGGTCCGGTAGGAGGTCATGGACATTGAGTGCATGTGTGCAGATCGAACGTGAGTTGATCAGGGCACAAGCAAAGTGCTTGGGCTCATTAGGGGTGTTAGGGTGTGTGTTGGGTAGTATGGGGGTGGTCTTAGCTGCGTATGTAGTGAGGGGGGAGTGGTTGAGGAGAAGTGATGGGTTCTTTTGGACCTGGACTGTGGGGGTGCTGCGTAAACCAAAGTTTGGGATCTGAGGCAATATAGTCTGTCGAGCCCTGTGCAGGCATGAATGTGGGTGTTCAGCTGGGGGAGGGATGGGTTGGCGGTGGAGAGTTTCTGGGGATTAAGAGGTTCAGCCAGTCTAGAAGTGAGGCTGTTTAAGGTGTGTGGAGCCCGAGCAGGGTGCATGTGCCTTGTAATGTGCGGCAGGGGAGTAATGGGAAGTAAGGGCAGGCTGGTTATGGGGGGTAGTTTGGGTGAATGAGTCTTGGTGGGGGGTTTGAGGTGGACTAGCATGGGGTTAAGTACATTGGTTGTACTTGTCTGGTGCTCTGGAGTGCCAACCCATTTTAGAGTGAGCAGGAGGGGTGAGGGAGGTGATGGGCGATGTTCACCCGATCGCGGAGTAGCAGAGCCTGGTGGGCTGCAGGGTTGCTGGGAGCCATCTCAAAGGGGGGTGTACGTGAGGATGGTGCTGGTGTGAGGGTAGTTAGGGACACTACTGGACTTCACGATCCAGAAGAGTGTGTTGAGGCTGGACGATGGTGCACCGAGCAACATGTTGCGAACATTATTTTTTATGATGTCTGCACAGGGCAAGGGGGTAATAAGCAGCTTACTGCAGACATTGGATGCTCTAGATTCGTACATGAAACAATTTCACTGCAATGTGTGTCGGCATCTACACAGAGCAGCTTAGGCAGCTTGGTACAGGCATTAGGATCAACAGGTGGGGTACATGAAACATATTTCTTGCAGCAGGGGTCAACATCTGCACATGGCAGCTGAGGACAGGCATTAGGATTAACAGGTGCGGTACATGAAACACTTTCCTTTCAACGGTGGTCAGCATCTGTGCAGGGCAGCTTAGGCGGTTTAGTATAGGCATTAGAATCAACATGTAATACACAGGTGGTTTTAGCAGTGTGGACTAGACCAGCATAAGGTGGGGGAGCATCTGGTAGCCTGAGACAGGTATTGGTGGTCGTGTGAGTGGTGCACAGAGCAGCTGCAATGCAGCATAGTTCATCACGGGCCAGAGTTGTCGGAGTCATATGATTTGGCAAAGTTCATCATAGTGTGGGTGAAGTTGTTGGAGAGATGTTTTATGCCAGAAGATGAGCATGCATTGATGGATCTCGAGGAAGGCTGGTGGCTCGCTGCAGCAGGGGCTTCGCTGCAGATGTGGTCATCCGGGTTGCAGGTGCTTTGAGGGTCAGGTAGGTTTTGGCAAGGGTGTTTCAAGAGGGGATAGCTTGAGCTGGAGTGAGTTGCAGCTGGCGTAGTGCTCCGTGACAGGGCAGGCAGGAATCTGGCGGGGTAGTAGGGGAGGATCTGCATAGTGGTGCTTTTGGACATAGGGAGAAGGGAATATGAAGTGGACACTGAGTTTGGAACTGCAAGAGCTAAGGGGAGAGGACCACAGCCGGAGTGTGCCTCAGGAAGAGTTGGAGACCCTGAATAAAAACGTGCAGCATCACTCATGGAGTTGGGCTCTCCCTTATCTCTGGCCGGGTGCATGAATCCAGTTGGCTGGAGCAGGGTTGTTGGAGGAGAGGTGGGCGGCAGGCCGTTTGGTGGGAATCCATGGATCAAGTACAGCGTGGCAGGATCAGCTGCCAGAGGAAGACGGAAAGACAGGAGCCTTAGGCCAGAGCGTTTGGACAATGCCTGGCATCTCCTCCCTGCTCACTCGAGCCTCTGGATTTGCTTGCTTTGCTACCCAATCAGGATTCTGGGTATTACTGGATGATCCTCCAGGCATTTCGAGAGCTGCATGGAAGTAAGGCAGCGTGGCGGCAATCTTAGTAGTGGTTTTCAGACCACTGTAGGCAGTATATGCAGGGTGTAAATGTGCTGGTGCATCGATGGAAAGGGGCACATCCTGACCCTCACAGTGCTCCTTAGGAAAGACAGGATCCTTAGGCCAGTGCCTTCAGTCCCCGATGAAGAGACTGACTACGTTGTAATGATGTCCTCCGACCCCCTTCTAGAGAAGTAGTTTGTGTAGCCCAGCTGTTCCACGAAGACCAACTCCAGCAGCAGAGACAAAGCTGCAGTGTAAACAGGAATGGTGTGCGCACTTTCCCTTTGCATTGTGTGGTGTGCACTGCTGGATGTTTTAACAAGTGCTCTTTGCCTTATTGCATCACAAACAGAGCACATTGCTTTCAGGAAAAGGGGGCGGAGCAGGAAAAGAAAGATAACTGTAGAGATGCAGATGTATACATCATCTATAGGGCCCAAACCCTCACCTGCATCATATTGGAAGAACAGCAAGAGAACACTGTTCATGGATTCTGGTATCATCCCAATACCACATTGAAGGTATGAGAGATGTTATGCACTCAGACAACCGTATTGAATGTATTCTTGAACTGATGCGGTAGACATGAGTCTGCAGATACCACTAGACATAGAAGAACTATTCGTAAAGTCTGACAGGTGTAAAGTGATGTTGTGAAGAAGAAAATATATGTGGGCGCACTAGATGTATGGATATCTAGAGAATGAAGATGTGACTAAATTGACAAAGTAAATATATATGCGAATATAAAGAAAACCATGTACACTTAGAAGATAAGTAACAAGAGATGCAGTAGATGTATGTACGCAGAAACGCAAGATATATAAGACAATGTAGAAGCTTGCTGGAGATGGAAAGATGAAGCGAGTAAAGCAGCCATGTTGAGAAAATGGACGTCAGCATCGTATAATAGTAAGCGAGAAGCCTCGAGAATGGAAACTAAGGCTGCAATGCTGATAGGCACTGAAATACAAATTTGTGCAGAACAAAGAATATTTTCTTGGCTCAGAATCAAGGATGCCGCAGCAAGAAGCAACTGACTAGCATGAAAGGAGTCAAATAGGATAAGCTACACACATAGGACATATTTCTCTTAGATTGAGTAAAGGAGTGAATAACGATGAGTGCAAGTATTGTACAATCAATTATCCCGAAGGCACATGCAAGAGAAGACCAGACTGAACGAAATCATGATCTTCTCACACTTGGTATAAGACCGGAAGACAAGGCCCATTCATAAAGCTCCAGACGAAGATAACAATGTATCTTCACTCCCTTTAAAGTTCTCAGTAGAGAACAGTCAACAAGGTCATATAGAGAAAAGAAGCCTTGGTTTAGGGCTTAACTGATGAGAGATGGTAGGCTAATTAGCTAATGAGGGCATTGTCTGATGTTGTTCTCTTACAACTGGTTCTTGTTGCTTACATGCTGCTAACGAGCCGAATGTCCAAGGTTGAGAGAGTGCCAATCAATTATGAGGACCTATGTAATGGTGGACTACACATTGTTGCAGAAGCCTATCCACTGCTGGTATTATGTTATTATCAGTATTTTAAGTAGTTGGTGGACTACACATTGTTGCAGAAGCCTATCCACTTCTGGTATTATGTTATTATCAGTATTTTAAGTAGTTAGAGGCTGTTCAAGGCATGCCTACCAGATATGGGTCAGCCAATGATGATACTAATACTCCTAATATAAACTATAGGTATATATGTCCCCTTAACTAATCCCTACACCCGGTCGGTTTTTATTGTTTGCCACGTAGCCGACATACACAGAGGTATAAAACATTTAGTTTCATTGAAATGCGTTGAGAGTATGTGAGCTACAATCTGTTTTTTCGCCAAGTTTCCCTACTTTAATGAATTGATACTTAAGTGGTATTTTGCCATATTCTTTGAGTCTATCCAGTTCTTTGGGCCTGCAATAATTTATTTTGGTAATCCCATTCAGCACTTGGAACGCTCCAGGTGCTACTTGACATTTTGGTAGCGGTCAGATGGTTCAGATCCAGACTCTCGGTCTCTTGACGTCTTCCACTATTAGCCAGAAGATCACAGTTTCTTGTGGAGAGTGGAGAAATCACATGTGTAAAACAAGACGGTCGTCAGGTACCACTTTGAAGAATTTCCTATCCGGTCCCCACAGGCTTCTCGCGGACTGAAGGCGAAGTGGTTGATTGAGGAAGAATCGAAACCGAAGGGCTCGAACTGAGCAACAGACGTACGTAGAACATCAAAAGTGGCAAATAAATGGGGAGGGATTGTATTACATGTGCAAAATATTTATATAGGGGAAAACGAAACAAGATTGATTTAAGATAAGATTACCTTGATACTTATTCCCAAGGAGATAGAGGGGAACACATCACACTCCAAATTATGGTATGGTTAGGGATTCCTGAGGCAAGGCTGATATGAAGGATGTGTTTCACACTTCAAAATGGGATAGAAAGGAGATGAGATACTTTTACTAGAGAAAGTAAAGAAAGACGATCGTAGAATTTCTTGGGAACATTTGGATGTGGTTATGAATTGTTAGTGTAGTGATAAAATATGCTGTAAACTGAAAATTTAGAACAATAGTAATACTTTGCATGTTTATCAGATTCTAAAAACAAGCTATTTGACGCCAATCATAGGATGATAAAAGTTGAGTGAAAATATAGCAAAATAAGCTTTTTAGATTGTCAATAATAAAACAGCAGGACAGTGAGAATCGATGTAACTGGAACATGGGAGCAAAGAGAATATTATTGTGTACGCTTGGTAATTGGGTGGTGATTGACAGTTCTTGCCCGAATTGATTGTTGTAATATAATTAATTAAAATAATAGCAGAATTAAATGTCTGGTAAGTATTGACACTTAAAAATGTCTTGTCATCATGGAGGACACTCTTCTTCTACACTGGTGCAAAATATAACTGAAGTACATACCTAAGATTAGGAAATATCATGCTGAATGGGTAAGAGGCAGGGCTGACAAAATGTTCATGCCTCTGCCTCAAGAGGGTTCCCTATCAAGAACAGTTTTGCAACACTTGACAACATGATTGCATGCTGTGTACATAGGGAGGAAGTTACAAAAATGTTAGCCATTTTAGAGCTATGGAAAACGTATCAGAGCGAGAGTGAAGACTCACCCGAGAAGGAGTGGATGCTTAATCAGCATGAAGGGGAGGGTGCTATGCCTCGGCTCCTCTTTCTCCTTTTGAAGACAATAGTACAACCACTGAGAAACAGGGATTCTATCCTCTAAATCAGGTAAACGTAGCAGATGGGTATAATAATCCGATATATGCACCCCTGCTTATAGTAGTGAAGATAGTACAGAAGAAAGACTAAAGGATGCAAATATATGTTCAGACATAGTAAAAGTGAGGAGTGTAACGAGAGAAGGGATAGACTGATACAGATAGAAGAGACCAAAAGACAAAAAGGAGAGAAAGATAAAGTCAGTGAAGTGACAATTGTACAGAATCAGTTGATGGGAGGACACATATTACTTAAATTAGATGGAAAAGGTATTGCAAAGTTAAAGAATGGGAAGAAAAGGAAAAAAGTACAAAGATGAGAAGGAAAAGAGGAAGCAAAAGGAAGAACAAAGAAGGTATGAAGAGCTGGTAAAAGAGATAGAGAAAAGATGGGAAAAAGAAGAAATGTGAGGAAATAGAAGCAAAGAGATTGAAAGAAAGAAGGTTGCAGAAAAGGTGAGGGGAAGAAGAGAAGAGGGAGATGAGAAGCACGGAAGAGCAAACGGAAACAAGAAGGAGCAGAGAACAAAGGGAGGACACAATAGATCACATTGTTAACAGATGCGTAATACCAGTTGAAGAGCGAGAACAATGGGAAGAAGAGAGAAGTGCACAACAGGCCCCAGGGAGCTTCATGAGATACCTAGAGTTCTGACATGAGCTGATGAGCATGAGGCAGAAGGCATGGGAAAAGGATTGGGGAATTACACAGACAGATGCGGAAAAAAGATGGCTATGAAATCAGAGCGGGTGTCAAAGGATCTCCACTGAAAGTAACAAGAGGTAGATCGATGACGTAATGATGGACAAACATAGAACTCTGTCACTAAGCAGGCTAGATCTTGATGATGAGGAAAGGGATACTAGCCATACCATTTGGAAAATAATGATGTCAGATGAAGAAAGGGAAGAAAACGAGAGAGCATGATAAGAGGGCACATGTGGCCGTTTGATAAATCTAGGCGTAGGAAAAGGGGTAAAGTGATCAGATATAGAAGAACCGGAAGAAAAAACATCAGAACCTATATCATATTTTGAACAACCACAAGGACAGTCCCTTAGTGTTCGGGGAAATGTCCCTGCTTTATGTAAGTAGATGGAGGTCATTGGCAGAATGAAGATAAATGGGCAAAGCTAGCAATGGAAGACATGAAGCATAGGTGAATACGATTTTAGGACAGGATTCACACAAATCCCATTATTAGAGAAAGAGGGAGGATGACCACAATATATACCATGGCCACAGATGGATAAAGATAATTTAAAATGCAAGTTATATAGTATGACTGCAGGAGCGGGTAATTGGGTTTATGAGTTAGAATGAATGACAAAGGGAATGACATTAGCAGTGGGTGATATAAACGGCCTACTAGCAGCTATTCTAGGGGCGAGAACTGACACAATTTGGAGATGAGTGAAATTTTTGGGTGTGACAGCACAAAACTTGACAAAGGATGGAGTGCCATTTAATAATGTAGAACAGATGTATGGAGGGCACTTAGAGTACAGTATCCTTATACGGCAGGCCTGGGTACGATTATTACACAAAAATGGGAGAAAATGAGCATCCTGTTGCTTATATTCAGGAGATTCAAGAACATTGGTATATTTGGACGAGAAAACCGTGGGATAAAGCAGTAGCCTTATTTTATAATATTTTATGTCAGGGACTGCGATACAAAGGCAGATAAAAAAATAGGTAGGGTTGGAAGCGAAGCCATGGCCAGAAATACGAGTTGACTATTGTAAATCATTGTCAATTGTTACAAGAGAAGAATAAGAATAAGAAAAAAACAGAGAATAGGAAGCTTGAGGAAGCAAAGTTAGTACTGAGAAAAATGACAAAATTTGCCATAGAAAGAGAAATACTGATGAGTTACCACCTACACAGCCAGTCAATGTAAGGTACACCGTAGATGAGGTCAGGTAACATTTTTAGTCACTTAGTAGAGCGAATAGACCTAGAGTACGAGGAGGAAGATTTCAAAACCCTCAAGGTGGAGGATGATTTAATTATGGACAGCCACAAAAGTGCTGGAATTGTGGGAGAATGGGGCATATGGCCCGCACATGGAGAAGTAGAGGTGGCATGCAGTGGAACTCGCAAGCTCCAAGAGGGAGGTCAGGCTATTTTCCACAGTATACTACAGAATCGCTGGAGTATTATGCCCAAGATCACACGCACTATCAGACATATGCAACGCAAATACAGCAAATGCAGCAAATTCTGCTACAATGAGTCGCCACAAGGGAAACCACAGCAGGTGCATATGCAGACACAAGTACCGACCCAACAGTACACTCCGACACAACAGGCAATGTTACAACAATGGAATGTGAATACAGGAGCCCCACAAACTCCTACACCCAGGATAGGGAGTGAGACAGTGGTGGGAGGAAATCCTTTCACGGGTTAAAGAATGAATGTATATCCATAATAGGAAAGCCCACAGAGTGACCTGATGTGTTCAGTACTGTCAGCGACACCAGACTCCAAGAGGAACCAAGGGTCAGGGTAACGATAGGAGGCAAGACATATTTTCTTATAGATACGGGAGCGACCAGTTCCTGTGTTCGAGAGGAAAAGTATCCAGTGTCTGGCATCACCATGAATGCACAGGGATTCTCTGAGGTCTTGCGTTTGGTTCCTTTTACTGATGAATTACCAATTTCAATGGGAGAAAGTGACGTATATATGCCACTATTGTATTCCCGACAGACACCTGTTAACATATTGGGACAAGACATGTCGACAAATCTCAACATGCCAATATCATTTATTGACAAGGGAATAATATGTTTCACTCTGGGGATATATTACATGAATGTGAGAGAATGTATACTAGCATTCACAGGCTAAAAAGCATCACCAGGTGTTCCTTTATACCCAGAAGTATTCTTGTATGGAGCAAATATTTAATTGACATGGCTTCTGGATTGATAGATAAATTTCTGAGGATACCTGATAAATGTTTGTTTAGGCCAGAAATACCTATGAATGATGAGGAAGGACAGATTAATCCTATAGAGCTAGAGGCAGACGTGGTAAGAGAGGAAAGAGTGGTTGTGATGGGACGAATGATGAAGGAAGAGATTGGAGAACAGTAATAACTCTTGACGAAGGATTTTGACTAACAGACTTCACAGATAAGGAGTTGTTCAGAGATGAGAATTCAGATGATGAATTAGTATATTTCATAAGTCTCACTTATTGGATTAAAGTTGAGAATAGGGAAATACTCCAGAGAATGACATTGGGAAGAAAGACACTGTCATTTTTCCAGGAAGATTTAGAAAAAGTGTCAAGCATTTTATGGACCAGCAGTCTGTATGACATGGGTCTATTGAGCATAGCAGGATCAGTTAAAATGAAGGTTAAACCTGGAGAAAAACAGTACCTCATGTCCAGAGAAACAGATGAAGGTATATTTGAAACCATTTCTGCTTTAGTACAGCAGGGTATACTGGTGCCGTCAGACTTCATGTGTAATACGACTGTGTACCCAGTAAAGAAATCAACGGTGGGCCATGGAGATTTATTCGGGATCTACGCCCCCTAAACAATATTGCTGAATCCGAGTTTCCTCTGGTTCTGAACCCAGCTATGATATATTGTAACATCCAAGCTATAGCTAAATATTTTACACTAGTAGATTACAAGATTACAACCGCGGTACTGTGAGTCCCCATCAATCTTTAATAGGGTCCATCAGATGGTTCTAGGCAACATACAACTTGAGAGCACAATAATTCAGTACATAGATCACATACTAGTATCTAGGGAAACAGAAGAAAAATGCAGAGAAGATTCGGTCCAGTTAATGACAGTATTGGCAGAGAGGGATGTAACGTGGACAAAGAGAAACTACAATATTGCCAGAATAGGCCCTCTAAATAGGACAGCTAACCTCTCAAGAGGGGAGAAAAGTGAAACCTGAGAGAGCAGAAGCAATCAGAAAAACTCTAAGACCTGAGACAGGGAGGAAAATGCAGCAATGTGTAGGCCTGTGTAATTATTATAGGGCCTGGGTTTTTGAGAACAGTACATATATTGGACCACTTTTAAAAGGATTTAAGGAAGCACAGATAGGTAAAGACAACATAACATGGTCAGACAACATGACAGAAGGATTTGAAGGGATAACAAGTTTGATGTGTACAGCCCCTGTGTTAGGGATTCAAGACTATAAAGAGGAGTTTTATTTATTATCAGATTCAAATGGAGTCAGGATATGGATATAAACCATTATCTTATTGCAGTGGGACTCTACACCCAGTAATGACAGGGCGTTACCCCTGTGAACAAGCATTAGCTGCCCCTGCTTTCACAATTGAAAACACTGCAAGTATTACAATGGGGTTCTTAATGACGTTATACGTTGAGCATTCCTTATTCTCCATTTTGAAGAAATCTACAAACACATTGACTACACAAAGAACGTCAGGATATGAGGTGATTATTTAAAACCCAGCTATCAAAATTGTTAGATGTACAGTAGTGAATCCAGTGTCATTCATAGCAGAACCAGAAGAGAAGGATGATTATGTACATGATTGCACAATGTATACTGAGTTTTATGACGATATTCCCCACGTTAAAGAAACCGCTCTAGGACAGTGTGAAAATTGATCAAACAACAGGAGAAAGGCATGTGGGATTGGCAGTAATGAAGTAAAGAAAAAAGGTGAATTTGAAGTAGTGATAAGTGCAAGATTGCCTTCACATTGTTCAGCACAGTCTGCAGAGTCAGTGCTGCTAATCGCCACACTTCAGACATATGAGGATGAGAAAGTGCCAGTGTTCTCTGACTCACCTATCTGACATCAATCATACACAAGGGTTGTCACACTTGAAAATTAGGGTATTTCTCCTGCCATTGGACAAGCTCATTTATGTACTAAAGTTCCCTTTGGCCATTGCCGTGGTGATGTGTGCAGCCTATACTAAGAGGGCAGGCATGATTTCTCATGGTAACAAAGCCGCAGAAATTGAATCAAAAAGAGCAGCATATTTTCCAAATATTTCGCATTTTTAAGTAGAAAGTGTTAAGCAAATGTCAAAATGATGTATGATGATGATGGATTGCTTTACTATGTTATCCATTGTACCGGTAATTGGGCTGCAGGGTTGAGTTCTGCAAGAAGAACAGGATGTATATACAAGACAGGGATGTTCTTTCTCCCCATCAGAGGTTATGTGGAGACAACAGAGTACTGGAAAGCCAGTTATGCCTCTAGCATTATTGGGAGTTGTGCTGGATCAGCTTCACTATCCTGCCCGTATAACCAGAGAAAATCTTGCTGCCATGTTTGCAGAAGACTGTTTTTCACTAAATTTGTTAGAACATATTGCACAGTTCATTGTGAATTACATTATTTGTCAGACATTCACAACAGGGCATACCTTGTGAACAGTGAAAGGAGAAATACCCCACCCAAATGGTCCTTTTCAGCAACTGCATATAGATTATGTGAATATGATGCAAACATGCAATGGTTACAGATATATTTTAGATGTAGTGTGTACATTTTCCCAATGATTTAGGCAGGTCCATGCATGCACCCCGATGAGACATGTGCTGCCAAATTTCTCGTACATGAGGTGTTTCCTAGATGGGCTGTATGTGAAGTCCTACAGTCTGATAATGGGCCACATTTTGTAAATGAGATGTTTGAACAAATTAATCTTCTATTAGGCATAAAGCATAGGTTTTTATCTGCTTATTCCCCACAGGCAAATGATATTTGTGAGCGTTCAAACAGACTCCTTAAAGAGAGGCTAGCCAAGATGAAGATGATTTTGAAGAAGGGATGGCTATATTTCCTACCCTTTGCCTTATTTGTATTGAGAAAACATCCTGGCTCGATCACCCCCTGACGCCTCATGAGTTGTAGTTGGTGACTGGACGCTGCATGAGAGTACTCCTTGCTCCTCCCACTGGAATAGAAACTGATGCCCATAGTGCAGCAAAAACTTTAGGGGATGAGATGCATGATTATTTGACAAAAGTGACTGCTAGTTATTCTTTTATTTTTCAACAGATCAAAAATGGGAGGAAAGGATCGAAGAAGATTAAAGAAGACAGCAGTAAATTGATCAACCCTATCAACCTCTTAAAGCCACCTAGTTTGTATCCAGGGGACCAAGTGCTTGTCAAGAGTGTTGTCCTCACTTGGAATATGCCCCGTTTTGAAGGACTGTGCCCATTAGAGGAGGTCACCCCCACTGCCATGAAGATACAAGGAAGATGAGCTTGGCTGCATCTGAATGACGTAAAGCCTTACAAAGGAGTGACCCTTACCCCTCTGGCAGCTGTTGACAGTGAAGTATTAGAAGAAGTTTCACAAATGCAGACAAGATCGGCTACCAAGAGCCAACAAGAATAGATGAAATAAAAACAATTCAAACTATCAATTGTTCCCAAGTTAAAGGGAAACCATAACTTTGCAGTGTTCGCAGAACCATTCCTATTAAAGAGATAATGTTTTGAAGAAAGAAAAAGAAGAAAGCACAAAACAATTTATGTTGCCTATAACATTACACACATTTCTGTAAGCTCTTTTTACATTTATACTTTTATCCTATCCAACTGTAGTGAGACGAAATGTTAATATTGTCATCTTTTTTGGAAATCCTAAGACATCTCCCATTATTCACAGAACCATCATTGCAATAATATTACACATTCTGTTATAAAAAAAAAAGTGTTGTTATTATAAAGAGCAATAAGAACTAAACGTTGATAAAGGAGAATGGAAATATTCCATTTTGTGAGACACATCTTGCTAGCAAGAAGACTGATTACTATGCAGAATGCAGTACAGTGCATGAATTCATTTGCAATATTTCTTGTAGCCATGTTTTGTACAATGTGTAGTATTACTTCCTTATTCCTACAGCATTTTGTCAAATGATGTTTTATAATATAGATGAAGTGTCTAACAATGGGACAGCTGTTTCTATCCCTAACAAAAGCAGGAGTCACATTTTCCCTGATATTTCCAAGCACATTAATTGACATAAGAGGGATATTGGAGAAGATTATGAGGATATAAATACAAACCTAGATAATTGAGCCCATTAAAAAAAAAATAACATATGGTATCAGCACATGAGTGAGGTGGGGACAAGAACATCAGATGAGAGCTGCTATGTATGTTCTCTCCCACCTTATTCCACAAGCACAGCCAGAACATTTATAGTAAGAGAAATACTTTCACATGATGCAAAGTATCTCAGCCATCTAGCAGCATGTATGATGAGAGGACAATTTGACGGGAAATGGGCATCCCTATGATGGATGTCAAAGACAACGTTCCCAAATGAAGATGCTTACTTCAAAAATGCAGAAGATGATAAAGGACCCGAATTGGAAGTGCAGAATGCTCCTGTACTCATTTAGTGGTCTGAGTGGAGGAGAGATGAGGATTGTTGAACAAAAGAGACTGAATTGTGCAGACACTTGTGAAACACCAGGATTGCCAGGATGCTGGGAGAGACCTCAGCTATTTGTATATGGACAAGAAGCCACCAGTACAGGATGGGAAAAAGGAATGATGGGATGCAGTGCACACTTATTGATGATCGCACCAGTACAGATAGTGGCAGTAGGTAATTATGGTTACCTTAATAAATGGGCCAAGTATTGAAAGTTATTAACATGGGTTGAAGATGAAGCAGGCCCTGTATACATACTACCGATGAAGAATGCAACACTTTGTTTCAGAAACAGTGGTCTGACCAAATGTGGATCCAAAGCTTATATGAAGCTACCTTTAAATTGGGGAGGAATATGTTCTATAGTGATAATACATGTTGCTCTGATGGTGATTCCCCAAGGGGATCTCCACATAGCCGACTTTTCAAAAATGGATGCACACCAAAGGAAGAAGAGGTCACTCAACCTCACCCGGCTGAAGAGAGAGAACTATTTTTCGGCAAAATCAATAGAAGCTTATCACGACATTTCAGATGAGCAGAAACTGTTCTATAGGGTGGCAGTGATATCTATAGCTATATTCCTGCCAGGAATTCAGGCTGCAGCAAACACTAAGTAGTTATAAATCACAAGCTGGGAGCTGCTCCAAACAATTAATATGACGGTAAAAGGATTTAATGCGATTAAAGAAGAATTGAAGGCCATCAGACTCATGATCCTCCAGAACAGGTATGTCCTGGACTTTATTACAGCAATGGAAGGAGGCGTGTGCACCAACATTTGGCCTTCTTGCTGTACATACACACCTGCCCGTGATGAAGAAAATTGAACCCTAACAGAAGCAATAGCTATGTTGTCAATTCTGCAGACGAAAATGGTGGAAGACATAGATGAGACCGAAGATGATGACTGGTTTTCATCTCTATTCTCATTGGGTCCAACCTGGTTGGCAAATGCCTTCAGAATCTTGGGAGCAATACTACTGTTAGTGTTGCTAGGATTCTATTTTATAAGAATAACCATAGGAAAATGTAAGAAGACAGCGAAGAAAGCTATTGGGATTAAGATAATGATTTATGTAAATGCTGTGCCTGAGGAGCAGCTGAAAAGAAGTACAATGGCACCCCCGGAAAGTAGCCAGTCCAATAGCACAGCGAGTACAGCACTCGCTTTGACATCTGTGCAGAGCCTGCTGACGCAGGTTTCAATCCCAGCAGGGCCAAACTCAGCCTTACATCCTTCCGAGGTCAATAAATGAGCACCACACATCGTGTGAAATAAGCAGCGCTCAGATACCTGAGGGTTTGTAGCGCTATATAAATGCTAAATAATAATAATAATAATAATAATAATAATAATAATAATAATAATAATAATAATAATAATAATAATAATAATAATAATAAGTTACACTATCCTAAGGAAAATAAGAACTATTTGTGATGTTGGGTGTTCAGTTCACCGACTGGGGAGTGCTGTTATATGACCTGGAGTGTGGATGAACACATAAAGAATGCAGGTGACCTGTGGGGGTGACAAAGATATGGATTTCAAAGAAGCCACATTCTGAAGAAAAGGTGAAGAAAATTGATGTGATGGTCGAGGACTCGACCAGAGGGTAGAATGTAAAGAGGCAGATGTATATATCATCTAAAGAGCCCACCCCCTCACCTCTGTCATATTGGAAGAACAGCAAGAGAACACTGTGCATGGGACATAGTATCATCCAAATACTACATCAAAGGTATGGGAGATGTTATGCACTTAGACAACTGCATCACATGCATTCCCGAACTGATGCAGTAGACATGAGTCTGCAGACACCACTAGACATTGAAGAACTATAAGTAAGCTCTGACAGGTGTGAAGTGATGTCATGAAGAAGAAAAGATATGTGGGTGCACTAAACCTGATGTATGGATATCTAGAGAATGAAGATGTGACTAAATTGACAAAGTAAGTATATATGTGAAGGTAAAGAAAACCATATACACTTAGAAGATAAGTAACAGCAGATGCAGTAGATGTATATACACAGAAACACAGGGTAGATAAGACAATTTATAAGCTTGCTGAAGTAGGAAATTGAATGCAAACAAAGCAGCCATGTTGAGAAAATGGATGTAGGCATTGTATAATAGTAAGTGAGAAGCCTCGAGACGGGAAACTAAGGCTGGAGTGCTGACAGGCACTTAAATACACATTTGAGAAGAACAGAGGATATTTGCTGGAATCGGAATCAAGGATATCACAGCAAGAAGCAATTGTGAGGGACAAAAGTAGTCGAAGAGGATAAGCTACATACGAAGGACATATTTTTCTTAGATCAAGTAAAGGAGTGAACAACTATGAGTGCCAAGTATTGTACAATCAAAGATGCAGAAAGTACATGCAAGATGGAGCAACCAAGACTCCAGAGACCGAGGAGAGTAATAGCACCTGATATAATTGAATCAAATAGCACTAAATAGAAGGACAGAATGGAAAAAAATCATGGTCTCCTCACATGTGTTACTATACCAGAAGTCAAGGCCTATTCATAAAGCTCCAGACGAAGATAGCAATGTACCTTCACTCCCTTTAATGATCTGAGGAAGAGAACAGTCAGCAAGGTCAACTACAGAGATGAAGCCTTGGCTTAGGGCCTAACAGATGAGGGATGGTAGTCTAATTAGCTAAGGAGGGCAGTTGTCTGATGTTGTTCCCTTGCACCTGGGTTTCGCTGCTTTCGTGCTGCTAAAAAGCTGAATGTCCCAGGTTGGAATAGAGTGCCAACCAATCATGAGGGCCTTTGTAATGGTGGACTATACATTTTTGTTGCAGAAGTCTATTCATTGCTGGTATTGTGCTATTATCAGTATTTTATGTAGTTAGGGGTTGTTCAAGGTGTGCCTACCAGATAAGGGGCAGCCAATGATGATACTAGCACTCATATAAACTATAGGTCTATATGTTCCCTTAACCAATCCTTCCACCCGTTAGGTTTTTACTTATTGCCCCCTAGGACGATGTCATAGCTGATGTACATCGAGGTATAAAACCTTTTGTGTAATTGAAATGCGTTGAGTGTGTGAGCTACAATCCCTACTTCGCCATGTTTCTGTACTTTATTGAATTGATAATCAAGTAGTATTTAGCAATATTCTTTCAGTCTGTCCAGTTATTTGGACCTGAGATCATTTATTTTGGTAATCCCATTCAGCACTTGGAACGCTCCAGGTGCTATTGCACAAAACCCTAACAGAAAGCAAGATGGTATGAGCCTTCTACAGGCCTACTGTTCCTCTCTGGCTACTCTAACCACAAACCTAGGGGATGCTGGCTTCAAAGAACTCCAGCTATCAGCACCCTAGAGTGAGGATGGATTTGTTATGTCAGTGTCTGCCTCTGAAGTACTGCTCCCAGGAGACCTCCTCAGGGAAGTTCATGCCCTGCTTTGGCCTGGAGTGAAGATGTTGAAGTTCTATGAGGCTTGTTTGAGAAAATGTGCTTGAGGTCCATTTGTTCGCAAATCTTTTTCTTTTTTTAACACATTTCCTCACAACAAAAATACGGGGGGAGTTTTTGAAAGGGGGGTCTGATTAGCAGACCAGCCTTTCATAACCAAGTTACCTGCATCATTTTATATTAATAAAAATCAAAAAAGTTCAGACTATCCTTCCCTCATCAGGTAGCATTTTTTCACAGATGGCTGAGCTATTATTATTATTATTATTATTATTATTATTATTATTATTATTATTATTATTATTATTATTATTATTATTATTAATGTGAGGAATCATCCCATGCTGCACTGCATCTCCTGTTTCTAAGGCTAGTATGTTGCACCCAAGAAAAGCAATCAAAAAATCAATCAGGTTTTGACTTAAATAATGCCTATATTTACTAACCCAGCACTTTATGCCATTGGCTGTTCTTGCAATTTTATGAAAATGGTGCCTATGTTAAAGAAATAGAGATGGGTGGTTCAATATTACTGAAAATTGGAGGTATTACTGCATATTTTTACATTTAGCTATTGTGAACTTTCGAGGTAACATCATTTGTTTCATACTTTAAAGCAAATATGGATTTACAAGTCCAGAAATGCATGAAGAAAATATGCAAGAAATTCACAAAGGGGTGAGAATGTAGTCCTCTCTGATGCTCACATTCACATCCCCTTTGTTAATGGTATGTACTGCATAATGTAATGAAAAGTGGTCAAGTACAGTGCACATTTGCCATTTTGTCCAAGTGCAAATCCTGTGGTGTTTGCGGGTACAGGCCGGAAGTACTGAGTCCTGAGTACTGGCCTGGTTCTATGTGGATTATTATGGTGACATGAGTCGACCTGTGTCTATCTGCCAGGTAACAACCCAAGATATATAAGATTAAAGCGTTGGGATACTGCAACAGTGACTGGTCTGGGAGTAGGGTGTGCGACTGTGCTACAGGGCTTCAGGGCTAAGTGTAGTGTGCTGTGAATGGTATTTCAGTGCTTTTGCCAAAGTTAATGTGGCAAGAGTCATGCTATCAGGCAAAAAGCTTTGTGTGTGGAATGACATCTGTGCACTGTAAGTGTGCCAGTCGATTAAAGTTAAAGTCAATTAGTATGGGAAAGCAAAGCAGTTTTGGACCATTGAGGGGTCATGGTATGAGACTCACGTTTAAGGCACGGCTAACCCTCTACATTTCCATACAGCCATGGGTCCGAAATCAAATGTCCTGGTGTGCTGATTTCCTTTAAAATTAGGTGTTCTCACTGTTCTACGTTTCACTATGTGATAATGATGGGATGAAGACAATGGGCCTCATTACTAGTCTGTCGGTCCGGAAATAAGGGTGCCAGTAGCAACATACCAGCACCCTTTCTGGACCGGCAGACAACAAATATGTCTGCCGGTGCCTTTGCGTGTGACATGTCTGAACTGCTAGTTGCAACGGCCCCAATAGGCACAGTTATAACGGAAGCCAAGAGGCTCTAGTACGTAATAGGGAACATAACAAAGATTATATATGGATTCCTGTCTCTCTGCCAGACATTAGTCCTGGTTGCGAGAGCCTTACCCAGATTCTTTAGCTCACTATCTTTCACAGAGGAAAAATATCCCAAACATATCAGTCTTTGTCCTGCCCAGGGGCAGTCCAGAACCGAAATGCTAGGTAATTCTCCTCTGAACAAGAGTACCAAGAGCAATCCCAGACACATTTTTCGGTCTGGTTGGACCTCATCAGTAAGGTGGAGCTGTGCCTCTATAAGAATGGTGAGCCAGGGATCTACTTCTGGATTCCCCTAGTAAAGTAGGGTGAGACCCAAAGTTACTTAAACATGCAAAAAACAAGGGTGGTTCTGGGAGTCTCTCTGCCAGTCATTAGTCCTATTAGCTCACTATCATAGAGGAGAAATTTCCCAAAGATATCGGTCTTTGTCCTGCCCAGGGGCAGTCCAGCATCGAAAAGATAGGCAATTCTCCTCTGAACAAAAGTACCAACAGCAACCCCAGGCATGTGTTTCGGTCTGGTTGGACCTCATCAGTAGGGTGGAGCTGTACCTCTATAAGAATAGGGAGCAAGGGGTCCATGTCTGGATTCCCCATGTAACTTAGGGTGAGACCCAAAGTTATTAAATATGCAAAAAAACACATCCAAAGGTCATAGCCAATCAGCAATCAAGTTGTATGTGAACATTTAACTTGTCAACTGTCCAATCAAAACTCTGAGAAACTAGATGACCCCATCATGAGATCATTGTCAAGAGGTAGACATTAGAATCATCACGAGGGATAGGATAGGCCAATAGGGCTAGGTATTGTATAGTATCACCTATAGCACAGCCAAGGCTGTCCATTTAGCAAATGTGTGTTTGCATGCATCTTGAAACATTGTTTAAGACTCTACTAAACTTCTCATTACATAAACTGCCATAAATTATGTAATCTTGAATGATTCCTGAATTGTTGCCAGCTGCGGTTGCATTTAATACACTTTTGTTTTGTCTTGCTTCCGTGCACTTTTATTGCATAATTGGATTATTTTAGAAATACTGATTTCTGGGGCTCAACCTACAGAAGGGATGAGATGATGTGGAACAATCTACTCATTGACTAAGCTATCCTAAATGCAGACCTGTCATCAGCAGGAAGAGAAAGAAGACAATCAGCCACATAGGTGCTTGATGGCAATATACTGGACATGTCACCTGTGGGAAGAAAGGATGACCCAGTGGAGTACTTGTACAGCAAATGGTCTGTCTGGCGAAACAAACTTTCTTTATTTGTTGACGATTTGATATGCTGCCCAGACTCAAATGTGCAGTAAGAGATCATTATGTTGTGTGGCTGAGGTTACTGTCTCTAAGTGCTTCCCCATGCTTCATACCAAGCACTTGACATGTATATAAATGAACAGTCACTTCATTGCAGAAGACTATATACTGACATATGTTCATAGCCAACACAGCGACTTGGATGATGGCGATGATTTGTTTCATGGTAAATCTAAAGCATTGAAACAAAGACTGGGGTTATGCCACTGAGCATGTGGGTGGAAACGGAAAGATATATTAGCGACTGAGAGGTCCTGACCAGTTAATGACATAAACATGGCATTGCCTATTGTGTCAGTGATACTTATGAATGCCACTGTTGTCACATTGACAAACACCACTTGCCAAATCTTCTCAGACTCTCTCACAGTTCGCAAAAACCCAAACATCTTAAGCACTTTCACAGGACTCAGTCACCCATTGAAAGTGTTATGATTTCTCGTTGGGTGCAGCCACCCTATGAAGTTCATTTGCTGCCAAACAGTGTGCCACCACCCACTTAAATTCTTAGGTTCTCTAACAGGGTACAGCCACCTCTTAAATTTAATGGACTGTATCACAGGAGCCGCAACCCGCTAACTGTATTTGCCTTTTGCAGGTTACAACTAAATCCTATCATGCTTGTACACATGGCACACCTACCCAGTAAAGTTTCTTGGTTCTCTCTCAGGGTCCATCAAACCCTTAAAATTCTCATGCTCTCCCATAGAGTGGTGTCAGTTGCACCCACTGGGTTTACATGCCCTTGCACAGCACGTTGTCTCTCACAAAATATGTAAAGCTCTCTCAAGGACTCCCACAGAATGGTGCCATTGTGTTTGCATGTGAGGTGTCTCCCCATGAGGCCATCATCCCCCCACGACAAGTTCATAACTTTCTGCTGCACATCAATTTACAGCAGAGAAGGGATTGAAATGCGCATAACTTTCTGCTGCACATCAATTTACAGCAGAGAAGGGATTGAAATGCGCATGTGGTTCTCCTTGTTGGCCACAACTACTGAGAAGTCAATTTCTCCCCTATTTGCAGTCATCATGTAATTCAGGCAATAGGTGTTACCATGCCTCATCACATGCTCCAGGAAGTTTCTTCACAAAGGCGGGTACTGCCATTGTCATGCGGTCTCAGCCACTTGTTGGGGCTGTGCCAGCAACAGGGACATGCTGCTGGCCACACTTGTTGGTGACACATGTACATATTGGGCAAGCTTGGCGGATTTTGATATTTTTTATTGGATGCATAATTAAACTGTGCTGCACCCTGGCTCTGAGACCACTTCTTCACCACTGCTGGAGGTGGTGTTTTCAGCCAGGTCACTAGTGGGCTCAGATGAGGCAGAGGTCACATTTTCTTGCAAAATGTCTTTTTTATCCTGGCAAATATGGATTCTCATGGCAGCTGTCACCATGGTACTGCACTTTCATTTGACTTTCTGCCTCTGCTATACTTTTTTTTCACAACCCTTGACAATGAAAAAGTCTCATTCTACTCACCCTTATGATCTTCCCTGCTTGGGGAAAGATATTCCCACATCCAGGAGAAAGTCTGCTGTGCAGGGTAGAGGACTTCATAGCCTTAACATTTCCCTTGCCTGCCTTGCTCCCTCTACAATGGCAGACAGGCATGGGGCAAGTTCTTCCTGCACATTCTTCTTCTCTCCTCCTCTTCATCCTCTTCCTCAAATAGGTCCACCACCTGCACAAAGCATCCGAAGGCTGGTCAAATATCGCACCTGGCCATAACAGAAATATCCCTCCTCCAGGGCATCGGCATAGTGCTTGGTGGAGACTACTTCCCTTTGAATGGCCCACTCTGATACATGGGCTGTCCCATTTTCCTCTTCTACAGACCTAGCTGCAGGTCCCATCTGTTAGGCCCTATGGGGGCTCGAATGGCAATGGGGATGGCTTCCGTGAATGGGGAAATACTGGGTCCTCCAAGGTTGTAATGACCCAGTAAGTCCCCATTCAGGGAACCCGGACCCGGTATGCAGAAAGAGGGTAGCCATGGTGCTAAGAGCACCATGGCTACCTCCAACCTCGGAATGAGTCCCAGAGTCTTTTGTATAGGATAGCACAGTTCTGGTATATAACGGTTAAGTCTTTGCCACAGATTTCTAAAGAATTTGGCTAGGCAAAAGGTTTGACGAATGTTTAGGGAAGGACATGCCTTCGTAGTTGAGGAAAGTTTCACGCACTTTCTCGATGGCCGAAAAGATTTCTGGACCGCGTTTGCACAGTACCTTTTACATAAAGAAAGCTGTAGCTGAGGCAGTTGTTCCTGGCAGTTTGAGCAGATCTTGCTGTTCCTCTGCTTCAGTAATGGGGACAAGAGGAGGATGTCGGGCGGTTCCTGCTCTGCAAAAGGAAGCGGCCAAAAGCTGTAGCAAGACGTCAGTTTAAGGTGTGAGTGCCTTAAAGTCCCCACGCTGGTTTCCTTCCCTCTGGCTATACGGTTTTCAAGAGCACTCTGATGAAAATTCGACCAGAATAGGACGGTGTCTAGGTGGCTTGCGAGCTGGTTGTTCCCACCAAACTCAAGGGAAGAAGTTAACCTTGAAGGGCTTCTCAGTCATCAGAGTTTCAGGCAATTCAGACCTGCATCAGGGCTTCACCGGTTGTCCAGGAGTTGCAGCAGTCCTCTTCCTTCCTCTCCTCTTCGGTTCTTTCGTTCCAGTGGTTGACTCTGCTTTCCAAGTCCCAGAGACCTGCTTTTAAACAGTTTTCCCCCATTCATTCAGCCTAGCTGTCACTCACCCTGCAGGGTGGCTGTCCTTGCCAGTCAGTCGGCCCAACAAATCATACCAGAGTGCATTCAGGTCTCCTAGGAAACTAAGCACAGGGCGTTTCGGGCACCACCCTCACATCCTGTCCACCCCAGACACTCTGGCACCATTTGACGCCTTCAGCACAGAAGCCCGCCAAAGGGCACGAACAAAGGGACCAAACCTGGTTTGGCACGCAGAGTTACACAAAAGAAGGACTTTTCCTAAAAGAAATGGTGAAAAAAGATGACCGGAGTCTGTTTTTACAGATAGGTCTGGGGCGTCATATTGAAAAACATGGCTACCCCTGATTTTTAGCTACCGTTGTTAGCTGACACAAAAAATCATGGTAGTTGATCTAACCCACTGCCACCAGCCATGTAAAATAGGAAAAGGTAACATTTGACTGATACATGAGTGTTTGGACTCAGGGGAAGCTAAGCAACCCCTCCAGCACTCTATAGTAAGATAGGGTGTGCTGGGTCAGTAAATTTAAAGGGACTAGTGAAGTCAATTTAACTTTACATGGTCTGGGATACAGTAGTCAGTCCCAGAGAAGGTGTTTTAAACCTTGCGGAGTCTGAAAGACACCCCGTGCCACTGCACTGAAGGTGCTGTGTGACACACAGAAAACAATGATGCCACTGAAGTTCTTTTAAAACTCTATAACCAAAGAACACAAAAGTAAAGCACATTGTAAATGAAAAGTTCAAAGCACCAAAATATAGCAAAAGAACTGGAGGGCTCTGAGGTGGAGGGAGTTAAGCACTTGTGTGAGAAATCTCCCTTACACCCTCTACCTTCCAGATGAGGAACGTTTCCTCCTCATCATCCAATAATATTTTGTCTCTGGGGCTGTTCACTAGAGGTTCTGATTCCTCTTCCTCCATGCTCTAGGCCTCCTCCAATGGCTCTGACACTGCCTCTTCGCCCACTTCTCATGAGGCCTCCCTCAATGCCCCAGAATCTTCCCTGTCCAAATTGATTCTTTGTTCCTTTATCTGTGAATCAGCCACAGCAAACAAAACTTCCCATCAGTTTTCATAATGGGGGATCCCTCCTCCCATGCGAAGAAAGGAGAAATGCAGCTCCCCTTCCTCTTCCCCTCTCTCCTCTCTCCTTCCACCTTCTTCTGCTCCCAAAGTTGTTTACGAGCCATTAGAGAACCGACCAACAAACTGCCAAGAAAGAGAACGAGGATATATTAAAACATCTACCTCGAGAAACTAAACATCCACAGAAAACGCCAACACTGTATTAAATGAGCAACACTACATGATACATCCACACAACCAACATAACAGCATGTGCGGGAAAGAGATGAAAACTACAACAGACAAGCAGGAGGAAACGGCGGCAGGGTATACAAGGTTTTGTTTCTTGTGTTGGAGAGCAGGCTCTGTGACAGGAACATTTATTTTGCCTTTTAAAACATTGTTAGTGAAATAAAAGGGAAAAGGGACTAGACGAAAGGACATACAACAATATATATATATCATTTATTGTGATTTAGTTTACATTGAAACTTTACACATAAAAATAGCTTTTACGTAGAAAGAACATAAAAAGAATAAAAAGTGATCATAAAAAGAAAACACATTACATTTAGATACAAAAATACAAGGAAAGGAAAAGCATCAAATTCCCTGAGCAAACAAACCATAATGTCATCATCATTAAGATTTAAGTTAACAATAGTCTCAGATTAGTAATAGTTCAAGAACCATACAATGCCTCATAATGCCAACTACTCTTCAGGGCAGACTTTCAGCATTTGATTAACATAGCAGTGAAGGTTTAATATTACAGCAGTTCCTGTTTAAGTGCAAACTCATGACAAGTAGCAAAATCACTTAGGCTTCAACAGTAACTATTAAGTAACTCATCTTTGTGTCTTCTTATATAGTTATGTTAAGGCTTGTTTCCACCTTCAGCCAAATATTGTACAATGCCATCAGGAGCCACATGCTATTGGAATTAATGCAATGATACCAAAATAGCTCCTCTTTGATGTATCCGTGATTGTGCACAAAATACCCAAACTGAGGTTTATGGGACTTATCATTTTGTGGCATTCAGTCAGCAAATGTCCGGCCGTCTCTGGCTGATTCACTTCATGACATAGTCGGCAGAGCCATAGTTCGGGAGCGATCATGTCTCTTCTACCGGTGATCGTTAACTAGGTAGTTGTTCATGCCTTAAAAGTAAAATGAAGCGTCTGAGTCTCACATCAGGGCACAGATTAAGGTATCCCTGAGGTGTTTTGAAGTTGTACAGTCTATACTGGACAAACTGATAGCTTTTCAGTTCCCGGAGATGAGCATAGTTCTCTAGCCAATCCCAGAGATCTATACGTTTACCCAGGGCCCTCTGTACTTTTTCTGTGACACTACCCACCCGGAAATGCCACCCGATGGCCGTCAGAAATTTTGACATTTGCTCCTTCAAGGGGCACGTGGGGTGAACCTTAGAAATCTCTTGATGGACAGCATTTAGTAGCCTGTTATTGGTCTCACCACTCATTTTCAGATAGAGTAGGGCTCACTTTTTTAAAACTAGAGCTTTCAATGAGGTCAGCCCCAGTTCTAATCTTATTATTGCCATAGGAATACAACAATATACAGGTACCCTATGTGATCCTGGTTATGCTCTCATGGATCTTGAGTATGAAATTAACAAAGTATTTATTAGAAGTGATGAACATTAGCTGCAAGGGACGTGTTCTGATACTATCTATATGTGTCAACAAAAAGAAATGTCCAAAAGCAAGAACTCCCCATCCGTGTGCTGTTATATTTCATTTATTTATTTTAAACGTTTACCTTTTCTCAATGTCGCTATTCTTAATACATAAACACAATACCTTAAGTACTTATCCTCATCAGCATCCATTCCTTGGTTGCACCATTGTGGAAATCCAATTCAATAAATGCCCATGACACTTTAAATATAGTCTCTCTGCCAATTGCCTACACATGTTTCACTCCTGGGCCACTCCATTTTTGTGGATCGGAACGGAGCTTCTTTGAGGATATTTCTTTTGCTCGTGGGGTCTGTCCTTTATTTTACTTTCTGCATATAAACCAGTTTAAATTTATTGATGAACTTTGACTTTTTTGTTGCTTATTATTTGTTGTTTGAATTACAAAACATGTTTGCTGCATTCAACACATTCATGTTGTGGGTCTGAACTATTTCATCACTTTAATAACTTGTACTTGATGATGATGAAAGGACACCAAAAACCGCAAGGTTATCATGCTTTGCTGATATACTAAGGTACAACAGGATATGGCTTTCACCAACTCCTCTTGCTCTCGCCAGCTGTCACCTTTCCAGTCTCCTCCATCTCCTCATCCTCTTCAATTTTCTTCACTCTCCAATCTACTCCTTTCTCCAAATCCAAGTCTCCTGCAACCCAGAACGAGCCATTAGGCTGTGTGCTTTTATATATGTTCGCTCCTCCCCCTGTGTTGGTCATTCACAAAAATGTCTCCACCTCTGGCTGGTAACTGGGTGATGGTGGGGATTTACTGTTGCCTCTGAGTGCATCTAAGGATGCTTTATGTTTAAGGAAAAGTTGATACAAGGATTATACTTGCATATCTGCCATTTTGGATACTTATATACCTCCCGTGTCCCTCTCTGATACTGATGATGCCTTTGCTGAGGAGAGGCTGTTTGTGTTTCCTGAATTAGAGGCTGGAAACACACTCGATACTCTTTCTGAAAATGTAATTCCTAAGTTCAGATCAAACGTCATTTCTAAGTTCAGAGCCAATGTGATGTGAAATAGAAACTTCACATCCCCAGTGTGAGAATCCTTTGCTGTGGAAACATTTCTCTGTAACTTTGTTTTCTGAGAAGAGATTTCGACATTCATGATGTCTCAGATTTCCAAAATTGTATTGAAAGAGCCGCAGAATTAACTGCAGGTCCTGTAGCTTCTAGAGAAGGACTTCTTTGTTGTGCCATGCAAATTGGCAACTGTGCCCGTGTGCATACTACCATCATTGAGTACAGCAACATGAGAATCCTGGCCCATACTTAGAGACTGGTATCCAGTATTAGGCGCATGATAAAAGAGTAATTAATTAAAGTTTTTGTGACAAGGAGATCCTCTACATATCTCCCATGGGCCAAACATGCACTCGAGATTGCAGCTGGACCCCTGAGTCACCAACCTGGTGGTCCCAAGAAACTATGCAACATACTCCAGATGCAAGTCTGAGCCTGTTCTGTGTACCCATTCTCTGACGACTTAGTAAAACCGAGAAATTAGCAGGAAGTGAGTTGGGTCTTTTATAGAGGGTTGCACATTCCTTGAGAAATGTAAAGGCTCTGATTGTCCCATAAGACTTGACGAATCAGACCAAGAAGGCTCAGAATGCTGGAACAAACCTGATAAATACCTGAGATTCAAATGGAAGCACCCGAATGGATGACACAACATTATGAGATACACTGGTGACTGCCATAGGTTAAAACACAGGATTGGTCTAGGATTGTTTGTGAGGGCCCATGATGTTAACATTGTGTGTGTTTCTTTTCTTTAACTCCAACAACTCTGCTATACTCACTGCACAGGAGAGCTACCCTTACTGTATGACAGTATTGAGTGGGAAAAAGGTCAGGAGTCATATATTCATGCCTGCATTATTTAGGACAAAGTGGTACTGCAGGAAGAGCACAGTACTTCAGTACTTCACAGTACTTCAGGGAGGAAACAGAGGTCTCAATATCCCTGTGATCTTGATGATAGAGCCCAG
Source organism: Ambystoma mexicanum (assembly GCF_040938575.1). Taxonomy (NCBI): domain Eukaryota; kingdom Metazoa; phylum Chordata; class Amphibia; order Caudata; family Ambystomatidae; genus Ambystoma; species Ambystoma mexicanum. The sequence continues at coordinate 946,483,598 of NC_090927.1, read as the reverse complement.
CTTCAGAGTGTGAAGAAAGCTCCTTCATATAAAGAAGAACTTATGGTTGCCCAAATCAATGCTCAACACCTTCAGTACTGCCACTGGCTCCTACACTCATGGATGTGAAGGATTGTCATCAAACACTGCAGCCAGCAATGGCATGTGTGCCTCCTAAGGAGAAATGTGTGTGTGCTAAGGAATTTGGTACAAAGGGTTCATGGGGAGTTTAGGTCAAATTGCAACAGGGGGTTCTAATTTGAACATTTGATTTACAATATAGCATCAAGAAGCAACTCCAGCATGAAGAGCCCATTGCCATGATTTCAATCCTAGCATTCTATGCCTTGTGCCCCAACACAGCAGCATCTTCAAATGCCACTGTCAGTTATCCCAAGATGTATGTCTCCTCCATGTCATTACCGGTCATCCCAACAGACCCATCCTCCTTGACACCTGGCTCACATGACTATTGATACCTTGTGACACCTATACCTTTTACAGCATCTCCTGTGACGCATTCCAAAATACCACCACTCTCATGTGGACTGGGCATTGGCAACTGAGTCACCTCTGTCTCTCCCTGTAAACCTCTAATATTGTTGCTTCCTTGGTAGCATAGATCCATTTCTAGGAAAGACACAGTATTAATCTACTTTGGAGGGTGAGATTTGCATGTCAGCATACTTATTGGTGCACTGTCAGAGTCAGACCCCCCTTTCCAAAAACACCCAAAATGTTAGTAATGAAAACCCTTATGGTCAGCCTAAGAATAGAACATGTATCCATTAGAACGTCAATACCATTACTTCTGTGAAATGTAATTCCCCCTTTGGTTTGAACTGTTTAATTGAGAACCAACCATTAATCTCTTTAAAACCAGTATTGTACGAATTTACCGAATTTAAAAGTCTGAATGCACCAAAGTCGAAAAATGCATACCACCAAAGTTTCGAACATCAAAAGATGGAACCTTTGGTGGTATGCCTTTAAGGTAGGTAAAAAAAAGACTCCGGGAGCTGCGGGGGTGTCGCCCGCATAACATGCTGCTCACTATACTATATAGTATAGTGAGTGGTGTAGTGCGGGACACCGTCACAGCACACCCGACAAAAACAAAAGAAAATGGGGGCAGCAGGTGTGTCCCCCACAACACCCCGCTCAATATACTGTGTAGTATGGTGAGCGGGGGTTGCGGGGGAAACCCCCTCAGCACACCAAAGGAAAAAATAATAAATTGGGGCCTGCAGGGATTTCAGTGCGCAGGGTGTTACAGGGGTTGCGTTTGAAACCCCTGCAACTGCCCAAAAAAAAAAAAGAAAAAAGAAAAGGACCCTGCAGCGCTGGTATCCCGATCACGGTAGTGAAAGGGAACTGGCGCCACAGGGACACAAGGCATCTTAAAAGGTAAGTAGGGTTTGGTTATGTTGGGGGTGTGGGTAGGGGTGTGTTGAGGTTGTGGGTTGGGGTGTGTTTTGGGTGTGGGTGAGGGTGTAGGTATGCAGGGTTTTGAAATGTATGTTCCCATGGGAAATGTCCAAACCTTTTGCAGTGCGTACATTTCCCATGCAAACTTTTTCGTCACAGGAAAAACAGCCGTGGTCGGATCACGCAGATCCTTTAAAACACTTGTCTAGGGGTATGTTGTATAAACAGAGTGAGTTAAGTAAAAGTTCAACTGAAACCTGTGATGAAAAGAAGAATTGGAATGTCAGGGACTTGAAGTGCCATAATGCCATAGGTACTCGGACAAGGAAGAGAGCCTCAGAGGCACACAACTGTAGTATGCAGTTCAGTGTCCCTGACAACTAACACCTGAGCAAGAATTTTGACTTTTTAAATCCCGCTCAGGTGCAGACAAGGAGGAGTAGCAGTAGGAGTAGCAGGAGAGGATATCAGAGGCCGTTTATGCTGCAGGGACAGAATGAAGATTCCCGGACCACCACCGTGTCTGTGGCGGTTGATGGTGATGAGAGTCATAAGCAGGAGAATCCCGAACTTCAGAGGTCACACAGTGGGAAGTGCTGCTGTTGCTGGTTGCCCTGTGAGAGAGAGGAGCTCTCCATACCCTGTCCTGTCTCCTGTGGCTGGCCAGAACAGGGGAAGGAAAGGAGCAATGTGAGCTCCTCTCGGTGAAGGCCTGAGCTATGGGACTGCAACTGGAGCTGTCAGAGTTTGGCAAAGAAAGAAGAGGTGGAAGCAACAGCGGGATATGTGGATGCGCAGCGAGAGACCGTTGAGTTGGCCTCGACAGGTGACCCTGGGGTCCTCCGTAGTAAATCACTAGCTGCAAATAGATCTTTTGAATACCGAATTAATGAAAGATAGCGTTTTTGCCCCAATGCACATACTGAGTGAAAATGAAAGGAGAACATCTATAACTATCACTATCCAAGTAAAGAAAGAGCAGTATTTCAACAATGCTTTATATACCATTGCCAAAGGAAAGAGGGGGCAGTATTAAAGCAAAACTGTAACCAGTATTTCCAAAGCAAAGAAGAGTCAATATGTGACCCAGATAACAAATAGCATTGCCTAAGCCAAGGGAAGTTCAATGGAAGTAAAAGGCGAAGCAGGTTTCTTGGAGAGAGAATCTTGAATAAGTGACATTTCCAACAGTTACCTGATGTGATAGTGGAAATCCAGAGGTGGCAGAAAATGTGGACATTCAATCTTTGGAACAAACAGCATCAATGGGTGTTCTATTCTTATGGAAGAAGTTATGAAATGTACTGTTATTGAATGTCAAAAGACTTTACTGATGTTTGAAGTAAATCACACTGCAGAGTACTTGTAGTACTGGTAGGATATTTATCCTGGCATGCAAGTTCACCAGAAAAGGTATTGTTAGTGGTAGTCCTGGCAGGTTAGTGCACTTAGAAGAACTGCATTGTTGTGAAAGCTTGTGGTGGAGAGAAAATGGTGAGGTCACTAATGTGTTTAATGAACTGTGGAAAATCCATCCTGAGGGAAACATTGTTGTGTATAAAAGAAAAAGTGTGTAGTAGCTGTGTGAGTATTTAAGTAGTTGAGTCATATTGAAATATTCACTGGAAGATTAAAGACAAACACTTCTAGCTTTACAAACAAAAGCATGTGAGAACTTTATGCTGCCTGGTTCCGATGGTCTACCAGTTGAATTCTATCGAATCTTACCTGATTGGGCTCTGCAGCTGCTCTGTGATATATATACCTCATCATTTGAAATAGAATTGCTACTGGATACTATGTGGCATGCCTTGGTAACTGTTCTGACAAAGATAAGACCCCGACAAGATGTGCGAATTACAGACCAATAATTCTGATCAACACGGATTGTAAGCTTCTAGCGAAGATAATAATAATTAGGCTTTTATATAGCGCTACAAACCCTCAGGTATCTGAGCGCTGCTTATTATTACCCACGGTGTGTGGTGCTCATTTATCGACCTCGGAAGGATGAAAGGCTGAGTTTGGCCCCGCCGGGATTCGAACCTGCGTTAACAGGCTCTGCACGGGTGTCAAAGCGGGCGCTCTACTCGCTGTGCCACTTGACCGGCTTATATTGATAAGATATTGGCCAACAGATTGGAGCCTATTGTGCCATTGCTAGTACATGATAACCAAGTGGGCTTTGTGACGGGAAGATCAGTGGCAGATGATATGAGGTGGCTACTTTTGGCTATTGAAATTGGGTATTGATAGTGGAAGTAAAAGGATATGTCCTGCTGCAGTGGGCTCTCTTGATGTGGAGAAAGCCTTTGATCGAGTCGAATCTGAATGTTTGGAGAAAATGGGATTCAGACAAAACTTTAGACGGTGGGTGAGGCTTTTATATACGAACACCCAAACCAGTGTACTAACAAATGGCCTGATTTCTGATCCATTTAGGGTAAACAGGGGTACTAGGCAAGGATGCCCTCTTTCCCCGCTTCTGTTCATTCTAGCGATGGAGCGTTTAGCAGTGATGTTAAGAGCAGATGACAATATACACGAAATTGGAGAAGGTGTATGTACAAATAAAATGTGGCTCTATTCAGATGACTTGCTGGTGTTCCTACATGATCCAAGTTCTGGCATTCCACATCTAATGGATGATATCCAGCGCTTCTCTGAAGTATCTGGTTATAAGTTGTACTGGACCAAATCTGTGATTCTTCCAATTAACAACACATGTATGAAGCACACATGTAGCCATTTTAACTTTACTTGGTGCCCGGAGAAAATGAAATACCTAGGAATCTGGATTGGCTCAGAGGTGATGAGACTGCCAAAGATGAACTTCAACAAAATCATTCCCAAACTTAAATCTGACTTGGATATATAGGCACTTCTGAAGATATTGCTGTGGGGCAATATCAACTGCATCACAATGAAGATGGCGCCAAGAGTTAACTACATCCTCCCGATGCTCCCCAAAGAACTAGACACTATCATACAAAAGTCCCTGTGACATGGCAAGTCTCCGAGGCTAGCTTTATGTAAAATGCAGCTTTCATTGAAACAAGGAGGTATGAATCTGCCGAACTTCTTCGACTATCATCTTGCGTTTACTGCTAGACATCTCTGTTGGACTGTAGGATCTGAGCAAGATCTACTGCATGGCACCATGGTAGAGAGTAATAGTGTCCCACACCTGGCACGTAAGGCCTTGCTGACGACGGTGACAAGACCATCTCGGATACAGAACCCACTGACAGCCTTCATGCGGGAATGTTGGCGCAGCGTGTCGGTGTGATGCTGGAAATGCATCTGAGGGACAGGGCCTCTGAATCCTAGTCCTTTTTCTGTTTTTACCGTGTGTTCTGTCATGTTTTCTGCCCAGGAGTCCATGAGGGACTCCTGGCAGTGCAGCTCTCTCTTTTGGTTTGGTGAACAGACCCATGGGATACCCTTATGGCACCCATGGGTAGGGGTACAACCCTGTGCCCCTAGTGTATGTTTTTGGGCACCTGTGGGTGGCCCACAGAGCAGGGTATGGGCTGGTGGCAGCTCCATGCTGAATCTGCCAGGTGCTCTGAGTGTCCTCCATTTTGGGACACCCAGGCCCTGCCATTGGAATCAGTTGATTCCGGATGGAAAACAAGATGGCCCCTGTGGCCTCTTGCTTTCTATTGCCTCTTACCTTGTTTTCCCAAAGTCCTGGGAAGCCCTGACTCTGTCCCTTCCCCCTGACTGGCTGTTGGGTGGAAGGTCCATATATGGTGTTGTTGTGAAGGCCCAGCTAGACTAACTGGAGCCTTCCCATTGACTGTATGTTGTGGGTACCTCCTGTGGGTGGGCCCTGGGTGAATGGAGTGGGTGACCAATATACACTCCTTGTTGTGGTTGTCTGGTTTCTGGCATGTGAGACAAAGACTGAGAGAGCACTGCCCGAAACTGGCCTGAATGCAGTGTGTAGTGTTGAATGGCTGGGTACTTGTCCCAATCCACATTCCTTGTTGTGAGTGTCTGAAAGGGAGGAGTGTGGCCTGAATGCACTGTGTGCCTGATTGGCTGACTGACTGCATGAATGCCCTTCTGTGTGATTGGCTGCTGTGTGTGTGCCAGCAGTGTGGATGAGAGACAGAATAGTATATCTGGGGACCTCTCACCACTGAAAATTGTTCAGAAGCGTTCAGAAGCGTTCAGAAGCGTTCAGAAGCGTTCAGAAGCTGAGTCTCCACTCAAGAGTAACTGGAACTGCTGACCCTCGACGCCCAGCTGGAAGAAGAAGACTTGCTGCTGCATTTGCTTCGACCGATCCGAAGGCTGCCGTGTTCGTCGAGGACTGACCCGAGAGAGGACCTGGCTAGGCGCCCTCTTCCCGTGCTCCGAGGGACCATCGAGCACCGCTGAATCTTCGCCGAAGCTCCCTGGACGCCAGACCATCGAAAGGCTGCCGACCGGAGAAGGGGACTGCCGAGGAGAACGAAGTAAAGCACCCGGATGTCGACGCTGTCGAAGTCCATTGCCGTCGACCAGGGTTCGCAGGTCTGTGTAACCGCTGGAGGCCCGTCGAAGTTGTGTTGCCCACCCGTGGGAACCACTTGACGCCGTGCCGCCGACGACCGGAGCCGTCCGCTCCTTGCCTAAGAACATTTGGATCGAAGGACTCCCTCGCCCGCATCGTCGACCGCTTTTGTCCTGCCGGAGAAAGTCGAGGACGACCAACGCGCCGAGGAGAATCCGCCAGTGGGTTTCCCGCCACCTCACGACCCCAAAGACTCGAGCGACTCGACACCCTTGTTGGGCCACCGTCATTCACAATCTTTGCGGTCCAGAACTAGTGTCGCCGAGGTGCCCCGCACGCCTCTTCCTCGCAGGACGCCGACGTCTCGACGCCGACGAGCACCGCTCGGATCGAAGCCTGCCGCCTCATCGACGCCGTTCTACCCTGTTTGCTGTCGGACGTTCGACGCCCCGTGTCTCCCGCTTGAAAGGGAAGGCATTCAAGAAGGGCCGTCGATTCCCCGACGCCGAACGCCGAGTTCCTCGACGATTCTCGACGCCTCTCGACGATCCGTGACTCCTGCTTTAAAGGGGGTCATTCAGGAAGGATCTGTCGACGCCTCCTCGAAGAACTCGACTCCACCAGGTACATTGGGGGGGTAAAAACATTGTAGGAGAGAATAAGACTATTGAACAATATATGGACTGGGCTTGTGTTACAGGTTGCCCAGGTGGGGGGATCTCCACACAGAACTGTGTCCAGTAGCAAGGGCCAGTCTTCTGCCTATTGTTTCAACCATCTGTTATCTCTCCTCTCTCTATTGCTGGTTTCCTTCTTATTGATCTGCGTGCCATTTTTACAGTATTATGAATGCACTTTAATGAGGTCTAATATTAGTGGTACCACTTTAGAATTGTAGATATTTACCATTATTGATTTTCCTGAGCACAAAGTGCGTTGTTGTGATAAGTGTACATAACCCTTGAATATTAATTATATAAAGACTGTGTTTTCAGTAATACAGTGTGTGGACATTCCTTTGTGGGGGCTTGGGGATACACTGTACTTAAGAACCAGCCTGCATCACCTCCTGAGAAGCTAGGCCTTGATTGCTCGTCAATCGCTACCGTAATAGAGAATCTTGGCTGGGGTCCTCTGTGCCTCTCCTCTACCATATAGAGAGCGGAAGTACAGACCCCCCCACTGGTCTTTACAAGCTGGTGGCAGCGGTGGGATGCTTATGGTTTTAAGACTCAGTGTATAACCGTGCCACTTACAAAATATCCGCACTTTATTAGATTAAGGTTTGGGTGTGTTCCAAATAACTGCATTACAAGCAATGGAGTCCATTGCGAATGGTAAATTGACTAGGATGAGCTTAGAGGCTCTCCAGAGTGCTTGTGAAGCCAGGGAGTTAGACTTTGTGGATAAGTCTAGGGCTGAGCTGATAGCTGCCCTGGTGGACTACCAGACTGATGGTGAAACTCTCAATGAAGGGGGGGAAGCAACCAGTGAGGACTCTGCCCCTGGGGTTGTCGCTGAATCTGTTTCTGGGAATGCCGCCATTCCTGCTGCCTCTGTTCCGAACCCCAGCAATTCCATGGAACTTGAGTTATTAAGGATGAAGTTAGCTTTTGAATATCGCAAGTTGGAAATAGAAGCTGAGCTTAAGAAAGAGGAGCTGGCACAGCAAGTGGAACTCAAGAATAGGGATCTTGCGCTCAAAGAAAAGGACACTGAATGTCAGAGAATCCAGTTAGAGAAAGCTCGAGTGGAGACTTCAGCTAAACCAATTGAGAGTGGCAGGTCCCCAGCCACCAAGTTTATGAAAGATTTGGTTGGTGTGTTTTTGGAGGGTTCAGATATCCTCCAATGGATTGAAGCGTTTGAAATGGCTTGTGCAATTCATGATGTGGATAAAAGAGATTGGGCTAAGTGTTTGTTAAGCAGAGTGCCTCAAACTGGATATGGCTGTATTCTGAAGCTGAGTGTGGAAGAAAGGGGTCAGTATGAGTGTATGAAGTATGCTTTAATTGCCAAGTTTGGCAAGACACCTACCCAATACCTTAAAAGGTTCAGGGATTTTAAGAAACGAGAGAATATGTCTTGGGTTGACTGGGTGAGTGCTGCGCACATGAACATGATGGGGTGGATTGACGGGTACAAGGTGAAAACTTTTGCTGAATTATCCCACCTGTTGTTTTTTGAGCATTTTTCTGAAGCCTGTTCACCAGAGCTGCGTCAGTATGTTGCTGATCAGAACATTTTGGACCCCTTTAAGCTGGCTAGGTTGGCTGACAAGTGGGTCTCCCACCGGGTGTCCCCTAAGGACTCCAGTGGGAAAGACAAGGACAAAGAAAAGGGGACCTCTCAGAAAGCTGAGGAGTCCCAAAAGCAATCACAGTCGAGTAAACCAAAACCTTCCTCTCCTAAGACCCAAAAACCTAGTGGGGATAAGTCATCTGTGGGTGGGAATAAGAGTAGTGGTCCACCTGCTGCAAAGCAGGCTCCCAGTGGTTCCAGTACCATACCTCGCACTCCTAGCACTTGTTGGGATTGTGGGGCTCCGGACCACAGAAGGGGTGACTCCAAGTGTAAGGGTAAGGCACTTGGAGTACAGGCTGTCAGCCTGAGCTACCCTTACCCCATGTCTGAGGTGGAGGCCACTGTCCTCCCCTCCTCTACAGGAATCACCTTTGGTGCTCCTGTAGAGATTTCCTTAGTGTCCCTTGGGGCCTGGGACCAGTACGCAGAAGTACTGGCGACTATCCCGCAGAACACCCGTAGGTTTTTGAGAAGTGTCCTCTTGAATGGCCAGCCTTCTACTGGTTTGAGAGACACTGGGGCAAGCATGACAGTGGTGGACAGGACCCTGCTCAGGCCAGAGCACTATGTCAGTGCTCCTCTGAGAACCACCAGGTTAGCTGGTGGGCCTCCCAAATTATCGCCTGTAGCCTTAGTCACACTCATGATTGGAGACAAGACAGCAAAGCTTCCTGTCCTGGTTCAGGACAATGTCCCTGCTAACATTCTGTTAGGAAATGATCTAGTAGAGTTGGGGTTGATCTCGGATGGTCTTCCCATGACTGCGGCTGCGGTCACTAGGTCACAGGTGACACCGGGTCTGGCTGTGAGTCAGGTACCCGAGCCAAAGGCGAGGCCTAAGGCAAGACGAAGGAAGACCAAGAAGGCCACCTCTGTGGGGGGAACACCTTCTCTTCCTGCTGTTCCGACAGCACCCATTGGGATCCATGCTCCGGACGGGCTGGGTCCAGTGAAAAACCCAAACTCAACTCCTGAGGGAGAAGAGACAGAAAACTCTCCTGTGGGAGAGGTTCTCAACCCGGAGGATCATCCCGACCTTCAATGCTTGTTAGCTGAAGGGGGACCCTCCCGGGCAGACTTCTGTAAAGGACAGAGAGAGTGCCACTCTCTCGAGGGTCTGAGAAAACAGGCCCTGTCCCAGGCACAAGGTGAAGTGCCTAGGACATTCAAGATTTATTGGGAGGGTGAGCTCCTTGTTAGTGAGCCCACTAAGCCTGAACCTGGTGCCCTCAAGAGGTTGGTGGTACCCCAGGTTTACAGGCCCTTCCTGCTGCAGTTGGCGCATGAGGTGCCCTTGGCTGGTCATCTTGGTACCAAGAAGACTAAGCAGAGGCTCTCTGCCCACTTCTACTGGCCCCGGATGGGAGTAGAAGTGGAGTCCCACTGCAGGACCTGCCCAACTTGTCAGTTGTCTGGCAAGACTGGAGGCAGGGTCATTGCCCCACTGCAGCCATTGCCAGTGGTTGGCACACCTTTCGAGAGGGTGGGCATCGACATTGTCGGTCCCCTGGACCCTCCCACTTCCGGTGGACATCGGTTCATCCTGGTCTTGGTTGATCATGCCACCAGGTACCCTGAGGCTATACCCCTTCGGACTATTACTGCCAAGGGGGTTGCCAGGGCTCTCCTGGGCATTTTTACCCATGTTGGATTCCCCAAGGAGGTTGTCTCTGACAGAGGATCCAACTTCATGTCCAGTTACATGAAGACCATGTGGAAAGAGTGCGGGGTAACCTACAAGTTCTCCACCTCTTACCACCCCCAGACCAATGGTCTGGTTGAGAGATTTAACAAAACTCCCAAGGGCATGCTAGGTGCTTTGGAAGAGCCCCTAAGGAGGAAATAGGATCTCCTCCTGCCATGCCTGCTGTTTGCTTACAGAGAGGTACCTCAAGAGGGTGTTGGTTTCAGCCCCTTTGAGTTACTCTTTGGACATCCCGTGAGGGGGCCCCTCGCATTGATCCGAGAAGGCTGGGAAGCCACCCCTCCAGGTCCCGCCAAGCAAGTGGGGGACTATGTGTTAGGCCTCAGGCGGAGGATGACACAAATGATGGGTCAGGCAACAGCAAATCTCAAGGCCAGCCAGGCATTGAATAAGTACTGGCATGACCTTAAAGCTTTGCAAGTGGATTGGACTCCGGGACAGGAAATCCTCGTGATGGAGCCTACAAAGCCTAGAGCTTTGGCCGACAAATGGACTAGACCCTTCAGGATAATCTCCAAGATGGGCGAAGTCAATTATCTGGTTGACATGGGTGCCTCTGGGGTAGCCCCTCAGGTATTCCATGTCAACAGGCTCAAGCCTTTCCACAGGCGAGCAGAGGTCTCATGTCTCTTGCTAACTTCAGGGCAAGAAGAGGATGAGAGTGAGCCCCTTCCTGATTTGCTGCATAGCAACCCTCAGGATGGCTCAGTGGAGGGAGTACGTCTCTCTCCAGATTTGACAACAGAGCAGCAGTGGGCCTGCAGGGCTTTGCTCCAGCAGTATGCCTCTCTGTTTTCACTGACACCGGGCCTTACACCGTGGTGTAAGCACGAAATTGACACTGGTGACAGTGTGCCTGTCAAAAGCAGGTGCTACCGTATGTCAGATACCGTCAAGAACCACATCCAGGCTGAGGTCGCCAAGATGTTGGATCTGGGTGTTATTGAACCCTCAACCAGTGCCTGGTCCAGTCCAGTGGTTCTTGTCCCTAAGGCAAGTTCCCAGGCGGGTACCAAGGATTGGAGGTTCTGTGTGGACTACCGAGGAGTCAATGCCGTCACCAAAACTGACGCGCACCCATTGCCCAGGGCTGATGAGCTCGTGGACACCATAGGTGCTGCCAAATTTGTGAGCACCTTTGACCTCACCTCAGGCTATTGGCAAATAGCTCTGACGGACCATGCCAAGGAAAAGACGGCATTCTCCACCCCTGAGGGACTCTACCAGTTTAGGGTCATGCCTTTTGGGTTGAAGAATGCCCCTGCCACCTTCCAGAGATTGGTCAACCATGCGCTCAGTGGGCTGGAAGCCTTTTGTGTGGCTTACTTAGACGACATTGCCGTCTACAGTTCCACCTGGGAAGAGCATTTGACACATCTGGATAAGGTGTTGCAGGCCTTGAAAAGGGCCAACCTCACTATCAAGGCCACCAAGTGCCAGATAGCTCAGGGGAAAGTTACCTATCTTGGTCATGAGGTAGGAGGGGGTCAAATCCATCCTCTCTCCAGTAAGGTACAGGACGTACAGAACTGGGAGACTCCCACTACTCAAACCCAGGTGAGAGCCTTTTTGGGCCTCACTGGGTACTATCGCAATTTCATGGCAGAAAATGGAACCATAGCTGCACCCCTGACAGCTCTAACTTCGCCCAAACAGCCTAGGAAGGTTAATTGGACCGAAGACTGTCAGAGGGCCTTCGATGGCTTGAAAGAAAGTCTGTGTAGGGCACCTGTGTTGTGTGCGCCCGACTACAGCCGACCCTTTATCGTCCAGACGGATGCCTGCGACACCGGAATTGGAGCTGTCTTGTCCCAGTTAGATGACAAAGGGAGAGAACATCCTATCATATTCATCAGTAGACAACTCAAGGGTAGAGAACTTAGGTGGGCTACTGTTGAAAAGGAATGTTTTAGTATAGTTTGGAGCCTTAGGCGCTTTAGGCCCTACCTTACGGGGTCCACCTTCAAGGTCCAAACAGATCATAAGCCCCTGAAGTGGCTTATGCAGATGAAGGGTGAGAATCCGAAATTGCTCAGGTGGTCGATTAGCCTACAAGGGCTAGACTTCACCATAGAGCACAGACCAGGGAAGAGTCACGATAATGCAGATGGCCTTTCCAGAAGGTATGTTGACCGTCTGGATGAGGGTGTCTATCCCGTGGGAGATTAGGCACCCTCCACCTCAGTCTGGGGGGGGCGACTGTGATGCTGGAAATGCATCTGAGGGACAGGGCCTCTGAATCCTTGTCCTTTTTCTGTTTTTACCGTGTGTTCTGTCATGTTTTCTGCCCAGGAGTCCATGAGGGACTTCTGGCAGTGCAGCTCTCTCTTTTGGTTTGGTGAACAGACCCATGGGATACCCTTATGGCACCCATGGGTAGGGGTACAACCCTGTGCCCCTAGTGTATGTTTTTGGGCACCTGTGGGTGGCCCACAGAGCAGGGTATGGGCTGGTGGCAGCTCCATGCTGAATCTGCCAGGTGCTCTGAGTGTCCTCCATTTTGGGACACCCAGGCCCTGCCATTGGAATCAGTTGATTCCGGATGGAAAACAAGATGGCCCCTGTGGCCTCTTGCTTTCTATTGCCTCTTACCTTGTTTTCCCAAAGTCCTGGGAAGCCCTGACTCTGTCCCTTCCCCCTGACTGGCTGTTGGGTGGAAGGTCCATATATGGTGTTGTTGTGAAGGCCCAGCTAGACTAACTGGAGCCTTCCCATTGACTGTATGTTGTGGGTACCTCCTGTGGGTGGGCCCTGGGTGAATGGAGTGGGTGACCAATATACACTCCTTGTTGTGGTTGTCTGGTTTCTGGCATGTGAGACAAAGACTGAGACAGCCCTGCCCGAAACTGGCCTGAATGCAGTGTGTAGTGTTGAATGGCTGGGTACTTGTCCCAATCCACATTCCTTGTTGTGAGTGTCTGAAAGGGAGGAGTGTGGCCTGAATGCACTGTGTGCCTGATTGGCTGACTGACTGCATGAATGCCCTTCTGTGTGATTGGCTGCTGTGTGTGTGCCAGCAGTGTGGATGAGAGACAGAATAGTATATCTGGGGACCTCTCACCACTGAAAATTGTTCAGAAGCGTTCAGAAGCGTTCAGAAGCGTTCAGAAGCGTTCAGAAGCGTTCAGAAGCATTCAGAAGCGTTCAGAAGTGTTCAGAAGCTGAGTCTCCACTCAAGAGTAACTGGAACTGCTGACCCTCGACGCCCAGCTGGAAGAAGAAGACTTGCTGCTGCATTTGCTTCGACCGATCCGAAGGCTGCCGTGTTCGTCGAGGACTGACCCGAGAGAGGACCTGGCTAGGCGCCCTCTTCCCGTGCTCCGAGGGACCATCGAGCACCGCTGAATCTTCGCCGAAGCTCCCTGGACGCCAGACCATCGAAAGGCTGCCGACCGGAGAAGGGGACTGCCGAGGAGAATGAAGTAAAGCACCCGGACCTCGACGCTGTCAAAGTCCATTGCCGTCGACCAGGGTTCGCAGGTCTGTGTAACCGCTGGAGGCCCGTCGAAGTTGTGTTGCCCACCCGTGGGAACCACTTGACGCCGTGCCGCCGACGACCGGAGCCGTCCGCTCCTTGCCTAAGAACATTTGGATCGAAGGACTCCCTCGCCCGCATCGTCGACCGCTTTTGTCCTGCCGGAGAAAGTCGAGGACGACCAACGCGCCGAGGAGAATCCGCCGGTGGGTTTCCCGCCACCTCACGACCCCAAAGACTCGAGCGACTCGACACCCTTGTTGGGCCACCGTCATTCACAATCTTTGCGGTCCAGAACTAGTGTCGCCGAGGTGTCCCGCACGCCTCTTCCTCGCAGGACGCCGACGTCTCGACGCCGACGAGCACCGCTCGGATCGAAGCCTGCCGCCTCATCGACGCCGTTCTACCCTGTTTGCTGTCGGACGTTCGACGCCCCGTGTCTCCCGCTTGAAAGGGAAGGCATTCAAGAAGGGCCGTCGATTCCCCGACGCCGAACGCCGAGTTCCTCGACGCTTCTCGACGCCTCTCGACGATCCGTGACTCCTGCTTTAAAGGGGGTCATTCAGGAAGGATCTGTCGACGCCTCCTTGAAGAACTCGACTCCACCAGGTACATTGGGGGGGTAAAAACATTGTAGGAGAGAATAAGACTATTGAACAATATATGGACTGGGCTTGTGTTACAGGTTGCCCAGGTGGGGGGATCTCCACACAGAACTGTGTCCAGTAGCAAGGGCCAGTCTTCTGCCTATTGTTTCAACCATCTGTTATCTCTCCTCTCTCTATTGCTGGTTTCCTTCTTATTGATCTGCGTGCCATTTTTACAGTATTATGAATGCACTTTAATGAGGTCTAATATTAGTGGTACCACTTTAGAATTGTAGATATTTACCATCATTGATTTTCCTGAGCACAAAGTGCGTTGTTGTGATAAGTGTACATAACCCTTGAATATCAATTATATAAAGACTGTGTTTTCAGTAATACAGTGTGTGGACATTCCTTTGTGGGGGCTTGGGGATACACTGTACTTAAGAACCAGCCTGCATCACCTCCTGAGAAGCTAGGCCTTGATTGCTCGTCCATCGCTACCGTAATAGAGAATCTTGGCTGGGGTCCTCTGTGCCTCTCCTCTACCATATAGAGAGCGGAAGTACAGACCCCCCCACCGGTCTTTACAGTCGGGTCGTATGGGAAGCGATCTGTTCCTGTTCTGAGATTTTTATACTGTTATGCACCATCAGTTGAGTTTCATGTTACTTGCTTTTGTAAAATAAAAACTTCAAATGCTTAGAACTTTATGCTGAAGTGTGTTGAACTTTGTGTAATTTTAAGACAGTCCCAACGCCAAGTGAAACCCTCCAGGAGTGAAGGAAGTTTGTGTTGGAAGCAGAACTTGACTATTGGTTAAAAACAAAACTTGTTGTGTTACCTTTTGAAGAAAAAACCTTATTTTTGGATTTAACTTTTATCCATTGGAACTTTTATTTGGAAAGTCTACTTTGATCCTGGGCATGGAGATCCAACCCTGTTACAAGAGTATTTGGTTCTAATTATTATTTTGTTGATTCTGAACAGCCATATAAATACCAAATGTGTTTGTAATATGGATAAATGTGAGAGACAGATACCTTTTTATGTCAAAGCATTTTCCTCTAGCCTTAGTTTCATAGGCAAGGAAACCCACATTAGGTTAGGGAAACCAAGGAGTTTGTCACACCCATTTAAGCTAATCAAGAGCTTATTGTGATAAACCTACATCTAGTTGTCCACTTCATATTTCTGACCCCTCACAACACCATACCAATTCTCAAATTACCATTTAACAACTGCTACAGATATTTGTTGTTGTTCTATGAACTTTTAACAACTATTAACAGCCTGTATTGAACTTTGAAGTTCACATAGAGTAGGAAAGCACATGTACAGCTCCTACAAAGTGAACCCACCCTTATCTTAAAGTCATTCTCAAACTGGGAGAGCAGAACAAATTTGGAGCGCTGGAGAATATTCTGCAATGGCATCAGTCATGAGCTTCCCTCCACCTCTCGGTCCACCACCACATCGGGGACCAGGAGAAGGGAACAGGAGTACTGCGGCAGATGAGCTGAAGGGCGGAGTGGAGGATGATGATGCAGTGGAGGAGATACCTTCTATGTCTGGTGGTAGAGAGATTCCTGGAAGTGGTTACCACCATTGTCTGAGTGCCGAAGTCTCAAGCTGCCCATGTGTGTGGCACTGAGTCACACTCAGTCATGACCAGAAGGAGCAGTACTCCTTCGGCACAACCTCCATGTATTACCACACTTATACGTTCCACCTGAATTCCCAGAGAAAGATATGCATATCTCAGAAAGTAGAAGAACCTTATCTACTGCATCATCATTTGCCCACACTCGCTCAACCTCAGTTGGGCAAAGGATTACTCTTGCTGCATCCTGGCTATGCATGAAGCAGTGGAACCCTACCTTCAGAGGACAACTGTCCTCTGCATACTTTGTGATGCACTCATCTACAGGGGGAGAAATTCCACAGCGCCTTCAAGGACGCTGTTAAGGTACATGAAAAGGATTGCCACCTACTTTAGAATCATCAGCAGTGCTTGACATCTTCATTTATCCACCTGTCCTTCCTTTATAGTGGTTAGCGCCCCTCACCCTCCGCATCCTCACTCCTGCCCAACAAACATCCGAAAAATTCAAAAAAGAACAATGTGGGGAGACACATTTCAAAGTTTAAAAATAGAATTAAAAAAACGTGAACAGTAGATTGTTATGGAGTCCGTCTGCTTTATGTTGATGCATAAAGAAGGCAAACTCGCCAGCATTTACATCAGCATTAAATCCACTGCAAATACTGGAGCATTTGTATAGTACAGAGGAAGAAAGTTGACAGAAATAACTTACTGTTCCACCCTTCTTCTCTGCCATGCAAACAATTACAAATACAGTGTGGTGTGAATAGAATGTATTAACACCGTACTCTAGGCTTTTGCAGCTTCCCTTCGCTGTAAAACCTTACACCATGAAGAACTTGAGGTCTTTCTTTGAGTATTTCCGCCTTTCATGTCTGTGACCATGTCCACAGACTAAAGGAAGAAAGAATATGGAATTGTAGTCTTTAATGTTGGCTCTGAACAGATCCTTATTGTTCTTGTAAGATTGTGATCTTAATATGTACACATGCATTCATTACATACTCCTCTTCTTCCAATTTAATTTGTTTCACAAAAAAATGTTCACTGCACTCCAAATATTGTGAAGAAAATGTTTGTAAGATGTTCTCCATCTGTTCTAAAAATGTTCACTCCATCATGTCATATATAATCATTTTCAAAAGATGATATTTCAAAATCTTGCAGAAATGCATATACAGATTTTTTCACATTCCACCTTGCTTTTACTATTTGTGGACAAAACATATTGGATCTTTTCCACACAGTCTCTGTAATTCGTGAAAAAAGAAACATTGTTTGTGGAAAAAGTTTCATCAGACTTTTGAAAGTATCTTTCATGGCAAACTGCACAGATACAGCATTTACAAACCTTAAACTATTACCTAAAAGATTTACTAAAATAATCTCTAGATTTTTCAAATGCAGCATAAATTCATATATTTGTAATAATTGACTCCCTTTCATGGTATGAACTCAACATCATACCACTTCTAAATGTTCAAATGGAAACATTATGTGAGATACCAAGCTGCTCATTAAATATGTGCAGCCAATTAACCCACAAATCTCCTAAAATCCAAAGAGTCTTCTTTTTTTAGCTACATGCTTTTAGCAATTCAATTAAGAAATTGAACATGTGCTGCTCTGTCCTGCCCTGCAGCTCAGCTTCTCTGCTACAAAGAGAAGGCCTGATTGGTTGAGTGTCCTGACATCGGCTGCCTCCAATGTCCTCTTCCCCTGCAGGACTTGGTAAAAGACTGTGGGTGGCACGTGTGGTCTGTCTGTGAACAGTCCCCTATGTTCACAGATGTCGGGTCACAAGAATCACTTTTCCACTTTTCCACTTATCTCAACACTCCCTGATTGGCTATATTCAAACAGTCAAACATCCATCGAGCAATCACATCTAAAAATGCTACATCTAACCCTCTCATCTTAGTTCAACAGTTAATATGTATCTTTCAACTCTGAGAGTGCTTTGTGTTGTGATTCAGGGCAAGCTCTATGACAATCTACTGCACACACATGTACAGATTTCTATTTCCAGAATCTACATGACCTACATTCCAAAGTTTAGATCTATGAAGACATAATACAGATAAGATTTCATTTTCAAAAGTAATATTATATAGCAACATTTTTATAATATGACTACAAGAATAACTGGTTTTCCATGCTGCAAAACATGCTTGACTGCAGCACATTTCTCAAAAGTTCATTTTGTGCTTTTAATGACGCACGAAATCTTAGCCATCCGCAGTCCGGCAATGGAGAATAGCTGCAGCTTATGCAAAAACATGGACAAAGTGGAAACCTTGTAACATCTGACGCTCCAATGCCCAATGACCAAACAAAGCAGAGCCACATACCTTCAACCTCGACTCCAAGGGGTAACAACAGTAGAGGAAGAGGTTTTGTGGAACAGGCTAATCTCAGGAGAGACAACACGTTGGTCCTTGACATTGGTGAAACTAATAGAAGCAGCCTTTAGATTGATAAACCAGCTAGGTTCAGCGAGAGAGTGACTGAAATCAGGAGACTAAAGCTCAAAGGCAAAGAGGGAGGCATCTGCATCGCTTAAAAACCAAACAAGAAAAGAGACTGTGAGGAAAGGAATCCGGACTCAGAAATGCTCGTTTTTCGCTTCGGGATTCTCTAAGTCGGGAAAACCCTTGTAAAAATTAAAAATTTCTTTTTAATTAAAAATTCAAGTAAAAAAAAAAATGAAAAAAGTACTTCTGCTTGCTCATTGACTGCTACATGGACAATGCCTGCCGTCTGTCAAAACTATAGCAGACCTTCATATTACACTACATTATACAAACTAGCTTTTAGCTTCACTTCAAAGATAACAGTTTATTTCATACTCCAAAACATGCTTTACTACATCAACTATCAAATAGTTCATTAGAGCTTTTAATCATACTTCTGCTTATGTAGTGACTACTACATATTACTACTTATGCCAGTGACCTATTCCATAATTAACAATACCTCAATTTATAAAGCTGGAGTACAACAAACAATGGCATTTTTGAAAAAGAAAATGATGTGCCTTCTTTCAAAACTATAGCATACCATCATATTACAAAGCATTCTACAGCCTTCCCTAACGTCACTTCATAATTACAAATACCTCAAATACCAACCTAGAGTACAACAAATAATTACATTTTTTTTTAAATGACCTGAAATCTCTCAAAACTGTAGCAGAACTTTATATTACATTGTATTATACAACCTTGCCTTTGACTTCATTTCAACTACAGCAGCTTTTCTATTCTGCAAAATATGCTTTACTGCAGCACTGTACCCAATGTTTTGAAGAGATGTAGATCCAATGCCCACAAGGGGGGGCAGGCGTACCAACTACAAAAGTAAAGTTGTGACGTAGGGGTCATGAGATTGGTGACATCATGGCATAGGCGTAACACCCACATAGTTGTTCACCAAACACGCCAGAGAATGGTTGTCACAGGACAAGTGTTGAAGCACCCATGTAGGGGTAGGTAAGAGGGCAGAGAGATGGGTTTTCTGTTTGTATACTTATTGTGCTTTGCTAGGTAGAGCTGTTGGTCTTTATATGAGTAATATGTGATCACTAGGGCAGCCATCATTTTGAATACCCATGGTAAAAGATGCATTTTCAGCCAGCACACATTAAACGGCTGCAACCTTTGGTTAGTGTGGTTTACTTTTGCAAGCTGAGCAAAAAAGTAAAAGCAGTGATGTCAGGATGACACATTCTGTCATCCCGTGTCAATTAAAAGTTTCAAGAGAGTAGTTTCTCAGGGGGACACAATCCAGAAGGATCCTCCTCATGATATACATTGAAGGCCATGATACCAGGCAACTGGATCCCAAACAAGATTGGTAGGCCAAAATGAATTAAATGCACTACAATTCAATCCATCCACAATGTCTCAAAGCACAGTTGGCAGCGGATTGTGAGAAGCAAGTTGGGGGGTCAGGATGGCTGGTCAGGGGCTGAGGGGCAAGGGATAGGGAGCCAATCACGTGAACAAGACTGCATGTTCTAGGGTTGCACCAGTATCCATGGCCTTGACGATGTCTGCACGGCAGGTGATTGGTTGGGCTTGGTTGGATGTTCCCACCCCTTGCCATCTCCAAATACAGGGTCCAATTAGAATGTAGCTATTTATTTATCTGTATATTGGACAGTGCCAGCCAATTACAGGGTTTTTCTGCTGTTCAACAAACTGATGTAATTGAGGGGTGGAGGCATATAGGATCATTACGTCATGAAGGGGTGTGAAAGGGATTTGCTTTTAGAAAATGTTGTATTCACTCACCGTTTACAATGTATAGAATTTTTAGGGGCATAATAGCGAGTATACAATCATGCATTAAAACTGCCTCAAATATATAACTAATGTGGATTATGTTAATGTGTGTGTAGTTGCATAAATGTTGTAGCCCATCATGGGCGGAGTTCAGAACACCTCATAGTTCAGGTCCATGCAGCTGTCTGTCTCATACCAGTTGATTGCACAATAAAGCAGTGTTCCTTCTTGCACTGTGTAGCCTCTTCTTTGGATGACTTTTGGTATTTTTGTATTATTTATGTAGAGTCGTCCCGCTCTACTTTTTCATTAGTGATTTTAAAAGTACTGCTTTCATAGTCACTCACTGCTAAATCTGCTACATATTGTAGCAGTTACCTCAATTACCTGGAAGGAGTTCAACATATAAGTACAATGTTGTTACATCACATAGCTTTTTTCAAAGAGTTGTTTGCTGAATATATTTGGCAGAAAAAGCTCATCGAACAAAATGGGGATTGGATAAAGGGATATAAAGGGTTGGTGAGGTGTGGAATAGGGTCTAGATAATAAGAAAGGTGGGATGGGGGAACCCCCAAATAAAAAAATAAAAAATTAGATGAGTTTTTCGGGCCATAAATATGTGGCAAATCCTCAATGAACAAAACCTGTCGATCTACGAATATTGAACCAAATATAATGGTATTGTTTGTAAAAAATCACCTGAGTTCTATCAAAAAGATAGCACACCTTCATATTACAACATATTATACAACTTTCCCTTTAACCTCACTTCAACTGGAAGTGGTTTTCTATGCT
The DNA here is from genome assembly GCF_040938575.1 of Ambystoma mexicanum. NCBI lineage: Eukaryota > Metazoa > Chordata > Amphibia > Caudata > Ambystomatidae > Ambystoma > Ambystoma mexicanum. The sequence goes on along the minus strand of NC_090927.1, from coordinate 946,462,926 downwards.
GCAAAACATGCTTCACTGGTGCAGCCTTTGCAATAGTTTAATAGTGATTTTAAAATGACTTCTGCTTCCATAGTGAATGTCATGTCCTACAACATATAGCAGTGCACAGTGTTCAGAGTTGCCAACACCCTTTCTTGTACATTTCCAGGAAAAAGATTACCACTTAAGAAAGCAAACTCTTCAAGTTCTTCAAAGTAGGTATACTAATGTGGCATATATAGTGTAACAATTTTAATAACATATAACATACCTATGTTGTCTTTTATCCCAAACTATCCACTCATATTATATTCTATATTTCCCCCTTCTTCAATCCATTGATGCAATCACACTCTTTTCCATTAAAGCACACCTTTCCTCCTCTTCCTTGATTCCTAGATTTATATTTCTTATTCCAAAAGGTCCATGAAAGTAACAGTCTTTCGTTGAAAAGGTCAAAGGCCCTTCCCTCCTTGAGTTCCCCTCCGGTTTTGCCAACATTTGCCTTGTATTAAACTGCCATCTTGTAACTGCTACTTCATCGTGTGCTCTGCCTTGCTCAGAGTACGCTCTCGTGCTCCACTTTTTATCCATGTGGGGAAGTGTAATGGAAGGCAGGTGTGTCTAATGGTCAGTAATTGGCTGACCCTGCCTGACCATTGTGTTGGGACAGGTGAGTTATACTGCCTGGGTGTTAGTTTGTTTTCTATCGCAGTTAGTTGTCCATGAGGAAGTGTTTGTGTTGGGAAAGGGTGTGCCGGTTAAGTTCCTAAGTATCCTACCTGGTAGGATAAGGTTATGGTGTTACTGGAAAGGAGATACTGCATCTCACCATCCCGTGTCCCCCTACCACTCCCGAAGATCCCTCACCCAGGTGATCCTCCGCCACTGGTCTACCCCAAGGAACTGGATCCAAAAGCGATGGCCATGTCCTGGATGACAGATCCCCAGGGTCTAGCGGGCGGGACACTGTCAGGTTTCTCACAGCGCCATTGCTGAGGATCAGGAAATCATGCTATTGCTCCCAGCCCCAACAAATGTCATGATGACATGCCTTGTCTGTCCCCTCATGCAGTGGGCTGACAGATCACACAGCTGTCCCTGACAGTCAAATGCACCAATGTGTCATTACTAGGCATCCATTCATGTGTGTTATTCTCAGCTGCTGAGCGTGGATGATGCAAACATCATTTGTAAATGAACAACCCATAGAGATGTCGTGCATGAATGTCCCTCACATACCCCCAACTTGCTGTACTTGCTGTCAGCGACTCACATTGCATGCACACGATTACACTTTCTCACCAAGAACTGACAGTGGAGATACATATGCCTATCCACTTCACAGATTTCTGCCATCACATACGCCCAGCATCAGCATGAGGCTGCATGCCACTTAAGAACTGTGCAACACACATGTGACGTACAGAAGAGATTACGCAAATCATGCATACCCATCCAGAACACACAGACACTGTAGAGTATTACACCCTGTGGGTACTTATCATTAGCTTGGACCTGTGCCTGCAGGTCAAGGACCTGGGAGAGGACATCTGGGTTGACCCTTTCCAGAACCAGTATGTTAAGGGGTAACACTCAATGGCAGCCTGCACGATACACCTCCACAATGGCACCTGTATTGAGGGCTGTCTTATACTGGCTCCAAAGTCTAAGGTCATCCAAATGTTTCTTAGGGTGTTCCACGGTATGGAGTGCCACCCCCTTCATGTTGATGACTGCCATGGTGGTCTCCGAGATCTTTTGATGTCGGAACATGACAAGCTGCATCTATGGGTTGAAGAGGGCATCATATTTCACCAGGACCTGCTCACCCAGGATGCCAAGTTCACTGGGGTGAAGTTGGCAGCCATCTGCCTCGCCTTTGCGGTGCTGGTCAGTGGAATAGGCATGGCTCCCCCTGAGGCTGGTGGTATGCAGCCGGGTCATGACAACACGTGCTGTGGAACTGTGGAAGTGGAACAGAGGAGTGGAAGTCCCAATATGGCAGATGAGGTGGTCACTGAGCCTGACACATGAGTGACAGGAGAACAGGCAATGGGGGAACAGCAGGCACTCCAAGGCAATGCTGGTGGTCAGCAAGCACTCACCACTACCAGGGAGCAGAAGATGGTTAATATCTAAGGCAAAACATGGAAGGAGGAGGCAAAAAAGGCACAGGGCACCAGGATCTGGTCTCTGCCCTGGATTCACAAGAGAGCAGTGTGAAGATCAGAGGAAGGGACCTAGGCACCTTATTTACACGCTATGTTCCACACGAAGCACATCTTTGCGACAGGCATTTTGCCAGAAATATTTGAGAGGTCCATGCATATTTCCTGGTGTGCACGAGAATGCAGAGATGGAGACTTGGGGGTGATTGTGTACTCAGAGGTGGAGACATTTCGTAGGGCGCATCACAGAGCCTATTGTTTGGGCACCACCGCGTGGATCCTATTTTTTGGGTGTTGCCTCATGGATCCTATTTTTTGGATGCTGTTTCACAGATCCTATTTTTTTGGGAGGTGCCGCACGGATACTGTTGTTTTTGGGGGTGCCACACACATTTTGGGGCCAATTTCAAGGCTACCTTTCGCTGACTGCACCATAACTGTGAGCACTCTACAGAGAGGGAGAGGATGAGGATGTGGAAGAGGGCAGGAGAAGGATGATAGTGAGCCTACAGGTGCTCCTGCACCACCAAAGTCCACTAGAAGCAAGAGGGGCCAGTCTGCGGAGCAGAAAGAGGCCTGACCCCATGAAGAGGCACTAGTGAAGGAGAAGGGGCCACCAAGGAAGAAGCAGTTTGCCAATGAGGAGTTGCAAATCCTCACAGATTATGCCGATTAACAGCATGTCGACCTGTACCCTTGCACTGACAGTACCCTTTCTCAGAGCCAGTGATGGAGGATGTGGCAGGATGTCATATACCTCATCAATGCCAGTGGCATGGGGAGGCCCACAGGAGCATAGGTCTACAGGCGGATAGAGGACTTCACGCAAAGGACCAAGGAGAAACTTGGATGCCACCAGGCCTCTGCCAAGGCCACTGGTGGAGGTGGACCACCACAGGAGGAGGAGCTGACTCCATTTAAAGATGTCACCTGTGGGCTCATCAGCAGTATGAAGGTTTTTGGCTTGGGAGAAATGGAAATCTATGCAGCCACATCAGAGAGTGCCATGTGTGCATGTCATGTGTGCTTCCATTTTCGCATTATATGCTGTCAAATGTTGTGGTATAGTTGGCTGGGGTCCTACTCACACACCCATGGGTACTGCTATAATGCTACCATGGTCACTTCCATCATAAGTTCTGCATTCAGGGAGGTGGATGCCTGGTGTCTGTGTGCGGTTGAAATTGAGCTCACAGTACACACCACTGTGTCTAGGATTTCACTGCTTGCCAATACATATATGTGTGGCAATAGCATGCAAGACACATCTCATTGGACATATTCACATTGCATTGTCATGGTTGTGGGTAGTGTATGAGTGCTAATCATGGCTCACATGGAATGACACCTAGGTGTAGATGAAGTCAGAGTCATCCATTCACTGGCCTTGTTCGCTTGTGGACATGGATGAGTTGAAATGTTAGTGCAAAGACACATGAGGCCGTGTTTCACCCAGGAGTTTCAGCGGCTGTCCAATAGATTTTTGTGTGATGTACATCGAAATTGGAGTGTTAATGGACGAATAGCCATGCAAATATGCACTGATCATGTCCATGCCACACTCTCCTCACACATGGTTGAGATGCATGTGAGCGTGCCTAAACAAGTTTCTGGACGAGGGCAATGTGGCGATGGGGGTAAAGGGGATCATGGCAACACATATGCCTGCGTGCAGGATAGGTCAATAGAAGTAGTGGTCAGTCTTCCACAAGTTGCAAGAAAGCAAGGGTGGAGTAGAGTAGGGGCTCAGTAATGATGCACAGACCACCATCCATCGACTAGTGGGAATTCCACCCTCATCCATGTCTGTATTTATGAATTTCCTCCTAATCCTCCAAACCATGGCATGTTGCATGGCCTAATATACACTGACATGATTTCACACGTCATCGAATGTCAGGCATCTGTGGCTTACAGGTCACAGTGCTATCAGTTTGAATGTGAGATATATGTGTGGCTGGCCATATTGTGTCTGTATACATTGTGATTCACACATGCATGTTCTGCCAGCTATTCATGCCTATGTATAATGTTGTCTGTGCAGATGATGATGCAGCATATGATGAAGAGGAGGATGAGGAGGAAAAGGATGAGGGGGAGGAGGACAAGAGGGTTTAGAAGGGGGAGAGGTGCTGTGCCTGGTGAGAATTGCCAGGTGCTGCAGGCATCATCAGCAGACCTGCTGATTCCTCAGATTATCAGTGGATCACTCTGCTTGCATCGATGAAGAATGCTGATAACTGCAATGGTTAGTGTTGGACACATTGATCATGGACACTTCAAACTCACCTTGCTGCCCCGGGTTCTTCCTCGGACTATGCCTGTCTGAGGGTCATTAGAATGTCAATTGCCCCGAGGACCCTCCTTGGGGTGCAATTAGGATTGTCATGCACTAACATTTCAACTCATCCATGTCCACAAGCGAACAAGGCCAGTGAATGGATGACTCTGACTTCATCTACACCTAGGTGTCATTCCATGTGAGCCATGATCCCTTTGTCCCTATGAGGACAGACCTCAATTAACACTGTCACTGGATACATGGACCTGGCGCAGAGGCTTTTTTCCCACATCTCCTGGCCTCGCCGTTTTCCCTCTCGTGGGGTCGGGAGAGCCAGGCACAATGCATGCACCTGGTGGTGGTGGCCTAATCATCCCAATGCACATTCGGCTACCAGGGGGAAGCTGGCTGTGCTGCACATGGTTGTCTGTGATGTTCCATAACTGCCGTCATGGGACAGGCCTGGGGTGCAGGCCTCACAACAACGTCCAACAGGCAACCTCTTCCCAGGCTGGCTTCAGCGCACATTGGGACAGAACACAATCGACCACACAGAAAGCGCCATGCTGGGGCAACTCCCCAAAAGCCATGGGCCTGAGGTCTGCCGCCCTAGCTTCAGCTCCCCAACTACAGTCTCAGGTCAGACATGCCAACCCACTAAATGTAAGCATCTCACTAAGCAGAGCTTAATTAACGAACCAGGATTCCCTCAGTAATTATAAACGGAGACGGAGGAGCCCAGCGCTATATACAAATCCAGTGGAAGGTGCAAGAAATGTGGCGTACAGAAGAGCAACTCCCCACCATCACCCAGTGGGCCCAAGTCCTTCTCTTTGGGGCCCACCATGTAGATGGTGTTAGGCTGGTTGTGGCCCCCATGGGTCATGCCAGGATGGGGATTTCTCTGATTCGGGTGCTGAGGAATGTAACTCAAAGCGGGTAGTAGACCCCATCTAAGGCTGAGTATCACCACAAGACTGGTAGCCAACAATTACCATAAGGGAAAGTTAAAAAGTACTTTGAAGAGAGAGTTCAAGAGGCTGTGAAACCATCAAGAGGTAAAAAGTCAGGATTCAATACAATGGGCAGGTTGGTTGCCCGGAAAAGCGGATGCCCTTGCTGGACTACCACCTGGGAACATCCCAACCCCTCAGGGGGTACTTACTATATGGCAGTGCACTGCGACCGGCTCAGAGTCGGAGGTGAATGCCCCAGAGGGCAGGTTGCTCTCTTGCTCTGGTGGAGAATGTTACAGCCCCCCTGTCTACTGTTTTGCTAGGGAGATTGACAACTGGTGCACCCTCCTCCAGCCATAGTCATGGCACCTATCAGTGGTCACCGGGGCAGAGATAGGGGACTGGGACGGATCCTGGTGCGACTGTCATCCGAGGTGTACTGTCCCCAGTGTACCCCAACCACATCACAACACCAGGCGGGGAGGCCAACATAGGGTTCCAGGGGTTGGCAGTGACACCCGACATGTATTTAAAGACAGACCAACGAGTCTTCCATGTGCGCGAGTCATGCCAGCTAAGGTGGGATCCTGTTGAGTCATGCAAACCCCTGCCAACTCTCGGACGCTCTGTTGGGGATGTGGGTCATGTGCAATATGACCCAAAAGATGGTGAACTATGCCTGCACAGGACAAGGTCAGAGGGAATTCTGGTGGCGGTCTGTAGCGCTCCTGTCATACAAATTGGTCATCTGACCTGGGTATAGGAGCAGTAGAGGAATCTAACCATCTATTAGCTGGTTCCCTCTGAAACTTCCCTCAGGTTAGCTGGTGCTCAGATACCTCAGTTAAATCTGGTGAGTCAAACGATTAGAGGTCTTTGGGCCAAAATGATCTCAACCTATTCTCAGACTTCAAATGGGTGAGGAGCCTGGATCACTGGCATGAAGCCAACCATCAAATTCCAGTGCCCAGTGTGCCACTTTTGGTACACAGAACTGGCACTGCAGGATGAACTGAACAATAGGTGTAGGCTCATCAGGCCCAGAAAATGTGTTGTTTGATTCCACCCGCAGAATCGTGGCTGTCAGAATCTGCTAAGGAGTCTGTAACAACTCACCTACCGAATCAACTAGTCCTTGCAATGAGTGGCACAGGAGCATTCAACCCATACATGGCTGCTGCTGGCACTGAGAGCTACATGGACTAAGCTACAATGAGTCCCCAGGTAGAGCCACTGCAGGTACAGATCTTGGCGGTTTTTGCAAATATTCAATAGTAACCATTGAAGGCCGTAGTGGAGGAGGGTACCATGTGAACAGCTGTTGAACATGGGTCAGTCATTCCTAAGAGATGGGCTAATGCCCATTGGAAGGGACAGGCAACTGCCTCCATTGCCCTCTGCCAATAGAAGGAGAGTCAGCTTCAGAGATCCCAACCCAGAGTGGCGCAAATGTTCCCAGGGAATCCGGTGTGTGCCTTGGGAAGAATTATATTTTCTTTGTGAATGGCAGGGAACCCAGGAATGAGTTTGTACTGAGAGTGCAGGCCAAGCCTTTTAAAGTGTTGCAGTTCAGGTAGCATGCAGAGAGCTCTTGCTGGTCCTTTTTAACCCAAGGGAGATGGTGCAAAACCTCCACCGGCTGATACCCATATCCGCAGCAAGGCTCCAAGGCATACTGACGCTGGCATGTTGGAACTATGTTATCTCTAGCCAATTTATCACAGTGCACTCCTCTTATTCCTTAAAATTTGATAAAGTATAAATTTAGTAGTGGGGTGCCGGGGAGAAAACCAACCCTGACACTAGGTTGTATAAACTATACTATAGACAACAGATAACCATACACTTGTGGATTTCTCCCGTCCCCTGCACACCCAAAAGATATTGTAAACACAACCAATTAGTGAATGACTCCTATATGTTCAATTCTGTAATTCAAAAATAACACTTTGCTAATAACTCTTGTCTTATAAAAAATTCTTTACTCAAAGAAATGTATATATACACACTTATTCGTTTATGTTAGACCATACATAATACCAAACTGTTGAATTTCAAATGTTACTTTGTTGATCATTTCACAATTCGAAAAAGACAATATACAGTATGACGTTTGATTATTCAATAATAACCCCTCTGGGCAATGTTTTCTAGAATAACAATATGTTAAATTGTGTCTCTACGCGTTTCGGGGTTTGATGCTCCCCTTCTTCAGGAGTTGTCTATTCCCTTCAAAGGTCTTGTAGTTCCATCTATAATAAACAATTTAGATTGATAAGTTTTAAATTTCATTATTCTTTTGTTTTTTCACTGTCACTGTCACTTTAATTATGATCTCATAATTAACTAAGTGATTTTGACTAATTCAGTACGGTTTCTCACTCATTATCAGATTTGCCTGTTCAACTTAATGCCAACAATACCAGATAAATAAGAATAGTTCAATCATTTTACACTAATCCAGTTAAAAATATATACCCTTATCGGTGTCCAGATTTTAGCATGTTAACTTCTTTAGTTAGATCCATTAAAATATTCACCTGTGTGATACTTCCAATGGTGTCTCCCACTTCTGTTTGGAATCTCACCACTGCTTGTGCAGTAAGCTGCCCTTGGTGATGAAATTAGGTCCCTCCTAGTGCCAATGATGCCCTTTTGATTATCTCAATGTGTGGACCGTTCTGTGAATAAAAGTTCACAATTTGTGGTAAACTGTCTCCCCAATTATTGTAATACAAAGATTATAGAGACTTCATTGCTTACCTATCTACTTGGTTGTTGATGGATTAATGTTGGCTGAATATTGCCCTTCGTGATCACTATTCGGAATTTGGTTCATCTGAAAACTCTCCTTTAGTTCTAAGGGAAAAAAGTCCTGTGTGTGAACGGCCGCAAAATGGCCGCCGTTTTATTTATTTACGTTCTATGTGTGACGTCATCATGTGATAACGCGATGACGTCATACGCACCACCGTTCTGTATTAGTTCGATGTGTTCGTTGTTTATGTTAATATCTCATGGTTTGTCGACCTGCATGGATGAAATCATCACATGCCGCTGCTATTAATTGTGGCTTTGTCCTTTAAAGATGGTTTAATAAAAAAGCCCTATTGGGACACCCTTGGTGAAAAAACACGGGATTACCTATTGTATAGAAATTTGCCTAATGACATTACAAGGCCTTTTTTATTAAACCATCTTTAAAGGACAAAGCGAGTCTGCAGAATTTGGCGCTTGGGAGTTAGAGATACAGAGACTTCTGTCTGACAAGGTAAATGCTGGAGATAGAAAATAGAGTTTTACATGTATGAGGACATTGTCTTTAAGTTCAACCCCCCCATTTTTAAGAGGATAATATAGTGATAAAGGACTTTTTTTTCCTTAGAACTAAAGGAGAGTTTTCAGATGAACCAAATTTACGAATAGTGATCACGAAGGGCAATATTCAGCCAACATTAATCCATCAACAACCAAGTAGATAGGTAAGCAATGAAGTCTCTACAATCTTTGTATTACAATAATTGGGGAGACAGTTTACCACAAATTGTGAACTTTTACTCACAGAATGGTCCACACATTGAGATAATCAAAAGGGCATCATTGGCACTAGGAGGGACCTAATTGCATCACCAAGGGCAGCTTACTGCACAAGCAGTGGTGAGATTCCAAACTGAAGTGGGAGACACCATTGGAAGTATCACACAGGTGAATATTTTAATGGATCTAACTAAAGAAGTTAACATGATAAAATCTGGACACCCATCAGGGTATATATTTTTAACTGGATTAGTGTAAAAGGATTGAACTATTCTTATTTATCTGGTATTGTTGGCATTAAGTTGAACAGGCTAATCTGATAATGAGTGAGAAACCGTACTGAATTAGTCAAAATCACTTAGTTAATTATGAGATCATAATTATAATTAAAGTGACAGTGACGGTGAACAAACACAAGAATAATGGAATTTAAAACTTATCAATCTAAATTGTTTATTATAGATGGAACTACAAGACCTTTGAAGGGAATAGACAACTCCTGAAGAAGGGGAGCATCAAACCCCGAAACCCGTAGAGACACAAGTTAACGTATTGTTGTTCTAGAAAACATTGCCCAGAGGGGTTATTATTGAATAATCAAACGTCATACTGTATATTGTCTATTTCGAATTGTGAAATGATCAACAAAGTAAAATTTGAAATTCAACAGTTTGGTATTATGTATGGTCTAACATAAACGAATAAGTGTGTATATATACATTTCATTTCTTTGAGTAAAGCATTTTTTATAAGACAAGAGTTATTAGCAAAGTGTTATTTTTGAATTACAGAATTGAACATATAGGAATCATTCACTAATTGGTTGTGTTTACAATATCTTTTGGGTGTGCATGGGACGGGAGAGATCCACAAGTGTGTGGTTATCTGTTGTCTATAGTATGTTGGAACTATGTTGTAATAGAAGTTGGCAAGTAAAATCCATACCTTTGGTATGAAAATGGACTCTTAAGAGCTGGGTGGGTCAGGCTGGTGCAGATATTTTGGCTGTGTGTACGTTACGGCTGGACAAGTCATTTCAACCACTGGGGACCCTTCCAACTCTGGACGTGAGCCGGGCCCAGGGCAATCCGACAGTTTATTTGGAACAAGGCATCACAAAGGCCCGCAGTGGGTTGTGAGACTGGGTGATTCCTGCCAAGTGCTCTGAATGTCAAAGTGAAGGAATTCAATGTAGCGCAGGTAAATGGTGGGAGTAACTATGACTCCCTTAGTGGGATAACTATAACTCCATTTACCTTTCTCAGTCATGGTGACCCTTACCTCTGTGTGGTCCCGCTGGTAACTATCCCTGCTGTGCGAGTCCTGTATCGGAGGAGTCTGTTTGGGGATAGGCGAAAATGGTATAAAATCTCCATCTATGCTGACCGTGGTCTGGTAGCTAGGTGTGGTAAGAGAAATGGTGAATCGAAACCAAGTAATTCCAGATGAGGTATTTCCTGGTTCAACGAAACCTTGTTAGGAAGTTGGGGTTGCTTCCTTTCACAGACCCGAAACCGCACCGGTTTTGATGGACTAAGATCGAGATCGAGCTGAGAGAGAAGGAAGACACAGATGGGCATCGTAATTCACTTACAAGACACGCTCAGCCATCAAGTCTAGTTGGTGATGCGCAAGGCATCAAGAGCTCAGACTGGGGGCATGAAGAGATCGACAGAGTTCCTTATGACAGATGACTACCCAGAGATGGCCTTGCTCTAGTGAGACGACTGCCAAACTTCATGAATCGGATAGAGCACCAAAGTCTGGATGGTTAATGAAGTTCATAGCCCTGGAGGGATAACCGCACCCGTAATCCATGCTCTCTCAAGACCGAATGCTAAATTAATTCAGTTGAGGGACACGGAATCAGACTCTGATCTATTATCCCGATTGTTGTGTTGGACTGTGACTCCAACTCGGCACCTGCCCTCCAATTCTGTAGACTTATGTAAATGTTTAATTGTATATATATGTAAATAGTAGGAGGTGTCTCAAGTGATTTATTGTTACATATATGTTCATCTGTTGTTGTATGTACTACACCATGTATGCTTATAGTATGCGTTTGTGTTGTGCTGATTATGCCTTCAGCTTGTTAAAAAACAATAAAAATGTCAGCTGACGGGCAGCCATTACCCGGAATGAGCCACTCCAGTGGTACAAAAATGGCCAAAATGCTGCATCATCTCATTGATGGCAGGCATGTATGGATGAACATTATTCCCACTAGACATTAGAGGTATAGGATAGGTGGGAGGCCCTTCTGACCAGCAGTGAAATACCACTACTGTAATATTTGTGTCACTTGCCCAGTGAGGCGGGGAGTGGGGTGGGAAATCCCTGTGGGGATGTCACTTTTGGCTCCAAGCACCCTGCTCCAGCCATATGCTTTAGGCTCCAGGGACATTGGCAGGTGGACAGCCTGACTGGGGCAGTACAACTGTCCTATGATGACAGGAGTGTCCTAAGGAAAGCTTAGGAGGGTACACACATCCTGTGGAGACAAAGGCAAAACTTTGCTGGATTTTGATTTAACGTATGTAGACAGGCTTTGTAAGTGGTGCCTCAAGTTCCTACTGTCTTTTGGTGTTTTCAGAAGGAGGTGTCTGACAATTAACCCAGGGATAAATGTCTTGTGGTGGCAAAGCATTCATAGTGACTTTGCATTTTGATCCATCAATGTTGGCTCTTCCTATCCTTGTGAAGGAGAATTCAGCAAACGTAAGATGATTCACCCACTAATTGGGAACGTGGGCTGGGTTTAGATCATCGTGTGACCGTTTAGTTTTACCCAAATGAGGATGTGTTGTTACAATATTAATCCTACTCAGTATGAGAAGAACTGCATTTTCAGACATTTGGTGAATGTACTGGGCTGAGGAGCCACTGGGGCAAAGCTGACATCTCTGTCATTATGACTGAATGCCTTTAAGTCAGAATCCGCCATAAGCCGTAACAGTAACACAGCACTGTGGAGTCTTGGTTGGCCTAGGATAGCCAGCCTCTGAGCTATGGTGCATAGTGCAGCATGCCTCAGGACTCGAGGGTGGGCATAAGGGGACAACCTCTCTCACCCGTAGTGCACCACATGTTCCTGGGGAATGTGGTGCATAATCATTTGTAGACAACCTGATTCTGGGTCAGGATTTCATGAGTAGCAGAACACCTACCTCGCTGTGATCTTTTGGAAGTCACCCTCTGAGTCAAGGTTTTTTCAAAGGTTTTGCAAGAGTCTCTATCCTTCCTCCTCCTGCTGCGCCACAGTGTGCACAGGAAACTCCCACCCACCCTGGGTGCACCTATAGGGATGTGGTCTGGGCAGGGAGTGCTCTTCTACCTTTCCAGTAAGCCTAGCAGACCAGATGGCCTTGGCCCAGCCAGCGGCAGCGTGGCAGGACCCAGCATGTGGGAGTCAGGGAAGAGATTCTGGACCTGGTTTGCAGATGGTGGCTTAAGCCCCAGACCCAGGGCATAGTGGTGGCAGCTTGAGGCCTGTCCCCACGGCACAGAGGTGGTGGCATAAGACCCGGATCCTGGACGGTGACCTTAAGGCAGGCACAAACTCATGGTCACATAGCCATGTGGTCGGGAGGTCCACCCTAGGCCATCTGGCACACCCCTGTCAGACCAGATGGCCTGACTCACTGCTGGCCTGTCTGTCTCCTACATTTGTCTGCGGCCGGGCTCCATAATAGTCAGTGGGGAGTGTCCGCCTGTGGGAAAAACATCTGAGGCAGGAGCAGGATGGGCTCCTCCACGCTAATACTGGGGAACCAGAGCAGGTGGGGACCAACAGGGCCGGGCTGGCCACAGAGGTTGAGGATGAGCAGGCCCAGCAGCAGACGACCCAGGTGGGACACGGGGTCTGGTAGGTGTCCCAGGGTAGTGCTATTGGGCCTGGGCCAGGCAGTCAGGACCCCAGGCCTCTCCAGAGAGCATAGCTCAAAGGTTTTCCAGCCAGAGCCCTCGGTGTCCAGGTGTGCTGATCTAGCTATTGCGCACCAGCCTCCGATTGAGGGAGCAGGCTACATAACTCAATGGCGGTCTTTGTGGGGACCCCAGTCCACTCCAGAAAGCAAAACTCTAAGGCATTGAGGGCAGTGCTCCAGACGACCATGGGTGCCGCCCCACCCTTGGGTGCCACTGAGTAGACCATAGTTGTCAATTTTCCTTGTTCCATGCGGGACACCTGAAAGCAGTCATGTTTGTTTAAATTAATGTATGCACTGCATTTCTATGTGAGTGGGCAGGTTAATTTGCAAGATCTGATGATGATGGCAGTGAGGTCAGACCTTTGTTGGAGTTGGTGCATGCCACTCAAGGGAGCAGATGGTGTGGTGACATTGCGCCTGGGGATGTGCTTTCATTGTGTTCTGAGATTTCACCTTTGTTGGGTGGAGGCGAGCAAGGCCAGCAGCAATGGTGCAGAGGGAGACATGAAGACAGCTGTCAGGTGAGGCCTTTGTTAAAGTTGATGCATGGCACTCAGGGGAGCATATGGTGTGGTGGCTTTGTGCCTGGGGATTTGTTCACTGTGTTCTGAGATTTTACCTGTGTTGGGTGGAGGTGAGCAGGTCCAGCAGCAATGGTGTGGGGGGAGACACCATGAAGATGGCAGTCATGTGAGGCCTGTGTTGAAGTTGGTGCATGCCACTCAGCGGAGCGCATGGTGTGCTGAAATTGTATCTGTGGATGTGTTCACTGTGTTCTGAGATTTTACTTGTGTATCGTGGAGGTGTGCATGTCAGCAGAAATGATATGGAGGGAGACATCATGACGATGGCCATCAGGTGAGTCCTTTGTTGAAGTTGGTGCATGCCACTCAGGGTAGCATTGTGGTGACATTGTACCTGCTGATGTCTTCTCTCTGTTTATGATGTGCCTGTGTGATGGATGCTGTTATTTCTACTTGATATGACTGTGTAGGTGGTGTGTGCACTTGATGTGATGGATGTACATGGGGTGGCATTGTAGTTTTCATATGATGGGGCACACACAGTTTGCCTCTCACAGACACACATTCTTAGGGTCTTGTTATGGATACGCTGGATAAGCCTTATTGCATCATTGAAGGACATCGGGATGTGGCTTCAGTGTGTGCTCCACAGAGGTTGAAATTCAGGTGAAGTATCTTTGTACAACCTGATTGCGTGTGTCCTGCCCATGTGCCATTTGTCCTACTAATGGAATGGATGGTGACTCTGGATGAGGGTGGTGTCCCTCCTGCAGCTCTACTGCTATGCCACGACGTGTGGCAATATTGTGCATAACACAACATGACACGATGATCTTGCATACTACTGGCCGTGCATATAGCAAAACACCACCTGAGTGGTCAAGGGAACGGAAGCATGACTTGAGAACCCCGAATGCGGGCTCCATTATGCCCCTAGTGGCTATGTGTAGCTTACCTCACCTGGGATGGCTGGGTTTCTGAAGGGTGTCAGCAGGAATGGAGAGAGCAGGTAGGAAATGTTTGTTGATAGCATTGTCATTGCTTATTTTTGTGTGTATCATGTAACTGCTTGTATATGCATGATAATTGATGCTCACCCAGCAGCCAAGTGTTTCCAAAGGTTCACGATGCAAGGTAATGGACTATAGGGGAATGGCGTAAGATGTAGCTGTCATGCATGCATCGCAGGAAATTGGCATTGACATGCATGATGTGTCCGTTGGCATCACAGATAACCTGCACACTAATGGAATGCCAATGTTTCCTGTTGCAAAAGATGTGCTCAGTTTCTTGTGGGGTTGGAGCGCTACATGGATATAGATGATGACTCCCAGGACCCGTGGAAAGTGTGCAAGTGCGCAAAATTCCTGGTGAACTGTCTGCCTTGCCTGCAGTTTGTGTGACATGTATATGTGCCTATGCACACGTGCCAGGATGTAGTGTAATGCCTGGTGGAGGCACTTGGATTGTGTGGGCTGTTGTATGCCCCCAAACATTGGTTGTGTTGTGCTGTAATGATCCATTTGCCAGGAAGTGTATTGTTGATAGCAACTTCTCCAGGGGTGTCAGCGCATGCGTGCACATGGACCATGGTGAGTGATGCCAGGTCATGCTCCCACTACCTTACCAGGTCTAGGAAGCCATGTGGAGGGAATCCGTATCTAGCATACACCTCCACATCTGGCATCCCAAATAATGTGGTTTGTGTATGGAAGGGTCTGGTCCTGCTCATCATCATCCTCCTCCTTTTTCCATGCAATAGGATCGGTGATAGTAAAGCAGGGCCACTCATTGTGTAAGTCCAGTGTTCAATAGATTTGCCTTGCACTTTTATACTTGTGCTTTCATTGTGCTTTGTACTTGGCGAGGTGTTTCAGGTGGCGTGAGATCGCAAAATATACGTTCTCCATTGGACTCAGGCAACTGCGCAATACCTTCTCTAACTAGGTTTCATTGGCGCTTGAAAAGCTTGGTTTTTGTTTGCATGGTGCATCCCTCCCCACGCCCATGCTCTTCCTCGTTCTTCCTCGTTTTCTGCATAGAATGCGTGGTTTTGCACGTTAAATGTATTTCTTTGCGCTGGCCCTTCCCATGCTTTGCGCTTTGTGCACAAAGTCAGATCCATAAATCGGAAAATGGGTTTTAACATTACACAACGTCTACTTTTACCTGCAAAGTGACTTTACGCTGCGCTAAATATGTTGTCCCTTTGGCCCTGAGGTGGTGAATTCTGACTGGTGTGACAACTAAATTGAATTAATTGTTTATTTATATAGCACCCTTACACAATTTGTTTCAAAGCGTAAATACTGCCAGCATAAAGTACAGACAGTGTGCTTTGCTAGAGGAATGCCATAGATCCATACTTCAAACCATATGACAGACTTGATAGAATGTTGTTTTCCCTCATATTCGGCACCTTACTTGCTCAATGGGTGCAAACACGTCGATACGAGCCCTATGCGAAAACATCCACTTCTTTTGACTATATCTGCAATTCCTTTTCCCAACTCAGATGAACCTCGCTTGTTATTTGGTATATAACTGCCTCGTCAGGACTGAATGTAAACCTAGCAAGTATTCTAAGCATGTTCAGGTATGTTGTATTCATTAAGGTATTGCAGTTAATAAAAAAGGCCAGACTTTTTTATTTTTTTTATTTCAGATATTATAGTTGTTTGGTTCATTAGGATTGAACGAACGGTCGGCTAAGGTCACGCTATTCGGGAATAGTGCTGACCTATTCAGGTAATCTGCTTTTAAAGAATGTATGCTTCAGGAACGGTACCTAAGAGACCTGCCCTGGCGCCGGAAACGAAAACCGAGCATGCCATGTCTGACAGAAGACCGAACTAAAGCAGTCGCCTGCGCTTACTGCAGTTTGTGACTTCTGTGACCCCTGTACACAAGTCGAAATGCAAAAGCCAAAGACAGCTGGTTCAGGAGAGCTGTTTCTATATGTTATTATTGTGTAGTTTTGGTTGCCTTCAGCTCTGAAAAGGTTTCAGGGGGTCAGTCATTAAATTATGTTTTACCAGTAATATTTGACAGCGCTAAGGCCTTGGGGGAATCTCACTGTGAAAAGAACGAATGGACGCCCACCCTTCAGCTCTATAATTGTTGATGTTTGAAAATATAGAGGTTTTAGTTGTAGAGCCTGGGGTCACAATGTACTAAGCTACATTTTCACAAACTCACAGGCACCCTACAGCATGCAGGTAAACAAGGAACACACAGTTCCATAACATGGTTATGACGTGTTTAAAACGATAGATAGGCGCCCTAAATGATCGGATTTGCACTGTAGTCTTCATCGTAATTGAGCATCACACATTTCTCCACTTCACAATATAGTCACTGTGTCGTAATATTGTGTAGGTAGTACTCATATTCATAAGTGGCAGCAACTCGCGCATACACTGCTTCCAAGGGCATCAGTGGGGACGTGGTACAAAAAAGACAGGATATGGAGGATATCTACAGTTTTACAAGTTAGGGGCCACAGATGTAACTACACCATGCACTGATGAGGAAATGGGCGGTAGTCAGGATTTACAATTTCTAATTGTAATAGGTTATTTATAACACGCCTGATACCCAGAGGTTTCTAAGTGTGGACCCGCGGATCGAACCTGGGTTGCTCCACGTCATCTTGCTTCCAAGACAAGGGTGTTGCCCCTGATCTATCCCCCCGTTTACATTGCGTACGTGAGTACCAGGGGACTTCGTCAGAAATAATCCCAATGAAGAATAACTCGTCCAAAAAAGGAGCATACACCAAGCAAGAAGTAACGCAAATGTATTGGACCCAAACAGCTGTGAGACACGGTTCATGAGCCCCGTGGAACTAAATTGAATGAAATGAGCTCTTAACACTGCTCTCTGTACCAGAACATTTTATACACAAATTGCAGATTTACCAAACATGTTAGTTACATTTTTAGGGCAGGTCACACGGGCTGTTTGATGAAACTAGGTTAGGCACCTAAAGGAATATGTACCTTACATGACCCTTACTGGGTAAACCATTTATTCGACTACAATCGCATTACTACCCCCAATGATGTCACAAACCTTCCCATACCACTGCACATGTATGTGATTGTGCTTGTCAGTCAAAAAACACTTGTTTGCCATTTGTTGGAAATCCCCAATATACAAATGGATAAGCTGCTACATACTGATTGGACGGATCATTTTCAGATGCCTAGGGCAAGACATTCGCAGCAAGTGTAGGGGAGGACAGGCCTTGAAGGCCCCCCTCTCCTGCATTATTCTCCCCAGGTGAGGACCATGGCTCGCTGAGCGTCCCCTCATGCCACCCGGGCCCAGGTGGAGGAGGGCTCGCCCGCCGATGACATTGCCCCCACGTATCCATCATACACACACACACTAAAGTTTAGACAGGCCTAGAAGCCTTCTTGCCCAGCAAAGATGGCGTGAGTTCAGCGCACTGTAGCGCGGCCCCCACCTTTGGAGGGCTTTCCAAGCATCCCTGCCGCCGTAGCACCATGGTAGATCCGCTGCGAGCGCGTTCCCATGAGAAAGCCGGGTATGAGATAACCCGAGATGCTAACACTGTAACATTTCGTCGTTCACAATGTAATACTGCACCCCGCATGACCTGGTCCGCGAGGCCGGGGCGACGGGGAAGAAACTGTAGCATCACTATCTGAAGAAAGTACAAAATAATTCAAGTATTGGTATTAATGAACTACCTCTTTTTAAACAGATTCTGTAAACTGTGAATTAACCATAAAGATGTAACGTTTATATGATGTCACCCCAGGTCTGGACTAATGCTGCTATAACCACAGAGAAAGATGTCGACGAAACGTATAACCTTTATCTGTATAAGTGTTCTTTCAATTTTATGTAGAAACCTGAACTCGTATATGTTTTCTTAATCACCCATAGCGGCGAGTATCAATCTCTGTAGGCCATAACCTAGAACTACCTCATGGAACGTCTAATGTACATAAAATAATCAAACACTGTAGTGAATATAATGTTAGGTAACAAAAAGGTACTCGGACTGGAGATATTAACGAAATGTTTAATGAACTCGAAGTATATATGTATGGTACAGTAGTTTAAATAAGACAAATGATATAAAAGTTTTGTATTCAAAATTAGGCAACACACGAGGAAAATACCTTTTGTGAATATATGCAAGGCCATTCTCCCTCCCACCCTACGAAGCCTGCCAAGTAGAAAAAAGCTAAGGCCTGTGCCGTGCTCCCCCACCTCCCCCGACCAAGCTGGAACCGCTTCAGAGAGTCAGAGGCCCCAACACAGCATCCAAGGCCACCGGCCGCCACCTGTGTTATTTACAGCACGGTAATAAACTCACGTTTGAATCCACTGATCTACCAGCACCCTCTCGTAAATCCCACAATCCCCCAGACCATCCCAAGAAGTCTGATCCCGCACAAACACTACCCCCGACAATGGGACAAGACACAGAGCCCCCCTTCATAGTAGCCTCTAACGTAGTAATAAAACATGTACCACCCGGCCCAAGCCCCCAGAGCCCAGCCCCTCGACCTGAAATACCAGACGTCAGAACACCGGTAAATCCAATAGATGACCACCAGACCCCTCACAAGGTGCATTCCTCCTGTGTTGTATTTCATTGATTGAAAGATTTACTGTAGAAGTTAGATATTGGGTTTTAAGTAACTGCAATGTGCATGATCTAGGGCACCCAAGTCAGGGAAGGTATTCATCTTTGTCACAGGCTGCCCCAGCGTACCAACACCGCCCGGATGACCTCAAGCCGGCCTGCCAGGCCCAACCCAACCCACGAGGCTGACCAGTGACGTCCTCCCACCCGGACCAACCACGCTGCAGCAACACCTATAGTTAGTCGACGCCACCCAATCCCAATTAACTTGTGCCCCCTATAGTGTGTAGGTTCTGATGACGTTTTTTGTATTAGAAATACGCCTGCCTTTGCGATTGTCAGGCAGAGCGCTCTCGGAGGTTGCAGAGTTCTTTGCATGCCATATTCTTTTGATAAACTCCCACTTACGCTCACCCGCACTCTGTCTTGGCCTTATTCCCATTGCGGGAGTGTCCATTATTGTCTCCCATTGCGGGGAGGATCGTGCTAACTTGGGGGCGCTTCCACTCAGTGGTGACCCCGATAGCGTGATATTTCCAAATTAGTTTTCCTAAACTCCTTTTAACGACCCCCTTTTGGCACGAGAATCTCCGGTCAAAAAGGGAAACGCACGGTGAGCCGGCTCCGGGAAGCTACCCGCCAACGGCGACCGGTACGCTTAGAAGTGCGCACTCAAACTAGAAGGGGTACGGGATCCCGGTTGCAAAATCCCCTTTGAGTACCGCTCGCCGGAGCCGGGGCTGACTGTTGAGCAGAAAGGCAACACCGCCTGGACGGACCCAGTTTCGGAGACTATCGGTTCAAGACGGGCACGTGAGTACCGAGTGCGAGCGATCATAAAGGGAGAGGGAGGGGAACTTGTGAACAGGAGAACGTGGACAGATAGAGGAGGGAATCACGGGTGTCTACTAAAGACAGGTCTTAAAACTTTCTTTATCTTTTCTTTGCATATGGCCATTAGGAGTAAGAAGTAAGTGAAGAAGTAGAAGTGACGGGAACCTAGCTCCGAAAGGGGGTGGAAGGCGGCGCCGCATAGTGCTATCTAAACTAGTACTGGGAATATATGAAGAAGTAAAAAATAAGTTATTGGTGTCTGGCAAAGGGAGACACGGAGAATATTTTTAGCGATTGCTACTCTTTCTATTTCTTTTTTTCATTTCACTGGGCAAGGGTCGAAAGCGAAAGGGGTATAAGATAAATATACTTGTAGAAGAACTATAAAATAGGGAGACCATTTGTAGGAGTGGGGATTAAGTAGTGGCACGTACAGACGTGAACACAGTAACTTTAGCAGAAAAACAGGGACAGCTGGCCAGGGAGGAAAGGGAGGAAAAAAGCGAGGTGTGAGTGGGAAAGCATTGTGAGGAGTGTGCGCATCGTGTGAGTATTGGAGATGAACGGTTGACCGCGAGGGGGTGCCCGAGAGTGTTGGCCATAACTAGTAGTTGATTGGTTGTGAGTGAAACCACATGAGATTGTATGGGAATGGGAAGGAGATAAGTTGTGGTGAGTAAGAAAGAATTTGCGTAGTGAATACATTTGGGTGATATCGCTGAGACGTCCGCTCTTGTCTGTGCCATAAAGGTATACATACATATATCTACACCTAACTAAAAGTAAAGGAGTTGGACACGGTCGTTGCTAGTGATCTAGAATATGGGGGCAGAAACTCCCTTGTCACATATCTGTAAGAGCCTACCGGGGTACGCTGAACGAATAAATAAATATCACGATCAATGGGTAACAGAATTAAAAGGGGAGGGATTGCCCCAGATTTGGCCCGAGGGAGGGTCTTTTGACAAAAGCGTTCTAGATATGGTACGAACATGCATTCGCCTCAAGTATAAGGGAAAACAGTGGCAAAACAGGAAGGAGATATTAGATCTCTGGAGACTGTTTGAGGAAGTACCCCCACCCAAAGATCCGGCACCAAATGTCGATCTACCGTCCACAACAGACAACCCACTCATGATTCCAAGAGAGGAAAAGGAACAGCTAAATACAGAACAACCTACAGAGGTGATTAGTTTGTACCCAATATTGAACAAACCAACCCCCGCAGCAGGATATAGTGATCCTACTTATGTGCCTCCCCCCACAACTGTTACACCACAAAGACCAACAGCCCCCCCACCATACGAAAGCACTAGAGAGCGTGCCCAGGCGAGCACACAGAGAGTGGATATAGAAAAGCTAACGAGTGACTTAGAATCAAGGCTTTCTGTAGCCAGGGATGAACTTTCGAGAATAAAGGACATATGTGAGCGCACAGCATGCGCTCCTGCACGATCAGGACGTACGTCTAGAACGTCAAGCGAAAGTAGACAAATTGAGGAAGGATGGAAAAAGGGGGAAATACTGTTCAGAATTGAGGAAGAGCCGACGCGAATAATAGAGGTGGGAGCAGCAGAGGGGAGCATTGGTGATGTATCGCGGCAGAGAGGGATCAGAGAGGACCTGCTATGTGATGTTAGAGGAGAGATGGATGAGAGTGATAGGTTGAGTATGGCAGTAGGAGGGGAAAGCGAGGAGGTGGACGGTGCATGCTCGCTAGGGACTATAGATGATGAATGGATGGGACGACTAAGAAATAGAGTGGGGAAGATGGCGTCATTGGAGTCGGCAACGACTAAAGTGGGAGAGGGTGCAACCCCAAAAGGGAAGTTACAACTTCCGTTGATACACAGAGGGGGGGGGAGACCAAACTACATACCCTGGGCCCAGATGGACAAGGCTAATTTAATAAAGTTATTGCCCCCGTTGTCAGGAGGGGCGGGCAAGTGGATATATGCATTTGAGAAAAATACCGCCGGCATACCGTTGGCAGTAGGAGATGTGAAAAGCCTACTAGTCTCAGCAGTAGGAGACCAAGCAGACAGAGTATGGGCTAAGGCTGGTTTCCCGGGCGTGACGTTAGATTGTGATCGCCATGATGGGGCTTCCTTTAATACAGTGCGAGCAAGGGTGTGGGACGCATTGCGGGAGACGTTCCCAGATACCCCAGATTTACAGTCAGTAATGCAATGTACAATGAATGACGGGGAGGATGCTATGGATTACATTCTCCGTGTGCAGGAGATGTGGAGAGCGGAAACGGGCACGCCCTGGCATCAGTCAACGTCACTGTTTTATTTTATCATCAAGAGAGGGCTCCCAAAGGAGGTACAGAAGGCACTCGACAAAATAGCAGGTGTCGAGGCGAAGGGGTGGCCAGAGATCCAAAGCATAATAGTGCACCATTGCAAAAGAATAAAAGAAAGAGAGAGGGAAGTAGCGCAGACAAGGTTGGCAGACGAAGCGAAGTTGGTATAATCGAAACTAGTGAAGGTTGCAGCAGCGGTAGCCGGGCTCCCACTCATGAGGGAGGGAGAAGAAGGGGAGGAGGGGCAGATAGCAATACAAGGGAGAATAGCAGCTAATTGGGCAGGACAAGGACAGCGACAGTGGAACGAACAAGAGCAGAACGGAGGTCCAATGTGGCAAGAGTGGGTCCCACGAGGGGGAAGAGGTGGGTACAGGGGCCGAAGAGGAGGACAAGGGTATGGAGGAATGGGAGGAAATGGGTGGCAGGGCCCCAGAGGTCCACAGGGGAGCTGCTGGAATTGTGGGAGATGGGGACATTACTCAAGGGAATGCAGAAACAGACAAAACAACGGGTTTCAGGAAACAGAGCAGTACGGTCACCCCCACCCAGGAAGCCCATACGGCCTCCCCATGGGACAGTACCAACAGCCAGAAAATGCAGGACAAAGAGGTAACGCACAACTACACGGACATCAGTACAGAACACAAAACCACCCACAGAATAATGACAATATGCAATACACGCCAGGAAACACTTTCGCCACAGTAGCTAATGGAGCGCCTGCCCCCGCACCCTATAGCGGCGTGTCAGTAGTTTCGGGGAACATTTTTGATCAGGGGGGCAATGAGACACCCCGCATAGGACAGCCCACAGAGAACACTTGCGTGTCCAGTACTATCTACGACCCACAATGCATCAGAGGAACCATTGATAGGAGCGCAGATAGGAGACAAGCAATTCATATTCATGGTGGATTCGGGAGCGGAAAAATCATGTATTAAAGAGGGCCGGTTCCCGTTATCTAATAAAACGTTAGAGACGCAGGGGTTCTCTGGGGCTGTAATTGAAGTTCCTTACACAGAAGCATTGGATGTGACAGTGGGGGGTAAAACAGTGAAAGCACCCTTACTGTACTATGAACGCTCTCCCATTAATTTGCTGGGGAGGGATCTCTTAAGCAAACTAAATATGACAATATCATTCACAGAAAGTGGTATAGTATGTTCAACACCTGGCATATGTCCCCTCCGCATAATGGCAGTAATACAGGGCCACACAATCATGCAAGAGATTAGAGGGGTACCAAGAAATGAGGAGATGTTTATTGAGGGCATGAGAACATTGGCTCTCATAGTACCAGAACTAAAAAGGATGGATTGGAGGATCCCAGCCGAATTCCTTTTCCGCCCCATAGTGAGCCCCGACACAGCTCCCGGGTCAGTGCTATCGTTGGATTTACACGCAGTACACGTGTCAGCAAACAGAATATGTGTGATTGGCATTGACATGGAAGGATGTGAGTGGCGGACAGTACTGTGTACAAATGCAAATATCCCACTGCGGGAGATATCGGACGAGGAGCTATTTTCCGACACTGAGACAGATGGCGAAATAGTGATGGAACTAGCAATGCCGTGCGACATTGTAGTTACAGCCAGAGAAACTCAAGTTGAATTAATGGCAGTGGTAGGAGCACCACATACATTTTTTGATGACGACATGAGGGTAGTACCAACTAATATATGGACTAATGGCCCCCACGATGTGGGGTTACTACATGGGGTTCAGCCTGTGGTAATAAAATTGAAACAGG
The DNA here is from genome assembly GCF_040938575.1 of Ambystoma mexicanum. NCBI lineage: Eukaryota > Metazoa > Chordata > Amphibia > Caudata > Ambystomatidae > Ambystoma > Ambystoma mexicanum. The sequence continues at coordinate 946,439,022 of NC_090927.1, read as the reverse complement.
GAGCAATTCTACCCCGGGTAAAACAATATCCACTGTCACGCGAAGCAGAAGAAGGAATCAGAGAGACAATAGATGCACTGCTAGCGCAAGGGATAATAGTGCCTTCAAACTCCCCATGTAACACATGCATTTACCCGATTAAAAAGGCGAAGGGAGGTTCCTGGAGGATGATACAAGATTTACGCCCACTCAATGATGTGATTCAGAAGGAGTTCCCTCTAGTGCCGAACCCGGCGACAATACTATGTAACATTCCAAAAACGGCATCCCATTTCACAGTTATTGACTTAAAAAATGCATTTTTCTCAATTCCCTTAGCAGAAGAGAGCAGGTACTTAACAGCGTTTACACTCGGGGGGAGGAGGTTTGAACATTGCAGATTACCACAAGGATATCGCGAGAGCCCGAGCATATTCAACAGGATACTACATGAAGATCTGGGGAACTTGTCTGTAGAAAGTACGGTGATTCAGTACGTTGACGATTTATTGGTTTGTGCACAAACGGAGGAAGAGTGTAGAAAGGATTCAATAACACTCCTGACATTATTGGCCAATAAAGGGTACAAGGTGGACAAGGGTAAGTTACAATACTGTCTGACAGAGGTCCTATACTTGGGACAGCTGATATCAAAGGATGGCAAGCGGATCATACCAGACAGAGCACAGGCGATTAGAGCAGTTGGGGAGCCCAAAACAGTAAAAGAGATGCAGAAATTCCTGGGTATGTGCAACTACTGCCGAGCATGGATATTAGATTATGCAGCATACACAAGGCCCTTATTACAGGCGCTCAAAGAAGCCCAGCAGGAAAACAAACACATAGAATGGACAGAAGAAATGAACACATCATTTAACTCACTGAAGGAGCTGATATCAAGCGCTCCAGTACTGGCAAATCCAGATTATGGGCGCGAATTCTTCTTATTTTCACACTGCAAAGGAACACTGATGACAGCAGTGCTGACACAAAAGACCTCGTTAGGGCACAAGCCACTGGCTTACTATAGTGGCACTTTGGACGCAGTAATGCAAGGACACTTCGCGTGCGAACAATCATTAGCTGCAGCCGCGTTCGCTATTGAAAAAAGTGCCACGATAGTAATGGGCTGTCCCGTGACACTGTTTGTGGAACACTCACTCTTTGCAATATTGGAGCGATCAAAGAGCACATTGACAACACAACGCGCCACAGCATATGAAATAATATTGTCCAGTGCAAACATCCATATAGTAAGATGTAAAACAGTGAACCCAGCCACATTCATCACAGAGTCGTGCACCTTAGAAGACATGCAGAACCACAACTGCGCAACGTACACAGGTGACGAAGGTCAGGACCAGGTGGTTTTTGAGAATGCCCTGAACGAGGGAGAGGTGTATTTCGTGGACGGGTCAGCCTCAATAGACATGGAGACAGGAGAGAAACATGTGGGTATGGCAGTGGTACGATTAGAGGAAGGTGAATACGAGACACTAGTGCAATACCGCCTCCCATCACACTATTCAGCCCAAGCAGCAGAACTAATAGCGCTAATAGAAGCATTGCATGCAGCTAAGGGATGCGCAGTGACAATCTATACAGACTCAGCATACATGACAACAACAGTACACGGCGGGCTGGCACGGTGGGGGCGGAGAGGGTTTCGACGAGCAGATGGAACACCGGTTCAGCATGCAGAATTATTGAAAGAACTGATTGAGGCCCTGCAAGACCCCACGGCAGTGGCCATCGTAAAATGCCAAGCCCACACTACAAACACAGATCTTATATCTTTGGGGAACGCGGCAGCAGACGCCGCCGCCAAAGAAGCTTGGTATTTTCAGAAAGGTGAAGTAGGAGAGTACATGTTACACCACACAGCAAGCCAAGAGGTCCCCACAGGATACAACATGATGCCTACACAAGAAATAATAGAGCTGCAAGAGGGAGCAAGTGCAGAAGAGAAATTGCTGTGGAATAAGAGGGGATGCAGCAAATCGCCGACAGATTTATTGTGGCGACAAGAAAGTTCAGGAAAAGCCGTGATGCCAGTTACATTGTTAGAAATAGCATTTCAACAACTACACTTTCCCGCACATAATGCAAAACAACACATAATGGCGGAGATACAAGAAGATTGGTTTGCACCTTGCCTCCAGGAACACATCACAAGGCTGGCTTTGGAATGCACGACATGTCAAATTTACAACTCAGGTATGACATTGCGCACACTGAGAGGTACGATACCAAAACCAAATGGCCCATTCAGAGAGCTCCACATCGATTATGTAGACATGGGAGAAAGATGCAATGGGGCTCGCTACATGATTGTGGTTGTATGTCCCTTTTCGAGGTGGGTGGAGGCAGGTCCCTGTGCGCGCCCTGATGCGAAGAGCGCCGCAAAGTTCCTAGTAAGGGAAGTATTCCCGCGCTGGGGAATTTGCGAAGTCATTCGCTCAGACAATGGTACACATTTTGTTAATGAACTATTCAAAGAAGTGACTACGTTATTGGGAATAAAGCACAAATTATGCTCGATTTATCATCCTCAAAGTAATGGCGTAGTGGAAAAGATGAACGGCCTGTTAAAAAGCAGATTGTCAAAATTATGTTTTTCCCTCAAAAAGACCTGGATGTACTGCCTACCTCTGGCCCTGTTCGAATTGCGCAATCAGCCAAGTAAAGACCACCATTTGTCCCCGCATGAGATCGTCACGGGAAGGAGAATGAACACAGCACATTCACCTCTCCGTGAACGTTCTGATGCACACAGAAGCGCAGCGGTATTGGGAGAGGAGTTCACAGAGTACTTGAAAAAACTGACACGGGCAGCGCGCATAATAGCGAAGCAACTAGCCCCCCCCTCTACAAGAGAGGAGGGGAATACAACAGAAACAGTAACACTGCCTGACAAACAATTACAGCTAATGCCAGGTGACTTTATATATGTCAGAAGTTTTGTGCGAAGGTGGAATGCGCCACGTTTCCATGGCCCTTATGAGGTAGTGTTTTGCACGCCCACGGCAGTAAAGGTGAAGGGCCTAAGATACTGGGTGCATTTGACAGACGTACGCAGAGCCTATAGCGCTGTGGAAGGTGAGGTGCAGGACGAGGCACAGGCAACAGCGGACAGTGGAGTTGTGCAGAATGAGTGAAGGTGATTTTGTGTATGTGCAGCGATAGACAATGAATGAAACTGATGACATGGCATTCGTACGAAAAAAAAAAAAAAAAAAAATTTTTTTTGCTCTTTTAATTGAATGTTTTTGTTCTCTCATTTTTTGAAATTTTTCTTTCTTTTGAAGAAGTTTTTTCTATATAATATACAATGATCTAAAAGTATTGATTGTAAATACCCGTGTCTGTGGAAACAAACCCTTCCCCTACCCACGTCCATGCTTTATGAACAAAAAAAAACAAAAAAAAAAGTTAACAACTTTGGAAATGTTTACATGCCTGTACTTAATGCACTTTTGTATCTCAAACAGGAATTACCATGGCATCTAATGGGCAGCCTGCAACTAATAGATTTGTTAGAATTAAAGAAATGTTGATAGATAGACCTACATATTCATACGAATGCGGATTGTCAATTTGTGTTATTGTGTTCTTCCTATCAATATTTTGCCTGGTGACATATTGGTTTATAGCGTTCATCTCTATCGAGATGACCGAGGGGGGAGGGGGGAGTAACATCACCCGAGCTCCTGGGAGCAATGCAACCACAAGTGTAAATAATAAAGAAGGTGATTTTTTAGTATGGGATGGATCACACTTTATTTGGGGTTACTACACTGAACCACCCACGGTCGCCCTGTCAGATTCAAGAGGTATACAAACAGAAATAGAAAACAACACAATGTCCATACCTGAAATATATAGCAGCCCCAATACCCTCCCCACCCCATTAGAAGAAAGTGACTTGTTGTTTATTGAGGAAGATGGGAATATTGTAACTATGAAAGAACATAAGGAAACATATCAGAAATTTGACAAGGGGGGTGGGAAGGAGGAAGGGGGGCCCATTTTTTCATCTATCAAAAGCAGCAGACGTAGGAGAAGCAAGGATAGTAGGCGGAGAAGAGAGACAAGTAGGAGGGGGTATGATGAGTACTATGGGTTAGGCTTAGACAAAATGGAAGACCCTCGGCACCCCCACCAAGCAAATAAATGGTATGCTGATATGAGTGCCACAGCCAAACAAACGACAAATGAGAGCTGTTATGTCTGCTCGCTCATCCCCCATGCATCAGGCACACCTAAAGTGTTGTTGCCCAGAGAATTGCCCATTGTAGATGCCCAGTGTCTCCTTCATCTCACGCTATGCCGAATAAAAAACACCTTCCAGGCACACGACGTCACTTTCAAGATTATACAGACTGAAAAAACGTGCTACCCAAAAGCAGCTGGAGTGGTATGTCTCAAAGAACCATTTTTTGTGATACAAGGGACACTGTTTTCGGAAAACAAATGGAAAGATGAAGAAGTACTGTGCAAAGCGGAGGCACTGAGAGGTGTCCAACCAGCCAGGCTGCGATGGATAGAAGAAACGTGCACATCAGTATGGAAGGAGCACATTTCAAAACTAACATGGGTAACAGCAATGGAGAAACCCTTCAAACTACAAAGTGAGATCAAGAACGAACTATGTTTTAAGGGAGAAGGAAAAGTGGCAATAGGGACGAATAAAAACTGCAACAAAACTCTCACCATCCCAGACATGAGAAAAGGAACAGCCGCATTAATGGACACATACTGGGTATGTGGGAACCAGGCCTACTTGCACCTTCCCCAGGCATGGAGCGGCAGCTGCTCGATGGCCACTCTGCACTCGGCCCTAATGGTGATTCCAGAGAGCCACGTTGATGAAAATAAAAGGACGCCAGGGAACATGCACCAGGGTGCGGTTCCTCCCACTGCAAAAGCACACCTCTATGTCCTGTCCTCCGGAGGGAAGGGAGAAGAGCTATCACGGAACAGACGGGCATCAAATTACATATCTCAAGCTTCGTCCGATTTATTGGCACAGATCCCAGACAGGTACCGACTGTTCAGTTCTGTAGAAACATTCTTTGCCTCGCTGATTTCAAGTGTCCAAGCAAGGGCAAATGCAAAATGGCTCCAGATAACACGGTGGGAACTGATTCAGTTAGCCAATGACACTGAAGAAGGGTTCAACATAATAAAAGTAGAACTGCGAGCTCTACGCCTGATGACCATGCAGAACAGGTATGTTCTGGACCTACTGACAGCGATGGACGGAGGTGTTTGCCGAAAAATAGGAAGTGCCTGCTGCACTTTCGTACCTTCTGAAGACGCGGAAAATGGTTCCCTATCCCACGTGATCGAAGCAGTACACAACCTGGGAGAGAAGATGAAGATGGAAGGTGGAGCAGAAGCCAGCACGTGGTTCGACAATATCTTCTCCTGGGTTCCCTCATGGCTTGGAATGACGATGACATTTCTGGTACCAGCTGTGGTGTTCCTCCTCGTGGCGTTCTGCCTGTGCCAGGTGGGCCTCCGATGTTGTGCAAATGCGGTCCCTAACGGCGCAATGATGATGGTGACAATGGGCAACTCTGGTGGTACAATGAGGGCAACACAAGAAGTACATGTGCAGACAGGAACAGACAACACCCCCCAGTACCGGTTAGTGCCTATGTACCGTGACAAGTACATAGTAGACAACCTATGGCATACCACTATCAAGGAACCCCGAGACGTGGAATTAGAATGGTACACAGAGGTCTGGGTAGACTTGGAGGAAAGCGGTGACTGTATATATTTAACGTGCACACCAGACGAATATGCTAGAAGAGGGGAGAGCTTAAGGGGGGTGTGCAGGGCATGGATGCCCATCAAGGGAACACCTGCATGGGATGACGCGGTAATAGAGGAACAAGAGTGCAGAAGGTTAGAAGACCTGAAGAATTCGTTACTTTAGTAACGAAAGGGGGGAAATGTAGGGGAGGACAGGCCTTGAAGGCCCCCCTCTCCTGCATTATTCTCCCCAGGTGAGGACCATGGCTCGCTGAGCGTCCCCTCATGCCACCCGGGCCCAGGTGGAGGAGGGCTCGCCCGCCGATGACATTGCCCCCACGTATCCATCATACACACACACACTAAAGTTTAGACAGGCCTAGAAGCCTTCTTGCCCAGCAAAGATGGCGTGAGTTCAGCGCACTGTAGCGCGGCCCCCACCTTTGGAGGGCTTTCCAAGCATCCCTGCCGCCGTAGCACCATGGTAGATCCGCTGCGAGCGCGTTCCCATGAGAAAGCCGGGTATGAGATAACCCGAGATGGTAACACTGTAACATTTCGTCGTTCACAATGTAATACTGCACCCCGCATGACCTGGTCCGCGAGGCCGGGGCGACGGGGAAGAAACTGTAGCATCACTATCTGAAGAAAGTACAAAATAATTCCAGTATTGGTATTAATGAACTACCTCTTTTTAAACAGATTCTGTAAACTGTGAATTAACCATAAAGATGTAACGTTTATATGATGTCACCCCAGGTCTGGACTAATGCTGCTATAACCACAGAGAAAGATGTCGACGAAACGTATAACCTTTATCTGTATAAGTGTTCTTTCAATTTTATGTAGAAACCTGAACTCGTATATGTTTTCTTAATCACCCATAGCGGCGAGTATCAATCTCTGTAGGCCATAACCTAGAACTACCTCATGGAACGTCTAATGTACATAAAATAATCAAACACTGTAGTGAATATAATGTTAGGTAACAAAAAGGTACTCGGACTGGAGATATTAACGAAATGTTTAATGAACTCGAAGTATATATGTATGGTACAGTAGTTTAAATAAGACAAATGATATAAAAGTTTTGTATTCAAAATTAGGCAACACACGAGGAAAATACCTTTTGTGAATATATGCAAGGCCATTCTCCCTCCCACCCTACGAAGCCTGCCAAGTAGAAAAAAGCTAAGGCCTGTGCCGTGCTCCCCCACCTCCCCCGACCAAGCTGGAACCGCTTCAGAGAGTCAGAGGCCCCAACACAGCATCCAAGGCCACCGGCCGCCACCTGTGTTATTTACAGCACGGTAATAAACTCACGTTTGAATCCACTGATCTACCAGCACCCTCTCGTAAATCCCACAATCCCCCAGACCATCCCAAGAAGTCTGATCCCGCACAAACACTACCCCCGACAATGGGACAAGACACAGAGCCCCCCTTCATAGTAGCCTCTAACGTAGTAATAAAACATGTACCACCCGGCCCAAGCCCCCAGAGCCCAGCCCCTCGACCTGAAATACCAGACGTCAGAACACCGGTAAATCCAATAGATGACCACCAGACCCCTCACAAGGTGCATTCCTCCTGTGTTGTATTTCATTGATTGAAAGATTTACTGTAGAAGTTAGATATTGGGTTTTAAGTAACTGCAATGTGCATGATCTAGGGCACCCAAGGCAGGGAAGGTATTCATCTTTGTCACAGGCTGCCCCAGCGTACCAACACCGCCCGGATGACCTCAAGCCGGCCTGCCAGGCCCAACCCAACCCACGAGGCTGACCAGTGACGTCCTCCCACCCGGACCAACCACGCTGCAGCAACACCTATAGTTAGTCGACGCCACCCAATCCCAATTAACTTGTGCCCCCTATAGTGTGTAGGTTCTGATGACGTTTTTTGTATTAGAAATACGCCTGCCTTTGCGATTGTCAGGCAGAGCGCTCTCGGAGGTTGCAGAGTTCTTTGCATGCCATATTCTTTTGATAAACTCCCACTTACGCTCACCCGCACTCTGTCTTGGCCTTATTCCCATTGCGGGAGTGTCCATTATTGTCTCCCATTGCGGGGAGGATCGTGCTAACTTGGGGGCGCTTCCACTCACAAGGCTTACCAATGATGTGCCCCGTGGACATCAGAGAGGACACTTTACAATGTTGGACCATAGGGACACCAAAATCTCTCTCAGCTGATAGGCTTCCTGTCAAACTGACAACCCCTACCCCAGAACCCTTGTCCCAAGATCCCTTCTCATGCCTTGCTGCTAAATGTAGTCTGACAAAAAGGATACCACACCATGGCTAGATTTTAATTAAGTATATTTGCTTTCTATTTCTCTGCAACTCTTCTCTGACACCAAGGTGCCTAGCTCATTGGCCTCACAAGTCTCTCTTTGAGTGACTTTGATGGGACTGCTTTCTCCTTGGAAACTTCAGTCTTTCAATATTCCTACACACTGTTTCTGCTGAATGTTAAAAAAATACATACTGCTGTGACAAAAAGCCTGCAGCCCTTTTATTATGACTATGAGCTGTCTGTGAATATGCTTTCCTAGCATGGGCCTACCAAAAAATGGCTTCTCTACTGTTCACATGTTGCTCAAAAGCACATTTACCACACCACTCCCTAAGACAACTTGCACCCCCACCCTGTGCTTGCGCTGTGCAAACTACCTCATCATTTGAACAAATTACCCACCCCATTGCCTTTCCCATACGACGTCTCGTGCTGTGCCTGCTCTTATGTCATAACACACTGCACTATATCTATGCAACTTGTGCCACATTCAATGACGTCCCCAATCCCAATGTCACCATGTTACTTGTGGAACTGGTAAGTGCACCCCCTTGGTAGCCTTGAACCTGGACCCTTACAACATTCTCCACTCAATTGATTCATCGATCGACATATCTTTTGCCAGCAGCTCTTTGCTCTTTTCCTTAGGTATGCATATTCTATTTACCTTACGCAGGCTCCCCCCTTGTGCCTCATACTCTTTTGAGGAGAAATCCAATATCACTCAGGCTTCTTCCTCAGTGGAACAATCTACCTAGAAGGCCTCATAGTTATCTACATTCAGGGGTGGCATTGTATGCATTCCTAGGCCGCCATATTCAGGCATTTCTGTTTGTGTTTGTGTGTGTCATATGTGGGGTGTCGCCTGCTTGCCCTATCAACATTCAGGGGCAACATATATGTCCCCCCTGCTTCCCTTGCAAATCTGTGGCCCTAGCTGACATGCACAAAAGGTGATGAGTACCAAAATGAGGATTGGGACAGGTATTCTAAAAATGTTAGACAACCATATGGGGACCCAGGAAAACATGCTGTCGAGCCAATAATCTGGCATTGCTGGGCTTGTTTCTGTTAGCATAGTTTCATGTGGTGTGTGCAGCTCTTCACTTGCCTTGGGCAAAGTTCCATTTGCTTCATTGTTTGCAGGTATGCACATACAGCAGCTTCTTCCTATCTTCTTGCACACACCACCCTCCACTGCTGTTAACAATTAACAATTCCAAAATGTACCGGTTTTAAAGCACAACAAATCTTAGCACCCTTAGCTCCTCCTTCACTGCATTTAGGCCCTGCTCAATTGAATTTGCCACTGTAATACTTCATAGTGGGTCATTGGAAGCCACTTTGAGTTTGCAGCTGCCTGGACGCCTGGAAGCAACAGTAAGGAGAAAAACATAGACGCATTACTAAATAGGCAACATTCTGGTGGATGATTTTTGAGACCAATAATTGCTGTCCCTGAGAATACTGTTCAACTTCAGAGATTGGGCCGCTCATGGATGCACCCCTCAGCTCAATGCTTTATTAGTGTGTAAATCTTTATTCAATATTGCAGGATGACTGGCAAATGGAATGAGCTCTGAGCAGGGCACCACAAGGGTTGGGCTGTGTAAAGTCACTAGGGAGCAATTACCTTCCTCCCCAAATTATGTAACAGCTACCGTTCAACTTTTTTACCACGTTTTCAACAAACCTTACCAGTCCTTCTGCCCTATATTGCAGAATTCTCCTTGCTCATCCCCCATCATAGAAAACCAACCCTTCAATGCACATTAATGGTTTTATATGGAATATTATGCCCTGTAGCACTCGAACACTCTTATCTGCTGTGGGTTGTGAATAGTTGCTCCCTCTGTCTCACATATTCTAATATTATGTGTTTTGCGGCCTCTAGATTTGCCATCTTTGTAAGTTTCTTACAATTGTCAGCATACACTTCCATCCCCTCATCTATCCATTGGACAGTGTCTGTGTGTCCCTGGAGCAAACCCCTTGTCTTACATAATTCATAAAACAACCCCACTCTTCAACGGACACTTCTTGTGGAAGAAAGAGCTTGGGCATCCCTGTAATGTGTGGTATGAGAGAGCACACATAATGTGTCTTTGGTCCTCTCTCACCCCACCAGTCTCATATGGTCATACCGTATATTAAAATACGCAGTGTCATGACTGCCCCGAACGCCATCTTTAAACAACTCAAAAATAAACACGTCTGTTTTGCTGCATACATTTTCATTAGTACTCCTACTAGGGGCAAAGTGTCCCCTTTCAACAAAACAACTAATAAACAGAAAACCAAAAAACAAAATCACTTCACCACAAAAACACAGCTTATACAATCCCTTTCCTCTTCCTGCTACTTCTACTAGCTGCAACTCCTTTGGACCGCTCACTGGTTCGGACCGCTCACTGGTCTACTATAAAGGTAGAAGGAAGATAAAACTTGTATAGTCAACTGGGCTATTCTTCCTCCCTCTCTTCTCTTGCAAGGGGAGTGACGACCTTGTCCTGGCGGACGTATATAGGATGAATCCATGGATGCCTCTTGGCCATCTTCACCACTATTGGGGTTCAGTATGTCACAGTGTAGAGTCTGGTGAAGCACGGCTCCTTTATGGACCATGTGAAGTTGTGGATGAAGACCTTGTCACCGAAATAAAGAAGAAGCTGTGCTGCAAAAGTCTCTCTTTTTCGTTCTGATGGAGTGGCTGTACTTGATGCCGGATCGGCAGGCCTGCCTTGACATGGTTGAATCTGGTGTGAGATGTATTTAAGAGCTTTTGTTAGGTATGAGAAACCCAAAGGTGTCTCACCCGCTAGTCCCCAGAGATCTGTCATCCAGTTGGCCAGTACACGGCCATCACTATTGGATACAGTTCCTGGGGGTGGACCAGTGCGTGAGGATCACCTGGGCGAGGTGTCTTTGGGGTCTTTGGGATTGAGACGCAGTATCCCCTTCCCTGTAAACGCTTTTCCCCATCCTACCATGTAGGATATTTAGAAGCTCTACATCCCCTTTTTACACACAAACACTTTCTTACACAGTAACAGAAAATGGACTAACACCAGAGCCATTTACCTGACATGTCCCAACACACGGGTCAGGCAGAGTCAGGCAATTAAAAATAATCACGCACACCTGACGGCCCTAAACCTTTCCCACAGGGATAAATGGCAGAGCACGAAAGCACACTAAGAGCAAGGCCGATCGCATGAGGAGACGGCTACACCTAACCAGCAGTTCAAATGGAGGAGAAAGGCAGTGAGACCTGTAAGGACGACGAAGGGGGCATTACCCTTGCCCTTTTCAACTCAGACCTGAGAAACATCCTAAAGGGAAACCGTAAAACCGGGATTTAGAGCTGGCGTGCAGAGCAGCAGATGTCAACTTTACACAGGGGCCTCCTGCATTCATAACAGAGGCGGAGCTGCAAGCTGCTGGCTACTGTGGTACCATCCTTGACTTCAGAGATCAGAGAAGCCAACGGGTTCAGCACAGCCTGTGAGTCGGAGAAAGTTGATAGCAAACCGAACTGTGTTGAGCCCAAAGCTGCAAGCAGCAATATTATGAACGCAAGGAATTTGAAACAGAAATAACTTGTGTGTGTGTTTGAACTATTTATAGAAAGCCCAGTTGAGGTCCAGGTGCACAAGGGTCCGGCAAGGCATCATAGTGGTCCTACCAGGAATGCGTCAAATCCCTTGTATAATCGACCCGTTATCAGAGGAAAGCTAGGGGAAATAAACAATTCTTTCCAATAAGATTGTGAACTGTAGAATAAGGCAAGTGTGAACCCAACAGAGGGATGCTGAAGATTGTGAACTGTGGAATAAGACAAGTGTGAAACCAACAGAGCGATGCAGAAAGAAAGCTTGTAGAAGGAAAACCCTGCTTTCTGATAAAAATGAGCAATGCATGAACTGTGCTAGATATACATGAACTGTTTGAAAGAAAGGCCGTAGTGAACCCGACGTAGGGAGGCCCGAGTTGTAAGGAGGATCTGAGCCAGGAGGAGGGAGATACTAGGGGCGAGGAGCAGTTGCCCAGGGTGCGAGATCACTGAGGGAACTTGTGTTTGTTGCTGTGAATAAGCAGGTATTCTAAGGCAAGAGACTTTGGCAGGAAAGAGACAGCCTCTGAAGGTTTTGATATTGTTGAACTGGAACTGTGAACATCGTGCTGACGAGGCCCAAGAGTGTGCTGTGCTCAGAAGTCCCGCTTTGTCCCGTGATTACAGCGTGGGGAAGAGAGACCCAGCCATACCAGAGAGACCCTGACTTTTCATTTTGTGAACATGTCTTTCTTCTCTGGTGAACATTATCCCGCACTCTTTTTGTAATTTAGCAGTAAGGATTGGCAAGAGCTTTTTTTTTTAATGTAGGCCCTTTTAATTTGATAAGACGCCACTTGGCCTGCCTTATTATTATTTTATGGTCGTAGCTTGCTCCCATCTTTGATTTAGGGTTAGATGTTTATCTCAACCATTATAAAGTTCAATAAACTCCCTTGAACTGTGATCTCTTGTGTCTGTCTTTACTGTTGCCACCATGAGTTCCTTACAGAGGTCATTGATATGCACCTTGAATTCATATCCCAAGAGATGCGCAGCGCTATTTGCATCCAAAATTGTATGTGCAGGAGTGAGGGGCACATACCTTCTCCTGCCAGTGACAATTTCGTACAGTGTCAAATGGTGATCCGCGCTATGGGAATTGCATAGTTGGCTTAGGAATGGTACGCAGAGCACAATTTGTACTTGATGCCCCGTAAGGAGCTTACCTCCTTAAACAGATAATTGGCAAAGTGCTGTTCATTTTCAGACCTCAACACGTTGCATATTACCCACCTGCAGACTTTGCATCATTATTAGCACATGGGTCAGCCTCAAGCCAACGTGAATAAGGACATGCAATAACAATCATGCACTTGTAAGGCCTACATTGATCCTGCATATAGATATATTCAATTTGCAAATGCCAGAATGGCCCATGCCAGTGTGGTATGTTATCTAAACAGTGTTGAGCGTGTGAACTGATTTAATCCTCTGGAATGTAACACATTTCTTTACAAACTCTGTTACCAATTCTTGTAAATTGGGCATGAACCATTGTTCATTAATCTCTGCCGCAACATACACTTTTGAGACATGTGCTGGGTAATGCATCTAATCCAGTGCAGTTTTGAGCAGCAGCTCTGGGGCATCACCGGTTTACCTGTACTGTTCTGTCTCCAGACCAAATCCGTCAGTGACAGTGAGAATCTCCTCTTTACCCACAATTCCTGCTCCTGCTGGGGTACACCCCCCTGTAACTCTATCACTTAAACAATGGAAAATGCATTAAATGGATCCAAAGGTACGGGGTGCTGCCTTTACAGCAATGCCATCAAGGGCATTTGATGCTTTATAAAGGGCATGAATAGTGTTGTGGCAAATATGCTGCTTCTTTTGCCGCAGATCAATCCTGTGATTGCCGTTTGAAATTCAATCTGTGCCATTGGTATGGGGCACATTTTATTATCGCCAATTGTGCTGGGAGGTGAAGTATGTCCATTAGCCATGACAATAATTCTGTATGTTGCACAGGGGAGACAATGCTCTTTCAGAATCCCCTCCTTTTTCCTCGGGCCAATCCTGGGTGCACTGTGGATGTGACATCGGCAGAATTTGAGAATATGTTGACAGCATTCCCCTCCATATCTATGGGTATTACTAGAGCTGCCTATTCAGCCACCTGTGCTGAACAGTGTAGTGGCAACCTCATCTGAGCCCACACCTCGAATTTTCCTTCATAGTGACAAACCAGAGCCGCACCCATATGTCGACAACCTGTGCTTCAATCTATCGTGAATGACCCATCATTGAAGAGCTTTTCTCCTCCTGCCATGGGCTCTTTATGTACTCTAGGGTCACAGCAAGTGTGTCCATATATGAGTCACAATCATGCACATACTTCCCTACCCCTGCTGGCTGTGTTATAAATGTTACTGGGTTGACAATCTGACACCTCACTACCTCAATTACTGGATTGGACAATTTCACCTCATGTCACATCCCGCTATGGATAGTGGTCATGGTGGCAGCGTGGCAGGCGCCTGTATACTGTAGCATTTTCTCACTCTGTAATGGCCGCTGGGAAGGCCCACTCCGGGGAAGCTGTTCGTCCCATTCCAGCTTCTCCCATGTATCCGCGGCTCTGCGGTCACATGACGGGATATAGTTGGATCTTTCCAGTGCTCAAGTGCATCTCAGCACAGATTCATCGTAAGTGCACATTCTAGTGAAGTTAATTCTTGCTCTACCTAGCCACTCTCAATAACACCTTTATACTTTCCCAGCCCTTACACCATTACGGACTGCATGTTCGATCGCGGCAATCCGCGGCTACGATCCGGACATGACCGCGACCCTTCTCAGTACCACCACAAGCTTAACTCTCATAGCCTTGATCCCAGGAAAGCCTGGTACAACTCTTTGATTCCGGATCTAGCAGCAACTTACATCTCCCCACTGCGAGACAGTTAATAGTGTTCTTTCCTTCAAAGCTTACCCAAGTATCCCGTGGTCACCGCTCAGACTTCCCTGAACTTTGAAACCACTTATACGGATCGCAGAATCTTTGCTCCTGACACTCTAACCTCATCAAGTAGGTTGTTTGGGAGAATGGCAGAATTTGTCTCTCTGTTCTATCCCAGCTCTTCAGATTCTTCTGTTCTTATCTTTCTGTAGCTTTGGTCAGGGTTCCCGCAAACTTAGCCAAATGCTACCTAAGCAGTCCCATCTCATCGCAAGCACCCTTCATCACTACTACAGGTGCAGCTCCTCTATATATTTATTCTCTTCTCTGAATCTCCCCGGTACCTTATTAATGACCAGTGTCATCTCTATCATTAGGACTCTCTGCATGCTCCACACCAGAGGGACTCTGGAGTGTGAACCATAGAACCATCACATGAGATCCAGCTGACAAACCAGCGCTCTCAAACCATCCCAATGTTTTATTCCCCAGAGGGTTTCCCTGGGGGGTTTGTCCTTCTCCGCACCCTGTACTCTATCAGGCGGAGACGGGCAAAGTTCCTCAAGGGGTTTCGCCTGTCTTCAAGGACTGCTCATCTAATAGGTTAGTGGTTTCTGTCTTTTTGTAAACACCAGTTCATGACAGATAGCTGTGAAAACAGAAAAAGAATATCGAGGCTGAGTACCCCAAAAGGAAAATACACCAGACACGGGTTGCAAAGGAACTTACAAAGTACTTTATTCTATACTGAATCCAACTACAAAAACAGAGCAAAATCAGATAGCTATCGGCCCTCAGTACAACACAACGAACTCCAGCGTGGTTCAGTGTGTTCAGTGAGAGACGCTGTACATTGGAATGCATTCACTTTTTATACATTTTGTCGGCGCGATGCCCAGCCCCACTTCGGGTTAATATTCCTTTTAATATATCACCGATCTAGGGTTTGTGCCAAGTCTCAAATAACCGCATATAACTGGTTTGCCTTTAATACATGCATCAACAAGCGTATGCAATAGCTGTGTATTTTAAAGTTTTCCATGCAGGCCTTCTTAAACATTAATACAATGTAGTTAAACAGATGTTCTTTGTTCAGTATTTGAATCCATTGTCTCGACATATGCTCCTGGATTAGTTTTCATTGCACAAGTAATCCTTCTACACATAGGTCAGTGAAGGACAAGGTCTTAGTTCATGACCTCAACAAGTGGCCTGCAGGAAGATTACACATTAGCTATGTACAGAGGTCAAGACGGCCATGTTGTATTTTGCAATGACATTGTCCACCATTTTAGCTCACAGGGTGACTTTTACACAACAAATCCTAAAATGGCGGTTTGACCTAAAATGGCGGCCTACATGGATTTAAGGTCAGGACCTTGCAACACAGATTTCTTTCGCAAGCGACTTTGAAGCAGCTTGGCGTAGGCCAATATTAAATATATTTATTACAATAGGAGGCACGATATACTTTCTATTTCGACAAACCCTCCTTTTGGCCTATGCCAAGTGCTAAAAACTATTTTGGGTCTCCTTGCAAATAACTCCATGCATCATTGTCCATGCACCCTGAATCACTATCAGAAATATCTATTGCCATTAGGTCTTTTGCTAAAATATCCTTCAATACGTATTCTTTGGCAGTCTTATCTGGGGCATATACTTTATGTCCTATCGAACCTATCGCTTGTGCGCAACATCCCCCTAGTATCGAACACATACCAGGCAGACACTGAATACAACAACAAAGAAACAACAGTATTCCCAAAATAATCAACAAGACCGAAAGCACCTTCCAACCCCAAGACCGCAAGAAGTCCCAGAACCAAGCGCTTAGATCCCAGTTTCCCTCGGGAACATGCACTTCAGAACTAAGGACATGCAGATTTTGTATTGCCTTGAAGATGGTTGGGGAGGAATCTGGTACGAAAACACAGCAAGCGGACCCCACTAATTTGCATACTCCACCACGCTGAGCTAGAATGACATCTAATGCCATTCGATTTTGAAGTGCTGTTAATCTTATCACCTTTTGTTCTAACGTCATATTATAGAGTATGTCCGTGGTCCGGTTGATGGTTCTCTCCAATACTCTCGCTAGCTTTCTGATATCTTCTGAATTTGCTATCTGCCCCCAAAATGGCACAACTGATTTTGCTATATCTCCCAATACTTGTGCCGGGGTGCCACCATTCTCATCAAGCCGTGGACGAGATTTCAAAACTTCTTTTGTACTAGCTATAAACACCCCAGGTAACAGGATCCCTAAATAACAGGTTCCCTGCCAATCCCCGGGCAACCATGGGAATGCTACATTACCACAGACAAAGTAGATAGGTTTGCCTACATACAAAGGTCTGTTCTCTCCAGTCAAATTTGCAACGTTGGCATAACCTAAACATTTTCCTTTTGACTGAGTTCCATTCCTCTGTATGCAAAAAGAAACTGAGTCAGGGCTATGGTTAACAGTGTGAGAAGGAGGCATGGCATCCTTATTGCCTATTGGAGCCATTTTAAAAGAAATCAAAGATTGGAAAGGATGAGACAGTTTGTCAGAAGGCCTAATAGAAGCAACTTTCGGTTTACTCCTATTTACAAAAAGCGAGCAGCCCAGGGGAGTCAAAACACATTTCTCAAAACTATTCAAATTGGTGCCATCAAAGTTCCCTGAGAAGCTATCATTCCATCAGCCAAAGAACAGTCAGTGCTCTAAGAGAAGCATAGCAGGCAGTTGTCAACGGTAAGGGATGAATATACCAACCTAGCCCCTTATCCCTGTGTTGTGGTAAATGTGAGCAGACCCAACAGTTGGATATATTAAAAATGGCATGTGTAGCATTCATGATAAGTAGTAGAGTGTTATTATGCTACTTTTGTCTGTGCTGTGAATCCCAAGGGGAAAAAGTGTGCAAATGTACAACGGGAGTAGGAACAATGGGTGCACTTTCAGTAGGCAACAAAAGTTCTAAAGAATGAGTTTCCTCAAGGTACCATAATCCTAAGGCAGCGACTATAAAAAAAACAAATATCATTACAAGAATACCACAATACATTTTCGGGGCCCAGGCATTTTGTCCATTGTCCCGGTTGGTCACCCCCTTATTTACAAGTCCAATACGAGCAGCAGCGGTAGCGGGCATTGTAGTCTTCAGATGGAAACCCCAGTGTTCGTTGCTGGCGACCCCCTGGTCGTGCGATTTCTTAGTCCTTCCACAACCCTAGCCAAATTTGGGCAAAAGCAAGCCCTCGATGACTCTCTTCCTTCTCCGAATGCACAGCCAAACCGTGCGTAAGTCTATCTTCGTGGTCGCAAGTTGTATCGTACTTTTCCTGGTACTGATTGATCTGGAAACCATATGTCGTCACTTCCTGCTGGAAGCAACGCATCAGGGGCAAGTTAGGAGGCTGAATTTGAAACAGCCGTTTCCGGGTGCAAAATTTGTGGAGAGTGTGGAGACAAAATGGCAGCTTCCCCAAGCCTCCTGGGCTCAGAGATATTCTCCGACACACTCTCAGTGCTGCTTACTGCTTTGGGATCATTGGTTGCAGTATCAGCAAGGGGTTCTGTTTCTTCTGTAGCGTGTGGCACAGGACAAGGAAGTTTCTTGATGTGTGACTCGTGGATCCAGTTCTTTCGTCCAGCTACCTGCACCGCTGTCTGGGTGACCAACAGGACCTGGAATGGCCAACGCCAGCAAGGCGCGAGGCAGGAGGTGCGCTCAAATGATTTGACGAGCACCCAACTCCCAGGTCGTATGCCGTGCCCCGGGCTCTCGTATCGTGCAGTTAAAGCTTCTCGTACCTGGTGGTAAATCAAATACAGGTTTTTAGTCAATTGGCTACAATTATCTGAAAGTAGTACATTTTCAACATTCTTTAAATTTCGGCATTTTGGAAGATTCCAGATATTGGCAGGTCTCCCCATTACAACCTCAAATGGAGACACCCAGTCTTAGTTTGCGGGGTTGTATGCATGGCTAGTAACACGATCGGTAAGGCGTCCGTCCATTTTAGTTTGGTGCCGGCACACGTTTTAGCTAGCTTGTTATTGATGATACCGTTGTGTCTTTCTACTAGTCCGGCGCTCTGAGTATGTCTGGCCGAATGGAACCGTTTGCCAATTCATAACGCTGTACATATCTGTAGGATTACAGCAGCGACAAAATGTGGACCATTGTCCGACCAGATAATTCTCGGCAAACCGAACCGGGGGAAGTACTCCTTTAACATTGTTTTCGCAGTGGTCATGGCTGTAGCATCTTTAACAGGGAAATACTCAACCCATTTACTAAAGGCACAAATGACCACTAGGACATACTTTAAATTGTTACATTGTTCCATTTCAATGAAATCAAAGTGAATAACCTCGAAGGGGCCAGAAGGTGGGCCAAAACTTCCCCTTGGAGTTGATGTCCCATGTCCCACATTGTGTTGTAGGCAAATCATGCAGTTCTGGACGTAGTGCTGGGCGATTTTTGAAATCTTGTCATTTGCCCAAACTTTTTCTAACATTTTCGTAACCTGCTGGGCACAAACATGTGTAGGGCCGTGTGCCAGTACAACCATCATCATGACATAGGCGTCAGGTAACAGCCATTTTCCTTTGGCCATGTCCACCCAACACCCATCATCATCAAGTTTTCCCAAGCCTTCAGCCCACCTCTTAGACTCTTCCATCGTGGCATCAGCTTGGATATCCTGTACAGACCCAACACCCTCATCCATTACATAGGCATCTACAGTCTCCCTTGAAACATACATTTCCGTGAAAAGATCTGTGGCAGTTTGTCTAGCTATCTGATCAGCGAAAGCGTTCCCGTTTCCAATATCATCCACAATCTTTCTATGTGCTGCACATTTTATAACTGCTAACTGAATAGGGAGCGCAAGCACTGAGAGTTGTTGCACTATTAGGGAGCCATGTTGAATCTTGGTGCCATGCGAGGTTAGGAACGCTCTTTCTGACCAAAGTCTCCCAAAGTTATGAACCACCCCAAAGGCCTACTGACTATCAGTATATATATTTACTGCAAGCCCTTCGGAGAGTTCACAAGCTCGGGTCAATGCTATAATCTCTGCCGCCTGCGCAGAATTATGCGTACTTCACTTAGTTTCCACCACTGTGCTCAATGTAGTGATTGCATAAGCGGCTGTGGATGTACCATCCGGAAGTTTAAAGCAGGAGCCATCACAAAACAGCTCTCCTTGCGGATTATCCAAAGGAGTATCTTTCAAATCAATTCTGCCCTTCGTTTCTTGTTCGGTCATATACAAACAATCATGTGACTCTTCATCGCCGCAAGTAGTATCTTGCGGAAAAGGTAGGAGTTCAGCCGGGTTAAGGACACAACACCTCTTAATTTGAATGTGAGGAGCAAACAAGATCAATTCATATCTTGTCAACCGTGCAGAAGTGAGGTGTTGCGTTTGAGTTTGGTTCAATAGAACATCTACAGAGTGAGGCACCATCAGGGTTAGATCATGGCCTAAGACTATTCCCTCACTCTGTTTTACAGATGCGGCAGCAGTAGCGACAGCGCACAAACATCTTGGCAAAGTGCATGCTACAGGATCAAGGGCGGAAGAATAATAACCACACGGCCTATTCTTCCCTCCATGTTCCTGCTTTAATACAGCCAAAGCACATCCATCATATTCATGCACAAGCAATACAAAGGCCTTTTCATAGTTTGGTGTGCCCAAAACTGGTGCAGAGCATAATGCAGTCTTAAGCAAGTCAAACAACTGCTGGTGTAACGCGTTCCATGGCAATGGCGAAGAAATGCTCTTCTTTGTCAAAGCCACCATCGGTTTGATCACTAGTGAGAAATTCGGGATCCACAACTTACAGTAAGAAGCCATACCTATCAAGGCCCTAACTTCCTTCTATGTATTTGGGACAGACATGCCAGAAATGTGTTTTATTCTTTCAGGTGTCAATCTTCTTCCCTCCTTTGACAGGAGATAGCCTAAATAGGTGACCTCCTGACAACAATATTGACATTTTTTAAGCAAAGCTTTGTGACCATGCTTAGCTAGATGAATAAGTAATAACACAGTGCCCTCCTTACAGCCCTCTCAGAGTCAGCAGCTAGAAGCAAATCGTCAACGTACTGAAGCAAAGTACAGTTAGAGGGCAATTCAAGGGTATCAAGTTGTTCTTTCAAAGCCCTACTATAAATACTAGGACTCTCTGTGTACCCTTGAGGTGCACGAATAAATGTAAACAAGCGTCCCCCAAAGGTGAACGCAAACAAATATCTACTATCCTTGTGTATTGGAATACTAAAGAACGCATTCTTTAAGTCCACAGCACTAAAGTAAGTAGCTGTAGCTGGAATCATGGTTAGGATCATCGTTACATCAGGCACAATTGGAAATTGTGGTGCCACAACTTTATTAATGGCACGTAAATCAATTATAAAATGGATTGGAATTACATTATCGCCTTTCTTGTACACGGGTAAAATCGCACTACTACACAAACTTCCTGAAATTTCTTCGATCACACCGCAATGCACAAAATCGGAAACAATACATTTCAAATCTCGCTCATCCTCAACCGAAATCTTATAGTGGGGAATGCGT
This sequence comes from Ambystoma mexicanum, assembly GCF_040938575.1. Classification (NCBI taxonomy): domain Eukaryota; kingdom Metazoa; phylum Chordata; class Amphibia; order Caudata; family Ambystomatidae; genus Ambystoma; species Ambystoma mexicanum. The sequence continues at coordinate 946,417,876 of NC_090927.1, read as the reverse complement.
GGCAACTCAATTCCATGTTCCATGTTTCAAAACTATCTTAACAGGCTCGATCTGTAAAACACCGACATCATTGTCGTCGACAGCCTCAAGCTCTCTGGTACATCAATGAATTCTGGAGGCAATGGTCTAGTCAAACATTGCGAGGCAGAAAATTGCTGTGGTGAAATCGTCAAGCGCACTCCATCAGAAGAACAATAAATCACTGCATTTAATTCTTTTAACAAATTCAACCCCAGCAAGTTCTCTCCGCAATCTGAAGTCAACAGAAAAGGACACTGGTCCGTAAAGGGACTCAAAGAAATAGGTACCGGCATAGAAACCGGACAAACAACTGGCATACCGGAAAACCCTACAGAAACATTGGTTTGCCCTGACAGTGGAATGTTTGGAACCCGTGAATGATCAATGGAACACTTCTGTGCTCCAGTGTCTATCAAAAACTGATGTTTCCTATTTCCCACCACCTTTTCAACGTAGGGACCTTTCTGATTGACGGGAATAGGTGTAGGTTCCAAAACCTGCTTCGGGCAATCCTAACGAAACACAATATCATCAAAAGGAAGCTCTTCAGATAAATATGCAGCGGAAGGATGATCAAATATATTCCTAGTGTCCGCACTCGGAGTCTGATTGTCCTGCGAAAAAGGTTGTTGAGGGTCCTGTGTAAACTGACCTCTACCAGGGTCCCCTACGCCCGGGTGACCTCTGGATCGCCTACTCATATTACCAAATGTATTATTCGACCTTTGTTGAAGGACGGGGCATTGTGCTCGCCAATTACCCTCTCGACGACAATAAGCACACTGATTAATATTCACAGGACCCAAGGGCACATTCCCCTGTGGGACATACTGACCTCTAACCTGGAATTACCTCCTCTGGGGCCCCTAACAATGCACCTATGTATTCCTTATGTTGTTTACTTCTGCAAACATCTTTCCTGCATTTTCCAGATACAATGATGTATGTGTTCATTTGAATGGTGATGATGAATTTTGATGCATTTAAAAGCATAAATAACTTGAATTTTTTTGAATGAAAGAATACCAGCTAATTAATAATAAAAAGCTGACACTTCTCAAAAACTTAAAAATGTGAGATATGTGTGTGTTTCTAACTATGAATGCCCTAAGCTCACAGGCATCCAAAAGGGTTTAAAATCAGTACGCATTGCAATTATTGTGCATGACAACCCCCCAGTTATAGAATGTCAGGCCCTCACATCCTCCCCGCTCCTGGGCAGCCCCTTATTGTACAATAGCTATCCATCACTTGCCTTGTTTCTTCTCACACAAGAATTTAGCGTCAAATTGATGAAGGCTGCCCATTTCCCGATCATCCTAGGCATCCCCTGACTTCGCCTACACAACCCCTTTATCAATTGGTCAGCAGGCACACTTTTCTTAGGGTCAGAATACTATGTTACACATTGTTTGTCTAGAAATGCAGTTGGCATTCATATCCCCCCTCCAATTCCTCAAGCCAGAACCACCACATTTGTAAATCATTTGGGAGGTCTTCCTGAGGAGTACGCCTCCTTTACCTAGGTGTTTTCCACACCTCAGTTCTCCACATTACCTCCAAATCAACGTGATGACTGTCATATTGATTTGATTCCGGAACAGCCTATTGCCTTCGGACGTATGTACATGTTATCTCATAAGTAAAAGGCTGTGCTCAAAGACTATCTTCAGACCAATCTGCAGAACGGTCTGATCTCCGAATCCACTTCACCCTCATGAGCCTCCATGTTTTTCATCCCTAAAAAGAATACAGACGAATTGAGGCCTTGTATTGATTAGAGGGGACTAAATAGAATCACGGTGCCAGATAAATATCCAATGCCCTTAATACCAGACATCCTCGAAGCAGTAACAGGAGCCATGATATACACCAAGCTGGACCTCTGAGAGGCTTCTCACCTTATTCGTATTGCACCCAGCGATGAATTGAAGACGGCATTCAGAACACCTTTTGGACATTTTGAATATCACGTCATGCTGTTTGGTCTTTCAATTGCTCCAGCGATATTCCAGCGGTTCATGGACCACCTATTCGCAGACGTGCTGCTACACTTAGTAGTATATCTGGATGATATTTTGATCTTCTCCCCTAATGTACAAGAACATGTCCGACACATCAAGATTGTGTTGGATCGGCTTCAAACCAACCAGTTATATTGTAAAATCGAAAAATGTGAATTTCATTGACCCCAGGTCACTTACTTAGGATTTGTTTTATCTGCTCTCGAGGTCTCCATGGATCCGCAAAAGATTGCAGCTGTGATGGATTGGCCTCCTCCCGGTAAAGAGATCCAAAGATTTTTAGGGTTCGCTAACTTTTATAGGAAGTACATCCCTTGTTTTTTGAACTTATCCTACCTCTCACCAGACTACTCAAAAAAGGGGTACCATTCTTATGGGATTCACAGGTCCAGCAGTCGTTTATGTACTCAAGGAATACTTCACCACCACTCTGATCTGGATAACTCCCGACCAAACCAAAAAATTAATCTTGGAAACGGATGCATCGCACTATGCCTTAGGTCGCGGTACTGATTCAGGTAGCAGCGGATGGTAGGGAACTGCCAGTGGCATATCTCTCCAAGACCTTTACCTTAAATTACTCAGTCTTGGAAAAATAACTTTTAGCAATTAAACAATCCTTCGAGGAGTAGAGACATTTGTTATTAGGTTCCTCTCATCCCATCGAAGTACGCACGGACCACCAGAACCTGAAGGTGCTCCAATCTGCTCAAACTGTGAACAGTCGACAGGCTCGTTGGCCTCACTTCTTTTCACCTTACAACATCCGTTTCACCTTCTTATCTGGACGTTTGAACCTCCGAGCTGATGCTCTTTTAGTAAAGACCATCCCATGGCCAGATTTCATTCCGAAAGGATCTTCCCCCGTTCTACATTTGTCTATGCACTTACTGATATATTACAGAAGATAAAGCAATCCACTTTCCGTCTTCAAAATCCATATATGGAATTGCTTTGTACCCACAATCTCATTCAAGACAGTGGACTCTTCTTTCATGGACAACAGGTCTTAGTTCCGACCACAGACTTACAGCTTGAAGTGCTCCAAATGTGCCATGACTCTCGTGCCGCTGACCATCGGGGGATCTCCACTACCCTGGACTTAGTCCAGAGACACTTTTGGGGGCCCTCTGTGAGAAACGATGTAAGAGACTACATACTCACTTGACCCACTTGTCTTCAGTCTAAATATCCATGTTCCTTTCCTATGGGGATTCTATCTCGGGTGCACATACCTGAAAAACCCTGGCAGGTCATTTCTACAGACTTTATCGTGGACCTTCCTGTTTCAAATAACCACACAGCCATCATGGTCACCATTAATTATTTTACCAAAATGGCACATTTCTCTCTTCTGCCAGCGGTTCCCACTACTACACATATGGCTAGGATCTTCATCTCTGAGATATTTACTTGCCACCGTTTGCCTGACATTATAGTTTTCGACCGTGGTCTGCAGTAAATGTCCAGATTTTGGGAAAGGCTGTGCTCTCTTCTACACATCCAACGGGCCCTAAACTCAGGATTTCACCCCCAAACCAATGGGCAGACTGAGAGACTGAAACAAACTCTGGAGGGTTACTTATGCTGTTTTATGTCGGCAGCTCAGGATGACTGGGTGGAACTGCTACTCCTCGCAGAATTTGCGTATAACAATGTGCCCCACTGTGTGCTGCGTTCCAGCCCCTTCTACTGCTCATATGGTTTTCACCCTTCCTTTCTCCCGTCGGCAGTCCCTTCGGCCACTTGATTTTCTGGCATTGATGCATTGGTAGCGGATATCCAGCAGGGTCAACAGGTAGCTAGACAGGCACTCCGGGTAGCACAAGACCGAGCCAAGTGTTATACCGACAAAAGGAAGACGCCCGCTCCTGTGTTGGCTGTTGGGGACTCGGTGTGGTTGGCATCTTGCTTCTTACCGCGTCACCTGGTTCCTTCCAAGTTGTCTCCCCATTTCTTTGGATCCTGCCGCATTGTTCAGCTGGTAGGTGCAGTGGTTGTTCTTCTGCGCCTTGCTCCTTCGTGGTCCAGGATCCATCCAGTGTTTCACCTGTCACAGATCAAGGTGGATGTCTTTGACCGATTTCTTAGGTCTTCTTCTGTTCGTCATCCCCCTGTGGCTACTCCAGGGGCAGAATATGAGGTCTCTGGGATCTGCGATTCTAGATACTTCAGGGGTCGGCTGCAGTTCATGGTCGATTGGAAGGGCTACACCCCTGCGGATCGTTTATGGGAGCTGGCCTCCAGGGTTCATGCCCCTAGGTTGATTCGGCGCTTTTATCGGCTCCATCCCGGTAAGCCGGGCTGTCCACCTCTGTTGGGGGGCATAATTTCAAATCCCACTATGGGCAGTGGTCATGGTGGTGCTGTGGCAGGCGCCAGTATACTGTAGCATTTTCTCACTCTGCAATGGCCGCCAGGAAGGCCCGCTCCAGTGGAGCTGTTCAGCCCATTCCAGCTTCTCCTGTTTATCCGCGACTCTGCTGTCACGTGACGGGATATAGTTGGATCTTTCCAGTGCTCCAGTGCGTCGCTTCTTTCAGCACAGACACTTCGTAAGTGCGCATTCTAGGGAAGTTAATTCTTCCTCTACCTAGCCACTCTCACTAACACCTTTACACCTTCTCAGGTTTTACACCATTACGGTCTGCATGTTTGATCGCAGCAATCCACGGCTACCATCTGGACACGATCGTGACCCTTCTCAGTGCGGCCGCAAGCTTCTCCCTCATAGCCTTGATCCTGAAAGCCTAGTACAACTCTTTGATTCCCGATCTAGCGGTAACTTACATCTCCTCACTACGAGACAGTTAATAGTGTTCTTTCCTTCAAAGCTTACCCAAGTATCCCGTGATCATGGCTCAGACTTCCCTGAACTTTGGAACCACTTGTACAGATCGCAGAATCTTCACTCCCGACACACTAACCTCATCAAGTAGGTTGTTTGGGAGAACGGCAGAATCGGTCTCTCTGTTCTTTCCCAGTGCTTCATATTCTTCTGCTCTTATCTTTCTGTAGCTTTGGTCAGGGTTCCTGCGAACTTAGCCGAATGCTCCCCATCTCATCGCAAGCACCCTTCGCCACTACTACAGGTGCAGCTTCTCTATATATTTATTCTCTTCTCTGAATCTCCCCAATACTTTATTACTGACCAGTGCCATCTCTATCATTAGGACTCTCTGCATGCTCCAGACCAGAGGAACTCTGGAGTGTGAACTATAGAACCATCACGTGAGATCCAGCTGACAGACCAGCGCTCTCAAACCATCACAGGGTTTTATTCCCCAGAGGGTTTCCCTGGGGGGGTTTGTCCTTCTCCGCACCCTGTACCCTATCAGGCAGAGAAGGGCAAAGTTCCTCAGGGGCATTTCTCCTGTCTTCAAGGACTGCTCATATAATAGGTTAGTGGTTTTCTGTCTTTTTGTAAACACCAGTTCATCACACCTCATACCCTGAAGCTCTCTGAGTTGTTAATGTGGATTTTGATTTTTCAAGTATTACGAAAAGCAAATGCTCCACATAGAGCGTGACTGCGCAGTCCATCGTTATTGTTGCTGATTTCTTAATGGCAGCTGCCACTGTGGCAAATGCCTATTTGCATGGAAAGTGGTCTTGCATTACTGGGTCTCGAAGACCACTGTAATAGGCCAGGGGCTTTTGGCCTTTTGGCTTTGTTTGAGTGAAAACAGCCGTCATCAGTGTGCCATCAGAATGTGAAAACAAATCAAATTTTTCTTTGTAGCTTGGGGTTGCTAAACATGGCGAATGTGGTAACGTTTAGTTGAGTTAGACAAATGAGTCAATCATTTCAGATGAAAATTGTATGGGGCCTTTTACCTTCTATTCTTCTTTTAATCCCTGAAGGAGGGGCTTCATAAATGTGGAATAATCGAAGTCCCAGGCCCTGCAATAAATGTACAGTCCTATGAACTGCTGTATCTTCTTGACTGTCCGTGGCTGTGGAGTGCTCTGTATTGTGTCTGCCCTCTCTGGAGTAATTCTCCTGCCGTCAGCTGATATTTTCTGTCCTCGGAGGACTACTTCTTTTTGGCAGTGCTGTAAATCCTCCTTGTCTACCTTGTAACTCTTCTCTGCAAATAATATCAGAAGTGTAACTGAATCTCTTCTGCACCGGTCCTCCTTTGTGTTGCACACCAGAAGATCATCCACGTATTGAATGACTGTGCTGTGCATTTCCAAGTTACTTAGGACCATCTGGATCACCCTTTTGAACACACTGAAAGCGAGGCTGGGTGTCCCAAACCGTTGCTCAGCAACGTTGTCTAGCCTGCATTTGAGGCAAAACATCCACCAGCAGGTGGAAGCCGGCGCCCACCTAAGGCCAACATAAGGCCGCTTGCCCTGTTTGCCCCCACAGACCCCCATCGCCGTGGAGCGGGCAGGAGCCCCCCACCACCGACCAGGACTTCGACCAAGACTTCGCGGAAAGCACCGACCTGAACGAATTCCTTCGGCTACACGTAGCGGTGTTGATCCCTTCACAGGATCAAAAGCAGAATCCATCTGCCCCTGCACCTGCCCCGCCTTGAGCATCCTACCTCAACAAAGGAGCCCCCTGCAGCCTCTACAGCCCCCAGGACCGCACACGCCGACATTTCCAAAACAAAATGTCGGGCGCGATGCGGTCTGAAAGCGAGGCTGGGCGTCCCAAACCGTTGCTAAGCAACATTGTCTAGCCTGCATTTGAGGCAAAACATCTGCCGGCAGGCGGAAGCCGGCGGCCACCTAAGGCCAACATAAGGCCGCTTGCCTTGTTTGCCCCTGTTCGCCACGGTTCGGCGCTAGGTGACACTCCAATGTGGACAATACTGCACAAACTAACTTCTCCTTATAGGTACCTGCACATCTGATGTAAGTACAACATTACCTGTACCATAACCCAGTATTGCGACCTAATGTATGCTCCTACTCTATAGCAGCCAGCCATACTCCATCCTGTTCAAACAGTGTTCTACCTATGCTCATGCCTGCATGCCAGCCCATTGCCTTCCTAAGCTCCTCCACTGTGCACAGCTCCATACTATAATCTGCACCAGGCGGCACAAACAGGTCCTTTTATATACCTCTCTCCTAACTGCCCAGGATGATAGTCCCATGGCGTTGAAAGGTCTAAGAGGCTCCAGATCAGCACACTGATTGTTGCATTTAGCCTATGCTGCCCAATACTTGATTGTTGCACTTAGCCTATGCATTTAGCCTGTGCTTCCTATACTTGATTGTTGCATTTAGCCTACTCTGCCCAATACTTGATTGTTGCATTTAGCCTATGGTGCCCAATACTTGATTGTTGCATTTAGCCTATTCTGCCCAATATTTGACTGCTGCATTTAGCCTATTTTTGCCCAATACTTGATTGTTGCATTTAGCATATTTTTGCCCAATACTTGATTGTTGCATTTAGCCTATGCTGCCCAATACTTGATTGTTGCATTTAGCCTATGCTGCCCATTATCTGTTTGTTGCACTTAGCCTATCTTGCCCAATACCCAGCCCACTCTGCCGAATAACTAGCCCTATGCTATCTAATATTCGATCGATGCATGTAATAGCAGGCCCCAGTTCAACTAGCCACAATACTATTTACTCTCACCTGCCAACCCCAGTCTCTCGAACATCATTCTTTAATCTGATAGCTCTATTTATTACTACTATCTACATCTCCATGCCCTCCATACAGCCCCCACAGGGCGTAGGAGCCCCTCATATGCAACCTATCTCGAAATCCCTGTGCAATATTGTTAGGGAGAATTCTCTGTTTAGGCTGAATTTCCTAACCTAGTGAGTCCCCCAGCAGCTTTGCTGGATTTCTGGAGTTTGTTTTTGTCCATCCTGCCAAGAGTGAGACTCTTTTTCTCCCACTCTTGGACATGAATGTGGTTAATTCTGTTGAATGTCAATGTGTTCTATGGGTTATGGGGTCTTTTACTCCATAGGGTCTCATATGTTTTACTATGTGTGTTACACCACACCCTCCGTGCCGTAACACTGGGGCGTCCTAGAGGATCCCCACCATAGACTCCATACCTTGGGACTGACTACTGTCTCCCATGGCATGTAAAGTCACCATTGGCAGAACTAGTACAAACCATCCTATTGTGGATGTACTAGTAGGGGTAATTCGATTACCCCTGGGCCTGTTATTCGAGGGGGGCACTGTCCCGTCCCCCCCTCGTCGAGTTTTGGCTGGTGGCAGTGGAAACTACTTGTTATATTCGACCCCGAATATAATTCTATGGGATTCTTCCCATTGTTGGAGGCTAATACTTTTTCCTGTTAGTCTCTAACATACCGCCGGTTTATTTGTCTTAAATAAATCTACCGGTCGGTATTTTCTGCCAGAACTCGGTTTTTAAAATGGCGTCTGTGTTCGCCTCTGTAACTCCGAACCAAAGGTTGAGCCCTTTGTTCCACTTTTGGCGGGCTTCTACACAGAAGCCCTCCAAAGTGGTGCAATTCTGTCTGGGTACCACAGGGGGTTTGGGAGGGGGTTTAGGCACCCTGGACTGAGTTGCCTTGCCAACTCCAGTCGCACTCTGGTGTGATTGGCCCAAGTGGTGAGCCACCCCGCTCACCACTTAGCGTGTTTTGATTGACAGCTAGGCTGAATGAATGGGGGTTTCCTGCATAAAAGCAGGGCTTTTGGGACTGGATCTTCAGAAGTCGCCACAGGACCTAAGAATCCGACGAGGGTAAAGCTGAGCCGACCTGCAACGACGACACCTCCGGTGGAGCCCTGCTGAACCGTCTCACCACTTCCCAACGACAGAGGAGATCTCCCTGCTGGAGAGTCTTCTTCCCCTGACTGGTGGGAACAACCAGTCCCTTTGCTTTTTCTTTGCTTCCAGGGCGTAGTGGTCGAATTGCCCGTGCTGAGCACCCCGGCAACCGGATAGCCACTAGCCCGTACCGCGACCAAAAGGTGGTGCCTTGTGACGCAGCACTCCGCGGCTGGTCTCTTCCCTGGTGGTGCAACGATCTTTAACTTTCCTTCGACGACGGGATCATCTCATCTCTTGGCAAAGCCCCGACTTGCATCCACCACCAGGAACAACTGCCCCCGCCGGAGCTGTCTCTCCACCTACAAGGTACCGTGTCCGCCTGGCTTCCCTTGTGACGGTTAGCGTGAGGTGTCTTAATCCTTGCCTCTCCATCGGGTCGCCTCCAGACCTTCTTAACTTTTTGTTCTAAACTGGTCCAACCTTTCTGTGACAATTTGCTACAAAGACTCGAAGTGCATTTCCACTGTGATACTTTTTGGGACATATCGCCTTGCCCCTCCCCGAGTGGGCCTGGCCTCTGAACTTTGTGATCCACAGTAGACCCTGCCTTACTTGCCTTGCATTTGCTTCGTAAAAGAGTTGGTACCGAGTTGGTTTCATACCCTGCCTTTTCTCTCCCATTCTAACGAATATTAGAGTTCCATCTAGGTTAAAGCATTCACCTCTGTCTGCAAATAAGTGGTGCCGTTGAACCTAGACTTGTCGGACTATTGTTAGAGGAGTGAGATACTTATAGTAATTGTAATTGAAGTTGTTTGCCGTATTAGTGCCAGTGTGTTTTTCATAGATGTGTTTTTATAAATAAATAACTATATATCTTTACACCCAAGCTCTGTTCCGTGTCTGCTTGTTCTACTGTGTAAATTGCCCTATTTTGTATACTCCACATACTGCCTAACTCTTCTTGAGGGAAGTCTGACTGCTCAGCCACAGCTACCAAGTGAATGTGTGGTACAGACTGCTACCAAGTGGGTTTACTGCCAAACACCTGTAGGCCTAAATCTTTTGCAGTAGTCCCAGAGGGAACTGCACAGGTTTCTGCTTAACAAATATAGCACAGAGAAACCACAGATTCCGGGCACGACTACCCAAAATATTCGAACCGGTCGATAAGTATAACATTAACCTGGATCACCTTCAATCGAAACTATCTCCACCTCTGGAAACCACTGTTCTTCCTAGCCGCAAACCCCACCCTAAAAGAAACAAGCCCACTAATAACCAACCTACCACCGCCAACCTGCCTCCTACTATACAGCCAGAACCCGACCTTAAAGGCGCATTAATCAATGCTAGATCCTTAGTTGCTCATGCTACAGCCATAGCACACACTATCCTGGAAAATGACCTTGACTTCATCGCCATTACTGAATCCTGGCTCCATGAGGCAGCAGGTCCAACACTAACACTAGCAGTCCCAGACAACTACACTATCCTTAGAGCTGACAGACTAGATGCACGAGGTGGTGGAATAGCGATCATCTCCAAAACCAATCGCTCCATGAGAATCACTTCTACACCCAACCTTAAATCATGCGAGTCTCTTTCCATTAAACTACCCACCGCCAACTCTCAAACATTAAATATCCATCTCCTCTACAGATCCCTAGGCCCAGTAAGCACCTTCAATGAAGAGATCACCACTTTTATCTCTAAGAAGCTAAAAAACTCCTCACAAACCCTAGTGCTAGGAGACTTTAACCTAGGGTACAATGATATCAATGATCACAAGGCCACCTCGGTAGCCAACATCCTGACAGAACTAGGTTTCACGCAGAAAGTGAATATGTCCACCCATACCAAAGGGAGAACTCTCGACTGGGTTGCCAGTCACAATTGTAACCTCTCCATTACATCCATCGCCCCGCAAATATGGACTGACCACCAATTAATTCCCTTTACTCTCAATACTAAAAGACCCATGTCTCTAACACCCCTTGCCGTACCCACATTAACCAGAAACAAGAAAAATATCAAAGCGGACAATATCTTGCCTCATATCATACCTAATCTCAATTCCTTACCAGACCATACTGAGCCAGGCCTCCTAGTGGAGGAATTCAATAATGCTATGACCAATGCTCTCAACAGCATTGCTCCGCTTAAACTTAGGAACAGTAAACCAAAAAAGCATCTTAACTCCTGGTTTACACCCAACCTAGAAAACCTAAGACTACAGAAAAGAAAACTTGAAACGGTATGGAACCGTTTTCCCACCGCAGAAAATAAAACTAATCTAATAAATATCTCAACGCAATAATAAAAGGATAGCATCCTGGCCAAACAAGAAACATATAACAACCAGATTACCCAAGCCAACTCCAGTATGAAGGAGCTCTTCTCTATTCTAAAAGAATTGGAAACCCCTATTGCAGTACAGGATGACTCTATTAAAGATAAAACCTGGTGCACAGACATTCAGCTGGCACTAGCCAACAAAGTGGCAAACCTCCAAACTAAAATTGCTCTAAAGTAAGCTACACTATCAGCCCAAACCCAATTTCCCCTGAACAAAACACCTGTACCGAAACCCAAAGAACTCACCCAATTTAACTTCTCTAAGGTCTCAGTGCTCGAGGTAGAGAAAACTATTCTTGCACTCAAACCATCTAATTGCAAAGGCGACCAATGCCCAGCACAACTGATCAAGGACGTTCCTAGAGATCTAGCGCCCTTCATCACCAAACTCATCAATGCCTCCTTCACTACTGGCACAATTCCGCGTAACCTAATGGAATCCTGGGTACTCCCCTTCTGAAAAAACAAACACCTGGACCCTAACATTCCCACAAACTACAGGCCCATCACCACAGTGCCTTTCTTATTAAAAATACTAGATAAGGTAGCATACACCCAAATTCAGAACTTCCTTGAGGTAAACCATCTCCTTGGCGCCCGCCAATCTTTTTTTCGACCTCAACATGGCACAGAGACTGCCCTTATCGATTTAAAGGCCCAAATAGACTCACTTAGAGACAAGTTTAAATTAGCACTCCTGCTCCTACTAGACCTCTCACCTGCCTTTGGCCTGGTGGACGACAGAGCCCTGTGTAATCACTTAGACTCTGCAGCCCACTTTTCAGGGTAGGCTATAGTCTGGATACAGTCATTCCTTAGTGACAGAACTATGAGGGTGTTCTCCCGCTCAGCGGTAGCAGACCCGATACCTATCATTTGTGGAGTGCCCCAGGGATCTTGTGTCTCGCCAACACTCTACAATATCTTCACCAACCCACTCTTTGACGATCTAGACAATCTGGGTATCACCTATACCAATTACGCAGATGATACCCAGATTCTCCTACCACTTACCGGGGATTATGTGGAAGATCTGGCTTTGGTGAACAGAGTCTATACCATCATACAGGCATGGATGGCCAACCATGGCCTATGCCTGAACGATGATAAAACAGAGCTCATCATCATGGGTACCACAGCTCGCATCGCTAAACTCAACCCTAATTATTCAGCATTCATCATCGATGGGAACACCATCAAGGTCACCAGAGAAGTAAAAACACTAGCAGGGTAATTCATAGAATTTCGCACAAAAGTGGCGCATGCGGCTGGCGCACAGTGTGCACGTGTGAATGTCTGTGCCTGCGCGTGCACCTGCCAGAAGGTCCCCACTCATGTCCCACTCATGTCCCCTTGCACCACCCCCCCCAAGCAGTGCAGGGCACCTGCCAGCAGGCCCCCACTCATGTCCCCCAGCACCCCCACCCCCCAGCAGTCAGGGGCACCTGCCAGCAGGCCCCCACTGATGTCCCACTCATGTCCCCTTGCATCCCCACCCCCCAGCACTGAGGGGCACCTGCCAGCAGGCCCCCACTCATGTCCCCTTGAACCCCCAGCCTCCAGCAGTGCAGGGCACCTGCCAGAAGGCCCCCACTCATGTCCCACTCATGTCCCCTTGGAACCCCACCCCAAGCAGTGCAGGGCACCTGCCAGCAGGCCCCCACTCATGTCCCACTCATGTCCCCTTGCACCCCCAACCCCCAGCAGTGCAGGGCACCTGCCAGCAGGCCCCCACTCATGTCCCCTTGCACCCCCACCCCCAAGAAGTGCAGGGCACCTGCCAACAGGCCCCCATGCATGTCCCCCAGCACCCCCACCCCCCAGCAGTGCATGGCACCTGCCAGCAGGCCCCACTCATGTCCCCTTGCACCCCCACCCTCCAAGAAGTGCAGAGCACCTGCCAGCAGGCCCCCACTCATGTCCCCCAGCACCCCCACCCCCCAGCAGGGCAGGGCACCTGCCAGCAGGCCCCCACTCATGTCCCCTTGCACCCCCACCCCCAAGCAGTGCAGGGCACCCGCCAGCAGGCCCCCACTCATGTCCCCCAGCACCCCCACCCCCCAGCAGTGCAGGGCACCTGCCAGCAGGCCCCCACTCATGTCCCACTCATGTCCCCTTGCACCCCCACCCCCCAGCAGTGCAGGGCACCTGCCATCAGGCCCCCACACATGTCCCCTGCACCCCCACCCCCCAGCAGTGCAGGGCATCTGCCAGCAGGCCCTGACACATGTCCCCGAGCCAACATGTCATCACAATCTAGATCCCTGGCCCTTATGGCCAGCCTCCACATGCCAAAGACCCACCCATATATTGCATCCACCCACATAGAAATGCCAATTACATGATACAACCCCAATGGCAAGTATGTAAATGAACACATGTCCGTCACACACACACAATGGGTGCAAGTGAATGTCAAAACCCATATCATGACATGCATGAAACCAATGAGATAATACCACAAATGGAAGTATAAAAAAAAATATATATGAAAGATAACATGAACGTAAATCAAATTAAACACACAACAATGGGAATAACAAAAGAAATGGTCCATGTCCGATAAATAATGAAAATAAAGAAAACATAAGCAAAAGGAATCCAAAAAGAAATGTTGTCCAAAGTCACGGTCCAAAAAATCAAATCCAAGGGAAAATAAAAAGTAAAAACCATTGCTCCATGGTGAACAAAAAAAAATATTAAAAAAGATGAATCCAATGTAGAACTATATACAATTGAAGAATCCAGGGTTCATGAGCCCAACTTAAGAAATTAAACCTACCAAAAACTACTACCTAATAAAAAAAACTATGTACAAAAATGTGGTGCATTGTCCAAGCAGTCCAAAATAAAGAAAAACCGAAAGGAAACCTAATACTAACTAACAAACTATTTACAAGGGCAGCAAGTCCAACGGCTCACTTGATGATGTCCCGGGCCAGGGCATCACCGAATACCTGCTCGATGTCCCAGAGGCGGTCCTCTTCCATGGCCCGAGGGTTCGCAGGGACGATGACATCTGGATCTCCAGGTCCCTGCGAATGGCCTCGAGGCACTCGGCCCGCCTCAGGGCCCTACGCATGGAGTTCTCCGCCCTGACCATCGGGAGCCGTGCCTAATCCACCCGCTGCCGCTCCGCATCTATCGCATGGCCCAACCGCTGCCACACTGAAGACATTTCCCGTCCAGGGTCCTCCTGCCCTCCGGCCGATGCCTGCCCCTCCGATGATGAAGGCCCTGAGCCATCATGGCTCCCACCTTAATGCTGCTGCTGCTGTGCCGCTGCCTGTGCCCTGGCTCCTGCTGCCTGCACATCCTCCTCCAGCTGGGGTGCAGTTGTTGAGGTGGCCACCCCTGCTGGACGTCCGACTCCCGACTGTGGCAGGGATGTGTCCTCCACCAGCCTGGCAGCTCCACAGGGCACCCAGGTGACACATGGTGGGAAGATGGCACGGAGGACGACTGGCGCACAGAGGGTTCAGTTGAGGAGGGGTTCGGAACAAGATCCAGAAAACGGAGGAATCCGGCCCGGGTGAGCTGTCCCAGTGGGTCAACACAGTCAACGACCTCACCCAGGACAGGCTCAACCCGATAGCCACATCCGCAGGGAGAGGAAGGCCAGTTGGTGTAAGCCAATCCCCTCCCTGAGAACGGGTCTGGATGCAGGTATCCCTGTTGGTGCAAGATGATGCAGTCACAGGATCGGGGACAGGATTACACACAGGCACCTCTGCGGTGGCCTGTGCTGCCTCCTGTCCCTGCCCCTGCACTACACCACTAGCACCAGTGGAATCCCCACCTCCAGACCCCATTTATGTCCCTTGCACAGCCTCCTCCTCCACCAAACCCCCCACCAACCTGGATGACTCCATGCCATCTTCCTCCATCGGGCCCTGTGGGGTCCCAGCTGCCCCTTCGGCTGCCGAGGAGTCCAACTCCAACCTCCGCCTCTTGGACCTCCCCTCGGTATCTGCAATCTGGGACGTGGCACCGGACTCCTCACTCCCCGACGAGATGACAACCTGGGAGGGGAGCCGGGCCTTGCGTCTCCGGCTGGCGGTGCGATCCCTGCCGCTGTGCTCCACAGCACCCTCTCCGCCCTCTTCATCAGTCGACGCTGCAGACAGGGAGAGATACGACACAGGTATCAGGGCACTGTACAATGGACTCATGCACACATGACAGTTGCACATTAGTGTCATTGTCAAACTTCAGACATGGCATCACAATCAACCAACACATATGTCATTTCAAATCACACACATGAGCTATTCCACGGCCATATCGCAACAGCCAGCACCATCCATACACATACAACAGCATGAGCAGGCAAAGGTGAGCCAGACATCACATGAGACACAGGGAGTGCACTAGACATGCACACACGCCACCACACTTACATGCATGTGTACACCTCCACCAAGTGTTGCAGTGATGAGATCGGCATTAATGTCACATCTGGCAATCAGTCTTCTACATATCAGTCTCACATGCATCCATGTTGCATGACAGTTGCACACTTGTCAGATACACATACATGCACATGTACACAGTGCAGATACATGCAGCTGGAACCAACATCCATGTGTGACACCACAACCTTGACAACTGACATACACAGTCATTCAAACATGTGTGCTCACACATCTGCATTTGGCCTGCATGCTTACCCACAAATACACCATCCATGTGTCTCACACATGAAAGGACTTGCATGTGTCAGCCTCACGGCCCAGTACATACACATCCATACATGGCCCTACAAAACCACATGTGCAACCTGCACACTACTGGCACACCACCACACGCACAGCTTCCAATCAGTATGCATGTACACTTACCGCTCGACTCCAGACGGGTCTTCCTCTCAAGGACCTGGACGTGGAGCGCTGGGCATATGCGTTCCAGGACCCTCATTTGGTCTTCCGACAGGTGGCCCCGGGGCCCCTTAGCATCCGCTGCCTTCAAGAGGCGCCGGGCCTTGTTGAGGGTCCTGGACCTGAAGTCCTCCCAGCGCTTCTTGACATGATGGAATTCGCGGACTGCCACCCCCTCCGCGTTGATGGCAGTCACGATGTCCGTCCAGATCCTGGTCCATCCTTCCTTGTTGGCGTGCGACCTCCGAAGAGGGCATCATACTGCCCCAGGACTTGCTCCACCAGGACACCAACTTCGGTGGCAGTGAAGCTGGTGGCCCTCTGCCTCTCTGGTTGGGGGTTGCCAGTGGTCTCAGATGGTGGTGTGCCCGACATGGCAACCCCAGAGGCAGGAGTGGGTGGGCAACTGGGTCCTGGGGCTGGGCTGTGGAGCGATGGAAACCCAGTCGGGAGTCTTCGGTTCCAGGAGGGGTGGCCACAGCAACAGCACCCCTGGCTGATGTGCAGGCAGCAAATGGCAGGGCACGTGGGCAGCAGCCAATCAGGCAGCAGCAGATGGCAGGTGGGAGCGTGCTCGGGGCTCTGGGGGGCAGTAATTCGGCCTTCTGGGCAGGAGCGTGGTCTTCCGTGTGTGAACGCGTGACCTGCTTGATACGGAGTGATTTGGCATGTGAAAATCTTGCACGTCAGCGTGTAATTCGAGGAAAGGCCCTTGGCGCGTAAGCGCGTCAGCGCACATACTTGATTTCATTGGACCAAAGGCCCTTAGCATGTAAGTGCATCTGTGACGTGATGCGCGCGGGTGTTTCCCTCATAGCACGTGATGACAGAGCACACGTGGAAAAGCTGCACGTCCGAGTGTGAGCCCTTGTAATTGGAGGAAAGGGCGCGTACACGCGTAAGTGACGTGTACGTGTGGGCCGGTTTAAAAGGTACGTGTAGGACGCCATTTCCTTGTACGTGCTTTTTGTGGAGAGCGAGTGGGTGGATTCTGTACTTCTTGTCGGTTCACACGCGATTACTTCACAGCGTTTCAAGTTTGTACTCCCTGTTACCTCTGACAGCTTTCATTTTTCTCCTTTTTTTGGGCCTGTTTCCTCAAACAGTGTTCACTTCTCCTTTTGTCCTGTCTCCTCAGACAGCGTACAATTCTTCTTTTGGCGGGGGTGTTGCCAATGCGCACACGCGCATATTTTTCACGTTATTTTTCCAGGCAGACAGTGAGTTCCGCACGTACCTAGCAACTGTGCTTGCCCCGTGTGTCGCGTACCCCTTCAGAGGTCATTGTAGGCTGCGTGTATTATGCGTACGCTTATTTTTGTGTTTCTGGGTGCCACAGCGTAGTGCGGGTTCATTTTTCCACGCACCTGGTCTACGAGGGGTTGCATGCACGTTTATTTTTGTTTTTGGGCTGCCTGTGCGTTGAGTGACCCATCATCTTCCCCCAGGGGTCACAGACAGCCTTGTTAGAGCACTAGGGTACGAATTCCATCTAGTACCCTACCCCTTTGACCCCCAATTGCCCAGGACAATAGTTTACTGCTCCTCCCATACGCACAACAACATCAGTGCCATGGTTGGGAGGCGACCAAGCGGTAAGGGAGGCACAGGTGGCCGACCTTCAAAAGGTGGACTTGGTGGGCGTGGTAGGGGACGTGGCCAGGATTTGCAGGGTGCCCGTAGACCCCAATGTGTGGAGGACCAATCAGGGACACCCATGTCCCCCCATGGTTGAGGGAAACGTGGCTGAGACAATCCCAGCTCAGCCCCTGTTGGACCAGCCCATTGTGGCACCTGACCTGGCACAGGATGACTCCTTGGCTGACTTCCAGGTCAGCAAGTCTAGGCCACGTGTGGCGGTGCAAGTTGTCACCAAGGCACGTGGATCTGGGTCAGCTATGTCATCTGCTGCCCCAAGTATGCAGGGTGGTGAGGCTGCAGGGGCAGCTGCAGCTCCATCCGCCCCAGCTCTGACTCTCCCAGCCAGGACAGTGTCGGTCCTGGTCCATCATACTGATGTTCCCCCTGCCAACATCACACTTCGTACAATGCCTACACCAAGTCCTATGGTCAATGTGCATTCGCACACTCCAACAACCCAGTCCACCGGTGATTCTGCCCCTACTGACCAGAGCGGCGTTAGCCACTCTGGCTGCGCTCCACCTTCTAAAAAGAGGAAGAAGGGTGCTCTGGCATGACAGGCTGAGACCCCAGGCACGGCTACACACTCCAGCACGTCAAGGAAGCCTTGCTTTAATGACGCAGAGCTTAATGCACTTGTGAGCTATGTGTTGCAACACAGCCACGAAATGGTGGTGACTGCAGGGTCCAAGACCACACCTGGTCAACGCAAGGCACACTGGCAGACCATCGCCAACGACATAAGTGCCCTTGGATTTGTGAGGCGCTCAGCTGATGATTGCTACAAGCGGTGGAATGACCTGAAACGCAGAGCAAAGGACAAACTGGCCTCAAGTCATGCCGCTACTCAGGTGACTGGTGGTGGGTCTCCACAAGAGGACAACGAACTCACTGAACATGAGTCTGTTGCTGGGACCTTCATCACAGAGGTACAGATCTGATGCGTGGGAGAACTACCCGATTATGAAACATTGTCCGGTGAGTGCCCATGCGTGTGTGTGTAATGCATGTGTATGTTATTTGGGTGACGGGTTCTGATTGAGTGGCAGGTGAGGGTGTTTGTGACTGAGTAGTATGGGTCACCCATGTGCTTCATCCAAAACATTCTGCTGCCTTGAATTTGGGTGTGACACTATCCCTTCTGCCCACAGTAGTAATTTAGCACAACATTACGGCAGTGGCATCATGCAACAACATTGTTTGTATTTTTCAGTGTTCTTTCAGGCTGATTGTTTCAATTCTCCTCAGCCCTCTTGTGACATATGTGACATGCTTCTGTCAGTGAAGAACCCCACATAGGCCCACATGTGTCACCTTGGTAGTTGAAAGATTTGACCATTCAGGCTGAATGAGTATTGTCCTGATCACATGATGTTTTTGGGCCTGTTTGAATGTGGAACATGCGAGTTGTTTCCTGTCATGTTGAAGTGCACAACCATTGATGTGTACATGGCCCTGCAATCACTGTATTTTTGTACACTGTATGTGTTGCAGTGTGTGGCACATGGCGTATCTTTTCACACTATGTGGCATTTTTCATCTCTTCATGTCCATCTCACATGGATGGGTGACAGTACTCATTCACTGACATATGGATGTACTTGTGGAATGTACCATGTGTGATGGCATGTGTCATTTATTTGTATAGGACATGCCACTCACAGGCCAATGTGTGATGGCAGTGCTACCCAGCATGCAGCAAATGTGTTGCTCTTCCATCTTGGTATCATCAGTGTCAGACTTTTGCCTCCCCTTCCAACTCTGTGACAGTGCATGCATGGGAGGGTTATAGTCATGTGGGACATGTGTAAATCATGTACTGGTTCTGTAGCTTGTCAGGCCTATTTGTGTGCTATGGTTCTAATGCCTGTTTCCATTTTTTGTCTTTCATGTTTTTGCAGGGGATGACGCACTTGATGCTGGTGAGGTTAAGGAGATGGTGCAGACCCAGGAGGGACCTAAGGCACAACCGGCCACCAGTGGGGGACGTGGTGTGGTGGTGGATGAGAACCCACTCTTGCTGCAGACGATACTGTCAAGGGGTGTCTCTGGGTGCACCTCCCCAGACCTCTATTCGGGTGTTGATTCGGATGATGAGACCTATGTGGCGTCGCAGGTAAGTGTTTCTGGAAGGGGTTCTGTTCTGTCCAACCCACCTGCACCAGGGGTAGAAACCTCTATGGGGATGTCAGTGTTGGTTAGTCAGCCTTTGGCGGTTACGGGTACAGGGTCACACTCCACAACATCTGATCCTGTTCCTGGGCTAGCAGATCAGAGGGGGAATGCAGTCCTGCAGCCTCAGGCGGTGCTTGCACAGCAAGGCGCAGATCGCCTTGCCCCAAACAGGTGTGGTGCCCGCCGACGCGGTGGCCGGACGCCACCAGGCAATACTGCATGGGAACAATCCATTTACGATATGGCAACCCAACAGGCAGCATCAGTTGAGATGATGGCTC
Source organism: Ambystoma mexicanum (assembly GCF_040938575.1). Classification (NCBI taxonomy): domain Eukaryota; kingdom Metazoa; phylum Chordata; class Amphibia; order Caudata; family Ambystomatidae; genus Ambystoma; species Ambystoma mexicanum. Next base: position 946,397,759 of record NC_090927.1, on the reverse strand, counting down.
AAGCAATGGAGAGGGGAGCCACTTCCATTGTCCCCCCTGAAAGGCAGATGGAGCTACTACAGCAGGCAACAGACTCCATTTGCCAATCACACAGGGAAGACATGTTGGCGTCCAACAGGGACAGACGGGCGGCACTGGAGACTCTACGCCAATCGATTTGAATAGAGTCCCAGGGCCACACGGAAGCCCTGAGGGTAGAACTCCATCGCCTCAGGGAGACTCTTGTTGACCTTGAGACTTCCACTAACTTGAGGACAGAACAGCAGCTGGAGCTGCTCACACGTTCGCTCTCAGCTGAGATGCAGGCAACTCGGGAGGAGATCCGGGCATCACGTCAGGTGGGGATCTCCGCACTATAATCCTCCAGAACGAGACCTTCCAAACCTGCATGCTTGCTGCCATGGAGGACCATACCAGGGCTTTGCGTGGGCTGCCTCCCATAGAACCACCACCTCCTGTGGCAGCAGCAGAGGGTGTTCAGAGCGACAGCAGCAATTCTCCCACATTGGCATAGCCGTGCAGGCCATGAGCCCATGGAGGTGTTTTTTTTCCCCAACATCCACACAGGCGGCTGTTGGCGCGCACCCTGTCCTCGGACCTCCTGGGTGGCCTCCCCCCCGGCGCCCACATGGCCATTTTTGATTTTTGATTTTTGCTTTTTTGATTTTTGATTTTTGATTATCTTTTGACAGTGTGTTGCCTTGTGTGGCTCCCGTGGGCATCCACTGTATTCCGGCTGGGCACATGCACGCTTGTCCTGAGTTTGGGTGCGATGCTTGGGTTCGTGAGACACACACCACTCCTGCTTCCCGTTTCCATGGGCTTGCAAAGGGTGTGACCAAGTGACAGTGATGTACACAGTGATGCTGGGCTCCCATGAGCTGTGTGGGCAGTCTGTAGTCAATACTGTGTAGACATTCCTTGTGCATATTGTAGTTGTATTGTACACTGCATGTTGGAATTATGTATGCTTCTGATTCCATGTCTCCCTCTGAATTTGCAGGTTCATTCCTCTTGTCTTCGCAAGGCCGTCTTCTTTGGAGATGGAGTTCATGTTGTATGCAGTACACAGACAAGTTTTGAAGCCTGAAAGACTCAGTTGGAAGGGGGCGATGTGGTGGCATATTCAGGTTGTAAGACTACGACCACTTTAACTTAGTACTGTCATGTTTTAGTTATGTTTGAGCTTGTGTAGCTGCATTGTATTGTTGGTAAGTATTTGGCCATGTGTGTTGTTAGTTCAACATTACTCGGAGCATATTGTTTGTGGCCAGTTTCCATTAGGGACACTGTACTTTGTGACACTTGTGTCAGGTTTTCGGGATTGCTTTGTTTGCTCTCACATAGCATGACATGCTATGGTGTGTTGGGTGGTGGTGCTGGGGAGGGGTTGGGTGACATGGCACTGTTCTCATGTTGTATTTTGCAAGGGGGTAATGCATTTAGCAGCATATGTGTCTTCTGATGACACAGCATTGGTGGTGTTTCTGTAGGTAGGTATGCACACATTGTGACACTTCCAGGTGACCAATCTCAGGCCGGTATGGTAGTGACAGTTGACTGTCCCTTGAGTCATCATCAATGATTGTCAGACGGTATGTGCCTTGGCTGTGTGCACTCCACAGGGGTGTGATTCTAAGTGAAGTAATTAGCCACCAGCTGCGTTCGGGCTGCCTCACCCAGTGCCCTTTCCCCTCCCATGCGCAGCGAGCGTGCACGTGGTTGGGGATGTGTGGGCACCACCATGTCCACCGGCAGGCCCTGGCGTGTTGCAACGTTGTGCAGGACACATGCTGCCACTATGATCCTGCACACTACTGGGGGAGCGTATAACAGCTGCCCGCCAGAACGGTCAAGGGAGCGAAAGCGTGACTTGAGCACTCCAAATGTGCGCTCCACTATGCCCCGGGTTGCAATATGGGCTGTGTTGTATCTTACTTCGGGTGGCGTGGTGGGGTTCCGAATTTGCGTCATCATGTGGGTGCTCAGAGGGTAGGCACTGTCCTCTAAGGAGGTGGTGATGGGTATCATTAGTAGGGTTGTTACATTACTCAGTATCTGGCATGCATGCATGTGCTGTGGCATTTATACTCACCGAGCAGCCATGTATCGCCATGCCGCCCAGCTTCTATGTCCCGGTTTAGGGTTGACATTCTGTAAATGAAACTGTCGTGGGTGGACCCTGGATAGTTGGCATATACTGAGGTGATGATTCCCTTGGCATCACATACTACCTGGACGTTGATGGAATGCCAGTGCTTGTGGTTTCTATAGATGTGCTCTGATGCCCTGGGGGGACGTAGAGCCACATGGGTGCAATCAATGGCACCTAGGACTTTGGGGAATTGTGCCACCCTGTAGAAATCATGGACTGCAGCCTGCCTTTCTGCAGGTGTCCTGGGCAGGTCTATGTGCCTGCGGACTGATGGGCGTGCAGTCATGATGGCCAAAACTGGTGTAGGCAGCATGCCTGCGTGGCCTGTGCCACCCCCCCACTATGGCACTTGTCCACTGAAATGATCCGGTGGCCAAAATTGCAGTACATTGAGGACCTTCTCCAGGGGGCTGAGTGCTTGCGAGCAGAGGGTGGGTGATGTGAGGTCATCCTCCCACTCACTGACCAGGTCGAGTATTATGTGAGGTGGAAACCTGTACCTCCCATACACCTGGTCATCAGGCATGCCAAAAAGGCTGGTTCTGGGTGTGAAAATTCTGGGCCTGACTATCCTCCTCCTCCTCCTGCGGTATCCCACGACCACTGCTACTAGGAACGGTATGTTCATCCTGGCCTCTGAGCTTGCTTGTTGTTTGCGCGCACTTTTATGCTGCGTGGGTCCACGTACGCCTGCTTCCTGCTGGCGTACGTGTTTCCGGATTAGCGTGTCTTTTTTGGCACGTGCGTGTGGGCATTCCACGCATTTGCCTCCTGTACTTCCCCGCCCACCCCAGTAATACACGTACCCCGCTCGCCCAGGCACAATCGCATGTAAAACTTCCCGCGAGCCCCTGAAGTACACATACGCCGCTCACCCAGGCACAATCGCGTGTAAAACTTCCCGCGAGCCCCTGAAGTACATGTACCCCGCTCACCCAGGCACAATCGCGTGAAAAACTTCCCGCGAGCCCCTGAAGTACACGTACCCTGCTCACCCAGGCACAATCGTGTGTAAAACTTACCGCAAGCCCCTGAAGTACACCTACCCCGCTCGCCCAGGCACAATCGCGTGTCAAACTTCCCACGCACCCACTCAATACACGTTATTATTGACACAGCGGGTGTCCGTGTTTGTCGCGTACCCCTTTGCACGTCATTTGTCCTAGAGGGCCACAGTATGGGACATTCATCAGAGCTGTATATACGGGCTTTTTGTTAGCGCAGGAACGCTACCGTCTGCTTTCGTGTGGCGGACATGTGTTGATGTACATAGTTGACTTTTGGTTTATTTCATGAGATTGCCATTTCACTGCTTGGGGTGGGGGTGCAATGGGACATGAGTGGGACATGAGTGGGGGCCTGCTGGCAGGTGCCCTGCACTGCTGGGGTTTGGGGGAGCAAGGGGACATGAGTGGGGGCCTGCTGGCAGGTGCCCCTCAGTGCTGGGGGGTGGGGGTGCAATGGGACATGAGTGGGACATGAGTGGGGGCCTGTTGGCAGGTGCCCTGCACTGCTGGGGGTGGGGGTGCAATGGGACATGAGTGGGACATGAGTGGGGGGCTGCTGGCAGGTGCCCTGCACTGCTGGGGGGTGGGGGTGCAATGGGACATGAGTGGGGGCCTGCTGGCAGGTGCCCTACACTGCTGGGCGGTGGGGGTGCAATGGGACATGAGTGGGACATGAGTGGGGGCTTGCCGGCAGGTGCCCTGCACTGCTGGGGGTTTGGGGTGCAATGGGACATGAGTGGGGGCCTGTTGGCAGGTGCCCTGCACTGCTGAGGGGTGGGGGGTGCAATGGGAAATGAGTGGGGGCCTGCTGGCAGGTGCCCTGCACCGCTGGGGGGTGGGGGTGCAAGGGGACATGAGTGGGACATGAGTGGGGGCCTGCTGGCAGGTGCCCTGCACTGCTGGGGGGTGGAGGTGCAATGGGACATGAGTGGGACATGAGTGGGGGCCTGCTGGCAGGTGCCCTCCACTGCTGGGTGGTGGGGGTGCAAGGGGACATGAGTGGGACATGAGTGGGGGCCTGCTGGCAGGTGCCCTGCACTGCTGGGGGTGGGGGTGCAAGGGGACATGAGTGGGGGCCTGCTGGCAGGTGCCCTGCACTGCTGGGGATGGGGGTGCAAGGGGACATGAGTGGGGGCCTGTTGGCAGGTGCCCTGCACTACTGGGGGGTGGGGGTGCAAGGGGACATGAGTGGGGGCCTGCTGGCAGGTTCCCTGCACTGCTGGGGTTGGGGGTGCAAGGGGACATGAGTGGGGGCCTGTTGGCAGGTGCCCTGCACTGCTGGGGGGTGGGGGTGCAAGGGGACATGAGTGGGGGCCTGTTGGCAGGTGCCCTGCACTGCTGGGGAGTGGGGGTGCATTGGGACATGAGTGGGACAGGAGTGGGGGCCTGTTGGCAGGTGCCCTGCACTGCTGGGGGGTGGGGGTGCCAGGGGACATGAGTGGGGGCCTGTTGGCAGGTGACCCTCAGTGCTGGGGGGTGGGGGTGCAATGGGACATGAGTGGGGGCCTACTGGCAGGTGCCCCTCAGTGCTGGGGGGTGTGGGCGCAAGGGGACATGAGTGGGGGCCTGCTGGCAGGTGACCCTCAGTGCTGGGGGGTGGGGGTGCAATGGGACATGGGTGGGGGCCTGCTGGCAGGTGCCCCTCAGTGCTGGGGGGTGTGGGCGCAAGGGGACATGAGTGGGACATGAGTGGGGGCCTGTTGGCAGGTGCCCTGCACTGCTGGGGGGTGGGGGTGCAATGGGACATGAGTGGGACATGAGTGGGGGCCTGTTGGCAGGTGCCCTGCACTGCTGGGGGGTGGGGGTGCAAGGGGACATGAGTGGGGGCCTGCTGGCAGGTGCCCTGCACTGCTGGGGGGTGGGGGTGCAAGTTGACATGAGTGGGGGCCTGCTGGCAGGTGCCCTGCACTGCTGGGGCGTGGGGGTGCAAGGGGACATGAGTGGGACATGAGTGGGGGCCTGCTGGCAGGTGCACTGCACTGCTGGGGGGTGGGGGTGGAGGGGGTCATGCGTTGGTGATCAGTAGTGCAAGGTGACATGTGGCTTGGCTGGGGGGCATGCCCATGGTGGATGGGCTGCCTGAGGGACATGACCAGGGGGCAGGGTAGTCCCCTGTGGCATGGGCTGCCTGCAGGGGCCATGGAGGGAACACCTGGGAGGATCCACACGGCCAATTCACGTGTAGGACTCCCCTGCACCCCAGATATACACGTACCCCCCTCGCACAGGGCCTGTCGCGTGTGAAACTTCCCGTGCACCCCAGATTTACACGTACCCAGGCCAATCGCGTATGAAACTTCACGCGAACCCCAGGAATACACGCACCCCACTCGCACAGGGCCTATTGCGTGTGAAACTTCCCGCAACCCCAGATTTACATGCACCCCGCTTGCCCAAGGCCAATTGCGTGTGAAACTTCCCGCGCACCCCCGAAATACACGCACATGCTATTTTTGACACAGCGGGTGTTCGTGTTTGTCGCGTACCCCTTTGCACGTCATTTGTCCTAGAGGGCCACAGTATGGGACAGTCATCAGAGCTGTATATACGTGCTTTTTGTTAGCGCACATTTTGGCGCACATTTTTTTCATGCACAGGGACGCTACTGCCTGCCTACGTGTGGCGTACGTGTTTAGGCCTGTGAGCGTCTTTGCCGGTGCGCTGGTTTGCCCTATTCGATTCCATGAATACGTGTTGTAGGTGAGCGTGTGGGCGTTCCGCGCACTTGCCTCCTGTACTTCCCCCGTGACGCCCACATTTTCTTGCGTTGTTCCCCATTCCGCGTGTCACGCCCCGTGTTACGCCTTCTTTTGTTATGTGCGCCGTGCTATGTCCGCTTTCGCTGTGGCCGTAGCACATGCCGTTAGATGACCTGTGCGCCGGCGTGCATCATGCAGATTTTCAGCGCACATCCCACATTTTACACGAACTTCCATGAATCGATGTGCACGGGTTTTGCTGCGATTTTTCGCTCTTGCACTGCGATTCGCACGGTTTTGCATGCTTGCGCGGGAATTTTCAGCGCACATTAATTCCATGAATCGGCCTGTAGGTTTCTATCTCGATTCAACCTTATCCTTTACCAAACAGGTAAACTCATTGGCCTCATCCATGGCCTATACCTGTAAATTAATTCGAGCAGGGAAACAATTCCTATCAGATGACAGTTGCCTAATTTTATCCAGAGCCCTTATCCTCTCAAAATTAGATTATTGTAATTCCCTCTACATAGGGGCATCTAAACAAACCATCAACAGAATACAAGTGCTCCAAAATAATGCACTTAGAGTGGCCCTAAGTATTCCCAGAAGAGCACATATTTCTGAAATAAGACGGAAACATAAATGGCTCTCTACCAAAGAAAAAATCAACCTCAAATCTGTCTCCCTCATCCACAAATGCTTAAACAACAAATCCCCTAGCTACTTAACAGAACAATTTACTAGAAACATTTCTACTAGACCAACAAGAATAACCAGCCCCAACTGCCTTCTAGTGTCCAGATTTAAACTGTCCACTATTGGAGGGACCAGCTTCCCAGTTAGGGCAGCTCAATTGTGGAACTCCCTACCTCACACACTTAGATCTGACCTAGAGTTCAACAAATTCAGAAAGAACACAATACAATGGCTCACTGAGAATGCTATGTAACCCTCATTCTCCCTACGCACCTACCGCATGTATTGCACCTGATATAGATTTGCTATCTTGTTACCTCAGCCTGCTGACTTGTTGTCAGCATACCACTTGTACTTGTACTCTATTGCCTAACCCTCAACCTGTGGAGCCAAGAAAACTGTTCTACCATGTTCTGTAAACTTGTAACCTCTGTAAACTTGTAACTTCTGTAACCAAGCTGTAAGCCCTCTTGTCACATGCGCCCTGCTATCTCAGGGTCCGGCGCGGACAATAAATAAACAAACAACCAAACAAACAAACAAAGAAACACTGGGTGACTTGCAAAACCCTTATGGTAAATGAGTGTGATGGAACATGTTCTGGTGGCGCATGAACACAGTGAGATACTGCAAATCTGGTTGCAATGGGATGGAAAAGAATGCATTCTGTAAATCAATAACTGTGAAGTTGTGGCTTCTGTTGGCATGTTACATAATATGGTTACTGCGCCTGGTACGAGTGGAAACTCTGCTTCAACTATATTGTTCAGGGTGCAGAGATCTTGAATGATTCCCCATGTCCCACGGTTTGATTTCTTTACAGGTTAGATGGCCGGATTATATGGCAATTCTGATGTTTTATTATTGCTGGTTGTCATAGTGCGAAAGGTGTGTCATATATACACTTTTCTGCCTCACGTGATAGTGGGTATTGTTCAGCCTGCTGCCCCTTCTTTCAATTTTTTGCGGATTGCCCCTGCCCCCTTTAGAAACCCCACATCATGGGGCTCACTGGTCCATAGTACCTCTGGTACTTTTTACAAATCATCCCGCAAGTGAGCTGATACCATGCAAACTATTTGCATCCTCTGCGGGACCTGTCTCTCCTCTATGTTCACATTACATGGGATACACATATGGAATACCATCTCTCTCTCCTCTTCGTCCTCTGAAAACAGTTTCTCATACGTCAGGTCTGTCAATCTTAATGCTGGGTAAATGCATAGGACCGTGTGCTACTCTGTACCCTCTTTTTCTGTCCTGTGCAATATTAACATGTGCTTCCATGTGAGTGCTGCTTCTAATTGCATTGTGAGTGTCATTAAGGGTGCCACATCTTTGTGTACTTCAGGTATGAACAGGAATTCTGTGGCCAATCAAAATACCTTGTATTTCATTCTGGGTACCCACCGAACTATACATGTATCCCGTAAAAAAAATACCTGGGGTGGAGTGGTGACCCACGTAAAGTGCTGCGCATGTAAAATACTTGTCTGATGGCTGTGACCCACTCATTAAAAATGCTGTTGAGCAGACAATGTCCTTCCCTGAAAATGAAATGTTCATATTTCATTCACTCCTTCTGTCTCTCCCTAATATTTTGCTGCATGCTTCTTGTGAGTGGCAAATCTTCTGTAATAGGAACCATTACAACAGCCTCAGAAAATTCCTGTGTGTCCATTAGTTTGTCCGACGGGGGAAGATACCCTCCTTAATGCAGGATTTGGTGGTTCCGTCTCAACCAAAAATGAGAAATCTTTGTGTCCAATCTTCACTGTTTCCTCAGGTTCCTCTTCGGGGTCTTCAGTTACTGAAAGGATTGGGCACACACATGTCCTCTGAGGTCTGGCCTAATGAGCACATGAGCCTTCTCGTAGAAATGGGAACAGGTCTCCTACAAGAATGGTCACTCTGTGTTGTGTATTTCTGTGTTTCGGGCTAACAATGTACTGTCTCTGTAGGTATACATTTGTGTGTGAGCCTGTAAGGTGTTACGTGGTAATGACAACTGCTGCTGGGTGTTTGCCTGTGGTGTCTGGGAAACTACAGGCCTTGCATGTTGCATAGTCTGCATGAAGGCAACTGCGGTGCTGCCATCTGTTCTTGCAGTGTCTGCATCTGCGGTTCTGTGGGTTACATCTGTGGTTGCATGGGCTGAACATATACCTGGGATCCCCACTGTCCATACTGCTGCTATTGTCCGTGTGGGCACATCTATGCAAAACGTCCCATTTGCCCACAAATAAATCATGGTCCTCCATATCTGGGTCCTGCTCCTCAATATCCACACCCGCTCCCCCTGTGTAAGTAGCATCTACCCTGTTGATAATATCTCATCTGTGGGTAGTACCCCCCTGTTGATAATACCTTGGTTGCTTTTACACTCCTTGTTGGGGGTACTCTCCTTGCTGTTTGAGTCCTCCTCCTTGCTGTGGGTATACATCTCCTTGTGGCACTCCCCCTGATGGAACAACCCATTGTTGGACAGGGTCTACTTCAAGCTGTCCCAGAACAATGTTTGTAAGCACTGGCCCTTCCATGGATGTAATTGCTAATTTCTTTTGCACCAATTACGCGTCAGCCTTGACTGCAATATCTGCTGTGACTTTCTCCTTGTCCTATTTCCTTTTTCAAAGGGCTACTATGCTGTATCTCTGGCCACCCTTCCCCTCAATCCCAACCACCTTCTCGAGGGATGTCTGCACATCTGTGGAGGGGCCCATGAGCAGTATGTGAGAGATTATTGGTATTTTCACATCCCATGATTGTCGGGTCACTAATGTCCACATCTCCTGAATATATTGTATATATTCTGCAGGGTCTTCATCTGGTTTCATTTTGTGTGACAAAATGGCCTGCATGTCTGATGTGGCTGGGTACATGGCCCTAAATACTTTCCACATGTGTGCACAGCAGTTATTAAAGTGCACATCATCATGAATGTTAACACTCAATTTAACTCTGTCATATCGTGCCTGTTCCCATATTTTGTCCCTTCATTTACACAGAGCTGCAAATAGGCTTTTCATATTGCCAATCACCAGGGTAATCCCTGCTGTCTCTTTCTCAAGAGTATATATATATATATATACATTCAGTAAAAAAAACTTTGTTAAAGGGACGTTATGGTTAAGTTGCGCTACTAAAAACCTATGAAATTCAGTAAAAAAATCTTTGTTAAAGGGACGTTATGGTTAAGTTTCGCTACTAAAAACCTATGAAATTCAGTAATACAACTTTGTTAAAGGGACTTTATGGTTCAAATTAAAACCGGAAAACCCCTGAAATTCGGCAGTTATGGTAAGATAAGCAACCATAACTCGCGCCACCGTGCACTGCTAACACTAACACCCAGGACATCAAAGATGACATCACAAATGTCATTGATGACATCACTGATGACATCAAATGTCTGGCTCCACCTTTTTTCCCTTTACTGACATATCTAGGCCACATGGTTTTGCTCAGTAACAGTCAAGGGGCCTCATTACGACCCTGGCGCTAAGGGATTACCAGTACATATCACTATTTTTTTTCACTTACATTTTTGTCATTTTTTAAAAAAAACTACTGGACGGATTTACACCAAATATAGCAAAGCACGCTTTCGGGACCAAGCCGCCGCTCCTGCTGCAAATTTGGTGTAAATCCGTCCAGCGGTTTGGGCTGTAGGCGTGAGCAAAGTTTTTTCCCCATTATGTCTATGGGAAAAAAAAAGTTTTGGGAACCCCCCTATAACTTTGCCCCCCCTGGACGAATCCACACCAAACTTTGCAAAAAAATTCAGAGTGACTCTTTATTTGCAAAGTTTGGTGAGGATTCGTCCAGGGAGAGCGAAGTTATAAGCCGCCCCAAAAGTGCTCTTCCTATGGAAACAGCAAATTAACCATAACTACATGGCCACTACCGTGCCCATGTAATATATATATATATAAATATACCTATATGTTTGCCTGCCCCTGCTGCAAGGGCTGGCAAGCTATATATCAAATTATCTCTGTCCATAAACTGCCATAGTATATGCTCTACTGTTACCTTGCCTATCTGTAACAGGGGCAGCTGTGTTCATGGTGCAGGGACAGCCCACCCTTTGCAGTGCTGGCTACCGATCTCCTTCCTGTCCTGTTTTGGAGGGTCTGGGACCATTCCTACTGCTCCCTCAATCTATATCCCTTTCCTTCTCTTTCACTCTCTCTTTCTCCCTTTCTTTTTCTCTGTCAGCATTCAATTCCGCTTCGTCCCACATCCCACTTCTGTCAGGCCCTTCTCCTCTGTCCTCATCGGTGTCCTCAGGGTCCGCTTTGGACCCCAAGGAGCCCTCTTCCTTCTCCTATGCAGTCTTTATTATCTAATTTGAGCATTATTTTCCCAGATGTCCAGCAACCCGGCCTTTCCGCCACACCTTGCTCCTCCTCCTTTTTGAAGGCTGCCTTCTCTATCTCATGCTGGTTTGAACACAGTTCCTAAATGTCGCTGCACACTTTTTTCGATGTCTGCTAAGTACATCGTATTACTTGCTGCTATTCTCTCAATAGTGGTGCTTCTAGCCTCTGGCTTTTCCTTCCCTATTTCTTTCTTATCCCTACTTGGGACACCCATTGTGGGTTTGTGTGCCTGGCTGCAGACTTCAGAATCTGGTACAGCCCAAAGGGAGGGGGTGGTGCAGTGGGCGGCACCCCTTTTTCACAGCCTTTCCATACCTCTTTGGCATGTTCCTCTTGTGCCTCTTCATACATCTTCAATAGGCCTAAATATGTTGCCTACCGTTCAATTTGGTGCTTTTATATGTCACCAACAAAAATGATAATATATTTTCTATTATGTCACTGTCAAACATTCCTTCTCCTGGCCATTCTTAAAAACTCTGCCCTGCTCTGTCCTGCACCCACTGAAAATGATATGTCAATATCTTATCTTGATATTGGGTCAATTTAGCAATTTAGTACACAGGTGGTCCAGGGGTGTGTCCATAATACCACTAAACTCCATCCCCCTGCTTGTTCACTCCAACTCACCTACCACAGTCCTGAGTTCCTCCCTCCTACATTTGTGCAATTTAGCTTCCCTCCCAATTTATTACAGGGCCTGTTGTACCGGCCCTGTAGTTATGGTTAAGTTGCTCTTTTTGGACAGTTTATAACTTTGCCTCTTGGAGGAATCCTCACAAAAATGCAAATAGGAGGCCCCATCAGATTCATACTACAAAGTTCTGCAAGGTTTCGTGCAGGTGGGTCAAAGTTATATGCGGGGTCCCAACATTTGTAGTTTTTCCAATAGATGCAATGGAAAATGAGTTTTGCTCACGCCTAGAGCCTATACCGCTGCACGGATTTTCACCAAATTTGTGGCAGTAGTGACGGCTTTTGTAAATTTGGTGTAATCTGTCAGGTATTTTTTTTTAAAAGGACCAAAACATAGGGAAGAAATATGGTGATATATGTGTTCGATCCACAGAATCACTTCCCTGTTTGGTCTGCGGACAGGCTTACGATTGGCCCAGAAGGCGGCATAACCTCTGTGGACATTGGACATGTTTGCTGATTGGATGGTGAAAAGAATGATGGCCATTAGATTTTTGGAAACACCCGCCATGTTGGATCCGTGGACAGACGCCAGTGTCTGTGGATGGCGCGCTGGGGAAAAATTGTAGAAAACACATTTTGGGTTAGCTGGTGGTTGAAAGAGGGGCTGGGAAAGGTGGGAGAGTGGTAAAAATATAATATGGGGCTATCTTTGTAGGTGGAAAAAGGTTGGGCAGGTGTCATAGTGGTCCGCGGACACTGCAGTAGTTCACAGACTGTTACGCTCACCTGATTCCCACGGGGGCGTCGATCTGCACTGGCCCGCTGTTGCTTCCACCAGAGTAACACGTAGAGCCGAGATGACATACTGGACAGACCCACTTAGCTTCGTTTGTTGGGCTCGTACGAATATCTTTCTGCAATGGAGAAAGGGAATTAACCTCCCGTAATCTGAGCGTTAACCCGCCTTCCCACTCCCCTTGTCTGCCCACAGAACACTCCTGAAGTCCCCTCTTAATCTCACCTGAAGATTTGGAAAGATGAGCTCTCCATCCTGCGTCGAGTGCAGGGGCGCGTAGACGACCAGTTACTTCACTGGCGTGGAGGAATTGGTGAGTTCCAGTATTGACTCTAAAGTCCAATTGTTCGTAAGAGTTCAAAAGTCTGATCTTCACTCTGCCAGATTCCTTGCAGGTTGCAGATTTAAACCACCAGAAGAGTTCCAAGTGGCAATTGGTAAGATCCTGGTAAGTCTATTGTGGTTCTCCCCTTTGGGGCCAGGGTACAGCGATGATGCAGAATTAACTGCGCCGACCCGAAATGAGGTGAGTAGCCCCCTGTGGTAAATCAGGTAAGTCTTTGGGCTTAGGTTGTATTGTCCTTGTTTTCCCCTTATGGGCCGTGGTGCGGCGGTGATGCAGAATTGACTGCGCCGACCCGAGATGAGGTGAGTACCCCCCTGTGGTAATCAGGTAAGTCTTTGGGGGTGGTTTGTATTGTCCTTGTTTTCCCCTTAGGGGCCGGGGTGCGGCGGTGATGCAGAATTGACTGCGCCGACCCGAGATGAGGTGAGTACCCCCCTGTGGTAATCAGGTAAGTCTTTGGGGGTGGTTTGTATTGCCGTTGCTCACCTATTTGTTCTTGTCTCCCCAGGTGTTGAAGAATGGCCTGGAGATGCTGGGTTCGCTATGGAGTAAAGGAATGCAGCCTCGGATGGTAAGTTCAGCGCGGCGCTGCGAGGTGCGTGGCAATGCACGTGTGAAGGCTTCTCTCTTCCAGATCGACGATGTCCTGGATCAAGGATTCAGGTAAGGGTTTTGTTCTGACCTCTTCTCCTTCTCCTTTTCTTGTTCCAGGTGTTCCAGGGCTGAAGCGGGCGTGGCTGAAGACTGGAGCTCCTGAAGACACGGTGAGCGTTACGCTGCAGCAAGCAGAATAACGCGAAGCACGTGTGGCTGTCCGGGTGTGGCTTAAATAGCCTTGGAAGAAGTCCCATTTAAGTATTCTTCCACAGCCCCACCCGAAAGGAAAGGAGTCCCTGAGGTAAAATAGTCCCTCCAAGCCTCATTTGGCTTATGGCTTTGTGCAGCAAGGTCTGCATCAGGTAGGTATGCAGCATGGTCTGCATCAGGTAAGTTTTCTGTAATGAGCCTGGCGCCCATGGTGCCAGGACTGACTTTATTCTTATGAGCTGTAGCCAAATAGCCCCTAACTGGGGTTTTTGGGCATGCTTCAAGTGGCATGATGCCTGCTTCCGGGGTTGCTGGGCCTGGTCTGGCTTTCCGGGGGCAGGCATCGTGACACAGACAGCGCCATGAACGGACGGCTTGGGAAACACATTTAGAGTTATTTGGTGGATGAAAGAAAGGGTAGGGGAGTGGAATAAAGATGATATTGAGCTGTTTCTATCGGTGGAAAAGAGAGTTTGCAGATGCTGCCGAGTCAGCGGTCAATTTCAGTGCCGTGGATACCATTTTGATTGCAGGGGCTTCACAATGTATATAGTTAATTGTATTGTGATTGTTGAGACCAGTGGCCAGATTCTTGTGGGCATGGTCACTGGCTACAACCACCAAAGTAGTAATATGTGTATATTAATTATAGGTAATGTAGTAGGAGCATGGCCAGAATCACCATAGTAGTAATATGTGTACAGTAAATATAAGTAATGTAGTGGGAGTATAAAGTGTTTGTGATATGGAGGAATTATGTAATTAAACTGTATGGTTCAATTGAGGATAGTGCTCATAGAATATGTATTTGATCATAATTGCTATGGTTACTTAGTTTTATAGTGTTATGAAGCTGGAATCTCTGGTTTATTTTTTGTGGGGAAAAAAGTACAATTTGTTAAGCAGGATAGTTGTTCGACCATCATAAAAAGTACATTCTAAGTACTAAGTTTGGTATCATTAGGTCATTGGGAAACACAAACCATACTGGTGTTGGGATGGAAGTAAGTATATTCCACCCCCCCTAGGTGCTTTTAAGTGAGGTGAACCCCGTACAAAGGGGAGACAACCGCACCATAAAACACAATATAGAAGCAATGTACCGCCAATAGTAGGTGCGCAGCACTAGAAAATACATAGAAATGAACTCCATTTTGGAGTAGGCCAAAAAGAACAGGTTTGTATAATCGCTCTGCACCTGCCAAACTCCATGAACCCAGTTTGCTAGGAATCCTTGTAGCCACTTCTAAAGGAATTTCACTTCGCTCCTTGTTCCTTCACACAAACATTTAGTATCCTCACAAGGAATGTGCCTGCAAGAGTGTGAGCCAAACCACAGGCGCTGCAGCATGTCCATTCATCTCCACTAAACTGCCAGTAGGCCTCTAACCCCCACCCATTGAGCCCAAAGCTGGGCGCACATGATTGACTCGACCCCCACACCTCTGCATTCCCTGATAAGCAAGCAACCTTCCTGTTGTAACAAAAATCACATGCCCATAAAAGGTCCAAAAATGCACGACTGTATGTCTCTCAGCATAAAATACAGCCTTTGTAACACTAGATACAGGGAGGAATGAATTAAAGATCAAAACACAGGGTGGAGACCTTGAGTGAGGGAAGTGCGGTATCAATGAAAACCTGAATGTGTGGGTCAGCCCAACAGTATTTTATCCTCCCTTCCCCCTGGCATCATTTCCCCCTCCATCCAGGTGCATGCCACAGTGATGGAATAGGGAGCTTAGTGTGTTAGTTCAGATGAAACTTTGTAGTATACGAGTAGCCTGACCTTCACCCAAGACCGTGATGAGCCCAGCTGACCCACGTGGAGACTGATAGACGGCAACAGAACTAACCAATTACAGCCTGGCATCCCCTATGGAGCAGGCCCATGTGTATAATATTTGCTAATCAGAAATGCTGATTTGTACTGTATGTAATGACGCTACATAGTCTTTTTAAGTGTCTGTGCAACCTTGTATTAAATAAAGAGATCTTGAGCAGTGGAGTCCTTTGCTGATATTTGTATTTTGCACAATTAAACTTTGTTATCCTTGCAACGGTATCTCCTGGTCTATTTCCCCAGAGGGTTGTCTTTTTTTATGGAGTGTACATAAAAACGGGCTTGCCTTCACTGCACTAAAAAAACTCATTATAGTATTGTGAGCGGGGAGGGTGATATTATGTTTGTTTGAAGTATGTTGTGATTAAGTGAGTACTTAAAGTAGTTAGATACCTCTTGGCATATTCTAACTACATTAGAGGTTACAAGATGTTTTGTCGTATAAGAATTGAGATGGCATATTTGAAGTGTTTTGGAATGAAGGGTATTTTTCAAGTAGTTAGATACCTGTTGGCATATTCTAACTAGCTTGACTTTGAAAAGTACTATTGTAGTATTATGGATGTAATTAGATACCTGCTGGTGTATTCTCACTGTAACTGTGCTACGGTTTAGTTACATTTGGGCTGAAGGAATATTAAGTAGGCATTTGTTAAATTTGTTGGTAACCTACATTTTGGAGTAACAGAAGTATCGTTACATTCAACCCAACTACTTCTTTTTTAAAAATATGCAGTGTAGTGCCCTGAAGTGGTAATGGCACCATTGTGGTATTTTTTCCAAGAGATACTTGGCCGTGTGAAGCCTGTAAGCATACAGTTATTTTTGGTGCCATCTGCATTGAACCTTAGAAGCATTAGTATGACATATTGGCTACGTGAGTTTATGTGTATGCTGGAATGATTGTCTGAATTGCAAAAAAGGCATAATATTGATACATATACAAATCATTCATAAATTATATGGTCTTGTGAAACATGGTTGCAAAGAGTGCATGCATGTTTCCACGTGTATGCAATCTGGAAGATTTGATTCATAGGGATGTTTTTGGTTTTCAGTACTTGCAGTAAGTACATTAGGAATTATTCTGGATCTTCCTGTGTGTTTATGGTATATTTTACCATTCCTGCACAGTAGTCCAATGTTTGTCTTATACCTGAAACACTGTAAATGTTGTCAGGATTATTTGTGGCATTTCTTTGAAGGACGAACATTTGCAAGCACAACTGGCCCGAGCCGTTTAAGTACATGTTGCGAACAATTGGTGGCAATTGAAAGAGGAGATTCATTGTCACATTAGCATAAACATTTACTCCAGTTATGTTGCTTAAGTTAAATGGAGCAGAGAGTTATGTTTGTGGATCATTTGATGGGCCTAAATATCTTTTTGAAGAAGAAACATTTGTGTTTTTCTTTTATGATGGACTTGCAGTTGACTTTGTACTATATAGTTTTGTGGTTGTATTGTTTGATGCAGATATTGTTGGTTGTTGTTTTTTTAGCGGTATTGTTGGGAGATCTGTTATATCTTCGGTTTGTATTACTTGTCTTTTTTAAATGTTTCTTTTTTTGAGGTAAAGGGTACATTTCTAGAAGGGGGGTGTATAGTGCCCATAGCCTGTTGTATTCAGGGTGCAAGGAATGTCAGTGTTGACTTTGTTTGCATCAAAGTTAACTATCAATAGAACATTGAGTGTACGTAGACATGAAAGTGCTATGTAACTCATACCTTCTTTAAAGACTGTGCTGCCAATGTCAATCAATGCTTAATCTAGGGTTAGATCTTGTGATTTGTGAATAGTGACAGCATATGCAAGAGATAGAGAAAATTGCTCTCTGTGTAAAAAGAAGGAAACGTGCTATTGCCAGCCAATTTATTTAACTTCTGCAAGTTTGTCAAAGTGGATGTTGGCAAACTGAATGTTGTTGTCATGTGGATATGTTTGGAAGCTAACAACTGTACCTATTGCTCCATTGACTAAACCTTGTCACGTTTTAGAAAAACTCTGCAGTTTATACACAAAGTTAATATTTTCTCCAATCCAGCTGTTGTGGGGTTAAATAGCTCTGAATGCTATAACTACAGGCCGGAGTCAATGGGGGACATGCCCCTCAGTAAAATGCCTGCGCTGGAGAAATGGGAAAAATTGAGCTTTTCACTTTGACAAGAAATCATTGCATGCAAAATCCGATTTTCCTTTTATATTAAAGGCATGCTCCTCAAAATGTGTGCAAGATATGTAATAAAGGAACTTAAGTTTGTTGATCAGGAGCCCATCACAAGAGGAAATAAGAATTCTCAGAAGCTACAAGGAGATCGGAAATTGCAGCAGAATGAAAGGTGTCATGGCTAAAACTCACCCTAGTGACATTGCAATTGTGTCTTCAAAAGCTATACTTTAAGTATCCAAATGTACAGACAAAGTATTTAAATATCTTATGTTGCCCTTCGGTAATCACTGTTTGCAGGAAAGTACTGTTGCAAGGATTATGTCTTCAGATTGTGTGCATTTGCTAAGGTTGGTTAAAAGTAAAATGCTAGTCAGCAGAGATTGGCCTCAAAACATAGTTTCTAGTTTTAATTCCTGGCCGTGAATCCCCCAAGAGTGAAACTAGATTGCAAAGCACCGTTGCCAGGTGGATGAGTTGAGGAATTCCCCAGGCTCTCAAGTTTTATGGCTAAAACCACTTAGGTCATCATAAACCTTGTCATTAGTCTTTGAAGCTAGGGGCTACTCTAAACAAAAACCTCCCTTTTGACATCAGAGCCCAAAAAACAGATCCCAAAGGAGGGGGTTAGAATAATGAGGGGTTTCCCAACTATTGCTCAGAATGAGAGATACGCCGTTTATGCAATAACTTGGGAAATATTAATTGTACACTATCCATGTTCAAAATTATGAAAAGCTGTTAGTGAGCTGCTTCTGGTGAGACGAAAACAATTTTTGTGACACCTACATAAACCCAAGTCATTAAGTAAAGTATTGTGGGGCATTCCTGGTGTGGCTGAGAAATATGAAAAATTGAGGAAACATGAAAAAGGTGATCAATATTCTGCCCACGGAGTGCCAGATTTTTCAAGAATATATTTGGGGAGTAAATGAGGAAAAAACTAAACTCTGCCATAGAATAACCTACAAACTTTTAGGTAGGATCATTTGTTTCACAAAATAATATAGTGTCCAAAAATGTGGTCATATGTGTCCAAATATGATGAGAAAGGGCATTTGTCATACAGTGGGATTTCCATGTGAAAAATCCAGACCTTGCCCACTATCTCAGTCATATGATGGTTGAGGCATCTTAAAACACTCTGCCATTCTCTGGACCTCTCGGCTGGTGGATGAGAGGGAACATCTGAGAATTGTCCAATCCATTCTGAGAGAAAGATGACAAATCAGTGTTGTCATTAGGCTTATAAATAGATCACTCTGCCTCAAATGAGGACGCTCCTCCCAAATCTTGAGGTGTGCAGCTGCCAAAAATTGGAACCATCCTTGCAGAGTGAGACCCATATCTTGCAGAGAAGCCAGGAGCTGGATCCCTCTCTAGTAAGTATAGGCATCCCCAGCAATAGATTAATCAAGCCCTATCTTCTTTATCACTACCATAGAGATTCCTCATGAAAAAAATTCCCTTTCGTAGTTGTTTATGAAATTCTGTCATTTACCTATTGAAACATATTTTACTTGTCTGTGCATTGTGGTAACTCGCCCATTGACAAATCCTTTGTTCACCCATGCATTTAAGTATTTTTTTCTATTGAACAAAATCATCTCTCATTTGCCTGTTGATTGTAGTGCTTGCCCACTGGAAAATGCACTTCTAGTTTGTCTCCGGAGCTGATATGCAGTATTGGTTGCATTTCTTTTTCAACTTTGTCTCATTGAATTGACTACAGGTTGCAAGGGTTGGCCATAAATTCATGCATTTTAGATTTTGCTGAGTTAAATGTTCCATGACATCAGGAGCAGATGGGTTTCGTCCATATAGCTCATGGATTAGTCTACTATTTAAGATAGATTTAGGATTTTTAGTAAGCAGACCTGTTCTAATACTTCTTAAAATGTTAGCATTGGTGAGGTCTGCAGACTGACACATGTTTTGAGTTAGTTCTCTGTAGTGAAAATGTTGCCAGAGATTTATATTTCCAATGCTGCCGAGGGTATTGCGGCATTGTTTGTGTCCTGATGTTGTGAACATTAGTTGACCTTTCACTGGTGTTAACTGTAGGAGGTCAACCAAAACAATGACATGTTTTCTTCCAAACAGTTCTTCATATACATATAGTTGTTTTTTAGAATTTCTTGCATTCTGAAATGAGTTAAAGCCAACATGAGGTTGGAAACCATGCTTACTTCCTCTATCAGGAACACTTTCATTTGTTTTAGAATTCTGTGTATATCAGTAGCAGCTTCTGCTGATAATTTGTAGTATTTTAATTTGTATTGGTGTTCTACAGGTAGGAGCAGTAGTCAGTGTAAAGTTACACCTCTTATGTTGTAGGCAGCTAAACCTGTGGGGGCTGCTACTACAGCTGAAATGTTGTTTGTTAAGTTTTGCATACATTTGCTTATTATTTTAATTCAAAATGTTTTACCAGAACCAGCTTCACCACTTACATGCAGTAGCAGAGGTTTATCATTTTTACAGTTACAGGTTTTAGTTTCATGTTTAAAACCATGATGAATGTGTTGAGTGACTTCTAGATAAATGGTGAGTTTTCATGATGTAGCTCTGATTCGAGCACTAACAATTCTTCCTCAGATTGTTTATATTGATACATGGTATTGTCTACCTCAATTTTTTCTTCATTTAGAATGAGTGGTTCTCCAAGTGATACTTGGCTTTCTTTACGGGATGGTTGACTGCCCTCAGGAGTGTCTTTGTGTAGTTGAGCTTCAATTTCTTCCTCTTGTTGGCATTCATTGTCCAACATGTGTTTGTATTATTTGAAATTGTCATTTGTTAGACTGTTTACATTTGCTTTGAATGCAGTTTCAAATGAGTCTTAGTCACCTAATGATTCTTTTTCTTTTCTCCAAGGGCTCAGAACATGGGAGTAGGGCCAAGTAATACAGTACTCTATGTTGTGGAGATTTAAATGAAAACCTTATATTGTTATTGTTATTGTTATTTTGCACTTATATAGCGCCTTATATACCATTGGTATGGTCTGAAGGCGCTGGTAGGTTGAACGCCCTTGGGAACCGAAGTTCAGATCAGTAGAGAGAGTAGGGAGAGTCAAAAGGTGCGTGTGAGCACCGGATATGTGTGCAGCTTGTGCGGTACACGTGTAATAGCTGCTTCTTATCGGTAGGTGTGGTGGTTGAGAGATCAGGAGAATGTGTTCGTTCTGGCAGGATTTATCCGGAACGGATGTGGCTGCGTTAGGCCTGAGGAAAACGCCTGGCTGGGGGTGTGGGACCAGCAGTGTTTACATAGAATGATGTGGAGTAAGCGGTGAATGTTCGTATGAGAACAGTTATACCGAATGGTGTCATAGTATCTCTGTGTTCTAGTTGAGTGGTGATGTAAAGGAGAGAGTAAGCGTGGGGTGTGGTGTGATGGGTTATATGCTCTTTCAGTGTGTAAACTTCTGAATGCAACTTTCCCAGAGAGGGAACTGGGCGAACTTCTAAGTACAATTTTCCATACAGAGTCTATTGGGAACACTTCTAAATTCATTTCATCTGAGAGGGTATTGGCACACTTCAAGTGTAACTCTCGTAGAGGCTATTGGGTACACTTCTAAACGCAATTTTTCATAGAGCGTCTACTGGGCACTCTAACTTGAGTTTTCCAGAGAGGCTATTGGGCAAACTTCTATATGCAACTTTCCAGAGTGTCTATTGGATACACTTCTAAAATCAACTTTCACAGATGCTATTGGTAGCACTTCTAAATGCAGCTTTCACAGAGGATATTGGTAGCACTTCTAAATGCAGCTTTCACAGAGGATATTGGACTCGTATCTAAATTCAATTTTTTACAGAGAGGCTACTGGGCGCACTACAAAATCAATTTTCCAGCGAGGCTATTGGGAATACTTCTAAATTCATTTTTCCAGCGAGGCTATTGGGAACACTTCTAAATTCAATTTACCAGAGATGCTATTGGGCACACTTCTAAATGCAACTTTCACAGAGTGGTTTATTGGGAGCACTACTAAATTCACAGCAAGGTTATTGGGCACACGTCTAAGTGCAATTTTCACAGAGCGTCTACTGGGCACACTTCTAAATGCAATTTTCCAGAGTGTCTATTGGATACACTTCTAAAATCAACTTTAACAGGAGCCATTGGTAGCGCTTCTAGATGCAGCTTTCACAGGGGCTAATGGGTACACTTCTAAATCTCACAGCGAGGTTATTGGGTACATTTCTAAGTGCAACTTTCCAGAGTGTCTATTGGGCACACTTCTAAAAGCAATTTTCACAGAGCGTCTACTGGGCACATTTCTAAATTCATTTTTCCAGAGTGGCTATTGGGCACACTTCTAAAATCAACTTTCACAGGTGGTAGCACTTCTAAATGCAACTTTCACAGGGGATCTTGGGCACACTTCTAAATTCCATTTACCCGAGAGGCTACTGGGCACATTTCCAGACTTGACTGAGAGGCTGTAGGGGACACTTTGTGAATGCAACTTTCACATGCTAATATTCACAGTTCCATCTAGATGCGACGCAGGTCAATATTCACAATTCCATCTAAGAGTGGACATGCTAACTTTCACAATTCCATCTAAGAGTGGACATGCTAACTTTCACAATTCCATCTAAGAGTGGACATGCTAACTTTCACAATTCCATCTAAGAGTGGACATGCTAACTTTCACAATTCCATCTAAGAGTGGACATGCTAACTTTCACAATTCCATCTAAGAGTGGACATGCTAACTTTCACAAATCCATCTAAGAGTGGACATGCTAATTTTCACAATTCCATCTAAGAGTGGACATGCTAACTTTCACAATTCCATCTAAGAGTGGACATGCTAACTTTCACAATTCCATCTAAGAATGGACATGCTAACTTTCACAGTTCCATCTAAGAGTGGACATGCTAACATTATGGCAGTCTGTGTTATTTGGAGGTAAGATAGAGTGGCATGGGCTTTCTGCAGTGGAGTGATTGCTCTACTCTCCACCCATACCACACTCACGGTTTTGGTGGTGTCTGTTAGTTGCTGGCTTCATTGGCTTCCCCTGCGGACACCTGCAGACACATCTTGGAGCCGCCTCTGTTGGAGCCGCCCTTGGCCTCAGGGCCCTTAGCCGCTGGGGGCTGCCGGGCAGAGGGCTGCCCTGGGCGGGCCATTGATAAAAGTCGAGGGGCCTATCAGAGGGGGGGTGGGACCATGAGGAGGTTTTAGAGGAGGGGAAGTGGGGACCGACTCACCTGCTCCTAGGATGGGAAATAGGAGCAGGTGCAGGAAGCGGGTCGGTACACCGACGCTGCCTCGGCCAAAACAACCAATCAGGGGCGGGATGGGAGGCGGGAGCGAGAGGGGAAGAAACAGGAAGCGGGCTGGGGAGCTCGGGGCACGCAGGGGCCTGGGGGCATTTTTGGAGAAAAAGGTGGCCAAGGAGGGGCCAAGGCACTCACCTGCTGCAGCCCCTTCAGGAATGGGCGAGCGGGAGCCTCTGCGGGTCGCTAGGCCCTGCAGCAACACGTGGGGAAGGCCAATCAGCTGGCGGGAGGAGGAGGGAACCACGAAGTGCAAGCGGGAGGGAGGCGGGGAGAAAAGAAGGCCTCGCAAAGGGGCTCTGGCAGCCGAAAACGGCTGGATTCGAATTAGGTGGCCCAGGAGGAGCCAAGGCACTCACCTGCTGCAGCCCCTTCAGGAATGGGCGAGCCGGAGCCTCTGCGGGTCGCTAGGCCCTGCAGCAACACGTGGGGAAGGCCAATCAGCTGGCGGGAGGAGGAGGGAACCACGAAGTGAAAGCGGGAGGGAGGCGGGGAGAAAAGAAGGCCTCGCAAAGGGGCTCTGGCAGCCGAAAATGGCTGGATTCGAATTAGGTGGCCCAGGAGGAGCCAAGGCACTCACCTGCTGCAGCCCCTTCAGGAATGGGCGAGCGGGAGCCTCTGCGGGTCGCTAGGCCCTGCAGCAACACGTGGGGAAGGCCAATCAGCTGGCGGGAGGAGGAGGGAACCACGAAGTGCAAGCGGGAGGGAGGCGGGGAGAAAAGAAGGCCTCGCAAAGGGGCTCTGGCAGCCGAAAACGGCTGGATTCGAATTAGGTGCCCCAAGAGGAGCCAAGGCACTCACCTGCTGCAGCCCCTTCAGGAATGGGCGAGCGGGAGCCTCTACGGGTCGCTAGGCCCTGCAGCAACACGTGGGGAAGGCCAATCAGCTGGCGGGAGGAGGAGGGAACCACAAAGTGCAAGCGGGAGGGAGGCGGGGAGAAAAGAAGGCCTCGCAAAGGGGCTCTGGCAGCCGAAAACGGCTGGATTCGAATTAGGTGGCCCAGGAGGAGCCAAGGCACTCACCTGCTGCAGCCCCTTCAGGAATGGGCGAGCGGGAGCCTCTGCGGGTCGCTAGGCCCTGCAGCAACACCTGGGGAAGGCCAATCAGCTGGCGGGAGGAGGAGGGAACCACGAAGTGCAAGCGGGAGGGAGGCGGGGAGAAAAGAAGGCCTCGCAAAGGGGCTCTGGCAGCCGAAAACGGCTGGATTCGAATTAGGTGGCCCAGGAGGAGCCAAGGCACTCACCTGCTGCAGCCCCTTCAGGAATGGGCGAGCGGGAGCCTCTGCGGGTCGCTAGGCCCTGCAGCAACACGTGGGGAAGGCCAATCAGCTGGCGGGAGGAGGAGGGAACCACGAAGTGCAAGCGGGAGGGAGGCGGGGAGAAAAGAAGGCCTCGCAAAGGGGCTCTGGCAGCCGAAAACGGCTGGATTCGAATTAGGTGGCCCAGGAGGAGCCAAGGCACTCACCTGCTGCAGCCCCTTCAGGAATGGGCGAGCCGGAGCCTCTGCGGGTCGCTAGGCCCTGCAGCAACACGTGGGGAAGGCCAATCAGCTGGCGGGAGGAGGAGGGAACCACGAAGTGCAAGCGGGAGGGAGGCGGGGAGAAAAGAAGGCCTCGCAAAGGGGCTCTGGCAGCCGAAAACGGCTGGATTCGAATTAGGTGGCCCAGGAGGAGCCAAGGCACTCACCTGCTGCAGCCCAATATATGATTAATTAGACTGGGTTTGGTGAGTTTGACTAGGCTTCCTTCACAAGCTCAGACTGAATGTTTTACATTTGTATCATTTGGTGTGACATTGTTTTTGTAGGTGTAGTTTTGGGCAATGTGGTACAGGCACATGTTTTCCTAAGCAGTACTTCCGTTTGGATAGTATGTGTCAATTAAATTGTTTTTTAAAATGTCCTGGCGGTTGGGATCATTTGTGGCTATGTTTTCTATCTCTTGGTAGCATCTTAGTACTCTTTTTCGGAATTAAGCTGGTTGAAGGTGTTAGCCAGACAATGTGTTCAGGTGTGCCATATAAGGTTGTATCTGTTAAACAGTCCACAGATTTCATCACCTGCATTCTCTATGGGAGAGCATTTTTATACCGAAGCTGTAACATTTTTGTGATAGTGTTCTGTCAGATGATATGTCATCCCGGAGGTCTTTTAGCTCTGTTTTCTCATCTTTGGTGAGGTTCTGACATATCTTACAACTGCAGTGGAATTTTGCTGCAATGTATTGTATATCTATGTTTACATTCCAGAAGAGGGCAATGATTGCATTGTAATCATTGATGTACTTGGACTTGGATCCTTGTCCCTTTAAATGTGGTATGTATTTTTAGGGGATTTGTCAGCTACGCTGTGTCTAACAGAAGACATCAAGCTATTTACTTTTCCTTTTTTTCAAACTGGTGTAGGGAAGACAAAGCTACATTTGGTATAGCATTAGCCTTTGTTTTTATATCAACATCTGCAGTATTTACCACACTTATGTTGTTTTAAGCATAATACTTATTTATGTAGGTCACTATCAGTGGTTTCTGAAGGGATGTCGCAGGTAATGTATTTTTCAATAAACTGTAAAACAGTGGCCAAATTTAGGAGTATATTTTATCCACAAATGCATGTGGATGTGTGGTGCTCCTCTGGATTGATTTTCCTTTCTCCAAAAGAAGTGTTCCACATATCTGGATGAAGGGGTAGTTTTATTGCAAATAAAGTGGAAAATGGCAATGCAGCGATGGTGAAAGTACCTTGATAAATTGACAGGGTCAAGAGAACAGAGTTCTCCTGGTGTTTTTATATCTACAGTGCATAAGAGGTTGTGCAAGTCATAGCACGCATATTCTGCACAACTTAAAGTAATAAACCATGTGGGCGGGCCTAGGTTCCTTAGCCCACAACGTACATCAGCTTGATGTTGGAACCAGTATTCTTTTGTACCATGCATGTTTGCCAAAAGATTTGTGATGCTTGACTGCAAATATTCATCATTGTCTTTTATTTTTTGAAGAAGTTGTGCAGCAGATATGTTTAAAAAGTTAGAGCCTGGTTTTTTTGTGGACAATTCAGTTTTATTAAAGTTTTTAAGGTCATGACATCAATAAAACAACAATAGGACCATTGGTAAACATACAAAATCAATCACAACCTTTCTCCCCCACGCCTCCCCTCTCCCCTCCCTCTTCCACACCATGGATCTCTGGATGACAATATTGTCGACGGGACCCAATACCGTTTTCTGTGGCACATTAATTGCAAGAGGTAGTTCATTTAAAAACGCTCAAAACGAAGGGCCCCCCAGTTAAAGATCAGATCCTCCTTCCCAACGAACCCCCACAGTCTCCAGGAGGGAGTGTCCCGAGGGGCGTACTCAGACCCAACAAGCAGTCATACAATGTTTGTGTCACTCAGGATGTTGTACCATATTTGTCAAAGAAGGGGACCATAGGGCCTCGATATTGGTCTTAGATTCATCGATCAGATGGGTCAAAAACTCAATTTCATATATAGCTCTTAGTGAGATAGGCCTATACGAGCCACATTCCTCTGGGTCCTTACCAGGCTTGGGTATAACCGTAATCATGGCCTGCAAGAAAGTCGGCGGAATGGTTTCCGGGGTCTTGATTTGGTTGAACAGCTTAGTTAGTGGTTGAATGAGCACTGATTGGTATCGTTTAAAGAAATTGGCTGTGTATCCATCCTCCCCCGGAGTCTTACCCACCTTTAACTGTTTAATAGCCCCCTTCACTTCTTCCTCCGATATTTCCCCTTCAAGAGCCTCTCTTTCTGGTTCTGTAAGCCTGGGGAGGGGTGATCTTCCAGATATCTATGGATTTCGTCATGGGGTGGCCCATCTTGCATAGTATATAGTGCCTTATAATGCCCCGCAAATAATTTGGCTACCTGTTCAGGTCTTGTATGAGTGTCACCCGTCCCATCGCTGATACCCTCCACCCGTCTGTCAGCTCTTTTTACCCTCAACCTGTTTGCCAAGAAGGTCCCGTCCCTATCCCTCTTCTCGTAATACCTCTGCTTTGTATATCTCATTTGAATTTCTCATTTTTGACCACCTGCCCAATTAGAACTGTGTGTAGGGCCTGTCTCTTTTCCCTCATTTCACCTAGGAGGTTTTCACGCTCCACATTGCGCTTGTTGAGCTGTGCCCTCATTGCCCTTAGGTCTTCGCGGAGCTTAGATTCTATGAGTGCCCTCTCCTGCTTTCTCCTCGAGCCTTCTGCAATAAGGAGGCCCCGTATGGTAGCCTTCGTGGCTTCCTAGACTGTGGCCACCGGGATCCTCCCTGTGTCATTTGTTACAAAAAAGGCTTCTATTTCTTTCCTTAGGAATTCCTTGAACACCTGGTCTCTCATGAGGGTGTCGTTACAACGCCATCTATATGACTTGGGGGTGCCCTCTAGTCGCCAGTCCATGACAAGGAGTTCATGGTCCGACCAGGTCACTGTCTCAACCATAGGATTTCCAATCTCCCCCCTTCCTCTGACACCAATAGCAGGTCGATCCTGGTATATGTTTGGTGCGGGGGGAGAGGAACATGTACCCCCCCGGAGTGTGCCAACATTTTCACCATACATCGACCCAATAGTATTCTCGCAAGAGGTCCCTCGTGGCCAGGTTTTCCTTGGTGGGTATCTTTGGCCCTACCCCTGTGCGGACCACCAGGCCAGCCGAGGGTCTGCAATAAGGTTGAAATCGCCCCCCAGGATCATCGCGCCTGCCGCCCATTCGTCCATAACCTTGAATACCTTATGGGTGAACTTCATTTGGCCCGCGTTGGGTGCGTGTAGGGTGGCCAATGTGACACATACACCCTGGGATAGGCCCTTGATCCCCAGAAATCTTCCCCCAAAGCCCCTCTTTGTCTCAATATCAATACGATTCATCGACTTTCCCAGCAGAATACCTACTCCCTCCTTCTTCGAGGATTTGTGTGAGGCCCAGAAGTTACTTCCTATCTCCCTTCCATTTATTGTAGATTCTGCACCTCTCCTATAGTGTGTTTCTTGCAAGAAGAGGACTGATAGTTTTTGTTTTCGCAACATATTACTTGTGAGAGAGCGCTTGTTCTGAGAGTTTAGGCCCTTTACGTTGATCGTGCCTATCCGGCCTTCAACCATAATCGTCACTACTCTTGCCGTGAGAGCTTACAGTGTGGTCCCCCTGTGTGTTTTCTTTGCTTAACCCATGGTACCATGGTGTGGTGTCCTGCTCACCCTCGTCCCTCACTAACCCCTGTCCCCTGTCTCCCTTACCCATTTTGTAAGGCGTTCATCTCCGTCGCCCAACAAACATTGGGATCTAGACAACGAACCACTAGGGTCGCTACCCTGGCCCTGGGAGAATAAGTGGTGTGGAACTTTCCCTCCCCACATCTATTCAAAATCTTTTTCTCAATTGTGGTTATGAACATGGGCTCAATGGTGACTTCCAGCCCCCACCCCCAGTCGTCCCCCCTCTCTCATGTGATATGATATGATATGATATGGCATTTGTAACGCGCCTATACACAAGTGTTTCAAGGCGCGACGAGGCAGGGAGGGGGGAACAAGGGGAAGACAGACAACGATCCTACTAGGCCAGGTGTCATTCAGACCACGCAAGTGCAGGGGTAGGGGGAAGAGAAAAAGTGCAAGGGGAAGGGGGAGGGGAGGAGTGCAGTACAAATAAGTAGAATAGAAATAAAATAATAAATAAATAGGGCCAGCTGGTGGCAAGTGCAAGGTAAGTGCAGACAAGTGCTGGGGGGGGCTGTAGTGATACAGAGACAGTCCCGCAGTGCAGGGGTTGCCAGGGAGGCAGTGCAAGTGAAGAGTGACTGGGCCCAGGACCGAGGTCGGTGAGAGTGGCCCAGTTGCAGAATCAGTGCAGTTTTGGTGAAGAATTTAGCAGGGGAGAGGGAGAGAGAAAGCAGAAGTGAAGAGGAAGGTTTTGAGGTGCTTCCGGAACCGGAGATGGTTCTCCTCAAGTTTCAGGGAGGTAGGAAGGCTGTTCCAGAGGGAGGCCCCTGCCGCGGAGAGAGATCTACCCCCAGCTCGTTGCTTCGAGAAGCGGCTGACCCTGAGGGAGTTGGAGACGGATGAGCGTAGGGCTCGGGAAGGAAGATATTTAGGAAGAGAGAGTTGAAGGTATTTAGGCCCCAGGCCCCAGAAGGCCTTGTGGACAATGCAGAGGGTTTTGAACTTAATCCTCGCATCCACTGGGAGACAGTGTAGAGATTTCAGTCCTGGAGAGATACGGTCCCTGGGCTTGAGGCCAAGGACAAGTCTCGCAGTTCTGTTCTGGATGAGTTGCAGAGGGCAGAGAGTGGAGGCAGGCAGATTAAGATAGAGGCTGTTACAGTAGTCCAGCTTCGAGAGAACCAGGGCTCGGGAGACAGTGAGCTTCTGGGGGAAGGAGAGGAAGGGAAGAATACCTCTGAGGAGGTGCAGCTGGTAATGTGACTTCTTAGAGACGTCAGATATATGAGGAGAGAAGGAGAGTGTGGAGTCGAAGATGACCCCGAGGTTTTTTGCCTTGCAGGTAGGAGCAGGAAGAGGGCCAAGAGAGGCCGGCCAGAGAGCTGCAGGGAAGGAGGGAGTGGGTGTGCCGATGAGCAGGATCTCAGTCTTACTAGCATTAAGGCAGAGGTCATTGGCAGCACACCATTCCTGGATAGCAGACAGACAGTCAGAGATGAGGGAGGGAGAGGAGGAGGCCGAGGGTAGCCTGAAAATGAGCTGGGTATCGTCCGCATAGCACTGAAAGTTGGGGCAGAGGGCGGCGATGCGGTGGGCAAGGCGTGCCAGATACTGGTTGAACAGCCAGGGAGAGAGATTAGATCCCTCGGGAACGCCACAGGTGTAGAAAAAGATGTCAGAGAGGAAGGACCCAAGTTGGACCTGGGAGGGTCGATTGGAAAGGAAAGAGGTCAGCCACGCCAGAGCCTGACCAGTGATACCCAGGTTATCATCTGGCGCCTCACCCGCGGTGGACCTCCCCGTACCTTGGGCTTTGAAAGTGAGTCGGGGTGGACTCCTCCACGAATGGGAGTCGGATATAAGTGACCCCCCAAACATGAGACTCTCCGAGCCTTTAACAAGGCAGTCTCGACCCTCATGTTACCTCAGATAAACAGAGACCTTGCCGGTAGTGGCAACACCCACAGGCAACATGGGGTTCCCCCAATGTGGGGAACCCCCAGAGGTCGTATAAACAAATGCAATTGTGGCCTTTCCGATGCAATCATGGGGGCCCACCACGGCCCGCCGACGGATGTCTAGTTTTCTGGAATTTCCGGGTACCCTTCACCTTGTGTTTCCCTTGAGTCAAGTCAGAGCCCTGTGGGGCTCGGGCAGGGTCCCATTCAGTGACACTCCGATCTCCAGACGGGCCCGGGGGGTCCCCGACCAGCTCATCCGTGGCCCTTTGGATGTCGTCCTCAGTCACAAGATGATGAAGCTCACCATGCCATTCAAATGTCAGGTAGAACGGGTGCCCCCAGCGATATCAAACCCCCATTTTCTGTAGCCACCTGGTGATTGTTGCACATTTTTTCCTCATCTGCAGCGTGAGGGCGGACAAGTCCTGGTAGATCGCCACCCTGGAATTGCTGTATTGTAAGTCTCTCAGGGTCCTCACCCTCTCAAGTATCTTTGCTTTATCTCTATAGTAGTGGAATCTTGCGAACAATCCTGATGATATCCTGCACTTTACCTTCCAGGCTCGTCTGGTTCTCCCCCTCCGTCTCCGCCAGGCCGAAAATCCGCAGGTTGTTTATCCGTTCACGGTTCTCCATGTCGTCCACCTTGAGACCGAGTTCCCCCTCTCGGTGCTGTACTTCTCTAAACCTAGCCTCCCTTTGCATCTCCAGGAGGACGGTAGATACCTGGTTGTTTTCGACACCCTCCATTCGGTCTTCTATGGTGGAGACTTTGGAGGTGAGGTCGGCCAGCTTGGCCCCCATGTCTGTTCTCAAGCCTCTAATTTCTTCAAGGATTGCCTGGATGTTGTTTTGCAAGGTGTGCATGTCGAGGGCCTGGGCAGAGGAGCGTCCGGTCTCCATTTCTGGGTCTCCGGGTGTAAATCGGTACTTCGCTAGGGTTTCGCTCCAGCTCATAAGGCACTTCTCTCCCAGGATCTCTGTAGTTATTTGGTGCCTCCACCGGTTTCTCTCTGGATCCAGGACTCACGCGCCCAGGTCTGACTTGGCGCACGCAGCACGTTATTTGGTAGGCCAGTCCTTGTGGCTTATTTCACTTGTTGGGGGTTCAGATAGACCCCGGGGCCCCACTCCACAGCCACAGATGTGTTGTGCCCTTGGTGTCTCTCTGGGCTAGTCTCCCAGCAATACCCAGAAGGGTGGTCCGATGGTCCGATGCCCACTGTGTCCGTATGTCAAGGACCCTGGGTAGTTACCTGGTTGCACCCTTGAGTTCAGTATATTAAATCACCTCCTAATTTGGCGATTCTGGGGTGTCTGCTTGGGTCCAGGTGTCTGTGGGAATATCTGGAGCTGTCCCCAAGGAGCTGGAGCACGGTGGTTAGGGTGTCGTATGTGGCCCTTAACTGGGGAGGCCGGACTCATATAGTCTCCCTGTGTCACTGGTGATTGTCCCAATCAGATCCTCCTGTGAGGTGCTAGCAGGCTGTGGGGGGGGGGGGCAGACATGCTCCCGTGTTGGCCTGGGCCTAAAGGAAGGCAGCTTGGGGAGAGCTACAGCAGCAGGTGGGAGATCCCACCGGCAGCCCCACCTGCCGCACCCTCCCGACACCGGGTGATGTTAGAGCCCGGCCAGAAGTAGAGAGGAGGAGGAGGGGCCCGGGCAGGTCGAGGGCCCCCCTGGTGGGGTGGAGGAGGCTTGGGCGATGTTAAGGGAGCCCCTCCTGGCAGCAGGGGCCCCGGCGGGTTACGAGCCATACGGTGCTCCGGCCTTCTCCCTCCTTTGTTGTCCCGCGAGTTGCACAGAGTGGGTGGGCGTTTTCCCTCAACGGGGGATCTTGTGGCCACAATACCTCGATCGTGGTGCGGGCGGCCCGGCAGGCATGCGGGCTGCGGCGCAAGGGTCTCCCGCAGACGGGCGTGGAGCAGCTCCAGGCTCGCCCACTGGCGCACACTGTCAGCCCGGGTGGGGGAGGGGGAGGCACCGAGGAGCACCAACGGATATCTTCGGATCCAGCGGGGGCCCAAGTCTTGGGCGGGTGTCTCTGGATTCCCTGTGTGTTCACCAGGCTGAATTTCCACCGTTTGGGGGGTCGGGGGGGCGCTCCTTCTTCACCTGAAAATCTGCTTGTCTCCCAGGGCCATACGGGGAGCTTAAGGATCAGGCAGCCATTCAGAGCCTGTTTTTAATGTGTGTGCAACTCCATAACATAGAGTTGCAAGGTCACTTTCAAAGAGGAGGTGGAAAATGTATTCAACATTTTGTCTGAATGTGGGGTCTTCAGAATACATTCTTAAAGAGCGATGTTCTGATAGACTAATTTGTTTGGACCTTTCATCATATCTTCCTCCTTTTCCTATCTGAAAGAGTAGAGGAAAAGAACGTCCTTCTACACTTTTTTCCCATATGCTCATGGAGGATCCTTTGGCATGATGCATTTGGTATGTTTCTAATGCAACATCAATGTTGTTTTTGGAGTGTAGTGGTTGAATTGTATACTGTTCTAAAATGTTGGCTTCAGTAACAGGATCTACACGTTCAAATTTGCCGGTTGCTGGTGAGTCTTAAATAATTCATGTGGTTTCTATTATGTTTTCCTCTATGTTTATATCTTCGTAGTATTCAGTGTTTTCATTTAGATATTGTAGGGCATGTCTAACTTGGTTTAAATCGACTAGCTCCCAAGACCAGGCTCTTTTTATGAAATATTCTGCAACAACAGACACATATTTCGTCTGGCATTTCAGCAAATGTGTTCTAAAACTTAGCTATTTCTTTTTTGTATGTACTTATTAGGACATTGGTTTTTATGAGTTTTTCGGTAAAGTTTTCTGAAGTTACAGAATTTTCTAAGTCAACTTGCTTTCCAAAGTATTTACATTGGATTTCCTCTATTTCTTTTCTTGAAGCAGTTCTTTTGCTGTTCCATGTAGGAGAATGTTATTTACATTTTGCAGTTCTAGAGCAGGTCTTTTTCCATAGTATAGTAGATGCACAAGATTCCGTATAGTAGAATGGTGTGTTGCTAACATTTTGATGTGGTGAAAATTGCTTTTGCAAGCAGTTCCTAAAATGCAGCTAATTACTGTCCTCACAGACCAGAATGGCTCCACACTGGACAGGCAGGATTCTATGGTTTCTAAAGTTGTCATTCTACTTTTGTGTTTTAGTTTTACATAGTGATTGAGGAATTGTCCTAAATATTTAAAGTATTGTTGGCGCACATTACACA
This sequence comes from Ambystoma mexicanum, assembly GCF_040938575.1. Taxonomy (NCBI): domain Eukaryota; kingdom Metazoa; phylum Chordata; class Amphibia; order Caudata; family Ambystomatidae; genus Ambystoma; species Ambystoma mexicanum. The sequence continues at coordinate 946,364,533 of NC_090927.1, read as the reverse complement.
TTGAGCTGCATGTCCATGTGTACACTGGATGGTTTGTTTTATGTGAAAGGAGCATTTGGTTCAAAGTTTGTTGGGGACTATTTTTAAATAAGGGTTTCTTTTGCCATAATGGTGTGTTTCACCATTTCATACCGTCGAAATTTTTTGTCTATGTTTATTGTTGTTCTTCATCGAAATATGGTTATGTGCTGCTTGTGTGAATCCATTCACCATTACAGAAGTTTGAAAAGTTTTGTATATGCCACTGTGCAAGTTTAGAAGTAGTTTTTGTAATGTATTGATTCATTTAGTTAGTGGTTTCATTCTGCTTAAAATCAATATAATGTTCTCTTTAGTCTCCTGCGGTCGTTTTTAAGGGTAGATTGTGAAGAACCCTACGGTGGAAAATGTTCTCTTACATACTTTTTTGGAATGCTTTACCATGACTACGTTGACACTGGTACATGGAGGGTTAGGTTTGTTAGTAGGTCTGCTTTTCTTTGTACATATTTGTTTACTTTTAGTTTTTGCAAGAGGTGCCTTGCCTTTTTTAGTTGTGGCTGGATTAGTTTTGTTGAGTGAGGTTATTGGTTGTTTTGTTTTAATGTTTTCTATGCATTGTTTTAGAGGGGGGTGACTATATGGTGTAGCTTTGTTCTTATTTTCACTATGTGTTCTTTCTGTTCAACAGAGTTGCGTTTTAGTAGGCATTTTGTTGTGTCTGTTGGGAAAAGAGAAAGGATGCATTGGAAAGTTGTACAATGTATATGCATGTATGGTGCATGGGTTTGTGGGTGTGATTGTAGAGATGAATAGAGTGCTGTTTGGTTGTGAGGTGGTATATAAGGTGTGGTTCTGAAGTTTGTGAGAGTAAAAGTCTGCAGAGGTATGATGGTGTTGGGCTAGTGACTAAGGAAGTGGTGGTGTGTTGGAATATGTAGGGCTATTGTGCTGTTTTGAGCAACATAGTGGGTGTTGCAATGGTGGTGTGTAGGTGGGAATAGTAAGAGTGTGAATGGTGGAATATAATGGGCTAGAGTGAAAGAAATGTTGGTTTGAAAAAAGAGTAGTTTGGGTTATATATGTAATGGAGCTCTGCTGCTGTAATTACATACATATACATGGTACATTAATGTACATACTTTGTTGGATGCAAAGGGTATCCGTTTTTCATTGTTGTCTTCGGTAATGTGCTTCTTTCCTGTAATTGTAAAAGAATGTTAGTGGTAATGGCGAAGTACTTTTAGTAAGCAAGGTTGATATTTATGAAGGATCGAGGAGTGGTTAGAAAATCAGTTAACGAAATTGGTGTACGGTAAAACATTGTTGCATTTAGGAGCATTTTCATGAAAGTTAAGAAATGCATATGTGCATTTATAGAAGCTCTTTAAAGTTTAGTAAAAGACAAGAAACCTTGATGGAAAAGATTTGTAGTACACTTTTAAATTGCAGTTGGTGTGTGGAAGTTTAATATGTTAGGCATATATGCATACTTTCCAACATGATGCATTCTAATCTGTAGGTGTTTATGTATAGTCCTAGATTTTTTGTTTGCATTCTGGGATGCACGGGAACGTTGTTTGCGTTCCCATTGTGAAAGTTGGAGTACAAGTCACAAAATGTAGAGACAAAGGTAGGACTACATAAGCAGCTGAATATTGGAATGGGTTATGTTAGGAAAGATACATGTACTATCAATATATTAAACTGGCCCACACGAGGGCCGACTTCAAATGGTGTTCAGATCTATTGTGTCTGATTTTACTTGCTTTTATGAAAAAGTGATACAGTGCTGCTGTAAATGCAAATATGCATTTTGTAATTTTCTTCAAAATGCTTCCCAAAGATTATTTTGACAAGCACAGCATTTTATATGTTTATTTGATATACATGTAACAGTTTTGAATCTTGAAATTCAGTTGTGTTTTTTTCTTTGCAATCTGGTACTTGTAGTTTGAGTTTTATAATGGGCAAAATTAAGTGGAAGTGACAGAATGCAAAGGGAAAAATAAAGACTTAATAAGCACCTATAGAATTGAATGGGTGATGTTGGGATATATGTGTGCGCCACCAACATATTAAACTGGTAGACATCAAGTGCCACTTAAAAACTGTCTAACAATCTACTTTATCTTCTTTTGCTTTTTTTATGAAACAGTTACATAGTGCTGCTATACATGCACATATGCATGTTTTAAATTTTATCACAAATAAAATAAAATTCGTAAATAGAAATATTGAAGAGATGATAGAGAAAAAAGTGGAAAAAAGAGCAATGTCCACTGCGGATATATGCCCAATAACAGTGGTTACTCTATTGAGGGATTGTTGGAAATATATAGGACTTGCATAATACCTGGTGCCTTGTATGCGCTGGAAACAGTAGCATCTAGATTTACAAAAGATTTGAGTAAAATAGAAGGTAAACTATGGAACCCGGCCTTGAGACTAGCAAGTTCTACTCCTATTGAGGCCATTAGGTGTGAATTAGGTCTTACTACTTAGATGACGCTGTTGAACTGTAGACGCTGTAAATTATATATAACATTGACAATGGATGAGAATAAGGAAGATAGTTTGATGAAGGTAATAGGTTTACATATGAAAATGAGTGCACCTATGAATGAGTTTATTAAGGATTTGACAGACACCTCCACGGTTGTTCTAAATAATATTAATATGAAATTGCCAACATACACAGAAGACGTGAATGATTTATATATAATTTTGAAAAAGAAGGCTTTACAATGGGACCCAATAAACAACTTAGACTGACTAGCCAAAAAGAGCAGATATGTAGATTATTGCTTGCAAGGAATGAGGTTTGGGAAACCTCCTACTTACTGGTGGAAAGTTAACAACAGAGAACTCTCCAGATTTATAATGTTACTGAGGTTTAACATCCTGCCCTGTTATGAATATGTGGGAGCTTGGAGGGGAGTCCCCTTGGAAAAAAGAATGTGCAGATTTTGTAAGATGGAGATCGAGATCTCTAGGCATTTATTAACAGCCTGTGAAAAACTACGGGATTTTTAAACAAAAGGTTACAATGAATTGGTCCACGATAGGAGGATGATCTCGTCTGATCAATTTTGGTCAACAATTTACATGGCAGAACCATTGATGTAAGTAGGAGCAGATTTTTATATTTGGAAAAGAATCCTCCTAGAATTGTGAAAACTAAATTTGGAGATATAAAAAGGGTAATAGAGAGTGCAATTTTAACTTTATATTTTCTTCCGTATGGAGCCGCTGTAAGCAGGGCTTTCTGTCATGCTCTATAAACTGGTATGAATTGTGAAGTATTTGGCCTTAATCCTATATTTTTACAATAGATATTTTAGCAGCTTCTAAAACAGAATGAAGGAAGGTCATTTTAGATAATTTATTGGAATGTCTCATATATGTGGATGTAATGTATTTTGCTAATTTGAATTATTGTAATGTAATTCGTTGCAAGTTGATGTAATATGATTTGCTATATGCTTAGTTTAGTTCTTAACTGTTACTTGAATGTACACATTATGATTTGTTTCTCATGTAAGTGTTTAAGGTTTTAATTAACCAAATACACTATAATAAATAAAATTTAAAAAAGAAACATTTTGAAGTGCAGAACATTGTAATTGTTTGCTGCTTCATGTGAGCAGGTGATGAAAGCTGCAATGCATGGCATTTGCTTGAGTGGTTAAAAAAAGAATATGCTTATTGAGAAGCTTATTACAACGGCAAGTAGCAGAAGCCCTCTTTTTTAAAATATAAGCAAATCTGTATTATGTTTTGTTAGATGCAGATCTTGTTGAATCTGGAAATAGAACTCATGGACCGTTGCATAGTAGTGTTTGATGCAGATGCCTCTCATTAACATGAGATATGTACTCTGAGATTTCAAGTGTACATCTGATGTTTTGAAGTGAGATGACAGGGTTAGGTGTAGAGGTTTTGGATGTGATTGGTGGATAGATGTGTGAGTCTTTGAAAGCAGCCAATGAGGGAGTGTTGAGAACATGGAATTGGAAAGGGTAAAATGGCTGCCGCTGAGCTATGGGGTCCGCAGACAATGCAGTAGTTCGCGGATGGCAGGTGCCACATCCAGGTCTTTTGTGGATGGCTGGCATGGAAAGGGGACCGTGGGGATTAGCCAATAAGGTATGGTGGGTGTGGTGTACAGGAAGAGAGGGTAGCAGGAGTTTTGTTTGCAGGAGTTTTGAGAGAACTGACAATGGTTATGGCTATGTGTTTGAAAAGGCAGACTGTGTGAATTCTGGGGGACTCTTCAATTCAGTCATTGAAGTTGTATGCTGAAAATCATTGCATCGTTTGAAATATTGGATTGGCAGAAGTGGACATTTAGTGGCATGCAGTTTGTGTCTTAAACTGGGCAAGCTTGTTTACATTCTGTGAGAATATGGCTCACGGCTCGCTTTAAATGTCCAGAGATTGTCATTGTACATTGTGGAGGGGACAGTTTGGGGTTTGTGACTCCAGTGGTTTTGCAGGTTGCCCTGAAGTATTTCTTTAAAAGTCTAATGGAACTGTATCCTGCTGTCAAGATTTATCTGAAATGAATCAAAATCAAACATGGAGATATCCAACACACTTTTTCAGTCTGCAAATTGAAGCATCAAGGCAGCTTCTCAATAAAACTGTATCTGCTTTTGTATATGCTACTGGAATGTCATCTTTTGAGAATAACTGTAAAAGGTCTGATGGTGTGAATTATTTTTGTCAAGATGGAGTTCATTTCACAGATGTTGGAAATGCAAAAAAAAGAAACAGAAGATGTTTGTTAACAACCCCCGCCCCCAAAAAAAGGTTTTTTTCAGACCCACAACTAAAGACACGTGCCACATCTGAGTCTTTTGGGGATGCCTGGCATGGAAATGGGCCTACCAGACCGCCAACAGTCGTGGGTGTTCGCTGATATTGGAGGATGAGCCCGGGTGTGGTATAGAGGAAGAGTGGGTAGCAGGAGTTGTGTTAGTCGGAGTTGTGAGAGGATTGAAAATGGCCATGGCAATGTCTTTCAGCAAGCAGAGTGTTTTGATTTTGGGGGGCTCTTAGGTCCATTGGTTAAAGGTGTATGCTGAGCATTGTGGAATAGCCAAAAATCTCAGATTCCCTCAATTGGAAGCATTCTGGTATGAAGTGCGAGGCATGAAGTCGGTGGACTTGCTCCCATTTTGTGCAAATATGGATGAATTGAAACATCCAGACATTATTATTGTTCATTGTGGAGGCAACAGTTTGGGGAACGTGATTGGAATTTCATTGCAGTTTGCAATGAAGGAGACATTGGGAAAGTTTCCGTAATTTGAATATTATTTTTTCACACATTGCCCATGGAAAGATGTGGATGCACTCGAGTTCCTTTGGTCCTTAAATGGAAAAATCAAGGTGCAATGTCAATAAAGCTGGGTCTGCTTTTGTGGGAGATGTTGGCAAGACATTGTTTGGTAATGAGAACATTACATTTGATAGTGCCAACATTTTTCAGAGATAAGGAGTCCATCTAACTGATGTGGGTAATCAGATTTTTGTGGAAAATATTCAAAATGCTTTGAAGCCATTTTTGTGAAAGTGAGGAAAAAAAAAAACACATAAAAGCCGAAAAGACAAAAAAAGTTATTTTGCAGCTACCTTTTTTAACACAAAAGAATTTTAATGATATCAATTGCCCACCACAATATCAATTGTCCACCATGCCTGGAAACTTATAGATGTCTGCGGACTACGCCGCTGTCCGCCGACTGTGAATGTGCAGGTTGTGTGGCTTTTTTCTCACTTCTATTTTTTTGCTGTGAAAAGTGACTCCTAAGTGAACCTTTTATGTGTGCTATTTTGATTTTGTATTTTTGCTGGCTTTTTTTTCAGAAGAGGAAAGGTAGGAGAGGGAAGGGAGGGAAGGGGCACAAACTACAGGGGCGAAGGGGCAGGCAGAGAGTGGAAGATGTTGGGCGGGCCTTAATCAGATAGGTAGCAGTGTTTCTCATGCTTCATGACTGCAGCTTCGAAAGCATTCCAAAATGACTGCCCCCCACAAATCGGTGCTTCACAGTACTTACATAGCACTATGACCATCAAAAGGTAAGGGTCAACAGCATTCTGTATGGCATGTGAAGCCACCGCTGGGTTCCTCTGCCCCAAAGGAGTATCCTTTGTCATGACAGGTGCAGATGAAGATGATGGGGTGGAGGAAGTCAACCTGTTCTTACCTGAGAAAGGTATCGCCTTTCACAGAGCAGTCAGGTGGATCGATTTGGTGTGGCACCTCATGTAAATAGTTATGTAGGAATACAAGCAAGGTTTCCCGCGACTGAGTACACATTTCCACTAAATGCATCGAACCTTGCCTGCACAAGCCTTTGGGACATTTCCAATGGTCGTGTAAAATTGACACACTCAGGACTCACTCCAAGTACTGTTGACAGGGACTTCCTCCACCCTATTCTCATCTTTCTCTGTGCCTGTTTCCCTCTCCAGGCCCTCCAGATGATGATGGTGGGGGTGGATGGGAAGAAACGATGGCCATAACAGATGCCATAGTCTCCAACAACAACTTCTGCAAAACAAATTTGCACAACAGTGAAACATGTGCTCTCTCCCGGATAGCCAGATTGAGAATGAGGAAAAGTAATGGGTGGATCCCTTAAGAGGACAGTCCACGGATAGCCGTTCTGTCCGTGGACTACCCAGTCACAAAAAGTCCTTGAAAGTTGTAACAAGATGCCAGATCAATGTAGAGTGAGTCTGGGTGCTTTGCAAGGGTACTGTTTCTGCTTGAAACACCCTAGATTTGGTAGAAAAGCACCTTTTAACTGGCTGCAGCCACAGTAGCATTCACGGACCATGCTGCACGTGATTCGGTCACATGACGTCCACAGCCGTCTGTGGTCACGACAGCTGTCCGCAGACACCCATCAGGGGGGAATAGCAGCGTGCATGCATTGGATGTCTGTAGAACAGGTGCAGTGTCCATGGACTAATTAAAAGTGCTTCACACGAAAAACTGACATTTCCGGACATCGCGACTCTCTGGGGGCACCTCCATTTTGAGTGCTGACACGCCGGACAGTCGTAGTGGCCACGGACTCATAATGCAAGTTTAAAAAAAAAAATAGGAAATATCACGCAATAAACAACACATTTATAGTACAGAAATATATATATTCAAGATAGGGATGGGGTATCGGAATGCGAAACATAAATGGGATAATTAGGAATTTGTGTTCAACAATCATGAGGGGAGGAAGGAAGTGAGGATTCATCAAAGCGTCTTTGATTAAAATGTTCACAATTTGATGGGGATGATTGCTGGGGACAAGGTAGACAGGTGCAAGAAGGACAGTGATATGGATCATTTTTAATGAAATCATTTTTGACATACCACAAATGTTCCTTAAACTCATTACTTGTTTGTTTGTCTATTTTTGTTTGTTTATTTGTTTATTGATTTATAATGCACGCCAGACCCAAAAGTAACCGGGCGCAGCAGAGAAGAATGTGCAAAGCTTACAATGTTACAAGAATCTAGAAATTACAATGTTACAACATTTACAGAGATACATCAAATTTACAGTGGTAAATCACATTTACAGAAGTACAGAAATGTACAGTATGCGTACTTACATTAGTGCAAATGTAGGCAAGTGATTACAGACAGTTAGTATACGAGATGCAAGGTTAGCATGCTGTGTTCAGGTTATATACATTAGTTGATAGACTTCTAATAATAGATATATACAATCCCTTTAGGCTAAAGTTACGGTGGTGTCTGAACAGGGTGACTACAAGTTATTAGAGTTGATGTGTTTGATAAAATTCCTTCTGAAGTGTAAGAACGGTTGGTCAGCTCTCAGAGTGTGTGGCAAAGCATTCCATAGTTTGGCAGCTGTGACAGGGAAACTGATGCCGCCAATTTTGGCGAGTTTAAATCTAGGTACTATCAGACAGTTTGAGTTGACAGTTTGTGTCGGTCTACTAGATATTTATCTCTTTATTTTTTCCATCAAGTAGCTAGGAGCCGCATTATTGAGAGCTTTGTGGGTCAAGGAGATCATTTTTAGATGGATTTTGTTAGCAGTCGAGAGCCATTTGTACTGGTGTCTGATGGAGGAGATATGTTCCCTTTTATTTATGTCAAGTGCCGCTCTAAGGGCATTATTTTGTAGGGTTTGAATCCTTTGGGTGTTGGATTTGTTGGCACCACTGTAGAGGGCATTGCAGTAGTGTAGTCGCGAGAGTATTAAGGCTCTCGCCAGGATCATACAGCTGTCGTTGGAGACGAAGGGTTTACCTGCTCTTATTAATTTGCAGGTATAGGCTGTAGTTGATGCTAAGGAGTTGACCTGTTTAGTGAATGACATGGTAGAATCAAGGTAAAAACCAAGCGTTTTTACTTCCCTAGAGACGTTGCCGTCAATGCTGAAAACTGAGTAGTCAAGGCCTAATTTGTTGATATTGTCCTGTGAGCCCAGAATGATTAACTCTGTCTTGTCGTCATTCAGGCAGAGGCCATGGGATGCCATCCATGCCTGAATGATAAGATACACTCTATTCACCAATTCCCTGTCCTTATTATGATCCCCAGAAAGTGGGAGGAGAATCTGTGAATCATCTGCATAGTTAGTGTAGGTGATACCTAGATGTTCCAAATCATCGAAGAGAGGCTTGGTGAATATGTTGTATAGGGTTGGGGAGACACATGAACCCTGGGGGACTCCACATGTGATAGGTGTGGGGTCTGCTGCTGCCAAAGGTGAGACAACTCTCATAATTCTCTCACTCAGAAAGGATTCTATCCATCTGATAGCCTGGGTGGAGAAGTGAGCAGCAGAATCCAAATGTCTGCAGAGGACCTTGTGGTCCACGAGATCAAATGCAGTTGAGAGGTCAAGTAAAAAGGAGGAGTGCCATCTTTCCTTGATCTCTCAGTTCATCTATTTGGGTCTTTAAGTCAATGAGGGCTGTTTCGGTTCCATGTAATGGACGGAAGCCAGATTGTCTGGCTCCCAGTAATTTATGTAGTTCAATGTGTTTTTGAATTTATGTGTAAGCCACTTTGTCCAATATCTTCAATAGAAATGGTACCGTGGTAATCGGCGGGTAATTAGTAGGGATAAGAGGTTCTAGTGACTGCTTCTTGAGCAGCGGGAGCACCCAGGATTGTTTTAAATTGGCACGGATGTTGCCTGTAGAGAAGGAGGCATTAATAAGTTTGGAGATGAACGGTGATAACTCTCTGGCAGCATCTTCTATTAACTGTGGTGGGCAGATATCGCCTTTACAATTAGAGGGTTTAAGGGAGAGGATGATTTTCTCTACCTCTATGCTAGAGGTTTTGGTGAAGGAGAATTTGTTAGTTTGGCCATTAGGGATAACACTAGGTGGTGAGTGGGGCTGATTGGGCAGGTTTAGCGACTCTTTTTTTAGTTGGATTTTGTTTTGGAGAGTGTTTATTTTATTTGCTAATGCGTAATGGATATCTGCGCACCAGGTCTGATCCTTAATGCAAATGTCTGGTGTGGCAATCAGTGACTCAAGTTCTTTTAGTATGGAGAAAAGTTCCTTCATACTCGAGTTAGAGTTGGCAATGCGATCGTTGTAGGAGTTTTGCTTTGCCAGGCAGACTACATTTTTATAGTGGCAAGAGATGGAGGTTAGGTTGGACTTATTCTCATCAGTTGGGCATTGTTTCCGGGTTGATTCACATTTTCTTTTTGTTAGGCGTAAGGTCTTAAGTTCAGGCGTGAACCATTTATTTAGATGGGCCTTAGGTTTACTCGTTCGCATTTTAATTGGGTCAATTTTGTCCATTGTGCCTATTCATGAACTAGATCACTGGGATCTAAGTTGTCCGGCAATGCATTTAGGGTTGGGAGAATAGCAGGAATGATGTTGTCCGCTGTCATATTCTTTTTATTTCTGGTTGGGCAGGATGGTGCCGTAGGTATAGCTATGGTCGATGGTCGGGTGGTTAGGAGATTAAAGGATACCAGAGAATGGTCAGTCCATGGTAATGGCGAGATGGAAGAGATGGCGGCTGTACAGTTAGAATCAGCAACCCAATCTAGTATTCTACTCTTCAAATGTGTAGGGTTGTTAACTTTTTGGGATATTCCTAGTGAGTTGAGAGTATTAGTGATGGTCAAGGTGTGCACGTCTGCTTGGTCATTAAATCCTAGGTTGAAGTCCCCTAGTGCCAGCAATTGTGAAGTAGTTGTAACATTATTAGTTGATAGGCTGTGCAGATCCTCCTCAAAGGTCACAAGTGGGCCTGGTGGTCTGGAGATAAGGTGAATGGTTAGTGATTGGGTATTATTTATATGGAGTTTAGCGGAAAGGGCTTCATAAGACTGCAGTGTTTGGGTAGAGGCTAATCTTAGCGATACATTTGTTTTGGATATGATGGCAATGCCACCTCCGCGGGAGCCCTCTCGGTCTTGCCTGAATATTGTATATCCGTCAGGGATGGCTACCATAGGTGACGGCCCTGCCGCATTGTGTAGCCAGGTCTCAGTTATATCAATTAAGTCCAGGTTAGCTTCAGTAATTGGGTCAGCTATATTAAGGGCGTGAGCAACTAGTGATCTAACATTAAGGAGTGATCCTTTGTAGGAGTGAGCTTCCGTTTCCCCTTTGTTTTGTGCAGAATTAGGTATGCTTCTAGAACAAGGCATATGCTTAGTTTTAATAGTTTGGGAGTTTGTTGTGGCTGATGGGGCAGGAGGGAGATTGGTGGCATTGTGTTCCCTATTATGTTGGTGTTTCATTACACGTTTAGTGAAGGGGAGAAATCTTCTGGGCAACTCATGTAGTTTGTTGAGTCTAGCACGTAATTTTTTGTTTCTATCATTAGTTGAGCTGGGCCTGGTACAGCATGGTAATTCGGACTGATGTGGTCTACGTTGTTAATTGAATCTCACATATTTGGTAAGATAAGTACTGACTCACATGGGGGGATTCTTCTGTGGCCGTTCTGGTTGCTGGTTACAAAGAGTGTAGACATGGCTATTATGCAAAGGATACTGCCTAGTCTTAACATTATGCAAATCCACCACCGATTTGCTATCGTAGGCAAAGATCAGGCAGGTTTTCAGGCAATCTGTATACAATATACTAAGATAATCAGGCAATCTAGATGCAGTTGCTAATGTAGTTAAAGTGTAGCAGGTTCTTAGGCAAACTAAATGCAACTTTACTATTGTAACCAATAAGCAAAAACATTTCAGGCAATCTAGATGCAATTTGCAAGGGTAATCAGGTAGTCAAGAAAAGATACAATTTACTAATGTGATCAAAGATATAGAAGGTTTTTAGGCAAACTAAATGCGACTTTGCTATTGTAGCCAATAGGCCAACAGGTTTCGGCAATCTAGATGCAATTTACTAGTATAGTCAAAGTATGACAAGTTTTAGGCAATCTAAATGCGCTAATACTAATATGGACAAAGTAGGGCTGGTTTCAGACATTATGCATAAAGTAGTACAGATGTAGTCTAGATGCAATTTACTAATGCAGACAAAATAAGGCAAGTTTCAGATAATATGCATGTTATAGGCTGAGGTGTGGTAGAATCAAATGCTGTCTAAATACATCTTTGCTACTGTCAGTCGTGACCAGGCAGGTGCTCAAACAGTGATCAATGGAGCTATGATACTATGGGCAAGTATGAGGACAGTGGAGCAGTATAGAGGGTGAATGACTAAGGATCCAGCACTCTGGGGTGAGAGAGAGGCTTCCTTCCCATGATGTAATCCGATGGCTATCGTAGCACATATGCAAGTTGCGACAAGTTAGTTTGAGTTGCAAATGAAGCGATCGTTTGGATAGGTGTATGGATGGATGGCTATGCACAAACGTTTAGTGGTCATCAGTTGGCTATAGTATACAAACAATAATGCGCTAAACAATAGTAGTAGTAGTCAGTGTTCCATATAAGAACAGAACTTGTCCATGATTGTTAAATGAGCGTATAGTCTCAGTAATAGTGTGCGAGTGCACGTTTGCTAGCAATTGTGAAGCTGTATGAAATTGAGGAAGTTACCTTGTGTGGTGCCAGAGAGTAGCAAACAAGGGGTCTGGCAGACGGCAGACAAAGGCACATAACAGGCATGAAACAGGCACTAGCCTTGTTTCTGTGGGCCTTGGGCGAGGTGGGGCGGCTACGCCTACGGCGGCCAATCGGGTAGGAAGTAGGCAAGGCAGCCTATCAGGATGCAGTGCCTGGGTCGGGTTAGGCTCTGGAAGCACACAACGAGAAGCGGACGGCCATCTTAGAGCAACTGGGTACCTCGTGTACCTTGATGGCGTTCATAGTGCTGTGGCAACGTTTCACGGCAGAAATAACGGCAAGACGAGCTGTTCTGCATTCAAATCGCAGCAATTCAACGAATGATGAGGTTGCAGTAACAAAGATCGAATTTTCCATGAAAGCGCATCCGATGTCAGCACTTACCAAGATTCTTCAAAGGTAGCATGGATTTTGTGCAGGGGGACCCGCTGCTCCAGCAGAGGGGGATCCTGGTCATGGAGCTCCTGCTCCTAGGCTGGGTGGGTGGGAATGGATCCAGGCATGAAACAGGCACTAGCCTTGTTTCTGTGGGCCTTGGGCGAGGTGGGCCGGCTAAGTTTACTCAGTTCATCCAAACAGTTCATGATGTGATTATTTACCGTTGGTGATAGGATTCCTGTTTTCGATTCTTGGGATTGTATATAATTTAACTGGGGCGTGGTTTCTTCATGAAAACTATGTACTGTAAGAAAAATCGAAAATTATTATTTTAGTAAGGTGTGTACAAAATCCATTATTTGTTTACATTAAAATATGTATTGTTTACGATTGGAGATGTTATTGTCACTTATTACTTCTTTTGGGATGTTCTCCTCTAACCACTCAAGTGTGCTTGCCTTTTCTGTGAGAAAAAATATGTGCTCCTGTCCTATAATACATGTTTAGATAATGAAAGCTAATAATAGAGAAATAAATACAATTCACTTACTGTTTAGTGAGAATTTGTTGTTCAATAAGCGCCTGGTGTTTTTCAATCTGCATGCAGAGTTATAGTGAGGAGATTATATGAAGTGTACATTTATGTTTTGTGATTGGTGCATTCCATTGTAATGTGTGATAAATAAAAATATAATTCTTATTTTGTACGTGTTTGTACAAAAAGTTATATTTGCATGTTGTAAACATTGTGATTTTATGTACATCTGTTTGTTGGTTGATGGGTACATCTTTTTTGGGTCTCCCCCATGATTCTGAGACTTGGAAGTGCCATCCAACATTCGCACATGGCCGTGCTGTCTGCAGACTCCATATCTGCCATATTGGGTTGGGGAGTATTGAAAAGGGATGGAAAAGCCTACCCGCTCCTGCCCCAACTATGAAATACGTGACACAAAGAAGAAGACCAGGAAACTGTGCAATCAACCATTCTATTTCAGATGAATTCCCAGCAGACCAATAATTGACAAATATGTCAAGAGATACCCTCTCAGGCAACCATATGCCCACAACAAGCCCTACAGGCCAGGTACTGTACAAATTTACCCTAGAATGGACGAGGAGCCCCAGGCTGCAACTAAAGACACCTCAATTGACAGTCTCGATTAAATTGCCAAGAAGCCATGTTGCTGGCATCCTTAGAGATACCACAACCTAGCAGCATTAGACATGAAGCACACGTGCCATCCACACTCCGGAACATAAACACACACTTGAATACATAAAGAACACAAGCATACAGTTCTACAGTTAGATGACAGACACATATACATAATGTCATTGCTTTTATTATTTTTGCAAATAGCTAAACGGAGCAAGTCAGAAACAGCAAAAAGCAAGAGATCCTGAGCAAAGCTTGCAGATGTTTACATGTGAATAACCCTATGGCACTGCAGGAGCAACTATGGGACCCTGATAGAGCCAAGTGTGACTAACCTATGGATAAAGTAGTATACCACAAACATGGTAGAAACCAAATTATAATTGTTTAGGAAAAATACAGCAGGCCACAAGCCACTCAGCAAGAGCCGAGCTGAGCTGAGCTGAATTCACACTGGACATAGAGCAAAATGTGTGAGACAGGACCTGCTGCCAAGGCCACAAGATATGGAGGACACTCCATTCCCTGTATGAAAAGACACCAGCTGCAGTAAATACAAATAATTCCTCATCATTCAGAGCTGCACAAGTCAAAATCATGGTCTTGGAACACGTGACCCGGCCAACGCAGACAATGACAGCGACCAGTGCTGGGAAAGGGAGCCGGTCTCAGTCTACCAGATGGAGGACTGCAAAAAAATGCTACAATGTGAGGCAAGTGCTGCACCGAACAAAAGAGTACTCTGATAGACTAAGTTGGTACACACAAGTTACAATGCAGACACACAGGGCCTCATTAGGACCCTGGCGGTGACGGTATGAAAGGTGCTGGTAAGGCACCATTCATACCGTCTCGCTGCATTATGAGTTCTGCTCACAGGTTCCTGACAGCCCGCCAGGTCTTAACTGGTGGGCTGAGTGGCATCCGCGAGCATAACTCGCAATGCCGCTGGCACAGTTATCAACCGTACCGGCACATCCATGCTCTCACCCCCATTCTGCCCTGAGGAGCAGAATGGGGATCGCGAGCCCAGCATTACTGCCACCCACGAATGGCCAATTACCGCCCATTCATCTCATAATTGGCCATTTATTGCCCAATCGTGGAGGCGGTGCCAGTAGCGAGGATGGCGGTAGCCATGCCTGCCATACAGGCACGGCTTCCTCTATGCTCGTAATGAGGACCATAGTCTTTCTTATTACCTTGAAAGGGTACACCAAGAGCTGAGAACCATTGCAGATCCCAGGGCTGCGGGCGTCAGCTTTAGCCAACCACAATTTAGTTTCCTAGGGGTGGGTAGCAATGGGCAAGAAGCAATGGTAAGCCCCTCACACTGCAACATTGTTATAGATAGTGACTTGGGGATGGACCAGGTCAGTCACTTGACATGTGAGAGCCAGTAGAATAACACATATAGGTGACCATATAGGTTATTAGGCTCCTGACGCACAATCCCAAACGTCAATAGGTTTTTGGAGAGTGGCCCAATTTGCGACAGAGCAGTGATGTAATTTTGCATCAAACTGGCCTGCGAACTAGGGGGAGTTGAGTTGCGCTTAGATTTTTCATATTCCTGTGCTGATACCTGTGGTTTTGTCTGTAATAAACTGCAGTTTGAAGTTGCCGTTGACTGAGTCCTAAGTTTATCCTGTGGAATGTGTTGAGCCATCCGAGAGTCTGCAAACTCCTAGTAGCCCTTTGGCATACCTGGGAGTTTGTCTCAACAAGTTGGTAGCAGGGGCATGGGAGGCTGCGCCAGCCCCGCACCATGTCGTCTCCTTACCCGCTGAACCTGGGAGGCTGCAGGACCCTCGCATTTTTTAAAAGAATGAGAAAATGCGTGCCAGCGTAGAGGGCATCAGGAGCCCCTTTGTGAATTATCCTGCCTGAAGTCAGTGAGGTGTCCAGGCAGACCAAGACGAGGAGAGGGCAGTTGAGCAGCGCTGGCAAACCACAGAGTGTAAGTATTGACCCAGTCCAACGGCAAATGTGGGTGTAATTGAGGGTATTGAGTATTGTGGAGTATTGTTAAGTATCATTGAGTATTGTTAAGTATTGTTTAGCAGTGTTATAGTGAGTAGGGGTGGCAGCGCAGGTAGCAGTCCCTTTTCTATGTTTAGGGCAATTTGGTCGTAGAGTTGAAAGGATAAGGTGAATAACCTAGACTATTGACTAGAGGGCTTGGATGACAAAGGATATGTAAATAGTGTTATTCCTATGGGTTGGCCGTATTAGCTCGAGTCACAGATGATGGTGTCCCCATGAGGGTTAGCAAGGGAGTTGGCCTAGATCGCGGAAGGTGATTTGACTGCTTCAGTCTCCTGGAGTGAGGCATTTCACACACTAGCACGCAGTGGGTGCACCTCGATCACAAGTGGATAGTGGTATACTCTGCCTGGAGTGCAGGAAGACAGCTGTTGGTTGTTTTTTTTATGTGGTTTGGAAGCAACAGGTTATTACAGTGTTTGCAGTATTTTGGATATTCCTGTGTTGTTCTGGTAGCTTGGTGACGTCACCCTTAGGTTTGCAAATAGGACACATATAGTTTAAAACAGTGAGGAGCTGGTATTGCAAACTTGGGATTGGCAGATGAGGTGAACCAGCAGCGGAGCGTGGAATGAGCAAGATTGTGGGTGTGCCTGAGGAGGCACAGGTTGTGAAGGAGGGGTGTCCGCGGGGCATGCCTGATAAGTTGTGGGGCCACAGAGGCTTGTAGAAACTGGAAGGTATTATCATTGCATTGTGCTTTTCTTCCTAAACAGCGGACTATCGAAACCCTTGACTTAAGGTCAGGTAAAGGTATTGAGATCTATCAGGGCAAATGCGGGGGGATACAACCCTTCAGCACTTGTGTAAGACACTTCCACCCTATAAGGACACATTTGTAAATATAGCATAGAATGGTCTAAAAGTACAGAGGGAAAATTAACTAAACCATGGCCACTTTGTGCAAGTTTCCCCAAAGATGTGCAGCAATCACAATTTACACACACACAGGGTACCTACAAGGGGAAGCAATTGACAAAACGCATGGCCATATTCAAGTTGTGGCACATGTTCCAGGAGGGAAAGAGGGATGCAGGGAGGCATCAGGGGATGCTAGGCCAGCAGGAGGTGAAAGACCAAGGGACCCATCCCTCCACACTTCCCCCTGCCCCTCTGAGCATAGCATCCGATGATACAGACGATGAAAAGGGAATGTATCCAATGAGGGAACTCAGGGCAGCAGAGGGGTATTCAAATTCTACTCATAAGCCACCACCATATACGAAGGAAGAGAAGCCGAAAGGCACAGGGCAGCCAGCTAGTGATCCAGAGGGAGTAGTGAGGCACAGCAGGGAACGACGGAGGGGCTCGAGGGCATAACAACAAATGAGTTGATAGCTGCACAGGTACTCCTGAAACTTCAAGGGAAGACAAATGGAGAGGCAGAAGGGGTGGCCAGTGATAGAAAGCCTGAAGAGGAACCGTGACATGACAGATTGGGAAGAGATAATGGATGAAGAAGACAGGAGAGGGAAGTGAGATTAGAGCCAAGACAGGGAGAGAAGGAGAGAAGGGAAGTTGGAAAGGGAGGACAGATAACAATGAAGGGAGGAAGAGAAGGAACACATGGAAAGGGAACAGGGCAAGAGGATCGAGAGGGATCCCAAAGAGCAGATGAGGGTGGAAAGAGAGATGAGGGAGAAGAGGGAAAGGGAGCTGGAGAAGGCAGAAAGACGGAGAGAAATAGCAGAGCAAGAAAAATCAGGTTAGCAGAGAGGGAACAGGGGAAGTTGCAATTGGATAGACTGGCAAAGGAATGAGCGTGCAGGGAGACGGTTGTGCAAGCAATAAGAGCATTAAAGATACGAGTAGCACTAGATAGGGGAAAAGATAGATTTGGTCAGCACAGATGGAGACAGACAGACGGCTGTCATGGGAGTTTAGGATGCAAACACAGGGAGAGGGAGGAGGTGGCTTGGAGGAGCAGGTACAACAGGCGGATGACTTTTGCACCACACACAGCATCTATATTAACAGACTGAGGAATCTCCCAGGCCGAAAGAGAGGGGAGACAGCCATATCTTGTTCAAGGGGATGATTGACTAGGATTTATGAGAACAGCAGGAGAGTGCCCATATTGGAACCAGTAGATGTATTTGCAGGCATATAGAGCAAGAGGGGGGATCAACAAATTAGACTAACTAGAAGGACACATGAGGAGGAGGCAGCATTTACACAGATGCCCTTATATAAGAGGGGAGGGCTGAGACCTCCCCTGCACGTGCAATGGAAGCACACAGACAAGGAGAATGTGACATGCAGACTACAATCATTGAGTGCAGGAACGAGGAAGTGGAATTATGAGATGGAGAAAATGACAGCTCGTCATAGGCTAGCAGTAGCAGACGTGAAGGGACTTCTGGTATCAATATTAGGAGACACAGCCGATGATGTATGGAAGAGGGTGTGGTTCCCAGGGGTGACGGCTCAGAACACAGCACTCAACGGGTCGCCTTTTTGCAACTTGCAGGGCAGCAGTATGGCAAACATTGAGAACACAATACCCAGACGCGTCAGACATAGGGGCGATAACGTCACACAAAATGAGGGAAGATGAAGATCCTGTGCAGTACATTCAGGAGATTCAAGAGCTTTGGTGATTCAAAACTTGAGAGCCATGGGTCAAAATAGTAGCAATATTCTACCACATATTAGTGCAGGGACTACCAGAGCAGGTTCAGAAGAGTTTGAGGGAATTGGTAGGGATGGAAGCAAAAGGATGGTCAGCGATACAGCTCACAACAGTGCATCATTGTAGACTATGGCAGGATAAAGTTAAGCAAAAAGCAGAAGATAGGAAGGCAGATGAAGTGAAACTATTGCAGAGAAAGCTACCGAAGTATGTGATGGAAGGGGCGGGTATAACCCGCCCCACCTCAGAGGCGCAGCAGCAGCCACAGCATCCGCAGTCACAACAGTTCGCACCACCCATGGGAGGAGGGTTTATGGGGTGGGGTGGACCACAACAAAGGTTCTGAGGAGGTGGGGGCCTGCAATGGGGGTGTGGCTCTGGGCCACAGATGCATCACAATCAAGCAGGGCTTTCAGAAAGGTTTCGGGGATATGGGAAACAGATGCTGCAGAACCCAGGAGAGTACTCAGGGGGTTTCCTAGGGCAAGGGCAGGAGCCACCACAGTGTCGGATGTGTGGGCAGATCGGACACATTTCAAGGTTATGCAGTTCCAGGGGGATGCAACAGAATTGGATAGGGCAGGGCCAACAGCCATATCAAGGGGATCAGGGCGTCTATTATGCACAAAACCAACAAAAGCAAGGGCAAATGCAGGATACATACCAACAAATGCCAAAAGGAAATAGCACCACCAGCACAGATTCTGGAACCACAGATGCAAGCACCAGTACCACAGTATCAACAAGCACCACAGATACAAGGGAGCACACAACAACTAGCGCAGATACAGTATGATGATGCACCAGCAGACACGGACACAGTGTTCACAGTTCCCATCAGATGACTGGGGGGAGTTACCATGGTAGGAAACAAACCCTTTACAGGAAACGGGTTGTCCCTGTAAACTCAATAGAACAGCCCACAGACAAACTTGATGTGTCCCATCCTTTTGATCACACCCAAACTGGCAGAGGAACCTCGCATATGGGTGGCGATAGGTGACAAAACATTTTACTTTCTTGTTGACACGGGAAGACTAGGTCATGCATTAGGGAATGGGCCTTTACATTGTCAGGCGTTTCCATGAACACTGAAAGATTATCTGGGGCTCGGAAGAGATTCCTTTTACAGATAACATTTCACTATCTATAGGAGATCACGATCTATCACTAACTTTTCTTTACTCTCGACAGACACCTGTAAACATACTGTGGTGAGACATTATGAACAGACTGAACATGACCATCTCATTTACGGACAAAGGCATAGTGTGCCTGACACCAGACATACACATGTTAAATGTAAGGCAGATTGTCCAGGCAGATTGTCCAAACACTTGCGTATAGGCGCGTTATGAATGCAATATCATATCATGGTACAGAGGGGGGTGCCAGTGGACACAGAGATGTTCCAGTGTGGGACTGGCATTGCCATTGCATGGCTTCCAGGCATCACAGCAAAAGTGTGGCAGGTCCCAAACGAGTACCTGTTCAGGCCAGAAACACCATAGAACGAGCCAGAAGGAACAATAGTGCCCATAGAAATAGAAGCAGTGGTGGCAAGGGAGGATGGGATTGCAGTGCATGGGATGGATGACACAGGGCAGGCATGGAGAACAATAATTGCAGTTGCAGAGGGCTGCAGGCTGACCACAGTGACAGATGATAAACTATTCAAGAAAGAGAGACAGAACTGGATATGGTGTTCAAAATGAGTGTAACCTACTGGTTACATATACACTACAAAGAGGTGCCACAGAGAATGGTGATGGCACTGGACGCGCCACCCTCATTCTGGGAGGAGTACATGGCCAAGGTACCCAGCAGTTTATGGACCACAAGTCCTTATGAATTGGGGTGCATAAAAAGCGTAGGGGGAATGAAGATCAAACTGAAGCCAGGAGCGATTTTACCAAGAGTAAAACAGTACCCCCTAACTAAGGAAGCAGATCAAGGCATTTATGAGACATTCACAGCACTAATTGAGAGAGCCATTCTGGTGCCATAAGAATCCCCATGTAACACAGCAGTGTACCCCGTGCATAAGGAAAAGGCAGTGTCATGGCATTTAATTCAGGATTTAAGACCTCTTAACCATATTGTAGAAGCAGAGCACCCTCTAGTTGCAAATCCAGCAACATTTTTGTGCAGCATTACAGTGGAAGCTGCCTGTTTCATGGTCATTGGGGGTTATTCCGAGTGAGGCGGTAAGGGGTTAACAGCGCCAGTAAAGGTGCCGGAGCCGTCAACCCCACTGCCTCATTACGAGTCTGCTCGCGGGAACCCACTAAGGACGTCTGGTTTTACCAGGCACCCTTAGCAGGTCCCGTGAGCAGACCAGGGTGCTAACAACGGGAACGTTCTTAACGGGCCCGTTGTTAGCACCCTCCCCATTCCCATTGAGCCCTATGGGGGCTCAAATGGAAATGGAGATGTTCAGGGTCTGAGTTCCCTGAATGGGGAATTACCGGGCCCTCCAAGGTCAGAATGGCCCGGTAATTTCTCATTCAAGGAGCCCAGACCCGGTACACAGTAAGGGGTTAGCCATGCCACTAATAGCGGCTTGGTTACCTCCTACCTTTCAATGACCCCCCATTGACTTGAAGAATGCATTCTTCTCAGTACCACTCCATCCAGACTAACAAGACTTGACCAGCTTTATGTATAGAAATCAGAAGTGGAAACACACTCATTTACCACAGGGATACTGCGAGTCACCATCTATCTTTAACACAGTAATCCAAATGGACCTGAGCAACATACAGACGGAAAGTACAGTTTTACAGTATGTAGACAACATTTTGATTTGCAGTGAGACAGAAGACCAGTGCAGAAGGGACTCAGTACATATGCTGATGGTGTTAGCTGACAAAGGGTTCAAGGTGGACAAGGCCAAGATACTGTATTGCCAGAAGGAGGTGCTGTACATTGGACAGATGATATCCAAGGACGGCCGACAGATCGCCCCACAGAGGGCAGAGACAATATACAAAAAACACCCCAGTCCACGACAGTAAGGGAAATGCAACAGTTCTTGGGGTTGTGTAACTACTGCAGAGCATGTGTCTTCGACTACAGAACATACACAAGGCCTCTATTGTGCACCCTGAAAGAGGCACAGAGGGGAACAACGACATTGACATGGACCACAGAAATGACTGAGGCTTTTGACGAACTTAAAGAAGCAATAAGCAATGGCCCACTGTTAGGGATCCCAGACTACAAAAAAGTTTTTTTTCCTATTTTCACACACTGATGGTACTGTGATGAAGGTAGTAATGAAACAAAAGACAGGCATGGGCCATAAGCCAATCACTTACTACAGTGGACAACTTGTGATGAGAGGACATTATCCGTGCAAACAAGATTTGGCAACTACATCCTTCGCAGTGGAGAAATCAGCAGCAGTGACAATGGGGTGAACCACCACTCTTTACATGGAACACGCCCTCTTTGCGATACTGCAGAAGCCAAAGAGCACACAGACCACACAGAGAGCATCAGAGTACGAGGTGATACTATTAAATGTAGGACTGAAAATAGTAAAATGCAAGACTGTAAACCCAGATACATTTTTGGCAGATGTTCTCCAGGCAGGAGACTATGCACATGACTGTACAAAGAACATAGAAATGTTCAGTGAGACACGAAAGGTAGAGGAGGATGCACTTGAGTGGGGAGACGTGCTCTGCATTGACAGTTTGTCCACAATTGGTCAAACCGATGGGGTCAGACACACTGGGACTGCAGTGGTAAGATTGAAGGAGGACGCGACAAGTGAGGTGGTTACAAGTGCGTGGCTACCATCCAATTATTCTGCACAAGCAGCAGAAATAGTGGCTCTCAAATTAGCACTGAAAAGCAGCGGTGAGAAGGAGGTGGCAATCTATTCTGACTCAGCCTATGTGACATCAACAGTACACTCAGGGCTGGCACAGTGGCTCAGGAGAGGGTTCACAAGAGAAGATGGGACCCCAGTGCAGCATGCACTATTATTGGACAGATTGCTTTAGGTGATTGCTTATCCAACAAAAGTAGCAATAGTGAAGTGCCAAGCCCAGACAAAAGGGAAAGACCTTATCTCAAGAGGAAATGAAGCAGCAGACTTTGAGGCAGAATGTGGAGCATATTTTGGGGAGTTGTGTGAACTGAGAGAGAGACGTAAGGCTCAGGGAGGAGTGAGAAACATGCTACTGAAGGAGGGTTACATTGTATTACCAGAGACACAAATTATGTAGCTGCGGGGAGCTGTGCCCAAAGAGGAGGAAGAGTTATATGTGAGGAGAGGGTGCTCAGTGTCTCTGACAGATGCCTTATGGTGATAGAACAACACTCGGAAAGTGGTCATGCCACTGGCATTATTGAAGACAGCATTAGCACTATTGCACTCTCCAAAACACAGAGGGTAGGAGTTCATTGCTACACGCATTGGATAAATGTGGTTCTGCCCCAATTTAAATGAACATGTGGATGAATTTGTAAGTAAATGCTTGACATATCAGCAGTTTTCAGCAAGGCCACTTTTGAGAGTTGTGAGAGGAGCCATACCAAAACCAGTAGGCCCATTTCTGCACCTACACATGGACTACGTGGATATGATCCAAGTCTGCCAAGGATACCGCTACATCATAGTGGTTGTCTGTCCATTCTCTCATTCTGATGCCCTGAGAGCGGCCAAGTTCTTGGTCAGGGAGGTTTACCTGAGATGGGGTGTGTATGAGGTCCTGCAGTCTGACAAAGGCCCTCACTTCACCAATGAACTGTTTCACCGCATCACAACCATGCCCGGCATTCAGCATAAATCCGACTGTGCATACCACCTGCAAGCAAATGAGGTGTATGAATGTTTGAATGGACTTATAAAGGAGTTTATAGCCAAGATCCAGCAAAGCACCAAGAAAATGTGGTTGCACTGTTTGCCCCTCAAATTGTTTGCCATGGTCTGAATACCATTTAACGCCCCATGAGGTGGTGACAGGGGGTTGCATGCATCTTTCCCTGGCTCCTCCCACCAGGGCACTGTAAGATTGTGAGAATAGCGCAGATGTGTTAGGACAGGCAATGTACTCGTACATTAGTTCTCTGGTTGCTGGCACTTCTTTTATCTATCGGCAGATACAGCGAATCCAGGGGGGCCCAGAAGACAGCAAAGAGATTGACTGCGATGACGCACCGCAAGACTGTGAACTAAAACACCCTGTGAAAGTGGGCGATATTGTGCTGTTGACAAATGTTATACAGCGCTGGAATGCACCTAGGTTTACTGGACCCCACATGGTGGTTCAGGTGGCCGACCGTGCTGTCAAGTTAGTCCGAAGGGCAGTCTGGAACCACCTGCAGTACGTCAAGCCATACAAAGTAGCAGCTTCACCTAGCAACAGATTCTCTGTGACTGACAGGGCCAACGGTCAGCACCTAGACGAGATAGAAGTGCATTCTGAACTTAGATGACCAGGGAGACCCGGACACCGCATGGTCACATGATGGCAAGCAGCAGAAGCAGCGAATGGAACACTTGTAGAAATTGACTAAAGATACACTGTCCGTTTGTTATTTTCCTTTTCTGCACATGCAGGATCTATGGGAAAGCCGTGGGGATTGTACAGTCTGTTTTCACCCATGTTACCTTCCACCCATCAAACAGGCACATTCTCTAACAAATGTGTCCATGCTGTAAGGAGACCCAACCGATTCAGAGCCCGATCCTCTGGATCTTATCTTGTCTACGTAGAGTACTTGGCCCAAACATACCTACAACTTGTGCACAGTGAGCCCCCAGTGCTGGGCACATTAGGACACCCATCAGTAAGAAACATCTGGGAGGAGGTGTTTGCCTTCGCCATCAGTGATTATTTGGTCTGTGGGGCCTACTGGTGCTTACTATACTAACACAGTAACACACATCTTTGCGCATTTCAGGCAGGCAAGTGTATCACCAGGCTGCAAGGATCAAGCATTGTTAGTGGAAATGAGGTGAACAATAAAGAACATTATCGTTATGTTGTGCCTATTAATTACCAGTGGATTGATGGGATACATATTCTGGCAATTATATTGTTGTTACTGCTACCGCTGTATCCTCTCCTACCATTCCCCCGGCCCGAGCAGGTGGAACAACCATGTCAGGTGGACAAGAGAGCACTGCTGATAAGGTAAGGAGAGGTAAGCACAGTGTTGACACAGACATGAAGGGAGTAGACATGTATCTCACCAACACTGTTGAGTGTCTAACAACATGTGGTACAAACACATGACAAAAGTAGGTAAGGAAACTGCCAGGGAGAGCTGTTATGTCTATTCGTTAATCCCCTTTTCATTGAGTGCCTCTAGAACATTCATAGAAACTGAAATACCATCAGCAATGGGCATAGTGCCTGATCTATCTTGCGATGGTGCAAACACAAAGAAGATTTCAAGGGAAGTCAGCAACATTAAGGTTGGTTGTCCAACGGAACATTCCCGTATGAAGATAATTACATAAAGACGTTAGACATGATGAACAATTATTGGCAGCTATATGAAGCTATATTGTACATAACTGACCTGAGAAAGGAGAAACAAAGACTATCACTTTGAAGGAACTGCCATGTCCCTGGACAAGAGTGAAGGAGATAGGAGGAGAGCCTGGATGCTGGGAAAGACCACAGATACTAGTGTATGGACAAGTGTATACTAACAATGGATGGCAAGATCGAGTGGTGGGGAACAAAGAATTGACACTAGCCCAGTGGTCATTGAACTACATGCAGGAAGAAAATGACATGTGCCTGATGTAATGGGACGTGAGTGCAAAATTACTGACATGGGCGGAAAATGAATTGGGCCCGATGCCGATAATTCCTCTGAAGAAACCAGCCTGTGCTATCAGAATAATGGTGAGGTTGAAGTTGGCGAGAACGTTGGGTGCCAAAAAAATGGGCAACTTGCAGCTATCAAGGAGGGAACAGCAGTGCTGATGGATCACTTCTGGGCTTGCGGATCGCAAGCATACGAGAAGCTGCCACCCGATTGGGGAGGAGTTTGCTCGTTGGTACACATCAACAGGCCCTCATTGGTCGTACCCAGGAAGGACGTAAAGCTCGATGAATTCCCGAAAATGAACAACAAAGAGAGAAGGAAGAGATTGGTCAAGGTGGCTCCCACGGCCAAGACAGAGAAGATGGAGAAACGGGAAGGATTGATCAGAGTGAAGAGGAGGGAATTACTTCTCAGGAGCATCAGAAACGGCAGTAGAGGAGATCCTGGCATAGCACAGGCTGCTCAGCAGGACCCAGATGTCCTTTGCATTGATAATACCATCTCTGCACACATACACAAATGCTAAGTGGTTACAGATCACTCGCTGGGAGCTGATGGTAATGACTAACTCTATGGTGAATGGGTGCAACAATAACATAAGAGCTCAGAGCAATAAGGTTGGTGGCACTCCAGAATAGATATGTTCTGGATCTCCTCACGGCTATGGAAGAAGGAGTTTGCTTAAGGATAGGGAGTTCCTGTTGCACATTCATACCTGGTAATGACAAAGATAACAGAAATATTTTGGGTGCAGTGGCACAACTGGTACAGATGCATGGAAGATGAAGCATGAGGGACTGGGAAGGACAAGAGCTGGCTGGCGTACATCATGGCTGTCAGATGGACTGAAGGTGATAGCAGGAGCTCTGAAGCTGGGAGCAGCATCTATGTGCGGGATCAAAATCTGCATGACATGGTGAAAGAAAACAGCAGAAGAGGCTATCAGAATGCAGATCCTGATGGATGTGAACATAGGAGGAAAAAAATATGAAATTGTAGAGAAGGACTAGCTCAGATCGAAAATTGCACAGTGTCAAATATTCCCAACGAAATCCATGAAGCTGGACAATCCTCGTGGCCCAACGTACTCTGAAGGGAGGTGGGTTTGGTTCAAGCCAGAGGGAGTGTGCTGTTACATGCACTGGTCGTTCAACGAACACACAAACTACTATGGACATCTTGGAGCAATAACAAAGATATGGCAGTCCAGAGCAACAGGACTGTCATGTAAGGATGCGGTCGACAGGTCGACCAGAGGGGAGGACTGAAGAGGGATGGGCAAGCCTACCGCCTCTTCTCCCTCCTATGAAATACATGACATGAAAGAAAGCCAGGAGACACTGCAATCACCCATTCTATTTCAGAAGAATTCCCAACGGACCAATGTTTGACAAATATGATGAGAGATACCCTCGCAGCCAACCATACACCCACAACTAGCCCAACCGACCAGGTGAGGTACACATTTACCCTAGAGTGGACAAGTAGCCGGAGGTTGCAACTAAAGACTCCTCAATTGACAGTCTTGATTAAAATAGCCAAGAAGACATGTTGCAGACGTCGTTAGAGACATCATGACCTAGCAGCATTAGACATGAAGCACAGGTGTCATCCACACTCTGGGACATAAACACACACTCGAAAACATGAAGAACACTAGCCTACAGTTTTATAGTTAGAGGACAAACACATAAACATGTTGCTTTTATTATTTTTGCCATTAGCTAAATGCAGCACCGCAGAAACCACAAGAAGCAAGAGATCCTGAGCAAAGCCTGCAGATGCTTGCATGCAAATAACCCTATGGAACTGCAAGAGCACCTATCAGACCTGACAGAGCCAAGTGTGACTAACCTATGGAGAATATAGTATAGCACAAACATGGTAGAAACTGCATTATAATGGTTTAGGAAAAGTACAGCAGGCCACAGGCCTCTCAGCAAGAGCCGAGCTGAGCCGAATTCAGGCTGGACATGGAGCAAAATGTGTGAGTCAGGACCCACTGCCAAGGCCACAAGGTACAGATGACATTCCATTCCCTGGACGATACAACACCAGCTGCAGTAAATATGAATAATTCCTCACAATTCAGAGCTGCACAGCTCAAAATCATGGTCTCAGAACACGTGACCCGGCTAATGCAGACAATGGACAGCGACCAGCGCTGGGAAAGGGAGCTGATCTCAGGCTAA
Organism: Ambystoma mexicanum; assembly: GCF_040938575.1. NCBI lineage: Eukaryota > Metazoa > Chordata > Amphibia > Caudata > Ambystomatidae > Ambystoma > Ambystoma mexicanum. Next base: position 946,337,275 of record NC_090927.1, on the reverse strand, counting down.
CAGACAGAGGACTGCAACAAAAATGCTACAATGTGAGGCAAGTGTTGCACCGAGCAAAAGAGCACTCTCATAGACTAAGGTGGTACACACAAATTACAGTGCAGACACATAGGGCCTCATTATAAGTTTGCCGGTCCGAAAACAACTGTGCCGGTAAGCCTACTGGCACCATTGTTTCTGGACCAGCAAACTACGGGTGTGCCTGCCGGAACTTCTGTGCCCGACAGGTCTGACCTTGCTAGGCGCATTGGCCACGGTAGGCAAGTCATCAGGGAAGCACCGGCACCATTAACAACGGTGCCAGTGCTTATGTGATCCCCATTCCCATAGATTTGCATAGGACTCTATGGGAATGGGGACTTACAATTTCCTGGCGCCTGACTTCCCGGACCGCCGGGGTTGTATTCTTATTACCTTGAAAAGATACACCGAGAGCTGAGAACCTTTGCAGATCCCAGGCCTGAAGACATCAGCTCTAGCCAACCACAGTTTAGCATCCTATGGATGGGTGGCAAGGGGCAAGAACCAATGGTAAGACCTTCACACTGTAACATTGTTATAGATAGTAACTTGGGGAATTTACCAGGCGAGCCACCTGACATGTTAGAGCCAGTAGAATAACACTTATAGGTGACCATATAGGTTACTAGGTTCCTGATGGTCAATCACACACATTGATAGTTTTGGAGACAGGCCCAAGTAGTGACAGGGCAGTGACATCATTTTGCATCAAAACTGGCATGCGAGCCAGGGGGAGTTGATTTGCGCATTTATTCTTCCTATTCCTTTGCTCATCCCTGTTGGTTTTGTCTGTAATAAACCACAGTTTGAACGTGCCATTGACTGAGTCCTCCATTTAACCACATGGAAGGTGTTGGGCCTTCCGAGAGTCTGCTAACTCGTCATGACCCTCTGGCATACCTCGGAGTTTGTCCCAACACTATAATAAAAGGGATGTGTAGCAGATTAAAGGTGCACTAGTAAAAACCTTTGAAATTCACAGAAAAAAACTTTGTTAAAGGGACATTATGGTTAAGTTGCACTAACAAAACTATGAAATTCAGTGAAAAACTTTGTTAAAGGGACGTTATGGTTACAAGTAAAAATGAAAAACCTCAGAAATTCGCCTGTTATGGTATGCTAAGCAACCATATCTCACACCACCTTCGTGCACTGCTAAGACTAACACCCAGGACATCAAAGATGACATCACAAATGTCATTGATGACATCACCAATAACTTGCAACAATAACGTCTCTGTAACAAAGATTTTTCACTGAATGTATATTTATATAAAGCCAATCACAATTGCTTGACTTGCACAAGACTCCAAATTCTTAACAAAAAATAAACATTACACATCACCATATATTCACACTCAACACTTCCCTCCCACACACACTATAACTCCGACTTACCTCATACCCACTCCATCTCTCCTTACATTCACACCTTCAATCCTAGATCAACACACAAAAACAACTCAATGGCCCTCTCCACAGGCATCATTCTAGCTAAACATTCATCTATTTTATTATTCACCCCTGCTCCTCCCTGACCTGCACTCCCCTGCTCCCCTTCTACCTCCCTCCCCTGCATTAATTGTGCAGCACTTGCACAATCCGAATTGTCTCAAGGCATAGTAGGATCGCTTTGTCTCTTGTTTTTTTTACTCTTCACCCCTGCACCTCCCTGACCTGCACTCCCCTCCTCCCCTTCACCCTCATCTACCCTGCATTCATGTTACAGCACTTTCACGCTCCAAATTGGTCATTTTGGTTTTGTGATGCTTTGTTTTATTCCTTCACCCTTGTTCCTCGCTAACCTGCTCCCCCTCCTCTCCCTGCCTCCCCCATACAGTTCATGTGATAGCACTTGAACGTTCCTGAATGTTTCGAGCCCTTTCACCTCTGCCAACACAACATGCCAGAATATTTCTAATCTACAAACACTAAGCACTACTATTTAGAGCAAAACTCTTACGCCAGCCCTTCCATCTCAGCCAACACAATATACCATAATATTTGTAATCTACTGCATGTGCGCCTTATGAATAATCAATACTTATCTCAATGCCCCTTCTCTCAAACTCCTCAATGTCCACTAAATAGCCCTGCAGACAACCCACAATCCTGCATAGAATATAGGAGGGAGACCCCCTGCCTAGCACACCACAATACGCGACACTGGCGGGACGCTTATCACAAGTGGCCAAAGCAGAGGTGGAACAATGGAGCGCCAATACTATCAACCCACTAAAAACTCATCTCTTTGCTTACATCTCTCAAACTCTGAACAAAGCGCAACCATACCCATATTGCACGACAAACCACATGCACTTCACTCCACCACAATGAAACAAACCACACTCAGTCTTGCACAACAGCACATGACAAATACTGAATGAAAAATCACATCTTAGCTCAGCGAACAATGTAAACCCAACTGAAGCTGACAACAGCACATCCCAGCTTGCTTGTGCTTTTCTTGCTTAGTCCTACTAACTTACCTACCCTCTTGCTTTTCGGATCTGCCAGAGTGCCAGGGGACCACTCCAGTGGTGACAGTGCACTTAGAAATATCCTTTAACCTAACATAACAAATAAAAGAAAAAATGACGCAACTATACAATCGCCTGCAGTGCACACCACTCGATCCCAAGGAAGTGCACAGGCAGCGCTTAGGGCCAGGCAGACATTTGCAAACTTGACATCTGCAAGATTTCCTCATTAGTGCACTTTGAACTGGTCTCAGCCCACCTGCCCTGTGCCCCCGGGAGTACAGCAAGAATACAAGCAGCTCACTGAAGAAAAGGTAGGATCTCACTGGGGTCTTCACAATGCACCACAGGACATCCATCTGATATAATCCCAATGAAGAAAAAGTAATCAAAAAAAAAAGTGTAGACCAAGCAAGAAGAAACACAAATGTATTGTCCCCAAACAGCTGGGAGACAGGGTTCAGGCAGCCCTGTGGAACTGAAATGAACGAAATGTGCTCTTAGCGCCGCCCACTGCGGCTGAACATTTTATACACAAATTACCAAATTACTAGAAAACATTTAAATTATATTTTTGGGGCACGTAACAGGGGCTGATTGGTGGAGCTCTGTCAGGCCCTATAGGAGTATGAACCTTTCGTGACCCTTATTGGGTGAACCATTTCTTGTACCAGAATCACATTCCCAGCCCTGTGACGACACTAACCTTCCCACACCGCCCCCAACTACGATTGTGCTAATCAGTCAAAAAACTCTTGTTGTCCATTGGTTTGCAATGCCCAATATACCAATGATAAGCTGCTACATACTAATTGGACAGAACATTTTAAGATGGCAAGGGGCAAGACATTCACACTGAGTCTGACCAATGATGTACCCTGCGGACATCAGCGTGGACACCAAAATGTCTCTCTGCTGATTGACTTTCTGTTTTGTGCCCCACAACCTCTTCACGAGAGCTCTGGCCCCCCAGCTATCTTCTCACGCCTTGCTGCCAAATATAGTTTGAAATAACTATAACAAACAGAGGCTGGATTTTAATTAACTGTATTTGATTTCTATTTGTCTGCCAACTTCTTTCTGACACCCAGGTGTCTAGCTCATTTATCTCAAAAGTATCTCAGTCTTGCAACATTTCTGCGCACTGTAGCTGCTGAATTTTCCAAAAGTACATACTGCTGTCACACAAAGCCGGCAGCCCATTTATTAGGAGCTGTCTGTGAAAATGCTTTCCTAGCATAGGCCTACTAAAAAATGGCTTCTCTACTGTTCACATGTTGCTCAAAAGCCCCCTTACCACATTACCACATAAGGCACCTTACACCCCCACCCTGTGCATGTGCTGTGAGCACTACCCACGCCTTGAAACACTTGTGTATAGTCGCGTTATAAATGCCTTAGCATATCATATCATACCCGAGCACTACAACAAATCTCCCACACCCATTGCATTTCCCCTGGAACTTCTCGCGCTGGGCCTGCTTTTATGTTATAACACACTACACTATGGCCATGCAACCTGTACCGCGTTAAAAGACATCCCCACTCCTGATGTTACCGACCCCGTCACTCTCGATTTCCCCACATTACTTGTGCAACTGGTAAGTATGGCCCCTTTGGCAGCATTGAATCTGGACAATTACAATGTCCCTCATTACAACACCGGCGGTAACCAATGGCGCTATTAGCACCATGGTTGCTGCCGGTATTGTAACGAGTCCGCCAATGGTAAATGGGGAAATACTGCCCCATTCCAATGTTGGCGGGCGGTAATTCCCCATTTACCATTGGCCCTTCCCCATTCCCATTTTTGCCCCATAGGGCTCAATGGGACTGGGGAAGGCGGTAATTACGGTACCGCAAATTGCGGTTCCGTAATTACCTCGGAAGTCCAATTGCGGGTCCCTACTTTAACAGCTGGTCCAGACCAGCCGTTAAGGTGGGGAGCCGCAAAGGGACCTCGTAATCAGGCGTTAAGGGTTTAATGGCGCCGACACCTTTTACGGCGCCGTTAAATCCTTAACGCCAGGGTTGTAATGACCCCCAACGTGTGTAAACACTTTACACTTGGATGGGGAGCCAGCGAGATGGTAGCAGTTAATCTAAGCATTTACACAATATGGTAAGCACATTCCTTATTAGCATTGATAAAAGCCTGGCTGCCAAGCTGTGTCAAGTGCTTAAATTCATTGAGAAAGTGCAGGGCTTGAAGCAGTTTGCCAAGCCTTCCAAAAACACTCCATGTCTGCATTCCCAAATGTGTGCATACGTGTGACTTGGGAGTTACATGTTCTGATTCTTTCGGAGCACTTTAAAGGTTTGCATAAAAAGCAATGTTTCCTGGTTCAATTTTAAATGTCCTATATTTGCGTTCCAGAGGCAGATTGCTTGATATTTTCTAAAACCACTGCTTGGAATTTTTCTTTGTTGGGTGTTTTTGAATAGTGGTGTGCACTTCAATATCTTTGTTTTTTTCTGGGTCATATTTGTTGTTCTTTCTCTTTAAGTAGGGTGCATACTTTAATCAGTGTTTGGTGGATGCTGAACATTACTTTGAAAACAGGTCTTTGCTCAATAGCTAGCCAGTGGAGGGCTTTGAAAGCAGGATGTTTGGCAATCCTATGGATTGTGGATTAGGATGAGTCTAATTGTTACGTTATGGATCAACTAATCAAAGGTGATCACACTAACAGGGTAATTCATACAATTTCGCAGAAAAGTGTCGCAAGCGGCTGGCGCAGAGTGTCCGCGTGCGATTGACTGCGCCAGGCACGTGCGCTAAAACCGATTTCCGCGCACAGCGTATTCATGGATTTTAGGCTTCCAAACCAGCCGTGGCGCAGAGAATCGCAGCGACCCTGCAGCAGCGCCAGTAACGCCCCAAAAAACGCCCTCGCGCAAGGAAAAGCCATCAAAATCGCTAAATCATCGCAAAGGGCTGCGCTAACCCTGGACCAGTTCACCGGGCTGGCAAACAGCAAACGCCAAGCGGGGAACGTGTATTGCAGGGGTGCGCGGGAAGTTCCACACGCGACTGGCCCCGTGCAAGCAGGGTACGTGTATTTCAGGGGTGCGCGGGAAGTTCCACACGCGATTTCTGCAGGGTACGTGCATTTCAGGGGTGCGCGGGAAGTTCCACACGCGAATGGGCCAGTGCGAGCAGGGTACGTGTATTACATGGGTGCGCGGGAAGTTCCACACGCGATTCCATCAGGGTACGTGTATTTCAGGGGTGCGCGGGAAGTTACACACGTGAATGGGCCAGTGCGAGCAGGGTACGTGTATTCCATGGGTGCGCGGGAAGTTCCACACGCGATTTCATCAGGGTACGTGTATTTCAGGGGTGCGCGGGAAGTTCCACACGCGATTGTCCCCGTGCGAGCAGGGTACGTGTATTTCAGGGGTGCGCGGGAAGTTCCACACGCGATAGTCCCAGTGCGAGCAGGGTACGTGTATTTCAGGGGTGCGCAGGAAGTTCCACACGCGATTGTCCCAGTGCGAGCAGGGTACGTGTATTTCAGGGGTGCGCGGGAAGTTGCACACGCGATTTCAGCAGGGAATGTGTATTTCAGGGGTTCTGGGGAGTACTACACATGAATTGGCCGTGTGGGTCCTCCCAGGTGAACGCTCCACAACCTCCACGGCCCCTGCAGGCAGCCCACACCACGGGGGACTTCCCTGCACCCCTGCTCATGTCCCGCAGGCAGCCCATCCACCATGGGCATGCCCCCCAGCCAACCCACATGTCACCTTGCACTACTGATCAACAATGCATGTCTCCCACCACCCCCACCCCCCAGCACTGTGGGGCACCTGCCAGCAGGCCCCCACCCATGTCTCCCACCACCCCCACCCCCCAGCCACCAGGGGCAGCCTCCACCAGGCCCCCACTCATGTCTCCCACCACCCCCACCCCCCAGCAGTGCAGGGGCATCCTCCACCAGGCCCCCACCCATGTCTCCCACCACCCCCACCCCCCAGCCACCAGGGGCAGCCTCCACCAGGCCCCCACTCATGTCTCCCACCACCCCACCCCCCAGCAGTGCAGGGGCAGCCTCCACCAGGCCCCCACTCATGTCTCCCTGCACCCCCACCCCCTAGGAGTGCAGGGGCAGCCTCCACCAGGCCCCCAACCATGTCTTCCACCACCCCCACCCCCCAGCCACCATGGCCACCCTCCACCAGGCCCCCACTCATGTCTCCCACCACCCCCACCCCCCAGCAGTGCAGGGGCAGCCTCCACCAGGCCCCCACTCATGTCTCCCACCACCCCCACCCCCCAGCAGTGCAGGGGCAGCCTCCACCAGGCCCCCACTCATGTCTCCCACCACCCCCACCCCCCAGCAGTGCAGGGGCAGCCTCCACCAGGCCCCCACTCATGTCTCCCACCACCCCCACCGCCCTGCCACCATGGGCAGCCCCCACCAGGCCCCCACTCATGTCTCCCACCACCCCCACCCCCCAGCAGTGCAGGGGCATCCTCCACCAGGCCCCCACCCATGTCTCCCACCACCCTCACCCCCCAGCCACCAGGGGCAGCCTCCACCAGGCCCCCACTCATGTCTACCACCACCCCCACCCCCCTGCCACCATGGGCAGCCTCCACCAGGCCCCCACTCATGTCTCCCACCACGCCCACCCCCCAGCAGTGCAGGGGCATCCTCCACCAGGCCCCCACCCATGTCTCCCACCACCCCCACCCCCCAGCCACCAGGGGCAGCCTCCAGCAGGCCCCCACTCATGTCTCCCACCACCCCCACCCCCCAGAAGTGCAGGGGCAGCCTCCACCAGGCCCCCACTCATGTCTCCCTGCACCCCCACCCCCGAGGAGTGCAGGGGAAGCCTCCACCAGGCCCCCACCCATGTCTTCCACCACCCCCCCCCCAGCCACCATGGCCACCCTCCACCAGGCCCCCACTCATGTCTCCCACCACCCCCACCCCCCAGCAGAGCAGGGGCAGCCTCCACCAGGCCCCCACTCATGTCTCCCACCACCCCCACCCCCCAGCAGTGCAGGGGCAGCCTCCACCAGGCCCCCACTGATGTCTCCCACCACCCACACCCCCCAGCAGTGCAGGGGCAGCCTCCACCAGGCCCCCACTCATGTCTCCCACCACCCCCACCCCCCTGCCACCATAGGCAGCCCCCACCAGGCCCCCACTCATGTCTCCCACCACCCCCACCCCCCAGCAGTGCAGGGGCATCCTCCACCAGGCCCCCACCCATGTCTCCCACCACCCCCACCCCCCAGGCCACCAGGGGCAGCCTCCAGCAGGCCCCCACTCATGTCTCCCACCACCCCCACCCCCCAGCAGTGCAGGGGCAGCCTCCACCAGGCCCCCACTCATGTCTCCCTGCACCCCCACCCCCGAGGAGTGCAGGGGCAGCCTCCACCAGGCCCCCACCCATGTCTTCCACCACCCCCACCCCCCAGCCACCATGGCCACCCTCCACCAGGCCCCCACTCATGTCTCCCACCACCCCCACCCCCCAGCAGTGCAGGGGCAGCCTCCACCAGGCCCCCACTCATGTCTCCCACAACCCCCACCCCCCAGCCACCAGGGGCAGCCTCCAGCAGGCCCCCACTCATGTCTCCCACCACCCCCACCCCCCTGCCACCATGGGCAGCCTCCACCAGGCCCCCACTCATGTCTCCCACCACCCCCACCCCCCAGCAGTGCAGGGGCAGCCTCCACCAGGCCCCCACTCATGTCTCCCACCACCCCCACCCCCCAGCAGTGCAGGGGCAGCCTCCACCAGGCCCCTACTCATGTCTCCCACCACCCCCACCCCCCTGCCACCATGGGCAGCCCCCACCAGGCCCCCACTCATGTCTCCCACCACCCCCACCCCCCAGCAGTGCAGGGGCATCCTCCACCAGGCCCCCACCCATGTCTCCCACCACCCCTACCCCCCAGCCACCAGGGGCAGCCTCCAGCAGGCCCCCACTCATGTTTCCCACCACCCCCACCACCCAGCAGTGCAGGGGCAGCCTCCACCAGGCCCCCACTCATGTCTCCCTGCACCCCCACCCCCGAGGAGTGCAGGGGCAGCCTCCACCAGGCCCCCACCCATGTCTTCCACCACCCCCACCCCCCAGCCACCATGGCCACCCTCCACCAGGCCCCCACTCATGTCTCCCACCACCCCCACCCCCCTGCCACCATGGGCAGCCTCCACCAGGCCGCCACTCATGTCTCCCACCACCCCCACCTCCCAGCAGTGCAGGGGCAGCCTCCACCAGGCCCCTACTCATGTCTCCCACCACCCCCACCCCCCAGCCACCAGGGGCAGCCTCCAGCAGGCCCCCACTCATGTCTCCCACCACCCCCACCCCCCAGCAGTGCAGGGGCAGCCTCCACCAGGCCCCCACTCATGTCTCCCACCACCCCCACCCCCCAGCCACCAGGGGCAGCCTCCAGCAGGCCCCCACCCATGTCTTCCACCACCCCCACCCCCCAGCCACCATGGCCACCCTCCACCAGGCCCCCACTCATGTCTCCCACCACCCCCACCCCCCAGCCACCATGGCCACCCTCCACCAGGCCCACACTCATGTCTCCCACCACCCCCACCCCCACCCCCAGCAGTGCAGGGGCAGCCTCCACCAGGCCCCCACTCATGTCTCCCACCACCCCCACCCCCCAGCAGTGCAGGGGCAGCCTCCACCATGCCCCCACCCATGTCTTCCACCACCCCCACCCCCCAGCCACCATGGCCACCCTCCACCAGGCCCCCACTCATGTCTCCCACCACCCCCACCCCCCAGCAGTGCAGGGGCAGCCTCCACCAGGCCCCCACTCATGTCTCCCACCACCCCCACCCCCCAGCCACCAGGGGCAGCCTCCAGCAGGCCCCCACTCATGTCTCCCACCACCCCCACCCCCCTGCCACCATGGGCAGCCCCCACCAGGCCCCCACTCATGTCTCCCACCACCCCCACCCCCCAGCAGCGCAGGGGCATCCTCCACCAGGCCCCCACCCATGTCTCCCACCACCCCCACCCCCCAGCAGTGCAGGGGCAGCCTCCACCAGGCCCCCACTCATGTCTCCCACCACCCCCACCCCGCAGCAGTGCAGGGGCAGCCTCCACCAGGCCCCCACTCATGTCTCCCACCACCCCCACCCCCCAGCAGTGCAGGGGCACCCTCCACCAGGTCCTCACAATCCCCAATCATGTGCGTAATGGTCAGCCTCCACAGCCAAAAAGCCCTACCAAGTAACCCATTCACCCACATGGAAATGGAAATTACATGTTACACCCCCAATGTTCATGAAGCTAATGAACCCATGTCCGTCACACACAATGGTTGCAATTGAATGGGAAAACACCCAACATGACATGCATGAAACCAATGAGATGATACCACACAGTGAAGTATGGAAACAAAATTGTATTGAAAAAAAAAAGAATGCTAAAGAAAGGAAACAAGCTACAATGTGAATGAGAAAAAATAAGCTTGCTGTCCGTATAAAAACCAAAAAATGCAAATCAGAATCCAAAATTTTTTTGTCCAAAGTCAAATGTAAAAAAATCTCCATGCAACAAAGAACTATGTAAAAAACTACCAAGGGTCCATGAGCCCAACTGAACAAAGGAAACCTACTAAAAAACCTACCTAAAAATCAACTATATACAAAAAGTGGAGCAGTGTCCGTCGACTCCAAATCATAATAAGAAACAAAGGAAACCTAAAACTAAAGAACTATATACAAAGGCGGCGGGCAAGTCCAGCGGCTCACTCCGTGGTGTCCCGGGCCAGGGCATCATCGAACTCCTGTTCGATGTCCCGGAGGCGGTCCAGTTCCATGGCCCCGAGGGTCCGCAGGGACGACGCCGTGTCCTCCTCCAACCCCCTGCGGATTGCCTCGAGGCACTCGGCCCGCCTCAGGGCCCTCCGCATGGAGTTCTCCGCCCTGACCATTGTGAGCCACGCCTCTTCCGCCCGCCGCCGCTCCGCACCTATGGCGTGGCCCAACCGCTGCCACACGGAAGACACTCTCTGTCCTGGGTCCCCCTGCCCTCCGGCCGATGCCTGCCCCTCCGATGTCAAAAGCCCCGAGCCTTCATGTCTCCCACCATGTTGCTGCTGATGCTGCTCTGCCTCTGCCCGTGCACTGCCTCCTGCTGCCTGCACATCCTCCGCCGACTGGGGTGCAGTTGTTGATGTGGCCACCCCTGCTGGACCTCCGACTCCCGACTGTGGCAGGGATGCCTCCTCCACCAGCCTGGCCGCACCGTCAGAGGCAGCTCCACAGGGCACCCAGGTGACTGATGGGTGGGAAGATGGCACAGAGGACGACTGGCGCGTAGGGGGTCCAGTTGAGGAGGGGGTCGGAGCAAGCCCCATCAGATGGCGGAATCCGGCCTGGGTGACCTGTCCCAGCAGGCTGACGTGGTCAACGAGCCATTCGAGATGACGTGCAGTCTCTCCATGAAAAGACTGCAGGTCACCTCGCATGGCCCGTTGACGCAACGCCACACCAGCCAGGACATGCTCAACCCGGACCTGGATGGCCACGTCCGCAGGCAGAGGAAGGCCAGTTGACGTCAGCTCATCCCCTGCCTGAAAACGGGTCTGGACGTAGGCATCCCTGCTGGTGCAAGATGATGCAGGGACAGGATCGGGGACAGGATTGCACACAGGCACCTCCACGGCGGCCTGTGCTGCCTCCTGTCCCTGGTCCTGCACTGCACCACTAGCACCAGTGGGATCCCCACCTCCAGACCCCGTCTCTGGTGCTTGCACGGCCTCCTCCTCCACCAAACCCCCCACCAACCTGGATGACTCCCTGCCATCTTCCACTGTTGGGCCCTGTGGGGTCCCAGCTGCCCCTTCTGCTGCCGAGGAGTCCAACTGCAACCTCCGCCTCTTGGACCTCCCCCCGGCAGCTGCGGCCTGGGACGTGGCACCGGACTCCTCACTCCCCGACGAGATGACAACACGGGAGGGGAGCCGGGCCTTGCGTCTCCGGCTGGCGGTCGGATCCCCGCTGCTGTGCTCCACAGCACCTTCTCCGCCCTCTTCATCAGTTGACGCTGCAGACAGGGAGAAACAAAACACAGGCATCAGGGCACTGTACAATGGACACATACACACATGACAGTTGCACATGAGTGGCATTGGCAAACCTCAGACATGTCATCACAATCCCCAACACACATGTCATTGCAACTCGCACACATGAGCCATACCACAGCCATATCACAACTGCCACCACCATCCCTACACATACAACAGCATCAGCAGCCAAAGGGGAGCCAGACATCACATGCAACACAGGAAGTGCACCACACATGTACACACACCACCACACTTGCATGCATGTCTACACCTCTGCCAAGTGTCACACTGTTCAGACGGGCATCCATGTCACATCTGCCAATCAGGCTTAAGTAAGTGACGCGGGACGTGTGGGCCTGTATAAAAGGTACGCGTAGAACACCATTTCCTTGTACGTGCTTTTCGTGGAGAGCGAGTGGGTGAATTCTGTACTTCTTGTCGTTTCACACGCGATTTACTTCACAGCGTTTCAAGTTCGTATTCCCTGTTACCTCTGACAGCTTTTTCTCTTTTTTCTCTTTTACTGGTTTACCTGGGCCTGTTCCCTCAAACAGTGTTCCCTTCTACTGTTGTCCTGTCTCCTCAGACAGCGTACAAATCTTCTTTTGGCGGGGGTGTTGCCAACCAAACGCGCTCCTTTTTCACGCTCTTTTACCTGGCAGACGGTGAGTCACGCACGTATTGAACATCTGTGCCTGCCCCGTGTGTAGCCTACCCCTTCAGAGGTCATTCTAGGCTGCGTGTGGCACGCATACGTTCATTCTTGTGTTACTGGGTGCCACAGCGTAGTGCAGGTTTTTCTTTCTGCACACGTGGTCTAGGAGGGGTTGCGTGCACGTCATCTCCCTTTTTTGGGGCTCCTGTGCGTAGCGTGACCCGTCATCTTTCCCCAGGGGTTACAATCAGCCTTGCAAGAGCACAAGGGTACAATTACCATCTGGTACCCAACACCTTTGTCCCCCAATTGCCCAGGACAATATTTTACAGCCACTCCCATACGCACATTACCATCAGTGCCATGGCTGGGAGGCGAGGATTCCGTAAGGGTGGCAAAGGTGGAAGAGCCACAAGTGGTGGCCGTGGTAGATCCGGTAGGGGACGTGGTTGTTACTTGCAGGGTGAGCCTGTCCCCCCATGTGTGGAGGACCAGTCAAGGGCACCCATAATCCCCCCCCCCCTGTTGAGGCTGATGTGGCTGACACCATCCATGCTCAGCCCTTGTTGGACCAGCCCATTGTGGCACCAGACCTGGCTGACTCCATGGCTGACTTCAAGGTCAGCAGGCCTATGACACGTGCGCTGGTGCACGTTGATGTCACCATGCCACGTGCATCTGGGGCATCAAGGTCATCTGCTGCACCAACTAGGCAGGGCGGAGAGGCTGCAGGGGCAGCTGCGGCTCCATCCACCCCAGCCCTCACACACCCAGCCCGGACAGTGTCGGTCCTAGTCCATGCTGCTGACATTCCCCCTGACACCATCACACTAGAGCCAATGCCTGCACCAACTCCCATGCTGAGTGTGCAATCCCACACTCCTGATACAGAGTCCAGCAGGGCTCCTGCCCCTAGTGTCCAGAGCGGCGCAGGACACTCAGGATCACCACCACCTTCCAAGCGGAAGAGGAAGAGTGCTCGTCCGGCACAGGCTGATGCCCCAGACACGGCTACACAGTCCGGCCCGTCCAGGAAGCCCAGCTTCACGGATGACGAACTAAATGCACTTGTCGAGTATGTGTCCGCACATGACAACGAGATGGTCATTGTTGCAGGATCCAAGACCACACCTGCACAACGCCAGGCACACTGGCAGACCGTTGCGGACATCGTAAGTGCCCTTGGAATCGTGAGGCGCACAGCCAATGATTGCTATAAGCGCTGGAATGACCTAAAGCGCAGGGCAAAGAGTAAGCTGGCCTTAAGTCATGCCGCAACTCTAGTGACTGGAGGTGGGTCTCCAGTAGTAGACATGGAACTCACTCCACATGAGTCAGACGCTGGGACCTACGTCACGGAGGAACAGATCCAAGGCGTGGGAGATTTGGCTGATTACGAGGCATTGTCCGGTGAGTGCACATGCATGTGTGTGTCATCCATGTGCATGGTGTGTGTGAGGGCTTCTGTTTGTGTGCCAGGTGAGAGTGTGTGCGCCTGAGTCATATGGGTCAGCCATGTGCTTCATGCAATACATCCTGCGCAGCTGCATTTGGCCATAGCAGTATCCCTTCTGCCAACAGTAGACATCTAGCCCAACTGCACGCCAGTTGCCCTTGAAGTGTCACCTTGCCACAACATTGTTGCTTAATTTTTCACTGTTCATTTAGTCAGATTGTTTTCATTCCACCACTTTTACTAGGCATGTCGCAAGTCCTCTAGTCACATGTCTGACATGGCTATGGTAAAGTGGAGTGACTTTGTTACCTGGATATCATTTGTTCAAACATGTCCCTGTGCAATTGGACCATTTCGGACTGGCAGCTCCAGGTGAAGAATCTGACCTGTTTGAATTATAAAAGCTATTACATGCGGGAACTGGACTGAATGAATAGGTGCTGCCCTCCTCTCCATCTTCACTCAATAGCAATGGTACATGCCATCTGTGTGATGGCATGTGTGTTTCACCTGGCAATCACAGGCCAATGTGTGATGCCACTGCCAGGCAGCATGCAGAAAATGTGTTCATCTTCCATCTTGGTGTCATCAGTGTGTGCCATTTGCCTGCCCTTCATACGCAGTGAGGGTGCATGCATGGGAGGGTTTTAGTCATGTGGGACATGTGTCAATCAAGTACTGGTTCTCTTGCTTCTCAGCCCTCATTGTGTGCCATGGTGCTAATGCCTGTTTCCATTTCTTTTTTTTTGTCTTTGCAGGGGAAGACGCACCTGATACTGCTGGGGTTGTGGAGATAGTGCAGACCCAGGAGGGGTCCGAGGGCCGACCAACCACCAGTGAGGGACGTGGTGTGGTGGTGGGTGAGAACCCACAAGTGCTGCAGGTCGTGCTCTCAAGGGGTATCTCTGGCTGCACCTCCCCCGAGCTGTACTCAGGTGTTGATTCGGATGAGACCTACGTGCCGTCGCAGGTGAGTGTTCCAGGGAGGGATTCTGTTCTGTCCCACCCACCTGCACCAGGGTCAGAACCCTCCATGGGGATGTCAGTGTTGGCAGCTACGCCTTTGGTGGTTACGGATGCAGGGTCACACTCCGCGACATCTGATCCTGTTCCTGGGCCAGCAGATCAGAGGGGGAATGCAGTCCTGCAGCCTCAGGCAGTGCCGGCACAGCAAGGCGCAGTCATCTTGCCCCAGACAGGTGTGGTGCCCGTCGACGTGGTGGCCGTACGCCACCTGGCAATACCGCATGGGAGCAATCCATTTACGTTATGGCAACCCAACAGGCAGCATCATCCGAGATGATGGCTCAGGCCATGGATAGGGTGGCCACTTCCATTGTCCCCCCTGAAAGGCTGATGGAGCGACTAGAGCAGGCAACCGACTCCATCTGCCAGTCACACAGGGAGGACATGTTGGGGTCCAACAGGGACAGGCGGGCGGCACTGGCGACTCTGCAGGAGGCCATCTCCATTGAGTCCCAGGGCCACAGGGAAGCCCTGAGGCAGGAGCTCCTTCACCTCAGGACGACTCTTGTTGAGCTTGAGGCTTCAACACACCAAAGGACAGAACAGCAGCTGGAGCGTCTCACCCGTACGCTCTCAGCTGAGATGCAGGCAACGAGGGCGGAGGTCCGGGCATCCCGTGAGTTGTTGCATGGGGACCTCCGCACACTCATCCTCCAGAACCAGACCTACCACACCCGCATGCTTGCAGCCATGGAGGAGCAGACTAGGGCCTTGCGTGGGCTGCCTCCCATAGTGCAACCACCTCCAGATGCAGCTGCACAGGGTGATAATAGCGACAGCAGTGATACTCCCACAATAGGGTAGCCGTGTGGGCCATGAGCCCATGGAGGTGTTTTCTTTTCCCAGGATCCACGCAGGTGGGTTCTGGTGTGCATCCTGTCCTCGGACCTCCTGGGTGGCCTCCCCAACCCCCCCGGGCCCATCAATGGCCATTTTTGATTTTTTTTTATTTTTATTTTTATTTTTATTTTTATTTATTTTATTCCCAATTTTTTTGGGACGATTTGTTGGCTTCCGTGGTTCCTGTGGGCATACGCTGCATTGTGGCTGGGCACATGCAGGCTTGTAATGTATTTGGTTCAGATGCTTGGGTTTGAGTCACACACACCCCTCCTGCTTCCCGTTTCCATGGGCGTGCAAAGGGTGTGCCCAAGTGACAGTGAATTACACAGTGACGTTGGACTCCCATGAGCTGTGTGGGCAGTCTGTAGTCAATACTTTGTATGCATTCCTTGTGCATATTGCTGTTGTGTTGTACACTGCATGTTGCATTGATGTGTAACTCATCTTCTGTGTCTACCTCCCAATTTGCAGGTCCCTTCCTCATGTCTACACAAGGACCTCTAGTCTGGAGATGGGGTCCATGTTGGCAGCAGTGCACCTACAACTCTACATGGCCCCAACACTGCACAGTTGGTAGTGCTGGGAGTGCAGGCATTTCCAGGTGGTGAGACTACTAATATTTAACATTTGTGATGTCATGTTAATGGTAGTACGTGCTCAAGTTTGTTGTTGGTCCGGCATTACTGTGAGCATTTCAGGTGTTGCAAGTTTCTAATAGGGACACTGTACATTGTGACACTAGTGTCATGTTGTGGGGATTACTTTGTTTACCTGCAAATAGCATGACATGGCACGGTGTGTCGTGTGGCGGTGCTGGGGTTGGGTTGGCTGACATGGCACTGTCCTCTTGTTGCATTTTGCAAGTGGGTATTCATTTTAGCTGCTTGAATGTGTAACTTCACAAAACTGCATTGGTGGTGTCTGTGTGGGTAGGGATGCACACATTGTGACACTTCTAGGTGAACAATCTCAGGCTGATATGGTTTTCACGGTTCATTCTCCAGACATTCAAGATCAGTGTCAGGTTGAGTCATCATTGATTGTCAGATGGAATGTGCCAGGGCAGTGTGCACTCCACAGGGGTGTGATTTCTATGTGAAGTAATTGCCACTAGCTGTGTACGGGCTGCCTCCCCCCGTGCCCTTTCCCCTCCCATGCGCAGCGGCTGTGCATGTGGTTGGGGATGTGGTGCCACCACCATGACCACGGCCAGGCCCCGGCGTGTTGCAATGTTGTGCAGGACACATGCTGCCACTATGATCCTGCACACTACTGGGGGAGCGTACAACAGCTGGCCGCCAGAACGGTCAAGGGAGCGAAAGCGTGACTTTAGCACTCCGAATGTGCGCTCCACTATGCCCCGGGTTGTAATGTGGGCTGTGTTATATCTTACCTGGGGTGGCGTGGTGGGGTTCCGAATTGGCGTCATCATGTGGGGGCTGAGAGGGTAGGCACTGTCCCCTGTGGAGGTGGTGATTGGTATCATTGGTGGGGTTGTGACCTTGCTCAGTATCTGACATGCATGCATGTGCAGTGGCATTCATACTCACCAAGCAGCCATGTATCGCCATGCCCTCCAGCTTCTAGGTCCCGGCTTAGGGTGGACATTCGGTAAATGAAGCTGTCGTGGGTTGACCCGGGATAGTTGGCATATACTGAGGTGATGATTCCCTTGGCATTACATACTACCTGCACGTTGATGGAATGCCAGTGCTTGCGGTTCCTATAGATGTGCTCTGATGCCCTGGGGGGACGTAGAGCCACATGGGTGCAGTCGATGGCACCTAGCACTTTGGGGAATCGTGCCACACCGTAAAAATCCAGGGCGGCAGCATGCCTTTCTGCAGGTGTTCTGGGCAGGTATATGTGCCTGCGGACTGATGGCCGTGCAGTGATGATGTTCAAGACCTGGTGTAGGCAGCGTGACTGGGTGGCCTGTGATACACCACCCACAATGGCACTTGTCCGCTGAAATGATCCAGTCGCTAAGAAGTGCAGTACATTGAGGACCTTCTCCAGGGGGCTGAGTGCTTGGGAGCACAGGGTGGGTGATGTGAGGTCATCCTCCCACTCACTCACCAGGTCCAGTATAATGTGTGGTGGAAACCTGTACCTCCCATGCACCTGGTCATCAGGCATCCCCAAAAGGCTGGTTCTGGGTGTGAATATTCTGGCCCTGACTATCCTCCTCCTCCTCCTTTGGTAGCCCACGCCCACTGCTGCTAGGAACGGTATGTTCATCCTGGGTCTGAGCTTGTTATTTTGTTAGCGCGCAAATTTATGCGTTGCGCGTGTTGTAGGCGAGCGTGTGACCCGCGCACCCCTGAAATCCAGTACCGAGTCCAATAGCGTGTGGAAATTCCCGCGCACCCCGGGATACAGGTGCGCTGACGTACTTGCATGTGTAAGTGTCTGCGCACCCCTGATATACACGTACATAGGCCAATCGCGTGTACGCGCACTTTTGTCCAATTACACGCGATGACACTCTGACGTGCTGTCCAATTACACGCGATGACACTCTGACGTGCAGTCTTTCCACGTGTGCTCTGTCATCACGTGCTGTGTGGGAAACACCCGTGCGGGTCACGTCACAGACGCGTTTACGCGCTGAGGGCCTTTGGTCCAATAGAATCGCGTATGCGTGCTGACGCGTTTACGCGCTGAGGGCCTTTGGTCCAATAGAATCGTGTATGCGTGCTGATGCGCTTACGCGCTAAGGGCCTTTCCTCGATTTTCACGCTGACGTGCAGGATTTTCACGTGCCAAATCACTCCGTACCAAGCTGGCCACGCGTAAGCACACGGAAGACCACGCTCCTGCCCAGAAGGCCAAACTACTGCCCCCCAGAGCCCCGAGCACACTCCCACCTGCCATCTGCTGCTGCCTGACTGCCTGCTGCCCACATGCACTGCCATTTGCTGCCTGCACATCAGCCAGGGGTGCTGTTGCTGTGACCACCCCTGCTGGAACCGAAGACTCCCGACTGGAATTCCATCGCTCCACAGCCCAGCCCCAGGACCCAGTTGCCCACCCACTCCTGCCTCTGGGGTTGTCATGTCGGGGCAAACACCATCTGTGACCACTGACAACCCCCGGCCAGAGAGGCAGAGGGGCACCAGCTTCAGTGCCACCGAAGTTGGTGTCCTGGTGGAGCAAGTCCTGGGGCAGTATGATGCCCTCTTCGGAAGTTCCCGCGCTGACAAGGAAGGACGGACTCGGATCTGGACTGACATTGTGACTGCCATCAACGCGGAGGGGGTGGCAGTCCGCGACTTACAACATGTCAGGAAGTGCTGGGAGGACTTCAGGTCCAGGACCCTGAACAAGGCCCGGCGCCTCTTGAAGGCAGCAGATGCCAAGGGGCGCCGGGGCCACTTGTCGGAAGAACAGATGTGGGTCCTGGAACGCATATCACCAGCGCTCCACGTCCAGGTCCTAGAGAAGCAGACCCGTCTGGAGTCGAGCGGTGAGTGTACATGCATCCTGATTGTGAGCAGTGCGTGTGGTGATTATTCGGTATTGTGCAGGTTGCACATCTGTTTGTATGGGGTCGAGTATGGGTGGGGGTGTACAGGGCCGTGGGGCTGACACATGCGAGGGCTGTAATGTGTGAGACATGGATGGTGCTTGTGTGTGTAGGCTTGCATGGCAAATGCAGTTGTGCGTGCACACATGTTTGGATGAATGTGTATGTAAGTAGACATGTCCGTCATGTCAGGCATGTATGTTGTTTTCGGCTGCATGTACGTGCACTGTGTACATGTGCATGTGTGTGTATTTGACAAGGGTGCAACAGTGATGCAACATGGATGCATGTGACAGCGGTATGTGGAAGCGTGATTGGCAGATGTGACATGGATGCCCGTCTGAACAGTGCGACACTTGGCAGAGGTGTAGACATGCATGCAAGTGTGGTGGTGTGTGTACATGTGTGGTGCACTTCCTGTGTTGCATGTGATGTCTGGCTCCCCTTTGGCCTCTGATGCTGTTGTATGTGTAGGGATGGTGGTGGCAGTTGCGATATGGCTGTGGTATGGCTCATGTGTGCGAGTTGCAATGACATGTGTGTTGGGGATTGTGATGACATGTCTGAGGTTTGCCAATGCCACTCATGTGCAACTGTCATGTGTGTATGTGTCCATTGTACAGTGCCCTGATGCCTGTGTTTTGTTTCTCCCTGTCTGCAGCGTCAACTGATGAAGAGGGCGGAGAAGGTGCTGTGGAGCACAGCGGCGGGGATCCGACCGCCAGCCGGAGACGCAAGGCCCGGCTCCCCTCGCGTGTTGTCATCTCGTCGGGGAGTGAGAAGTCCGGTGCCGCGTCCCAGGCCGCAGCTGCCGGGGGGAGGTCCAAGAGGCGGAGGTTGCAGTTGGACTCCTCGGCAGCAGAAGGGGCAGCTGGGACCCCACAGGGCCCAACAGGGGAAGATGGCAGGGAGTCATCCAGGTTGGTGGGGGGTTTGGTGGAGGAGGAGGCCGTGCAAGCACCAGAGACGGGGTCTGGAGGTGGGGATCCCACTGGTGCTAGTGGTGCAGTGCAGGACCAGGGACAGGAGGCAGCACAGGCCGCCGCGGAGGTGCCTGTGTGCAATCCTGTCCCCGATCCTGTCCCTGCATCATCTTGCACCAGCAGGGATGCCTACCGCCAGACCTGTTTTCAGGCAGGGGATGAGCTGACGTCAACTGGCCTTCCTCTGCCTGCGGACGTGGCCATCCAGGTCCGGGTTGAGCCTGTCCTGGCTGGTGTGGCGTTGCGTCAACGGGCCATGCGAGGTGACCTGCAGTCTTTTCATGGAGAGACTGCACGTCATCTCGAATGGCTCGTTGACCACGTCAGCCTGCTGGGACAGGTCACCCAGGCCGGATTCCGCCATCTGATGGGGCTTGCTCCGACCCCCTCCTCAACTGGACCCCCTACGCGCCAGTCGTCCTCTGTGCCATCTTCCCACCCATCAGTCACCTGGGTGCCCTGTGGAGCTGCCTCTGACGGTGCGGCCAGGCTGGTGGAGGAGGCATCCCTGCCACAGTGGGGAGTCGGAGGTCCAGCAGGGGTGGCCAAATCAACAACTGCACCCCAGACGGCGGAGGATGTGCAGGCAGCAGGAGGCAGTGCACGGGCAGAGGCAGAGCAGCAGCAGCAACATGGTGGGAGACATGAAGGCTCGGGGCCTTCCACATCGGAGGGGCAGGCATCGGCCGGAGGGCAGGAGGACCCACGACAGAGAGTGTCTTCCGTGTGGCAGCGGTTGGGCCACGCCATAGGTGCGGAGCGGCGGCGGGCGGAAGAGGTGCGGCTCACAATGGTCAGGGCGGAGAACTCCATGCGGAGGGCCCTGAGGCGGGCCGAGTGCCTCGAGGCAATCCGCAGGTGGTTGGAGGAGGACACAGCGTCGTCCCTGCGGACCCTCGGGGCCACGGAACTGGACCGCCTCCGGGACATCGAACAGGAGTTGGGGGCCTGGTGGAGGCTGCCCCTGGTGGCTGGGGGGTGGGGGTGGTGGGAGACATGGGTGGGGGCCTGGTGGAGGATGCCCCTGCACTGCTGGGGGGTGGGGGTGGTGGGAGACATGAGTGGGGGCCTGGTGGGGGCTGCCCATGGTGGCAGGGGGGTGGGGGTGGTGGGAGACATGAGTGGGGGCCTGGTGGAGGCTGCCCCTGCACTGCTGGGGGGTGGGGGTGGTGGGAGACATGAGTGGGGGCCTGGTGGAGGCTGCCACTGCACTGCTGGGGGGTGGGGGTGGTGGGAGACATGAGTGGGGGCCTGGTGGAGGCTGCCCCTGCACTGCTGGGGGGTGGGGGTGGTGGGAGACATGAGTGGGGGCCTGGTGGAGGCTGCCCATGGTGGCAGGGGGGTGGGGTGGTGGGAGACATGAGTGGGGTCCTGGTGGAGGCTGCCCATGGTGGCAGGGGGGTGGGGTGGTGGGAGACATGAGTGGGGGCCTGGTGGAGGGTGCCCCTGCACTGCTGGGGGGTGGGGGTGGTGGGAGACATGGGTGGGGGCCTGGTGGAGGCTGCCCATGGTGGCAGGGGGGTGGGGTGGTGGGAGACATGAGTGGGGGCCTGGTGGAGGCTGCCCCTGCACTACTGGGGGGTGGGGGTGGTGGTAGATATGAGTGGGGGCCTGGTGGAGGGTGCCCTTGGTGGCTGGGGGGTGGGGGTGGTGGGAGACATGAGTGGGGGCCTGGTGGAGGGTGCCCCTGCACTGCTGGGGGTGGGGTGGTGGGAGACATGAGTGGGGGCCTGGTGGAGGCTGCCCCTGCACTGCTGGGGGTGGGGTGGTGGGAGACATGAGTGGGGGCCTGGTGGAGGCTGCCCCTGCACTGCTGGGGGGTGGGGGTGGTGGGAGACATGGGTGGGGGCCTGGTGTAGGCTGCCCCTGCACTGCTGGGGGGTGGGGGTGGTGGGAGACATGAGTGGGGGCCTGGTGGAGGCTGCCCCTGCACTGCTGGGGGGTGGGGGTGGTGGGAGACATGAGTGGGGGCCTGGTGGAGGCTGCCCATGGTGGCAGGGGGTGGGGTGGTGGGAGAAATGAGTGGGGGCCTGGTGGAGGCTGCCCAAGGTGGCAGGGGGTGGGGTGGTGGGAGACATGAGTGGGGGCCTGGTGGAGGCTGCCCCTGCACTGCTGGGGGGTGGGGGTGGTGGGAGACATGAGTGGGGGCCTGGTGGAGGCTGCCCATGGTGGCAGGGGGGTGGGGTGGTGGGAGACATGAGTGGGGGCCTGGTGGAGGCTGCCCCTGCACTGCTGGGGGGTGGGGGTGGGGGGAGACATGAGTGGGGGCCTGGTGGAGGGTGCCCCTGGTGGCTGGGGGGTGGGGGTGGTGGGAGACATGAATGGGGGCCTGGTGGAGGGTACCACTGCACTGCTGGGGGGTGGGGGTGCTGGGAGACATGAGTGGGGGCCTGGTGGAGGCTGCCCATGGTGGCAGGGGGGTGGGGTGGTGGGAGACATGAGTGGGGGCCTGGTGGAGGGTGCCCCTGGTGGATGGGGGGTGGGGGTGGTGGGAGACATGAGTGGGGGCCTGGTGGAGGCTGCCCCTGCACTGCTGGGGGGTGGGGGTGGTGGGAGACATGAGTGGGGGCCTGGTGGAGGCTGCCCCTGCACTGCTGGGGGGGTGGGGGGGGTGGGAGACATGAGTGGGGGCCTGGTGGAGGCTGCCCCTGCACTGCTGGGGGGTGGGGGTGGTGGGAGACATGAGTGGGGGCCTGGTGGAGGCTGCCCATGGTGGCAGGGGGGTGTGGTGGTGGGAGACATGAGTGGGGTCCTGGTGGAGGCTGCCCATGGTGGCAGGGGGGTGGGGTGGTGGGAGACATGAGTGGGAGCCTGGTGGAGGGTGCCCCTGCACTGCTGGGGGGTGGGGGTGGTGGGAGACATGAGTGGGGGCCTGGTGGAGGCTGCCCATGGTGGCAGGGGGGTGGGGTGGTGGGAGACATGAGTGGGGGCCTGGTGGAGGCTGCCCCTGCACTGCTGGGGGGTGGGGGTGGTGGGAGACATGAGTGGGGGCCTGGTGGAGGGTGCCCCTGGTGGCTGGGGGGTGGGGGTGGTGGGAGACATGAGTGGGGGCCTGGTGGAGGGTGCCCCTGCACTGCTGGGGGGTGGGGTGGTGGGAGACATGAGTGGGGGCCTGGTGGAGGCTGCCCCTGCACTGCTGGGGGGTGGGGGTGGTGGGAGACATGAGTGGGGGCCTGGTGGAGGGTGCCCCTGGTGGCTGGGGGGTGGGGGTGGTGGGAGACATGAGTGGGGTCCTGGTGGAGGCTGCCCATGGTGGCAGGGGGGTGGGGTGGTGGGAGACATGAGTGGGGGCCTGGTGGAGGGTGCCCCTGCACTGCTGGGGGGTGGGGGTGGTGGGAGACATGAGTGGGGGCCTGGTGGAGGCTGCCCATGGTGGCAGGGGGTGGGGTGGTGGGAGAAATGAGTGGGGGCCTGGTGGAGGCTGCCCATGGTGGCAGGGGGTGGGGTGGTGGGAGACATGAGTGGGGGCCTGGTGGAGGCTGCCCCTGCACTGCTGGGGGGTGGGGGTGGTGGGAGACATGAGTGGGGGCCTGGTGGAGGCTGCCCATGGTGGCAGGGGGGTGGGGTGGTGGTAGACATGAGTGGGGGCCTGGTGGAGGCTGCCCCTGCACTGCTGGGGGGTGGGGGTGGTGGGAGACATGAGTGGGGGCCTGGTGGAGGGTGCCCCTGGTGGCTGGGGGGTGGGGGTGGTGGGAGACATGAGTGGGGGCCTGGTGGAGGGTGCCACTGCACTGCTGGGGGGTGGGGGTGCTGGGAGACATGAGTGGGGGCCTGGTGGAGGCTGCCCCTGCACTGCTGGGGGGGTGGGGGTGGTGGGAGACATGAGTGGGGGCCTGGTGGAGGCTGCCCCTGCACTGCTGGGGGGTGGGGGTGGTGGGAGACATGAGTGGGGGCCTGGTGGAGGCTGCCCATGGTGGCAGGGGGGTGGGGTGGTGGGAGACATGAGTGGGGGCCTGGTGGAGGGTGCCCCTGGTGGATGGGGGTGGGGGTGGTGGGAGACATGAGTGGGGGCCTGGTGGAGGCTGCCCCTGCACTGCTGGGGGGTGGGGGTGGTGGGAGACATGAGTGGGGGCCTGGTGGAGGCTGCCCCTGCACTGCTGGGGGGGTGGGGGTGGTGGGAGACATGAGTGGGGGCCTGGTGGAGGCTGCCCCTACACTGCTGGGGGTGGGGGTGGTGGGAGACATGAGTGGG
Source organism: Ambystoma mexicanum (assembly GCF_040938575.1). Lineage (NCBI taxonomy): Eukaryota > Metazoa > Chordata > Amphibia > Caudata > Ambystomatidae > Ambystoma > Ambystoma mexicanum. The sequence goes on along the minus strand of NC_090927.1, from coordinate 946,313,025 downwards.
GGCCTGGTGGAGGCTGCCCATGGTGGCAGGGGGGTGGGGTGGTGGGAGACATGAGTGGGGTCCTGGTGGAGGCTGCCCATGGTGGCAGGGGGGTGGGGTGGTGGGAGACATGAGTGGGAGCCTGGTGGAGGGTGCCCCTGCACTGCTGGGGGGTGGGGGTGGTGGGAGACATGAGTGGGGGCCTGGTGGAGGCTGCCCATGGTGGCAGGGGGGTGGGGTGGTGGGAGACATGAGTGGGGGCCTGGTTGAGGCTGCCCCTGCACTGCTGGGGGGTGGGGGTGGTGGGAGACATGAGTGGGGGCCTGGTGGAGGGTGCCCCTGGTGGCTGGGGGGTGGGGGTGGTGGGAGACATGAGTGGGGGCCTGGTGGAGGGTGCCCCTGCACTGCTGGGGGGTGGGGTGGTGGGAGACATGAGTGGGGGCCTGGTGGAGGCTGCCCCTGCACTGCTGGGGGGTGGGGGTGGTGGGAGACATGAGTGGGGGCCTGGTGGAGGGTGCCCCTGGTGGCTGGGGGGTGGGGGTGGTGGGAGACATGAGTGGGGGCCTGGTGGAGGGTGCCCCTGCACTGCTGGGGGGTGGGGTGGTGGGAGACATGAGTGGGGGCCTGGTGGAGGCTGCCCCTGCACTGCTGGGGGGTGGGGGTGGTGGGAGACATGGGTGGGGGCCTGGTGGAGGCTGCCCCTGCACTGCTGGGGGGTGGGGGTGGTGGGAGACATGAGTGGGGGCCTGGTGGAGGCTGCCCCTGCACTGCTGGGGGGTGGGGTTGGTGGGAGACATGAGTGGGGGCCTGGTGGAGGCTGCCCATGGTGGCAGGGGGGTGGGGTGGTGGGAGACATGAGTGGGGGCCTGGTGGAGGCTGCCCATGGTGGCAGGGGGGTGGGGTGGTGGGAGACATGAGTGGGGGCCTGGTGGAGGCTGCCCATGGTGGCAGGGGGGTGGGGTGGTGGGAGACATGAGTGGGGGCCTGGTGGAGGCTGCCCCTGCACTGCTGGGGGGCGGGGGGGGGTGGGAGACATGAGTGGGGGCCTGGTGGAGGGTGCCTCTGGTGGCTGGGGGTGGTGGGAGACATGAGTGGGAGCCTGGTGGAGGGTGCCCCTGCACTGCTGGGGGGTGGGGGTGGTGGGAGACATTAGTGGGGGCCTGGTGGAGGCTGCCCATGGTGGCAGGGGGGTGGGGTGGTGGGAGACATGAGTGGGGGCCTGGTGGAGGGTGCCCCTGGTGGCTGGGGTGTGGGGGTGGTGGGAGACATGAGTGGGGGCCTGGTGGAGGGTGCCCCTGCACTGCTGGGGGGTGGGGGTGGTGGGAGACATGAGTGGGGGCCTGGTGGATTCTATTGGATGGCATGTGAGTAGATATTTTGAAGTGCTTCTCACAGCCTCAGTGGCCAGTGCAGTAGTCTATCCTGCCGCGATTTGCAGTTTGGCAACGGGGCAGAATGGTGGAAACCAGCTGAAGCCAGTTGCACATTTGTTGGTGGTGTTTTTTGTGTTTGCTTCTTAGAAAGATGTTAAAACAACTCCTGATCCAGGCTCTTCTAGATGACATTGCTCGTGTTTGTCTGGTGTCCTCGACTTCTTGGATGAGTATCAGCTGTGGCAGAGCAACTGAACATGTGACATTTTTCCAATAATCTTTTTATTGTTGTCTATATAAGAAAGTGATTAAATGCCTGCAGGCATCTTGAGTTTATCAAAAACGAAATAGGCAGTTAAAAGTCAGTTCTGGTCTCTGAACAGTCCAGACAAAGTTGTAAAACGGGCACTAAATACAGGGTATTCAGGGTATGCTATCCAATAGAAATAGTCGTCTCACTCGGGGTCTCACATCTAAGTACAGCCTCATGTCCATAGAATTCTGCATGCGTATTGGTATTATCATAAGTATGTAGTGCTCAGCACACTTCTTGTGCCCCAAATACATTCTCAGGCGGCTAGTGACCAGCTTACTATATGCACTGCTTCCAATGATGCAGTGCCTGGATCAATTCTGTTGGAAGTATGGAGGCGGGAGGTGAACAGTGATTTCCAATTCCTTTATTTGTATTGTATGATAATCCTTAACTGCCCAACCAGTGCACACCAAGTATTCATTCCTCATCACTCCTTCTCCCTTCTTTCATATGCAAGCTCTCCCTACCATTCCATACTCTAATTTTACATTCTCCTTCTATCAAAGTATGGGCTTCGGCCCATGCTACATAGTTCACTATGTTTCAGTGGTGTATTATCAGGCCTGTTTGATACTCTCCTCTGTACTCATATGCACTCTGGTTTTCCCACGTTACTCCTTCCTACTTCTCCTGTCACATTCCCACGTTTAGCTTCATATGTTCTGGATCCTTCAGATGCCATCTCCCCAGCTTCTTTGGCATGATCCTTAATCTGCTCATATTCCACACGCTGCCATCCTCTTTATGAATAGAATTTTGATAGCCCTGTACCACTCTAAGTTGTTTCCACCACTCTATTGTTACTTCTTACAGACTGTGAAGTAGTTTCACACTTATTCATTCGACACAATGAAAAGCCCTCTCTGTCGCACCCTTTCTCGCAGCATAACATATTATTTTCTCCCAGGTATGTTTCCTTGATTGAATTTTCATTTGTCTTTGCTTTGTGTTAATCGACATTCTCTTAATGTTCTCAATACTCTTGCTAATTGTTTGTCACGTCAACTTGAGTCTTTCCAATTAATTAATATGTCCCACGGAAAACACAAAACTCCTGGTTCAGATTGGAGTATATCATGCAGATGTATAATTCATTGCAAGTCTGATGCTGCTGACACCAGCCCAAAAGTCATATACACAAATGACATCAACCTTCTGAAGTAATTAAAGCAGTCAATGGTTTAGAAGCCGAGTGCAATTTGAATTGATAGGAGAATGTTAGGTTGAGTGTGAAAACACGCTAGCCTCACCGATAGTGGATAGGACTTCATTTATGTTGAGGAGTGGATAGGGATCAAGTGCAATGCATTTGTTGAGTGTAATATGTCAATACAAAGTGGCGCATTACAAGTTTGGCAACGCTTGAAAAAGGTAGCATTACCTCCATTGCAGCCACTTTTTAAGGCACTAAGGGAATTACCTCCATTTTTCCTGCACTGCCAAACTATAGGTTTTGGCAGATTTACTGCCGGTGATATTAATGCATATAATTCAAGATATTTTTGGAGCATAATTTGGGAGAATTTACCTCCAGCTTCTTGTTGGATGTAAATCCGCCACTACACCTCCAAAAATCAGCAGATTTAACACATGGTAATACTGCTGGCATTAAATCCACCCAAAGTCCCCATGGGGTCCTATGGACTGCAACCATGAGGTATTACACTGCCCTACAGCCACTTGTAATCCCCTGGTAAACTCCTGGGATCAAGTGCCGGTACCAGAAAATGATGTTGGCGTTAATTTGGCAGAATTACTACCAGATTACAGCCAAACTCGTAATGAGGTCCAAAGTCTTAGTTTTCCTTTGGTTATCACTATTACAAACATGGATGACACCAATTCCGACGTTTCTATACTCTATAACTTGACTTTTCAGTTGTATATGTTCTGATTCACCCTAACGATAATAGAATGTTCCTACATTTTTGTGAAATCTGTTTTGATGATGGGCACAGTCTAATTTGATGTATGTGGCTTTAGAGGCATTCCTTTTCTTCTCTGTACGTGCCTTATGTTTCATATCTTCACAACTGATAACTGTCTTTTTTAAAGTGAGATTCAATGTGAATTGGCTAGCAGCCTTTGCTAGGAACATGCACTTTTCATGTGGCATGTCTATCTTTAAATTTAAAAAAAAAACTGTTCATGCCCATGTCTTTGAATATTTTGTCTACAATTCCCTTTGGTAGTAATGTAGATGTTGTACCTGAGTCAATCATCATCCATGTGGTGTACTGTATCATTCGGTCCCTCTAAATCTTCTTCCACTCTTGCAAAAATGGTTTCATACAATTCTCCATACGTTTCCTCCACTAGGTTTATTGTATTTGTTCTACAGCACTTTGCTGGATTCCCTCTAAGTTCATCCTTATTGCATATGGTGTTCAATGCCGGATATTTCTGACTATTGTTGAAATGACCTAGGGTGTAACATCTGTAGAACCTTTGTAGGAGGGACTCTTGATTTCTTACAAATCTTGATCTGTTGATATGAGGAGCTGGGAATTAGGATCATTTCCCTGAATTGGTGATTTTTTTTGGAATCAAATGCTATTTGTTGTAATAGCATTTGTATCAGGCATACGTGTTTCCCTTCTTCCCCCCATAATGTTACTATTTCTGTGTTCTCTTCAGCAGAGCCTGCACACATGTATTCATATGTTAAACCTCTTTAGCTATTTGCAAAATATCTTCCAGATCAGGTCACCCTTTGACCACAGTTTTCTCTCAACTTACTATCTTTATATTCTAGCATTAATTGGTCTTGTAGGCATTCATCAGTATGTTGGCCAACGCTACATGTTCTGGTTAATCGTTTTAATGCACTGATAAGTTGATCTACAGTCTCACCTTGCTCTTGTGACCTCTTACCAACAAGGTACCTCTACTTTATCAAAATCAGTTTGGTTTCAAAGTGTTTGCATGGGTTGTTGATGCATTTTTCATAGTCATTTAGTTTATCTCCCTCTTCCTATTCGAGTTCTGCAGTTCCCAAGCAATTCATATGTAGTGATTTCTTCCTTGCTAACCCTGAACTGGTCCCACACACTGCATTGGCATAATGTTCAAAAGCCGTTTTCAACCTTTGCCATAGGATTAGTGAATTGCCAGGTGGATGAAAGAAAGTATTAATTGCAGGGATATTCTGCATTGAGTGTTGTGTCATCACAGTCTGGGATGGTTCCACTCTGTTCCAATTTCTGTAGTGACTGATGTGGGTTTTATTCAGGTTTGAGATCGCCTGTGATGTTTGGGAACTACCTTTATGCCTAGATAGTTGTTATCAATGCTGCCTTGCTATTAATTCTTTATTGAGATTATTTTATTTAGGTATTCTCTTTTTGTCTTTTTTGTATCTTTTCATTGTAGCTGTCGCCTTGTGATGTCTCTCCTTACAGTGCACGTAGTTTATACAGTTTTTTACCATGGTCTCAGCATCCAGGTACTGTATTACTAGGCAACTGTAAAATGTTGTTACTGTTGGCCTACGTCCCTCTTATATGCAGCTCCATGCTCAGAGGCACTTTCCTCTAGTGCACTTCCAGCAGTTGATCAGACCGTTTTTCCGAGACTCCTTCATTGTAAGTTTATTATCCTTAAAATCCCTTGTTCAACACTTTCATCTTTCTTCAGTTTTAGAAAAAAGAAACCATACGGCATGAGTGCTGAGATGGCTCAATTCTTCGCAATGGCTGGGCCTGGGTCAAAGAACTCATCGCCAGTTGAAGTATGAAGGCTGAAGCAGATGAGTGATTTCCAAGTCCTTTAATTGCATTGCAAGGTACTCCTTAATGTCCTTACCAGAGCATGTCAGGTATCCATTCTCATGTCCTCCTCTTTTTTCTCATGTGCATGCTCTCCGTACCATTGCACATACTCCTTCTTCCTTCTCTTTTCATCCTACAATGGTGTTCTGCCCATGCTACATATTACAATACGGATATCTTGCTCAGCTTTCCTCTTTCAGGAATGTAATGCAGTTCTCACTTCTTTCAGGTATATAGTGACCAGATCATTTCTTCTAGGGATATAGTGACCAGCTCAACTTCTTAAAGGTCACACATCATCGCCATCCTTCATGACATTCGCTGACTCACTATCCCTGCCAGGATAATTTTCAAAATGTCTTTTATCACCTAGGTCGCTTTGGTAGAACTACTGCAGTATTTCTTCAGAAATGCTGCCCAACTCAATTACGTTTAGTGTCACTTTGAGATTCTGCAAGATTATTACTTGCAGTAAAGTGATGTTAATCCCAATTTTTAGAGTCCTCATTTTTAGAGTCCATAGGGATTTCTCTCGATTTTGCTTGTGTCGTAATTCTGCCCATGATAAAAACTCCATCCTTGAAATTTGGTGATGCAGTAAATGTTTTAGTAAATCTGTTACTGGTATAAAAACTGGTGATGGGTTTACTGATACATGTTTACCACAAGGCCATGCTCACAATGAGGCCGATTGTGTTTTGTGCTAGTGCTGTTTTTGGGTTCTATGATCACAACTAACACCTGTAAAAAAGTGACAGGTCCCACCTGAGAACAATGCCTCTCCTAATGTTTCAGGCTCTGAGACAGAGTTCAGTGGCTCCCTAAAGTTCATGGGTTCTTCCTCAGAGTTCAGCCACCCATGTAAACTCTCAGACAGTCACTCTGAATTCTGTCAAGTCCTAAAGTCCCTGGCCTCACACACAGGGCAGCCATTCTCTCCTGTGTTGTGTGTCCCTTCCTGAGAGGTCAGTCACTTCCCCATGGCTGTCTCATTCATTTCCTCTTGGACAGCCTCCTTCAAGAGGGAAGGAGGGTGCTGCAAGAAATGCCTCCTTTGGTCTGCCTCAATTGCCATGGAGCCCAACTCTTTTTTGGCTAAGAGGAACCTGGAAAATCAAGCAGAAGGTGCCTACATGCTTTATCAACTCGACTCGGGTATCTCCCCAAATATAAGCACTGCCAGTGGCATGCTGCATCCAACCATGTTTCGTTGAAGTGTCAGAGAAATGGGTCTTCTGCTGCTCACACTCTCCAATGGCACTGATGGGGTAGGCCGGGCAGGTGAAGGACTTCCCATCTGCATAGCATGGCATGCCAGATGATGGTGTGTTGCTGCACAGTATCCTGCTTGCGGCCTGCACTCATCACTAACACCAGAGGTGGTGTGGTGCCAGTCGGGTCAGAGGTGGGCTCAGACGTGATGCAGACTCATTTGGGCAGTGAAGCTTCACGCCCCACTAGTGAATGTGATTGTACATTTATCTATTTCACAATTCTTATATGGTGTGAACCTAACCCAATAGGGCAACTATGCAGCTTGTAATTAATGCAGATACATATGTTAAAAGCCAATGCCAAATGTACATATTTTTTAAATATCCATCATATAAAATGTTATAATAAGAAAACAGGATAAATAAGAACAAATAAAACGACTTATCTATTTCAATTTCACCATGCAGAAAAGAAAGGTTTTTAGTTCTTTCCTAAAGGTTCGCGACGGTGGAATCAAGTGGAGTGCTACTGGCAATGCAGACCTAACTATTGGCGAGTAATAAATAACGGCTTGTTTGCGTGTTTATTCCCTTTCAGCTCTAGGAATTTACAGCCACACAAAAATATAACTGTGAATTCTTCATTATCCACGATAGATGTGAGGCTTGTTTGTAAAATATGTGGGCTTACCTAACTTCAAAGCTGTATAAATAATGCATGCCACTTTAAAAGTGGTGCACATTTCAATAGGCAGCTACTGAGCTGAACTAACAATGTGAGCATGTGTTCGCATACCTTCTTCCACACAATCATCCTCGCTGGTGTAAGGAATGCTGTCTGATGAGGGACAAGCACACTTTTTGGAACTTCCATTAACAGGGCATTGCCACCATCAATATGTACCACCAGTACTATCACCCGTACAACAGACAGAAATGTGTCTATTGAGGAAATATTATTTTTTAACAATTTGAGATAATGATAAGCATCCTGTGCCTTTTCTGTGCAGTTTGAAATTTGAAGTTTTGTTTATTTGTAAAGCGCACCAGGCCCATGGGCAACCAGGAGCATACTCTTAAATACAGGTTACACAAATTATATACACAGGGCCAGATTTACTGGTAGTACATGAATACAGAATACAAGTTATGAGCGATACAGTAAGGCATATTTACACAGATAAGATATAATACAGGTAGAGGTCAGGCTAGCGAGGGGACCTTATGCTTTCTGGGCGAACAGCCAAGCTTTAGCACTGTTCTTGAACATTAGGAACGAAGGTTCAGTTCTTATGTGGCTTTGCAGAGTGTTCCACAGTTTGGAAGCTAGGACAGGGAAGCTCACGCCACCCGCTTTTTGGAGTTTGAATCTCGGCAAGGTAAGGCTATGAGTTTGGGCAGATCTGGTGGGACGGGAAGAGGATTGAAGTGCAAGACGCGATGTGAGGTAAGGTGGGGCATCGTTGTTCAATCATTTGTGTGTCAAAGCTAGCGTGTTCAGGGCAATTCTTTGTTTTACCGGGAGCCAGCGTAGGTCAGATCTAACTGTAGAGATATGCAATGATAAAAAACTAAACTGATACTCCAGAAGGAAACACATATATTTAGCACTGGGTGAGAATTTAGAAACAAACCACAGTAGAAATGATGCATGTATCCAATTCTGTATATCTCCAGATAAAATCAGGAGAAATGCAGTCTCCTGTGTACTTAATTTCTGCATGACGTAGGTCCTCAAAACCTATATACAAGTCAAGCAGTCCCTCAGGCGGTGAAAGTCTGCTAAAGATGATACATTCAGAAACAGTTCTGTGTCATCAGCATTATAGGGAATTAAGTCTCCTACTGTACCAGCAGACTTCTCATTGGTTCCAAATACATATTAAGAATGACAGGGCACAGCGTTGATCCCTGGGGCACCCCACAAGGTACAGGGACATGGGTAGATCATAAAGATTCCTTCTGAATGTATTGACTTTGCCCAGCGGGAAATAATTTGAACCAATCAACATTTTCCCTCATCCTCTTATGTTTGAAAAAAAAAAACATGAATGAGTGCCCTATGGTCCACTGTGTCAAATGATGCTGAGAGTTCAACAAACACTAGTATGGTCATCAACCCAAGGGTGCTGGCTTGTCAAAGACCTCCACTATACAAAGGACCTCACAATCATTACCATTACAGTCTTTGTTGGTCATAAGTTTAAATTACTTCCACAGCCAGAACATGCCGACTCTGTGGGTGAAAAGGTTTTTAATCTCTGGGACTCTTGTGTTTGCCTTGTTCTCTCTAAAATGGAAGTCAGAGACAGGCTCCTTCTCCAGCATGTTCCTGTCCCACTCATTAACCCACTTCCCTTCAGGTAGGTCCACTGCCTGCTGTGTCAACTCAACAGGCTGGCCCTTCTACTGAGGCCCGTTCTTCTCTGCACCCTCACCTTGCCGGGTGAAGACCACTTCTTAGTCCGCAACAGACCCCATTTATCCAAGAAACATCTCAGTGTACTCCGGCATGTATGAAGCAATTAAACCCCTGCTGCATACATGAGAAATATGTCCATGGACTCTTTCCACACCATCCTCATGCCTACCCCCTCTATAAATGTCCTGGCCTCTGTAGAGGTTCATATCATATTCCCTGCCTGCTCTGACTTCTTAGGAGCCTCCAACAAATTCACTGCCTCCCCTTCACTGTGCTCAGGGGGCACTGACTTCTCTTCCATCACCCATTCCCACAAGGCCACCCCAATCCCTCATCCCTCCACTGACAAAGAAGCCCAGCAACTCTTAATGACCTTTGCCAGGGATCTTGTGCCAACAAACAACACACAGTTCCCGCCCTCATCATAAGAAAATATTGTTCCCTCTTTATGGAGAATTGCATCTACGCTTTCTCTCCTACTAACACCTTCTCCATCTAGTGATGCAAGTCATCATTCCCCTTCTAAGAGAACCAGAGAAATAAATAAAAAGACTCAGAAACCCAGACCAAAGGAACAAGACACAACTCCAAACATCCCTATGGCACTCTACAGATACAACAGTAACCACAACACCAACAACACACATGCATGGGCAAACTGGGAAAGGGAAAGCAGATTTTATGCCTTTGTGTATTTTTCTGGTTACAGAAACAGGATAAAGAAAGTTTTTTTAAAAAAATATCTCAGGGGGAACAAAGCAAAAAAGGACAAGAGGAAGGGTGGAGATGTTTTTTTTTCTTTTTTGCTGAAGTAGCAAGCCAACAAACAATGAACATACGCTATGCTGACATAGGAGCACACAAATAGATAAGGACATCTTTGCAAACCACACACAACTACACAAAAAACACCAAACACTAAAGTTTACTACTAAAACCAAACACCCTACAATTGTGGCCTTGCCCTGTGCAATACCTTCCCTCGTGGCCTAGCAAAACTCACTAAGGAGCAGGAAGCGAGCTTGGCCTTTTATAGAGTGTCGCATTTCCTTTAAGAGATTTAAAAGTTCAGATTGAAGAACACGCCTGAGATTTGACATAAGATTGGACCAAGCTGAAGCTCCTGACTAAATCAAGAATCAATGGGAGATATGTAGAAAGCTGCTGTGTGTGGTTAGACTGTGCCAAACATATTGTACAAGTGTGCAATAAGACAAACCAAGACAAAAAGATTCTAAGGCCTAGTGAGTCACATTTGTCCAGCCTTATTGTAGACAGAACAGTATAGGTGTGTGTTCTTTGTTTTCACTTTATAGCAGTTTTTGTGAGGGGGCTTTCTGCAGTGGGGCAGGGCTCTGACTGAACACCCTGATTGCCTACTGAAATCCTACATTTTCGCCATGTCAACATACTTGACATGTTTGATTTACAGTATGGTAAGTGATGTTGTTTTTTTAGAAACTGTGACAAGACAGTGTGTAATGGCGACAGAACTGTACAGTACAGTATACCAGTTTCAGGTGAGTTGGTGAGCATGGACCTGAACACAATGAATTCTGCTTGTATTTGTGGAATGAAATGTGTACTGCACATTTGGCTTGCCAAATATGTTATACTACACATCCCATCACCGATAGCCAGAATCGTTAATGTGGAGGGCTCTTGGAAGTGAAATTCCAACACATCGCAAGGGGCACAGGTTGTAGCCACCTGCTATTGTTTTGTTAGCCAGCAAAAGATTGCACACTCCCATGGCCTTTTTTGGTTCACAGTTTGCCTAGTGTACCCCTGATGATTAGGAACATCAACTGAGGTGACTTTATTTTATTTCCTACATGTCTCTGCCCCCTTACCCTGGGACTGGAGCTCGCACAGAGAGAGGCGCATATCAAAATAAACAAATGCATGAATATATGGATATATAAGTCAGCATTCATCAAGGCACCTGTTGGTGGATATTTGTGGTATGTTGGGGAAAGTAGATGGGGGACTGTTATTTGTTGGTCCTAGGGGAGTACTTATCAAAGAGGAACGTCAGCTTTGCACCTGTGATGAAGCAGATAAGTGGGTTGAGAGGGGGATTATGGCCAAGAACTAATTTATCTCGTCACTACTGTGCTGCGTGTGTTAGCCCATTAATCCTGCTTGGACAAACACAGAATTGTTTTCCTGGGAGCAGAAATATTTTACTCTGCACCATATGTTGAGGAGCTCTATTGGATGCTGGAAGCTATTGTATTGTTCCTTCTGTAATATTTTGAGTTAGTCCAATAAAAGGTATTACAACCACCATTGTATGCACTAAACATTTATTGACCCATTCATCCTCTTGGGTAATAGCTCAGAGTGGATTGATGGGTAAGAGGGCACATGTGCACTTCTTCCTTTGAACCATGCAGTTCAACCATGGCTCACCTCCGACCGTATATCTCACAAGCCAATGCAGAATCAATTGCTCGAGCAATAATAGGGGCGAAAATTGACTTCTGCAGTAGCCTTTCTTTAGGAGTCAGCAACGCAGTTATTAATAGACTCCAAGTGGTACAAAACGGTGCAGTTAGAGTTGTTATTGGGCTTACCCACCATGCCCACATCTCAGGCTAGACGCTCACTGCATTAGCTCCCAGTGGAAGCAAGTATTACATTTAGGGGCTGATTTATGGAACAAATGTGCGCAAGCTGGCGCAAGCGTGAAAAAGCAAGCGCACATGTGTGATTCAAGGAAGAGCCTGCGCGTGTTTTCCACTGGTTGTGCGCCAAATCTGTGCGTGGTGCACACGGGTGCACACATCATTGCAACAAACCAAACGGCGTGCACGATGCACACAGGAAAAGCACACAACGTCGGCGCACACACCAAAAAGGGGGCAGGACATGGGGCGTAACACGCGAATGGGGAACAACGTGTGAAAAAGAAGGTCTAACTGGGGAAGTTCTGCAGGGAAATACATGTAACGCCCACACGCACGCGAACAACTCGTATTCATGGAATCGAATACGGGAAACAAGGGCACGCAAAAAGACGCGCACAGGTGTCAACACGTCTGCCACAGGAAGGCAGGCGTAAGCGACTCCGCGCACAGTATAAAAGTGCACGCAAACAACAAACACATATATCCAGCTACGATGAATTTCCCATTTGTTGCAGCACTGATCGTGGGACACCGCAGGAGGAGGAGAATAGCCAGGGCCCGCATTTTTTCCCCCCAGACAAGCCTTTTTGGGATGCCTGATGACCAGGTCTACGGCAGGTATAGGTTTCCACCTCGTATCATCCTAGATCTGGTCAGGGAGTGGGAAGATGACCTTACATCCCCAACCCTCTGTTCCCAAGCATTGAGCCCCTTGGAGAAGGTGCTCAATGTCCTGCATTTTCTGGCCACTGGGTCATTTCAGCGGACTACTGCCATAGTGGGGGGGGGTCTCACAGGCCACGCAGTCACGCTGCCTACACCAGGTGTTGGCAATCATGACTGCGCGCCCCTCAGTCGACAGGAACATATACATGCCCAGAACATCCGCAGAAAGTCAGGCCGTAGTCCAGGACTTTTACAGGGTGGCACACTTCCCCAAAGTGCTCGGTGCCATAGATTGCACCCATGTGGCCCTACGTCGACCTAGGGCCACTGAGCACATCTATCGAAACCGCAAGCACTGGCATTCCATCAACGTGCAGGTGGTATGCTATGCAAAGGGAATCATCATCTCTGTCTATGCAAACTACCCAGGCTCCACCTATTACAGTTTCATATACAGAATGTCCGCCCTGAGCCGGGCCCTGGAAGCTGGGCAGCATGGCAATACATGGCTCCTAGGTGAGTACAAATGCCCGTGCACATGCATGCATGTCACACACAGACAAATACACAAACCCCAATAATCACAACCATTATCACCTCTCCAGGGGACAGTGCCTACCCTCTGAGCAACCACATGATGACACCAATCCAGAACCCCACCACACCACCCCAGGTAAGATACAAAAGATACAATGCTGCCCATATTGCAACCAAGGGCATAGTGGAGCACACATTCGGAGTGCTAAAGTCACGCTTCCGCTCCCTTGACTGCTCTGGTGGGCAGCTACTCTATGCACCCCCAGTAGTGTTCAGGATAATTGTGGCAGCATGTGTCCTGCACAATGTTGCTACACGGCAGGGTGTACCGGTGGACATGGTGGTGCCCCCACATCCCCAACCACAGGCACAGGAGCTGCCCATGGGAGGGGATAGGGGACGTGGCGAGGCAGCCCAGACCCAGCTTGTGGCTACATTTTTCACCTAAACTCCCACCCCTGCAGAGTGCACACAGGCCTGTAACATACCAGGTGACAATCGATGATGACAAAGAGACAGTCAATTGTCACAACCTTGCCACCCTGAGAATGTTGCCATGGAAGTGCTACATTGTGTGCATCCCTAGCTACTTAAACATAAACAATCATGTGTGACCAAAAGGAACCCATGCAAGGTGTGTATCACACACCCCTGCAAAATAGGCCATCACAATCCCTGGTATGTCATCCAAATCCTCCTAAACCACATCACCCTTGTATGACACACCATGACATGGCAAGCAATAGCAAAAGCCCAACACATTACCAATAATATAACAAGTGACATGTGATAAATGGAAAGTGGCTTCACACCATGACACCTGTCATGGAATCTGATGAAATGACTGACCAACAAGCTCCCACACAAATCAAGTCATACCCAAATGCATTCCAACAGTTGTAGCATGAGCATAACAATCAATGCCTGTTCACATGCACATTGGGCAAGGCAAAATCCCTACTCCTGAATACGTGTGCTGTGTGCGTCTCCTGCAACACACTGCTCAGCACACAGCATAGTGAGCAGCCATTGTGTCAGAGAAAAGGACAAAATAAATAAATAAATAAATAAACAATTGACAGAGAGCCACAAATGGTCATAGATCATGTGCTGCAGGGACACAGTGGTCCCCAGAAGGCAAACTGTGTGCACATGTGGACATGGAAGGATGGGTATACATGTGGTGGATAATAGTGCGACTGTGTGTGTCAGTAGGGACATGCACTCAATACATGCATGTCCAATCAAATGACCATCAGTATCCTCTACACATCACATGTGAACATTGCCCATGTGCACACCCAATCATGTCAAACCACACCAATCCCCTCACACCTGAAAAGTAAACACAACACAGGAACAGGCATTGACCAGCAGAACACATCATGTACATAGGACATCACAATAACAATGTCAGGGTGCCCATCACACTGTAGGCCAAGACAACTGTCCAACAACCAAACACCCTCCCTCATTCACATATCACCATGACCTACTGAACAACTGTGTCTGGGGTATGTAGCCTTCTTCATTGAAGTCTACCTGGCCACAGGATCACCCTACCCCTTTGTCTCCATCTTTCACCTTGTGTGTAAATAGTGTCCAGCACCCTCAGAGGCCACCTTGACTGGCAAAAATACCAAATCGAAGAGAACTCAAAGGAGCCAAACACACAAGCCAGGCAAAAAGCCTGTAGGCAGCAAAAAACACTTGAAGAGTCTCCAGTAGATGACCTGAAGTAGCAGTAAATTTCAAAGCACATGTACACGCACAACGATGGCACAACCAAGTTAGCACACTTAAACAATGCTACAACATGATGTGTGCCATGTTTGGTACATAATATAAAATGATGAAGCACCAACTGATGGGTATTGTCACTGCTCCAGTGTCCAGGCGCAGGAGTGGCACGAACCAACCACCCCCTCTGTGGTCTGGGCACCTGCAAGGTCAAACTTACACAGGACTCTGAGACCACGGTGGGGAAGGAGGGTCAGGGATATGTTGTCTGGACAGGCATTGGTATTCAGGATAACCGGAAAGAGGGGCAGGAGAGGGGAGTCGGATTGTCAAGGGAAAGTAGGGAAAAGACAAAAATCTGCTATTCACAATAACACATACTCAATCAGAGAAACCATGTACATCATGCACATTGTACCAAATGACTCAAATGGTAGTCAAAGAGAGACTTTTCTCTGGGGTGAGTGCTGGCCTCTTGCCTGCGCACTCTCAGGTCTGGTAACAGGAGCAGTTCAATGCTGCAAAGATAGTAAGAGTTACTAATCTGATTGTGTCTATAACACACACACACAACACCATACATGCCCCAAAGCAAGTAACTCCTCCACAAACAAACACTCTTGTCTGCTGCTTCGTACCCATACGTAAGATTCCCCCGTGATGGTTCATACACTGTCAATGCAGTAAGTCAGGCACACGTGGGTGCGTGGCAAATGGAAGACCAATGTGTCAAGATTCACACATCATGCAATGGTCCCTGGGTAAGCAGCTACACGCATATAACGAGGTACGACTTCAGTACAAGTAGTGTTCTGGCATCCCCCAAATAGAAGAGGTAGTGCATGTGTCAATTTGAACATGCAAATGATATGCACTGCACACAAGTCTGACCCTCACTGGGTGTCCCTGCGCGCAGCTCTTTTTTTCTGGTTTTGAACGCTACTGGGCTTATACATCTGCTACTATGGAGCATGGTGGACTGGAGGATATGTGCGACAGCCCCTGCATGTGCCCCTGACAACTTGGAAAGCAACTTGCCATGTGTCCACCAACTCATTTTAGCTGTACTGTGCGCTTCAACACCAATAAATGTCCAAGCTCACCGTCAGTGGCGCTACTTAGCATGCATGTACAACAGGCCTGGTGGAAGGTTGGCTGTGGTGTGTGCCCCTTGTGCTGCTCACCTTGCCTGGAGTTCCTGGAAACACGTCTGAATCTGTTGGATGTATGAGCACTAGCCCTATGGCATTGCTTGCACACACATGCGCATGTCTGCACCACCGAACGTGGCCAGCTGCCAGATGTACACTGGCCCATGTCTGCCGGCAAAGGTGGTCTGGAGGCTCATTCTCCTGCAGAAAGGGCACAAAACGCAGAATTAATGCTGGAAAGTCCCCTGTGTGTGTCTCTTCATGCTGGTTGTGACCGGACCATGTCAGAGACGTACATCAGATTTCATCCCACCATCAGTGTGACTTTGACAAGCAAAGGGTGGCAGACACTCTGTACAGCATGAAGTGCATCAAGCACGTGTACAGTAAAGAAAATAAACATACAACGCAATGTATAGCAATTAATGGACACTTGATTCATGAAACCACCCATTTCTAATGCTGAAATGCTGTCGATAAGACCCCTACCATCCCCACTAGGGGTGTTAACACAAGTAGTACAGCAGCAGACAGGCCACAGATATGACAGTCCAAAGCCCTTGTGAAATAGACTCTAACACCTAACCATCCTTGCGAGCCCCTGGATAAGGGAAGCCGGTGTGGCCTATGTGAGTCAGGACCCCAAGCTGCAAACACATACACAAGACAAGCTTGAAGGGCCCAGCTGTAATAGACAGTGGATGCTTTCAAAAGCCACAAAGCACCACACCGTCACATGAAAGTACAATAGACAAGCAATTTTAAACTATATTAACTAATTACACTAACTATAAAAAACCTACATTACCTAATTAAACTAACTATCAAATTGAATTTTAACTAACTAAACTAAAATGAAAAATCAAAAATGGCCACATACGACATAGGCAGGGAGGCTCATAGGAGGGGGGAGGTACAGGGTGCAGCTCAACACCCACATGCGATGATGTTGCACAACGCCTGCACAGCCCGACCTGTGTGGGAGATACCTCGTCGTCTGAGTCTGGCTCATCCTGAAAAGGAGGATGTGGCACAGGAGCCTGACCACACCTAGCTGCAGCTTGCCCCTCGTCGGCAGCAAGTCTGCCGGAAGGGTGAGCCTGGTTCTGTGTGTCTGCATGCAGAACCTCCCGTGATACGCGTGCTTCCTCTTGAAAGGTAACACGTGTAACACATAGTTCTTCCTGCAAGGCCTGGCTGGACAACTGATGCACCTCCTGGCAAGCACATAGCTCAGCTGAAATGTTATGCTCAAGCTACTCAAAGCTCTCCTCTGACCGCACCCTCTGGGACATCAAGAGGACACCCAGAGTGGATCTGAGGGACTCATACTCAGCCCTCAGGGCCTCCATGCGTGCCTCTGTGTGAGCAAAAATTGCTTGACGCAAAGATGACATTTCAGCCTGGCGTGCCCTACCTGAGGCCGCCATACCCAGCCTGAGTGAGTGGGCCATGGACTGTGCTGCCTGCTGCTGGAGAAGCACCTGCCTAGCAGGGGGGAGCACGGATTGGGCCACACGCTCCATGCTCACAGCAATGTTTTCCATTGCTGCCCCCTGGCGTTCTGAATTGGCAGTCATGTCTTGTTCCCACTCAGTATACCTCAGTGGCGCGCGGCCACCGCGTTGCTGGGCTTGACACCTGCGGGACCCAAGGACCGGCCGTCCTCGTTGGGTTGGCACCACCCGTGGCTGCACGACTACATGCCCCCATGGATGTGATGGCCCAGGCCCATCAGCGACTGGTGTGGAGGGTGACACTGCATCCCGATCCACCATAGGTAGAGGTCCCACCACTGTCTGACCCCTCAGTGCAGGTGTCGCAGACAGAGGAGTGTCCACATCAGAATCACTCACCCCTGACGAATGGACCTGATGCACATCCAACTCAACATGGACATCAGAGTGGTGATCTGGGCCAAAGACAAGATGGTCTGTAGCACATGTGTGTTCTCATGGTCTACCAACCCACGACCCCCACTTGTGCCGGGTTGCTGTAGTGATAAGAACCCTGTGCCTGGCATGACAACACCATCCTCTGGCTCCATTGAGTCATCATCTGAAAAGTAGAGAGAAAAAAAGATTACTACACATGTTAGAGGCACACAACACACACACACACAGACATCACACAAACAGCCAACACATGAAGCAGACATGTCACACTCAGTGATTAGGCATGTAGAAGGGTGTTATACGGCTCAGAAGTGGGTAGATGCAGTGCAGAACATGTGTACGTTACTCACTAGCTACATGTACAAGTACTTTATGATGTGTATCAGAAAACGTGAAGGCAGTGCAAGGTCAAGTTCAGGCATCACGTGCAATGTGCATGCAATGGGTTGCATGGCTACAAGCACACCACCCCTCCCCCTAAGTGGAAATGCAGGGATGCCTTGCATGGTATCAAAAGGATGACCAGAGACCTTTGTATTGGCAGACAGTGTTGACTAGCATCAATTGCATCAGCTGAGTCAACTGACAACACAGCAGATGATGATGGGACAGTAAGCAGGACACATGATGAACCCTCAGTAGTACAGCCATGTGTGCAGAAAACACTACACCAGTTGGACAGAGTCAGTGGGCCAGAAACAGGGTGAGGCCTGTGAGCCACACCGACTGCTGCACCCTAAACATGTGTGGGACGCAGGTTTGAGCCACAGTGGACATGGGAAGGCTGATGAATTACCATGAAATGTAGGTCACCCTGGACACATACTACAATGATCATCCACTCAAGGACACATAGGGGCATGCATGGAATGCACATGGAGCATGAATGGGCACTCATGTCCCTGCAGAGCATCTGCCATCTGCACAGTCCAAGTGAGACACCCTACATCAAGGACAAAGGATGTACCCCATTGCATGTGTCTGTCAGGTTGGCTGGTGGAAGTTAGCATGTACACAGGAGGCATGAACGGGCCATTGCATTACAGCAAAATTATGCACACCAGTGCAAAGGTGAAATTGGAGTGCAGGGGGGGTGGAGGGGCAAGGGAGCATGCCTACGTGGAGTACCCGCATGCAGGCAGAGGACACATGCACGTCAGTCATGTTATGACATAGTCCCAGTGCAGAGAGGAAGGACACCCCAGGCTACATGCAGAAGGGCCAGTGAGCTGGTACATGGACCGGAGGGGCATTGAGGTGACCAGCATGTGAGTAGGGGGCAAGTGTGGTGATGAGGACAGTCCCCGTCTGCTCCACATGTCCACCATCCTGCAGAGCAGGCATGCATCAGTGAAGCATTGCATTAATTGCACATCTGAACCATGTACACATGACATGTAGTGACAGTCATGCACAACGCATCACACAAGTAAAACACACATGGCCTTGACAAACACGCATCAACACTCACTGGACTGGGCATCAAAGTTCTGCATCTCTCCCACTCCCTCGACCAATTCAGGTGGTATGAACTCTGCAATGAGTGACTCGTGCAGAGTGAAGTCTTCCTCCTCAGGTTCTGGCACACTGCCAGTCATCATAGTCATGTTGTAATTTGAGGCACGCTTTGCCTTAGTGCTGCGTTTGAGGTCATTCCAATGCTTTTTGCACTCTTGTGCCATGCGCAGCTCATGGCCGAATGCACTCGCATGTTCCGCAACTTGCATCCAGTGGGTATCACGATGGGCAGCTGTAGTTTGACAATTAGGCCCCACTAGCATGTCACGGTTGTGGTCCCGTACGTAGTCCACGAGGAAGTCCAGTTCCTGCGCACAGAAAGGCTTCTTCCTCGACGTGCAGGAGGTCGTGCCTGTGCTGCAGGTGCAACTATCCTCCTCTTGGACGCTGGACCGGACCCTGGCTGGCAAATGCCGCCCTGCTCAGTATGGGCAGTGGCGCTGGTGGAATGTGCCAAGGGAGTGGCAGGTGTAACATGGAGTAAAGTCCCGACCTGCATCAGTGGCTGCTGGGGGCCCTGGAATGGACCCTGCACAGCAACATCCGTTGTGCAAGGGTCATTGACCGCGACTGTCCTGGTTGGTAGACTCACAACTGGGGTGTTGTTGGCTGCATCTGCCCCTGCACTTGCCAACACCCGGCTGGTCGGAGCAGCAGATGACATTACTGCCCCAGGGACAGGTGTCTCGGTCACGGCAGCCCTGCGTGCACCTATGGTGTTCCTCCTGACCTGCTGGAAATCTTCCATGGACTCTTCAAGTGCCAACTCAGGCTGCGCTGGTAGACCCTGAGCCTGGGTGGTGGTGTCCACAGCTGCACTGCAGCTACCACTATCCTTGGCCCCGTGGAAGTCGATGAAATGGACTGCCGGGTCACATGGGTGCCAGTGCCAGATGCAGAAGCTTCATCTCCCGGAACCACAGGGGGTGGTGGCATGACTGTACCAACACATGGCACAACATCGTGCCGAAGTGGCACACCCCTGCCTCTTCCCCCTCTGCGGCCACCCTGGACACCCTGGAGTCCCCCTACTCCCTGGTCACCCCGGCCACTTCCCTGACCACACCCACCACGAGGAGCACACCCAGCTGAGGCGCCCCTCACCTTTGGTGGCCTCCCAACCATGGCACAGATGGAGTAGTGCCAGCACAAATGGAGAAGTGCCAATGGGAGGTGTACACAACAATTGTCCTGGGCAATTGGGGTGAAGGGGGTGGGATACAAGATGTTAAAAGCACCCCTGCACCTGCAAGGCTGTATGTGACCGCGGTGATGAAGTGACGGGTCACGCAACGCTCAGGCACCCCAAAACTGCAATAAAAGCGTGCATGCAACCCCGGTAACCCACATGTGTGGAATTAACCTCCCGCAGTATTCAGTGGCACCCAGGGACACTAAAAACACGTACGTGTGGGACACGCAGGCTACTATGACCTCGAAAACGGGTACGTGATACACAGGGGCATCCGCAGTGGGAAAAATAGCGGGCGCGACTCACCGTCAGACTACCGTGATAATGAAAAACACGCATAGCCAATTCCTCCGCCAAAAGAAGAGATACGTCCTTGATCCGCTGTGAAGTTGTGATGGTGCGCGAAACAACACGAAGTAGCAACACACGTCAGTCTCCACAAAAGGCACGTACAGCAAACTGCTGGCCCCGCTCACCTTTAACCCGTGCTGAGGGAAATGCCTGTGCGCGTTACGTAACAGAAGCGCATACGCGCTTAGGGCCTTTCCTCGGTTTACACGTGGACGTGTTTATTTTTTTCACGTGCTGGATCACTATACACCCGTCACAAGTGAAACGCCTGCGCGCATCACGGCTCTCAGATTACACGCATTAACATGCAGATGTGGGGATACGCCCGTGCGTGTAATGTCACAGACATGCTTACGCACTAAGGGCCTTTCCTCGAATTACACGCTGACGTGCACTTTTTCATGTTCCTAATCACTCCGTATCAAGCTGGCCACGCGGCAACACACGGAAGACCAGGCTTCTGCCCAAAAGGCCATTTTCCTGCCCCCAGATCCCCGAGCATGCTCCCACCTGCCATCTGCTGCTGCCTGCCTGCCTGCTGCCCACGTGCCCTGCTATTTGGTGCCTGCACGTCAGCCATCTGCAGGGGTCCAGTTGCTGTGTCCACCTCTGCTGGAACAGAAGACTCCCAACTGGGATACGATCGCTCCACAGCCCAGCCCCAGGACCCAGTTGCCCACCACACCTGCCTCGGGGGTCACCATGTTGGGGCAAACACCATCCGAGACCACTGGCGACCCCCAGCCAGAGAGGCAGAGGGCTACCTGCTTCACCGATAAGGAAGTTGGTACCCTGGTGGAGCACGTTCTGGGACATTATGATGCCCTCTTCACACCATCGTGCACCAACAAGGAAGGACGGGAGAGGATCTGGGAGGACGTAGTAGTTGCCATCAATGCGGAGGGGGTGGCAACCCGCGACATCAAACACGTCCGGAAGCGCTGGGAGGACTTCAGGTCCAGAACCCTCAACAATGCCCGGCGCCTCTTGAAGGCAGAGGATGCAGAGGGATGCCGGGTCAGCCTGACCAACATCCAGATGAGGGTCCTGGAACGCATAAGCACAGTGCTCCACGTCCAGATCCTTCAGAGACAGACCCGTCTGCAGTTGAGCGATAAGTGGCCATGCATTGCTGTGTGAAACAGGGCATGTTGCAATTTGCTGGTAGTCAGCTAATTGTCTGTATGTGTGATATAGGCCATCTATAGATGTGTGTGTGCAGGGACATCATGGTGCTGAATCTGAGACCAGTCATGCGTGAACCACATGGATGGTGGATGTCTTCCAATGCAACATGGGGAGCAGCAGGCGTAATGCACACATGAATGCATGCCTGTCTCTGTTCTTGAACATGGATGGGATGTGAGAGATGGGTGCTGCTCTCATGTACATGCATGGTGTACATATCTGTGTGTCATGAGTAGCGTGTGTGTGACTTTGAAACGCCATGGATGCATGACACATGTCTGTGACTATGTGCTGATTCACTTATGCAGTCTAGTCATCCTTGTATTTTCTGTGTCTGTGGTGTACAAGCCCTGATGCATGACCCTCCGGTGATGTGTGTGCATGGGATCAGTATGAGCCATGATGCATATGAGTTTGAAGCCAACATTTCTGTCAATAGAGGCCCTTGTACATGGATGCTGATGTTGATTGCATGCGCCGTGCCTGTTTATGCATGTGTGTTGCCTGCATTGACCCACGTGTTGTGGAGGGACAGGATGGAAGTGACGTTTGACAGTGCCACTAATGTGTTATTGCTTCCTGTCTAGGTGACTATTGTACAGTACCCTGATGCTTGTGTTCTATGTCTCCCTCTACGCAGCGTCGAGTGAAGAAGAGCGCAGAGACGGCACTGTGGAGTAAAGCGGCAGGGATGCCTCCACCGGGCGGCGACGCAAGGCCCAGCCACCCTCCCAGGAATTGCCATCATCTGGGAGCGAGGGGACTGGTGCAGTGTCTGCCACTACGGCTGTAGCAGAAGGGCTGGGAGAGCCCCCACAGGGGCTTGCGATGACGGAAGATGGTGCAAAGACATCCAGGTTGGTGGTCTCCACAGAGGAGGAGGAGGCCGCTACTGAGCCGCACATGGGGCCTGGTGGGGGTAGTACCACTGGTGCAGATCAAGGGCCAGGGGCAGGAGGCAGCAAAGGTCGCTGCAGAGGGGCCTGTGCATGTCACTGTCCCTGACCCTGTGACTGCACCACCATGCACCAGCAGGGATGCCCTGACCCAGGCCCATCCACAGGTACGGGGGAGGCCGACGTCATCTGGCACTCCACTACCTGCAGACGAGGAGATCCCTGACTGTATGGGTTCCATCCTGATTGGTGTTGCCTTGCGTATGCGTGTCATTCGTGATGACGTGCGTGCTTCCTGGGGAGACCAAGCACGCCATCACGAAGAGCTGCGCTGCAACGTGGCACAGTTGGGAGGGGCCCTGATCGGAGGGTTCCTACATGTGTCGAGCACTCTGGTGGCCCTCTCCTCCTCTGTGGAGACTATGCGCCAGTCATTCTCCCTGCCGTCTTCCGGCCCAGATTCCACCAGGGCCCCCTGTGGACCTGGCCCGACCAACGCAGCCAGCTTGGTGGAGCTCCCATCCCTGCCACAGTCAGGAGTGGGAGGTCCAGCAGGGGTGGACACCCCACCAATTGGAGACCAGCAGATGGAGGATGTGCCGGCATCATCGGGCAGGGCACATGGACAGCAGCAGCAGGCTCAAGGTGGGAGCGATGATGGCTCGGGGCCATCAACATCAGAGAGGCAGGCATCAGCCGGAGGGCAGGTGGACCCTGGAATGGGAGTGTCTTCCATGTGGCAGTGGTTGGGCCAGTGGATAGATGTGGAGCAGGGGCGGGCGGAAGAGGCGCAGCTCACCATGGTCAGGGCGGAGTTCTCCATGCGCCGGACGTTGAGGCGGGCTGAGTGCCTCGAGGCAACTCGAAGGGAGTTGGAACAGGCC
This sequence comes from Ambystoma mexicanum, assembly GCF_040938575.1. NCBI lineage: Eukaryota > Metazoa > Chordata > Amphibia > Caudata > Ambystomatidae > Ambystoma > Ambystoma mexicanum. The sequence goes on along the minus strand of NC_090927.1, from coordinate 946,289,300 downwards.
ATGACTGCATCCCTGCGAGACCTCGGGGCCAGGGCAGAGGCCTGCCTCCGGGACATCGACATGGAGTTCGATGATGCCCTGGCCCAGGACATCACAGAGTGAGCCGTAGGACTTGCCCGCCGCCATTGTATGTAGTTATTTAGTGTTAGGTTTCCTTTCTGTTTTTATTTATTTTGGGACGCTTGGACAATGCCCCACGTTTTTGTATATAGTGCTTCATTAGGTAGTTTTTTTAATAGGTTTCATTTAAAAGATTGGGAACATGGACCCTGGATTTGTACTTTATAAATAGTTCGACAATGGATTTGGCTTCTTATTTCTTTTTTTCCATGGATCAATGGTTTTTTCTTGTTTTTGCACTTTGGATTTGTTTTGCCGGACTGACACTTTGGACACATGCTTTTGGATTGATTTGGATTTTGCTTTCATGCATTTTTGGTTTATATTTTGGACATGCAGCTTTTGATTATTTATTTCAATTTTTTTGTGTTTCATTTAATTCCCTTGCTTTTGTGTTCAATACATTTTTATTTCCTACTTCAATGTCTGGTATTCTCTCTTTGGTCTCATGCATGCCACGATGTGTGTTTTCTCAATCACATGGACCCATTGTGTGGGTGTGATGGAAATGTGTTCATGTGCATACTTTCCATTTGGGATGTGTCATGTCATGGGGATTTCATTGTGGGCTGGATGTAATACCTGGTTGTGTGTTTGGACTGGGGTGGCGTGGGGTGTCATTTGGGTGGCCATAAGGCCCATGATTGTGGATCGTCATGACGTGGGGGGGGTATGAGTCGGGGCAGGCTGGCAGGTGCCTGTCACTGCTGGGTGGGTGAGTGGGTGGGGGGACATGTGTCGGGGCCTGCTGGCAGGTGCCTGTCACTGCTGGGTGGGTGAGTGGGTTGGAGGACATGAGTCGGGGCCTGCTGGCAGGTGCCTGTCACTGCTGGGTGGGTGAGTGGGTGGAGGGACATTTGTCGGGGCATGCTGGCAGGTGCCTGTCACTGCTGGATGGGTGAGTGGGTGGGGGGATATGAGTCGGGGCCTGCTGACAGGTAACTGTCATTGCTGGGTGGGTGAGTGGGTGGGGGGATATGAGTTGGGGCCTGCTGACAGGTGCCTGTCACTGCTGGGTGGGTGAGTGGGTGGGGGGACATGAGTCGGGGCCTGCTGGCAGGTGCCTGTCACTGCTGGGTGGGTGAGTGGGTGGGGGGACATGAGTCGGGGCCTGCTGGCAGGTGCCTGTCACTGCTGGGTGTGTGAGTGGGTGGGGGGACATGAGTCGGGGCCTGCTGGCAGGTGCCTGTCACTTCTGGGTGGGTGGGGGTGCAGGGGGACATGAGTTGGGGCTCACTTGTGCATGGTGACATGTGGGCTGGCTGGGGGGATGGCCATGGTGGTTGGAATGACTGCAGGGCATGGCCAGGGGTACAGGGTAGTCCCCTGTGTTGTAGGCTGCCTGCAGGACCTGGGGAGGGGGGAGAGGGCACACCTGGGAGGATACACACTGCCAATTCACGTTGGGGCACACTAGGAATACACATACCCCTACCGTGACAGCAAAAATGCGTGTTAAACTCCCTGCGCAGCCCACGAAATACACATACCCCACTCGCACAAGGCCTATCGCGTGTGATTCTCCACACGCACCCCCGAAATACACGTATCTCGCTCCCCAAGGCCTATCGCGTGTGATTCTCCACGCGCACCCCCGAAATACATGTACCCCGCTCGCACAAGGCCTATCGTGTGTGATTCTCCACATGCACCCCCGAAATACACGTATCCCGCTCCCCAAGGCCTATCACGTGTGATTGTCCATGTGCACCCCTCGGAATACATGTACCCCGCTCCCCAAGGCCTATCGCATGTGATTCTCCCTGTGCAACCCTCAGAATACAGGTACACCGCTCCCCAAGGCCTATCGTGTGTGATTCTCCCCGTGCACCACTCGGAATACACGTATCTCGCTCCCCAAGGCCTATCGCGTGTGATTCTCCCCACGCACCCCTCAGAATACACGTACCCCGCTCCCCAAGGCATATCGTGTGTGATTCTCCCCGTGCACCACTCGGAATACACGTACTCCGCTCCCCAAGGCCTATCGCGTGTGATTCTCCCTGCGCACCCCTCGGAATACACCTACTACACTCTCCAAGGCCTATCACGTGTGATTCTCCCCGCACATCCCTCGGAATACACGTATCTCACTCCCCAAGGCCTATCGCATGTGATTCTCCACGCGCACCCCTCGGAATACACATACCCCGCTTCCCAAGGCCTATCGCGTGTGATTCTCCCCGCGCACTCCTCGGAATACACATACTGTAGTACACTCCCCAAGGCCTATCACGTGTGATTCTCCCTGCGCACCCCTAGGAATACACGTACCCGGCTCCCCAAGGCCTATCGCGTGTGATTCTCCCCGCGCACCCCTCGGAATACACGTACCCCGCTCCCCAAGGCCTATCGTTTGTGATTCTCTCCGTGCACCACTCGGAATACACGTACCCCGCTCCCCAAGGCCTATCGCGTGTGATTCTCCCCACGCACCCCTCGGAATACACGTACTACACTCCCCAAGGCCTATCACGTGTGATTCTCCCCGCACATCCCTCGGAATACACGTATCTCACTCCCCAAGGCCTATCGCATGTGATTCTCCCCGCGCACCCCTCGGAATACACATACCCCACTTCCCAAGGCCTATCGTGTGTGATTCTCCCCGCGCACTCCTCGGAATACACGTACTACACTCCCCAAGGCCTATCACGTGTGATTCTCCCCGCGCACCCCTCGGTATACACGTACCCTGCTAGCCCAAGCCCTATCGTGTGTGTTACTTCAAGCGCACCCCCAAAATATACGTACCCTGCTAGCACAAGGCCTATCGCATGTGATTCTCCCTGCGCACCCCTCGGAATACACGTATCCCGCTCACACAAGGCCTTTCGCGTGTGATTCTCCCCGTGCCCCCTCAGAATACACGTACCTCGCTAGCCCAAGCCCTATCGCGTGTGATAATTCACGCGCACCCTCGAAATACACGTACCCCGCTCGCCCAACGCCTATCGCGTGTGAAACTTCCCGCGCACCCCCCAAATGCACTGTCCCAGCCCTTTGGACTGGTGAAGGGTTAGCGTGGCCCTTTGCGTTCCATTGGGGATTTCAATGCCTTATCCTTGCGCAATGGGCGTTCTTGGGGGCGTAACTGGCGCTGCAGGATGTTCTATGCGCCAGCGCTCAAAATGACTTGGATATTCCATGAATACACGGTGTGCCTGAATGCTGTTGAGCGCACCCGGCTGGCGCACGCTCGCTCTCTGCGCTGCTCAGATGCGCTGCCTCTGTGCTGAAATCTATGAATTACCCTCTTAGACTTTTAGTCATAACGTTCAAATCTAGACTAGGGATCATGACCACCTACCTGCAAGACCATATCAGGGAGAAACCTAAATGTAGAAATTTGAGGTCAAGTAATCAGAACTATCTTTTCTTGCTGAGATGCAGAACTAGGAAGGTACAGACGGGAGCCTTCTTTAGTGCTGCTCCCTTGACATGGAACTCGCTGCCGCTGGCTTTGCGAGGCCCCTCCTCCCTTCCCCTCTTCAAGAAAGAGCTTAAGACCTTGTTATTCCACTGAGTAGGCCACAGGGTCCCACTCGATTCAACTGTAGTTCTTAGCCTATCTTTCAGCAGCCTTGCCATGTCATTACTCGTTTTGGTTGCTCTCTGTCTGCGCCCTCACACGTTAGGGTTCGTGGATGCGCATTACAAATTAACTAAAGTAAAGTAAAGTAAAGGTAGAGGTGAGGGATCCATATCACCAAGTAGAGCAACCAGAGTAAAGGATTTTAAGGAAGAATTAGGATTACTGGGGTGCTTATGTTCATTGCAATGTGAGGCAGTGGCATGAGGAAGCTGCCATTGGCCATTTTATCAAGTCATAAAATACTATGGTATATTGCATAGTTATGAGTTCTTCATGCTGGAGCAGTTCCTTAATGATAGTGTTGATCTCAGTAGACAGTGCCTCGTATTAAAACTAGATCTGCACAACCAACTCTCCATATTCCTTTTGCACCATTCTTCTCAACTAGCAGATATTGTCACTCCTGGCTGCACAGTTCATACATTTTCTGCATCCAAGGATATAGTTTAGGGGGGAACTGTGCACTAGCTGAGTTTTCTCTGAGCCTCCACAGGTCCTTCTTTGCATACAAGCCTCAACCAAAATATTGTAGGCAGGTTCCTACCTCTGCTCGTTTTCCCACTCCATTGTTTAATTTGCTGTATTTTTGTGCTGTCCTTCAAACTGTCCTTCAACCTCCAACGTGGCATCAATATCATAGGCATGCTGGTATGGCTGCTGAAAGTTCTAGTAGTATTAGTGCTGAGGTGATGTCAGGGTCCACACTACTTTTTAGGTCATCCCGGATAGGTAATAGTGGTGATTTCTTTACTCTCATATGTCTGAGTTTGCCAGGTGATGGATAATTGAGATAGGTCGGCAGTTGACTAAGTGTTGTGAGTTTACCAAGGGGCTTTTGAGAAGTGATTTAATGTATGCCTCTTTGAAACTTTGTGGAATAGCTCCTGGCACCAGATAATGGTTGATAAGGTTTCAGAAGTATTCTGCAAGCATCTCTTCGGTGAGAAAGGGTCTCCTGGTGATCGTGCTTTGTTTCTTTGATTCACTAAGTTAGCAACATTTCCTGGAGTTGTCTGCTTGGTGGAGTAGTTTTTTTGTGTTTTTAGGCATTTTCTAGATGACATGGTGAATGTTTATGATTTCGTTTTTGAAGTGTTTTGTGAGTTCATCACACAGTTTATGGGAGGAAGTGGTTGTGATGCAGGCTGTTTCAAAAAAGGTAGCAGGCGCTCCACTCCAGAAAGAAAATGGCATGATAACCTGTTCTGAGGTGAGAGTTTGCAGCACACGCTTTTTGCTCACTGTACCTTTCACAGATGGGAAATATCCATTTGCATGTCAGTCTTTGTCCTGCCCACATGGGCAGTCCAGCACCGAAATGCTATGGCAATTCCTCTCTGAACAAGAGTACCAACAGCAACCCCATACACGTGTTTCAGCCGTGTTGGGCATCATCAGTGAGGTGAAGCTTTGCCTCTCTGAGCACAGTGAGCAGGGAGTCCACGTCTGGTTGCCCCCAGGTAATTTAGGGTGACCAATCCCAAGTTCCTTGCAAATATTTGAAAAAAGGTAGCAGGCGCTCCACTCCAGAAAGAACATGGCATGATAACATGTTCTGAGATGAGAGTTTGCAGCACACACTTTTTGCTCACTGTACCTTTTACAGATGGGAAATATCTGTTTGCATATCAGTCTTTGTCCTGCCCACATGGGCAGTCCAGCACCGAAATGCTATGGCAATTCCTCTCTGAACAAGAGTACCAACAGCAACCCCATACACGTGTTTGCAGGCTGTCAGGTTTATTAGCTCATTAATGGTGCTGAACATCTCTTACTGGGTGTTTCTTGTTTTTGCCATGTGTTTAGCTTGGTATAGTATTTTTGATTTGAGGAATCCGGGTTTATATAGCTGTATCGGTTTCTGGTATGTGAGCTTATTTTGTTGGACGTAGTTTTTCCTCCATGCTTGTTACAGTTTCCTGTTTGTTTACTTCAGGGTTCTGAGGTGGTGTGTGAACCATCTTGCAGCTGTTTACTTTTGTGAAGGGTTAAAAGGCTTCTTTGGTGCAACAGCATCTACGGTTTCCGTGATGCATTCTTGCAGTTCTTTATTATGTTTGGATTGTATCTAAGACGGTGCTTGGTGGTTTTGTAGTGTTAAATCTATGGTGTTTACGGATTTCCAGTTTCTTTTATGAATTTGAAAGAGTGTTTAGCAGGTGGGTTTGTATACAGGATGGAGGGTGGATCACGATGGACATTATAAGGTGGTCACTCCAGCGAATGTCAATTGAAGGGGCAGTCATAAATAGAAAATGTAATCTGCGGAGTGACTGCTGAGTGGGTGTCTAGACAATTTGGAATGAAAGATTGATCTGGTGGTACATGGTTACTTGAACAAGGAGTGATTCACATTTTGGGATATTTAGAAGTGGTACTTGTGTGATCTCTAGGTGTCTTTGTATGCAACAGTGAGACATCCTCCTCCTCTTTTTTCTTCTGTTTCCTTGTTTCAGTTTAAAGTTGAACAGTAGGGATACATTTGCAACTTCCTTGAATTCATCCGTTAACCATGTTTCGGTGAAAAATACAATGTCTACATTCGCTGAGGAGATTGTCTATATCTGTGCTGTGCTTTTACATCGATCTGGCATTCACACTTTGCAGTTAACCTTTTGTTTTCTGAAGTTTGTTTGTCCTTTGAAGGTATTATTGGTATTTTGATATAGGATGGGTTCTTCTTTACTTTTGATTATGCATTCGGTATTGGTGTGCAAGTTCTGTAGCAGACTTATTTGCTTCAATTTCTTTGTCAATTAGTTTTAGAAGGTTGCATTTTAGGTTGTTGTGTTCTCTGGGTTTGTCTGTGTGTTCATACTAATGGATCTTTTTCTCTTTGTCATTTTTAGCGATGAATGGTGTTTTGTAGTCACTTGGTTCTATGGATATCTTCCATCAATCTTATCTTTGTGAAGTAAAGTGTCACGTGTGTTGGCGCGTGCCTGTAATCCCAGCATGAGTGCGGGAGGCTGAGGTTGTGGATGTGGGGTCGCCGCTGCTGTTCACATCCACTGGTGATCTATGCTAGAGTTATCCTGAGTATATTCTGTGTAACCCCAAGTAAAGAGGCCTGTGTTCTGTTCCTGGTGAACCCCAAGAGAAGGGGACTTTTTCCTGTGTCCGGTGGGATCTACGAAGTGCACGAGCAGTGAGCTGGGCCTCACAGACATAACCTCCCAAAAAAGAAAAAAAAGAAATAAGTAAAGTGTCACCTATATTGAAAATGCCAATGAGGAAGAACAAATGATATGCATTGATTTGACATTGTATTACATGCACACACAAAAAAAAATCCTGAAGTGTATGGCAGTCAAAACAGTTTTTAAAAGCATAAGTTGACCCATTGTGGTAAACACCTAATAAACATATATTCTGCGTTCTTGCCACACTCTAACAATCCATTCAATTCATGTTCGCTTATTGGAATATTAACAACACATGTTTTCCACCAATGACCGTTGGTCTTTAATTGTATGGCCCATTTGAATAATGTGTTGCACTCATTTAAAACCAGACGAAGTAGAACGTACATTAGCAGCGGTAGTAGCACATCATTTTTGGATCAGACAATAGGAAGTGAGGCTTTCCGTGTAATATTCAGCACTGTGACCTACATATCTGTTGCCTCTCAGAGATCCATTTGAGAATAGATAGCCTGCTGCACCAGCACCAATCTAACTTTCATATGCTGATCTCCAATGGCTGCCTCCTGCTTACCAGCTGATATGCTCTCTCAGCATGAAGGTTGTCTGGTAATCACTCAGTGTCTCAGCAATGGCAGTGCCTCCCCACTATTTGTTTCCAGGAATCTTTAGTACATCCCCTTGCTTTGAATCCACTCTCGCCAGCTCTCTTCAAATACCACACCTACTGTTTAAAAGGCAACTTCTACTTCTTAGACCTGCAGCTTCACTCATGTGGTCATGTGCTCATATAAAGGGAAGACTGACTCTTGTTTTTCCAGTTGTTGTGCCGAAACGGGGAAACTTAATCAAGCTAAGTAGTATCTCTTGAAATCATCATGTCACTTAGATGTGACTGGTTATCTATATTTAATGGTTCTCATTGAAGAAAATGAATGGAGTTTTAGAAAGATGAATGAGTATTCATAGTAAAATACCCCATTTTTTGAAGGCCTCTAACAGCAATTGAAGCCAGTGTTATTCCCCAAATAAAATTGACTTCATATGTGGATAAACTTTTTTTATCCTAAACTATGTGATGGACAAGTCCTATTTCATCTGCATTTCACCAAAGCATACGGTTCCACTGAAAAGCAGGTACCTCTTTCCAGCTGAGTTTCTGAAGAGAGTTGTTTATTAATCAGAATAGCACTTATGAAACAAACATACACGTTTTTGATAATACTGATAACTTTGTGCCCCAATGAAAAATGCAATTAGGATTGCACAAAAAAACTTTGAATCAAGGCAGTTAAAGGTTTTAACAATTTCAATTGTTGCAAGGACATCCTGGAATGCATCCTCTGTGGTGTCTATACATTAGATAAATATGACATTTCGTTGTACAATTTTCATTAAATATGTTTTCAAACATGAAAGAAAAGTATAATCAATACTTTTGTGGCAAATGAAGTCTGTGTTGCTTTTAAAATGTGCACACTTGTGGTTGCTGGAGATATCGTCAACAAACTAAATTAAACATGTTCACGTGGCTTGCTAAAACACTGCAAGGCATGTTCATCTGCTGTTTGTTTTTCGTGTTTAGAAAGGTAACTGGAAAACTCAAATCTTTGAAGTAGACATTGTTCAACAAAGTATTTGAAAAATCATATGCATTGTTTTTCAAATATTTTGCTGATGAATCCACTTTTTGGGGGCTTCTTTGCTTCTTTGTCAGCAAACTAAGTGAAAAGACGTTACTACAGATTTCCATGTATTCTTTTTTGAAAGAAATCAGCATTTGAACAATTTCACAATGATAAAAAAAGAATCTCACCGAATTACATTAGCATTATGTAATATCCCCCTCATCCTATTAATGATCAGAGACATTCTTATAAAACATCCCCATTTTAAAGACATCTCTCACAGCCAAAAACAATGGATGGTAAAATACACCTGCAAACAATAAACATTAACATCTGTGGACAATCACCAATACAAGCAAACATTGAGAAATGGTTATCTGAATATCATATCATCTTACATGGAATTCCTCCAGAATATCCGTCAATCATTTTTGGAACTACCACTATATGATGGTAACCCACTTTTTTTGTGTACACTATCTGCTCTCCATACTCTCCTGATACCCTTTTGTCATTTTTATTGAAACTATGAACCCTGCCCTAACACCATTACAACTATTAATAATTAAATTTATGAAATATTTATATAACAGCTTGTGTGCAGGTTTATTTTTGCTATTTGTTGTGGTTTTCAAAGCCAAAAAATCAATAATCATATTGACAATAATACGACTATTGTATCTACAGAGACGCCAATGGCAGAATTTGTGGTATTTACCAAAATCTCTATAATCAGAGGCCTGAATTATTTGAAAAAATATTTCAATGTTTAACTGATATACATCTATGACTAGTGTGTTCAGCGACAGGCTGTCAATGGGAGTTCATTTGGAGAATTTTAACTCTATTTTACACACAAATGTTTTCCCAAAATTACCTTAGAATAAACTCACGTCACAGCTGAATTGATCATGTCCAACACTAATATATGCGCTGGATACCTGCATCCATGTTACGTTATGACAATTTATACCGCTCACCGCTGCCATTTGCATGGTCTCCATGCACTTACGTGGCTCTGTAAGAAAAGTGGGTTTGGTTGGTTTGTCAGGGAAGAGGGTAGGCTAGAAGTTGTGCTTGTCGAACCAGGAAAAACTGTTGTCTGTGAATTTGAGCTTTCCTGGTGTGCCTTGATGTTTGCAGTGGGCTTGTTTTGTCCAGAGGGGTAGCAACCAGTGTCTGAGTGAGTTGTTTGTTGTTTGCATTGTGATTAGCGGTGGGTGGGTGGTTTTTGCATTTTTTTCATGTTTAATTTTGTTGTCCCTTTTGGGTGTGTATGGTACGTGTGGGGATCTGAAAAAGAGCAGGGATAGGTTAATTGGTTTATATTCAGCTCTGGTCTTCCAGGGTGTTATTGCTGGTTCTTCAATCTGTATTGCCCCTTGTTTGCTCTGGTCCCAGAGTGTGGTTTGTAGGGGTGCACATTGTTCTGCTAGTCTTGGTGAATTGAATAGCCACACTATCAGTCATTTTTGGAATGTTGGGTGGTCTGCCGTCATTCTCATTTCCATCAGTATTGAGTTCCATAGTTTGTCTATCAAATAGGAAAACACAGTTCTTCGAAATTTCCTTTTCTTGTAGTGTTTTGTTTCTATTTCAATGTCATTGCACAATCTTAGGTTTCTTCCTGTTTGGAAACGGGTGATTTTAGCTTGGAAAAATACAGTTCCTTGTCTGTGTAGTGAGTTGTGGGTGATGCAGAGTTAATGATTTTTTTTACTGGTAGCCAGTGCAGATTTCTCAGTGCTGGTTTGATGTGGTCTCTTCTATTTAGTCTCAGGATTGGTCTTGCTGCAGTGTTTTGGATGCGTTGTCATTTTTTTGTGAGACATTCTGGCATTCCAAGGTAGACACTCTTTGCATAATCTAGTCTTGATACTACCAGGGAGCTGATTGTCAGGGTTCTCTGTGGGGAGTTGAGGTAAGGGAGTATCCCTCCTATTAGTCATAGGAGCTAGAAGCATTTCTTTTGCAATTGCATTGACTTGTGGTTCTAGTGAGAGTCTGTTGTCCATGAATATTCCCTGTTTTTTCATCACAGACAATGTAATTCTTTTCTGTTTGATTGGTGAGGAAATATTTCAGCCATCATAGCACAGGATTTGTTATGCTGCATTACGCTCTTCATTAGCATTGTGTGTTTGATTGTGTTGAAGGGGGCTGATATGTCTAGTAGCAAGACGGATGATGTGCTGTTTTCTCAGTTCATATTTAGGTTGTCCCATATGAAGAGAAGCACTGATACATTTCCTCTCATGGGCCTGAATCTGGCTTGGGATTGGTTGAGTATTCTGTTGATTTCTACATGATAGTGTAGTTCTTTGTAGATGTGTTCTCTCAAGGATTTTCGCTGTGTATGGGGGTGCCAACTCCACCCCCTCAACTGAGTATGGATGGATAACACGATAGGCAGATCAAATGATTCTATTGTTGCAGAAATCAGGATCATAGTGCCTTTATTGGAGGTAAGAAGTGCACATGGCACTGCACATATTTGGGTTAGAATGACCCAGGAAGTGAAGGGTGCTTTAAATATCACACGCATACCATAAGTGTATAAAGATATATCATGAATAAGGGATACAAAGTGAGAGATGCTTATACAAATAAATAATAGTTCCCTGAAGAATTAATAGTTTCAGACAAAGATATATTTCAAAATGGATAACTCAAGTACAAAATGGTGTCCAGTTCTTAGCCAGGTGTGAAAACGCTATGACTCATGCCAAGATTTTTCAGACAAGCAACAGAGGCTGATACATTAGAGATAGTCTTAGCAGCATCTTGCAGTGAGATAGTTGGGTTTTGTTAAGTTAAGAATGGAACTTGGCAGGAAAAGCAGACAAGATTAATGATGAAGCCAGATAAAAGCAGGGGAAACTTGGATACATTTATCTATTATGTTAATGAGAAGGGCATAATGTGTTTCATGCCGACCATTTGAGAGACCAGTTGCATTATTTGGCACAATATAATATAGTTTATTTCTCCATAGTATAAGGCACTAACTTGGCAAGACTTTGAAAATCAGATAAAGAGTAGACATTGATATGATGACGGTGCTTTTAGCAGAAGTTGAGGAATGGCATAATGTGTCCAGCCAAGTCTAAAATAAGCTTATTAGTTGTGTGCATCAGAGAACATTGTGGATGCCAGCTATGCTAATGTGGGCTTTGTGTACACCAGATAAGCCATCCAATGGTATTAAAGTGATGTTATTTCTCTGACTAAATAGACCTATCAGAAGCATAATCTGACCAAGGTAGTCATTTGCATAAGGATGTTGCATCATCCAAATAGCCTATATAAGCAGGTTGAAGGCAAAACATTTTGGAGTGTTTTTACTTGTATAGATGGTGCGGATGATATGGATGGTGTAGTTGTTGCTGGTGGTGTGGATGTTGCTGTTGGTGTGGATGTCACGGGTGGTGTGGATGTTGCAGATGGTGTGGATGTCGCGGATGGTGTGCATGGTGTGAATGGTGTTCATGGTGAGGATGGTGCGGATGGTGTGGATGGTGCGGATGCTATGGATGGTGTGGATGGTGCAGATGGTGTGGATGGTGTGGATTGTGCAGATGGTGCAGATGGTGCAGATGGCCCAGTTGGCACTTTTACTGATAACCACCATATCACACCACTACGCTTACTCAATACTATACACCATCATTCAACTAGAACACAGGTATAGCCCTGTTAATTCGGCCTAGAAGTTCACATACAAACACGACTCCATGATCACCTCATCACTCTAATAAAACACCAGCTAGCTGAGCACATTCCAGCTAGCTGTTCGCATAGGTGTTCCTCAGGCCTAACACAGCCATAACCCAGCCTGGGTGTCCACCCACCAGACTGAAAACATCCAACTGATTTCCTCAGCACCACACCTATCGCTAGGAAGTAGCTGTCATCCAACAACTACACCAGCTGCACACATATCCGGTGCACCCACACACCATACAACACTCTCTCTACTGACTTGAACTATGGTTCCCGAGGGCGTTCAACCTACCAGCACTTTGAGGTCATACCAATGATATATAAGGTGCTATATAAATGCCAAGTAACATAACATAACAGAACCAGGAGTCTGCTCTATGCCCAATGTGTTTGTTAAAAAAAGAAGACACATTGCACTTTGTGTTGATCTACCATAAGACCTTGTCGCTGATGCGATATATTTGAGACCTATTCTAATTAACTCTGGATTTAAAGCTTAAGGGAGGCACTTTTATTTTTAAGTAACCCGCAGAATATTTGTGTTGTGTTGGCTACATTATGATACATATACAGAGCTTGGTTGTTAAGAGCAAAGGCCCTTAATATAAACAATAGGTGAAGTCAGTACTGTCTTTGTAGTTGTTTCCTGGATGAGCATGGTATGACAAAACTCATTTCCGCTGTTTGTTAAGGCTGGGAGCTATGCTCTCCTTATATTCTGCAGATAACAACTGTATAACAGTGTTGTGTTTTTAATATTGTTTTAGTTTTAGTATTAATGTATATTGTATATAGTTATGTATTGTTTTTATGATTTTTATGACTGAAATAAAGCTTTGATTAATTGATTGATTGATATCCAAAGCTGTGGGATTCAGATGATTCACCCCACAGTATCCAATTTCAGAAGTGATTTATTAAGTAAAACCTGCGCGTGGTATAGCCCACACAGCAGCAAGGTTGAAAAACGGTGAAACCTCACAGGTGCAAAATTAAAAATGTGCTGCAAACTAACGGCACTGAAGTTTGAATGTGGCAGAACACATGCAGCAAAAATTGTGGTGTAGGTCATGCAGCAGCAAACTCATATGCAGTGCAACCCCAACAGTATCACATTCAGAGGTAGTGTACTTAGCAAATCTCGAGTGTGGTGAAACCCTGAATCAACAAATTCAAATGAGGTGTAGCGCCAATGGTGTCAAAATTCAGAAAGTGGTGCTGACGCACACTGCAGTAAAGTTCAGATGTGGTGCAACACCACTTGCAGGAAATTCAAGAGTTGTGCAACCCAGCAGCTGCGAAGTTCCAATGTGGTGTAATGCCAAAAGTATCTAAATTCTAAGGTGGTGTATTGAGTGAAACTGTCGTGTGGTGATACCCCACAGCAGTAAAGTTCAAATGTGTTGTGATGCCAGTAGAATTAATTCTGAAGTGGTGCACACTAAGCTCTAGAAAATTCCAATGTGGTGTAACACCAGCTGTAGACAGATCCAAACTAGTGCCACACATGCAGTGGCAAAATTCAGATATGTTGCAACCCACACAGTAGCAACATTTGAATTTAGTGTAACCAACACAGCAGCAAAGTTCCAATAAGGGGCAACCCACACAGCAGCAACATAGAATGTGGTGCAACCCCAGCTGTGGAAAAATTCAAATGTGGTGTAACCGCAACAGTATCAAAGTTCTTAAATGGTGCAACCCACACATTCACCAACTACAAATGTGCTGTCGCAGCTGTGGCAAAATTATATAATGGTGTAATCCATGAAGCCGCCAAATTCAAATGTGGTGTAACCCATGCAGCATCAAAATTAATAAGTGGTGCAACTCATGCAGTTTCAAAATTCAAAATGTGGTGCACTACGTTTGGAATACTCTGGGAAGAAAGTGCAAGTGTGGCAAAACACAAACAGTAGCGAGAAACAAAGCAGCAAACCTAAATATGGAGAACTCTGGAGGCAAAATGCAGGTGTGGCAAACCCAAGCAGTGGCAAGATGCAAAGCATCTAACTTACACTTTGAACATTCCAAGGGGCCAAATGCAATGTTGGCAAAACTCAAACAATGACGAGAGACAAAGCAGCAAGCCTACATTTAGAACACTCTGGGGAGCACAATGCAAGTGTGGCAAAACACAATCAGTGTTGAGATACAAAGCAGCAAACTTTGAGCACTTTGAGCACTTTGAGAGGCAAAATGCAGATACGGCAACCCCAAAGAGTGGGCAGATACAAAGCAGCAAACTTACTATGTGAGTGCAAATTGCACATGTATAGAACTTGGCTCTGAAGGTTGAGGAGATGGAATGGAAAAAAGAAATAGAAATTCTCATGCTTGCAATTGGCAATTTCTATCTGGAACAGAGCAATTAAACCAGGTGTCTTTTACAAATATAATAGTTTCTCATTTGTTGTACTTTCCCTCTCTTTAAAAAAACAAAACTGCAGCAATAGCCGCATTTCCAAATAAAATGCACTTGTTGTATTTTCACAAAATTCAATAGCGAGAAAGAAAAAAAAAACAGGATTTAATTCTTAGAAACGGTTTGCAACCAAGATTTGTTGAGCATTATATGTCTTGACAGGTTGGCATCAAACGAGCTTTCAAAGAGTTAAAGTTGCTTAGAAATCTTCAAACAACTTCTGAGGAATACATCTCTTTGATCTCTTAGAAAGAGAAACAAAGACCTTTCCTTTAGCAGAACAGTTATCTGCTTTTAGTGACAATAAACAAAAGCATCTATTCTTTTTTCTGGCTCAAGCTGAAAATGTAGAAATAGCGCGCATGAATGCGGTAGTGGAGTGCCAAAGGAATACATGTGTTCATGCAAATGGTGTTAAGCACAATGTTTGCTTACGTTTGCGTGCATTGTGTCAATCTAGCGAGTAACACAAGAGCAAAATGTGCAGTGAATGAATGTTGCCACTATACTTTCTGTGATTAAAGGAACCAAATACACACAACAAAGAACAGGTCTCTGGGTGCGAGTCCCTGGAAATAAAAAATGGGATAGTGATAAATGACAAAAAATGGATTTACTTTTCTTCATGAACTTGTATCAAACTTTGGGGAATCAAACAACCTCTACGGAAACACAGTTCCACGTGTTCCTTAACATGTGCCTGTGCCCAAAACTGTTGGAGGATCGCATTGTGTCAAGCGCAAGTGACTTGCTATTTCTTTTCGAATCTGGATGTGCCATCTGCCCTTGTGGGTATGTCTCTCATTTGCCAGTCCCCGACACACACCCATTTGATGTATTGGGCGTTAAATACTGGAGCAGGTGTAGCCTACAATGATTCCTTATGGGAATTCAGGACAAACATAGACGCCTTTAGCACTGAAGGGGGTCTAGCACACCCTCATGCTCATAACGTCACAAACCTGCATGTGTGCTAATTGTAAAATAGCAGCCTCACGTGTGCACACATATATTGACAATGTGAACAAACTTTAATTGTCTGCTTCACTGTGAATCAGTTGCAATGTAACCTGTAAACACTTCAGTGCACACATCTACTTGTTCCCCAACATTGTTTCATGAATCGGCCCCCTGGTGGTTACACTACTGACTGCAATGATTATCGTGCAAGGTCAATGTATCCGCCCATCTCCATGCAATGTAATTAAGGTGTTTTTCAAATGCAAAGATATGGTTGTACATCATCTGAGGATTGTCCGAACGAGTCAAACTACTGTGCATGGGGGAGGGAATCCTTATCAGGCACCTTCTTTGGATATCATTCCAGGTCAGCATTGACTATTGATTTATAAGTATTATGATTTATACGTATTTGTGATACGTCAACGATGTCCAAATATTTAGTGCATGCATTTGAGCACAGCTGGGTAGACAGAACCAATGAAGGAGTTTTTGATGGGTTTGTCTCTGAGAATATTTGAAATACTGTGTTGAAATCGTGCAGTTTGTTTGAGGAAAACTCAGCAAAAAGCTATAAAGTTGAAAATGGTCTCGGGAGGATAGCTCATGAAACAATCAAATGGATGGATGTCAGGTCAGCAACTGCACACAGAGGAATTCTGCACATTTTCATGACGCCAGTGCTCATAATATATGCTACCATTGTAATAATACACTTCATGGTGCTGTTCACAATATATGTCAGCGTTGCCATTTAAAAGTACATGTTCATGAGGATCTGGAACTCCTCCTCATGGTAGCCGTTTCACAGCATTATTGACGGGGACACGAGACTCTTGCTTGCCCCCACCCAAGCCCCCTCCCCCCACCACCGTACACAATATTGATATATGCTCCCTTGCCACTCACACTTAAAAGCATCATGAAAAAATGCTGCAACATCGTTGTTTCACCAAATGTGCTGAGACAGACATGACAATGTGGGCAGGTACTGTTCATGATGCCTGTGTATATCATATGTGCCAGCATTGCCCTGTAAAATACTACCTCTGCATGTATGCCAGTATTGCCATTGTAAAACTGTTTCCTGATGCTGCCAACAATATATGTAATAATTTCAATATAAGGTGTCATTGCGGGCCTGCACATTCCTGATGGCAGCAGAAATCCGCACCTTGGGCCCACTGTTCCCCACAGCCATGCACACCTCCCGTAGGCATACAACTATAGACACACACTCACATGCACACACATTCTCTCAATCACTCACTGTGCACACATGCTCATTCAAATGCTCTTACAAA
The DNA here is from genome assembly GCF_040938575.1 of Ambystoma mexicanum. Lineage (NCBI taxonomy): Eukaryota > Metazoa > Chordata > Amphibia > Caudata > Ambystomatidae > Ambystoma > Ambystoma mexicanum. The sequence goes on along the minus strand of NC_090927.1, from coordinate 946,272,402 downwards.
CACATTGCATTCACAATTTGGATGCACACAAACACTCTGTCTCCCTTTTTGTTTCATCTTTTGATGGCAGTGTCCTTGATCCCACCAGTCCGAACTTCTCTTCTAATGGCATAAAGAACAGCAATGAAGACTGCAATATTGGGATTAGGGGATGGCATGGTATGAAAACAAAATATGATGACACTGGCAGCTATAACATCCAATCACAAAAATGGTGACCCCTGGTGCGTAAAGAGGATACACTGCTGTGTCAGGGGTGTGTGGGTTCCCTTTAACAAAGAATTAAAGGTAAAGCTTGTCAGTTGGGCACCCATTTGACACTGCTCCCCTCCTTCAACTGAAACCACAGAGTTTAGGGGACTGCGAAAGGGTAGGCTTGCATGCATTACCGTTTGCAACCATATGTGGGAATGTTCCATGTTGTTTTCCAAAGTACAGTGCCAACGCTACATCAAATGGAAAGGCTGTAGCAGGGCGGAACGTAGGGACGGGTGGAGCGGCCCCACGGGGGATAACTCTGGTATTACGCAAATTAAAAGAATGCCAACAAGGTCTAACAATCAAATCATCACGGTAGACAAATACAAGATTTAATTCCAAGGTAACACGCTCCCCTGTAACACAAATAATTCTGGATGGATTGCCATTCAACTAGCATAAGGCACATCTGCACCACATTACGTAATCCACACTGATTCAATCTTAAACTATGTAATCCATGCCAATACTGATGAGATATGTGGTCTGTCACCCCATACAACTTGCTTAGGGTCAGGTGGCAGCTCATGAGGGGCAATATACCGCTTTTTAAAGTTTTGCATCACCAGGTCCACCAGAGAGCGGCTTATTGTTATTTTTTTTGTGTGCATTTATTTAGATCTTGGTGCAATATAAGGTATCAGGTATTAATATCCCCAACAAAAATATTGCCGTAAATATGTCTGTTTGGTTCGCCATAGGCGATATTTTTATTGGGGATATTATGTGGGAGCAGGGGTTGCGGGGGTGTCCCCCGGACATAAAAAAATGATGCAGGGGTTGCAGGGGTGTCCCCCGCAGGGTCCATTGTGAATTTCGGCACAAAAATATGGCGATATTTTTTAGGCGGAATTATCACATGGAACCGAATATACAAGCCGATTCATGGAATTAATGTGCGCCAAAAATCTCTGCGCAAGCGTGCAAATGCGTGTGAATTGCAGCGTAAGTGCGAAAATCGCAGCGCAAGCGTGCGAAAGCCGCGCACATCGATTCATGGAAGTCCGTGTGCGTGTAAATCCTGGGATGTGCGCTAAAATCCTGCGTGGTGCACGCAGGCGCACATGTCATCAAACGGCGTGCGCTACGCCCACAGCAAAAGCACACATAGCACGGCGCACACAACAAAAGTGGGCGGAACATGTGGCGTAACACGCGGAATGGGGAACAACGCGTGAAAATGTGGGCGTTACGGGGGAAGTACAGGAGTATTCAACACGCCTACAACATGTATTCATGGACTCGAACAGGGGAAACGTGTGCGCCAAAAAAGACACGCTAATCCGGAAACACGTACGCCAGCAGGAAGCAGGCATACGCGGCCCTATGCAGCATAAAAGTGCGCACAAACAACAAGCAAGCTCAGACGCTACGATGAACATACCGTTCCTCGCAGCAGTGGTCGTGGGACACGGCAGGAGGAGGAGAAGGAGGAGGATAGTCAGGCCCAGAATTTTTACACCAAGGACCAGCCTTTTTGGGATGCCTGAAGACCAGGTGTATGGGAGGTACAGGTTTCCACCTCACATAATACTCGTCCTGGTGAGTGAGTGGGAGGATGACCTCACATCACCCAAACTGTGCTCCCAAGCACTGAGCCCCTTGGAAAAGGTGCTCAATGTACTGCACTTCTTGGCCACTGGTTCATTTCAGCGGACAAGTGCCATAGTGGGGGGGGGTGTCACAGGCCACAAAGTCACGCTGCCTACACCAGGTGTTGGCCATCATATCTGCACGCTCCTCAGTCCGCAGGCACATATACCTGCCCAGAACACCTGCAGAAAGTATGGCTGCCGTCAGGGATTTTTACAGGGTGGCACACTTCCCCAAAGTACTAGGGGCCATTGATTGCACCCATGTGGCTCTACGTCCTCCCAGGGCAACTGAGCACATCTATAGAAACCGCAAGCACTGGCATTCAATCAGCGTGCAGGTAGTATGTGATGCCAAGGGAATCATCACCTGAGTATATGCCAAATATCCAGGGTCCACCCATGACAGTTTAATTTACAGAATGTCACCCCTAAACCAGGACCTAGAAGCTGGGCAGCATGGCGATACAAGGCTGCTTGGTGCATATAAATGCCTCTGCACATGCATGCATGTCAGATACTGAATAATGTCACAACCTCACTAATGATACCCATCATCACCTCCCCAGGGGATAGTGCGTACCCTCTGAGCACCCACATGATGACGCCAATTCGGAACCCCACCACACCACCCAAGGTAAGATACAACACAGTCCATATTGCAAGCAGGGGCATAGTGGAGCGCACATTCGGAGTGCTCAAGTCACGCTTTCGCTCCTTTGACCGCCCTGGTGGGCAGCTGCTATACGTGCCCCCAGTAATGTGCAGGATCATAGTGGCAGCATGTGTCCTGCACAATGTTGCAACCCGCCGGGGCCTGCGGTGGACATGGTGGTGCCCCGACATCCCCAACCACATGCACGGCCGCTGCGCATGGGAGGGGAAAGGGCACATGGTGAGGCAGCCCGTACGCCGCCGGTGGCTAATTACTTCACCTAAAATCACACCCCTGTGGAGTGCACACAGCCCTGGCACATACCAGCTGACAATCAATGATGATGACATAAGGGACAGTCAACTGTCACAACCATACCACTCTGAGATTGGTCCCCTGGAAGTGTTACATTGTGTGCATCCCTACCTACCGAAAGACAACCAATGCTGTGTCACAAAAAGACACACATTTATGCTGCATGAATGTCTACCCCGTTGCAAAATACAACATGAAAACAGCACCATGTCACCCAACCCCTCCCCATCTCCGCTACCCAACACACCATGGAATGTCATGCAATGTGAAAGCAAACAAAGGAATGCACAACACATGACACAAGTGTCACTCGGTGCACTGTCCAGGAGGTTCGAGGACAGGGTGCACACCAACACCCACCTGCGTAGATGTTGCGAGAAAAAAAAATACCTCCATGGGTTCATGGCCTGCACAGCTACGCTATTGTGGGAGAACTGCTGCTGCCGCTCTCTTCACCCTCTGCTTCTGCAACAGGAGGTGGTGGTGCTATGGGAGGCAGCCCACGCAAAGCCCTGGTATGGTCCTCCATGGCAGCAAGCATGCAGTGTTGAAGGTCTGATTCTGGAGGATGATAGTGCAGAGATCCCCATGCAGCATCTCAAGGGTTGCCTGGATTTCTGCACGTATGGCCTTGCGTTATGCCCGGATCTCCTCCCGAGTTGCCCGCAGCTCAGCTGAGAGCAAACGTGTGAGCTGCTCCAGCTGCTGTTGTGACCTAACATTTCGGGAAGCCTCAATTTCACTTAGAGTCTGCTTGAGGAACTGGAGTTCTAATCTCAGGGCTTCCCTGTGGCCCTGTGATTCTACAGAAATGGCTTCCCACAGAGTCTCCAGTGCCGCCCGTCGGTCCCTGTTGGACACCAACATGTCTTCCCTGTGTGATTGGCAAATGGAGTCTGTTGCATGCTGTTGTCGCTCCATCTGCCTTTCAGGGGGGAGAATGGAAGTGGCCACCCTCCGCATTGCATGAGCCATCATTTCAACTGATGCTCCCTGTTGTGCTGCTATACCGTACATGGAGTTTTCCCATACAGTATTGCCTGGTGGCGTACGGCCACTGCATCGGCGGGCACCACACCTTTTTGTGGCAAGGCGATCTGCACCTTTCTGTGCCGGCACTGCCTGAGGCTGCAGGACTGCATTCCCCCTATGATCTGCTGGCCCAGGAACAGGATCAGATGTTGTGGAGTGTGACCCTGCATCCGTAACCGCCAAAGGCGGACTTACCAACACTGAGATCCCCATAGAGGCTTCTACCCCTGGTGCAGGTGGGTTGGACAGAACAGAATCCCTGCCAGAAACACTCACCTGCGACAGCACATAAGTCTCATCATCCGATTCAGCATCTGAATCATAGAGGTCTGGGGAGGTGCAACCAGAGACATCCCTGGACAGTATGGTCTGCAGTAAGATTGGGTTTTCACCCACCACCATACCACGTCCTCCACTGGTGCCCGGTTGTGCGTGAGATTCCTCCTGGGTCTGCAGCATCTCCTCCACCTCAACAGCATCAAGTGCGTCATTATCTGCAAAAACATGAAAGACGACAAATGGAAACAGGCTTGAGCACCATAGCACACACATAGGCCTGACAAGCCAGAGATCTAGTACATGAATTACACATGTCCCACATGACTATAACCCTGACATGCATGCACTGTCAATGAATTGGAAGGGGAGGCAAAAAGCAGACACTGAGGACACCAAGATGGACAAGCAACACATTTGCTGCATGCTGGGTAGCACTGGCATCACACATTAGCCTCTGAGTGGCATATCCAATGCACATACATGACACATGCCAGCACATAGATGCCATGTAGCATAGCCATGGTACATTTCACAAGTACAGCCATATGTCAGTGAATGAGTACTGTCACCCATCCATGTGAGATGGACATGATGAGATGAAAAATGCAAAATAGTGTGTCAAAATACGCATGTGCCACACACTGCAACACATCCAGTGTACAATGACACAGTGATGGCATGCAGATGGATACATCAATGGTTGGTCTCTTCAACATGACACGAAAAGACTATCATGTTCCACATACAAAAGGCCCCAAAAAGTTTTGTGAGCAGGCCCTTAATCAATCAGCCTGAATGGTCTAATCATTCCCATAACAAGATAATAAATGTGGCCCAATGTGGGGTGTAATCAATGACAGAAGCATTAGGGCTGAAAAATGTGTTTGACAAATGGGAGAATTGAAACAATCAGGCTGAATGAACACAGAAAAATTCAGAACAATGTTGTTGCAAGATGACAGTTCAAGGGAAACTGCAGTAATGTTGCGCTAATTGGCTACTGTGGTCAGAAGGGATACTGTCATACCCAAATCCAAGGCAGCTGAATGTTTTGGAGGAAGCACATGGGTGACCCATACCACTCAGGACTACACACCCTCACCTGGCACTCAATCTGAACAGGTCACCCATGCAACATACACATGGATTACACACACATGCATGGGCACTCACCGGACAATCCTTCGTAATCAAGTAGGTCTCCTACATCTTGGATCTGTTCCTCTGTGACGAAGGTTCCAGCAACAGACTCATGTTCAGTGAGTTGGTTGTCCTCTGGTGGAGACCCACCGCCATGTTACCAGAGTAGTGGCATGATTGGAAGCCAGCTTGTTCTTTGCTCTGCATTTCAGGTCATTCCACCGCTTGTAGCAATCATCAGCTGTGCGCCTCACAAATCCAAGGGCACTAATGTGGTCCGCGATGGTCTGCCAGTTTCCCCTACGTTGACCAGGTGTGGTCTTGCACCCTCCAGTCACCAACATTTCGTGGCTATGTGCCGACACATAGGCCACAAGTACATCAAGTTCGGTGCCGGAGTGTGTAGCCGTGTCTGGGGTCTCAGCCTGTAGTGCCACAGCACCCTTCTTCTTCTTATTCAAAGATGGTGCAGATCCTGAGTGGCTTATACCGCTCTGGTCAGAAGGAGCAGAAGCGCAGGTGGACTGAGTAACAGAAGCCTGTAAAGGCACAATGACTATAGGTCTTGGTGCAGGCATTGGCTGCAGGGTGATGTTGGCTGCAGGGTGATGTTGGCAAGGCCAACGTCGGTTTGATAGACCTGGACCGACACTGTCCAAGCTGGGAGACTCGGAGCTGGGGTGGATTGAGCTGCAGCTGCCCCTGCAGCCTCTCCACCCTGGCTACTTGGGGCAGCAGATGACATTGCTGCCCCAGATCCACGTACCTGGTGACAGCAACTTTCACCGCCACACGTGGCTTAGACTTGCTGACCTGGAAGTCAGCCTGGGAGTCATCCTGTGCCGGTTCATGTGCCAAATTGGGCCGGTCCAACAAGGGCTGAGCTAGGATGGTGTCAGATACGTTTCCCACAACCACTGGGGGAGAGGGCACGGATGTCCCCGATTGGTCCTCCACACACAGGGCTCTAGGGGCACCCTGCAAATCCTGGCCACGTCCCCTACTGCGCCCACCACGCCCACATTTTGGATGTCAGCCACCTTTGCCTCCCTTACTGCTTGGTCGCCTCCCAACCATGGTACTGATGTTGTGTGTATGGGAGTTGCAGTAAACAATTGTCCTGGGCAATTGGGGTGAAAGGGGTAGGGTACTAGATGGAATTGGTACCCTAGTGCTTTGGCAAGGCTGAATGTGACCCCTGGGGGAAGATGACGGGTCACGCAAATGCACAGGCACCCCAAAAACAAAAGCACACATGCATGCAACCCCTGGTAGACCATGTGCGTGGAAAAACTAACCCGCACTACGCTGTGGTACCCAGAAACACAAAAATAAGCGTACGCGTGTTACACGCAGCCTACAATGACCTCTGAAGGGGTATGCGACACACGGGGGCAACCACAGTTGGGAAATACGTGCGTGACTCACCGTCTGCCTTGAAAAAGAATGTGAAAAAGATGTGCGTGTGCGCATTGGCAACACCCCTGCCAAAAGAAGAAAAGAACGCAGTCTGAGGAAACAGGGAGTACGAACTGGAAACATTGTGAAGTAATCGCATGTGAACTGACAAGAAGTACAAGATACACCCGCTCGCTCTCCACAAAAAGCATGTACAAGGAAATAGCGTGATAGTCGTACCTTTTAAGCCAGCCCACGTGAAACGTCACTTACGCGCTTACGCGCTAAGGCCCTTTCCTCCAATAGCACGGTGACGTGCAGTTTTGTCACATGCTGATTCACTATGCACCCGTGTTGTGGGCAATGCCTGCGCGCTTAACGTCACTGACTCGCTTACGCACTAAGGACCTTTCCTCAAATTACACGCTGACGTGCAATTTTTTCACGTGCCAAATCACTTTGTATCAAGCTGGCCATGCGAATACACACGGAAGACCACACTCCTGCCCAAAAGGCCATTTTCCTGCCCCCCAGAGCCCCGAGCACGCTCCCACCTGCCACCTGCTGCTGCCTGACTGCCTGCTGCCCACGTGCCCTGCTATTTGCTACCTGCATGTCAGCCAGGGGTGCAGTTGCTGTGACCACCCCTGCTGGAACTGAAGACTCCCGACTGGGATACCATCGCTCCACAGCCCAGCCCCAGGACCCAGTTGCCCACCCACACCAGCCTCTGGGGTTTCCCTGTCGGGCACAACATCATCTGACACCACTGGTAACCCCGAGCCAGAGAGGCAGAGGACCACCAGCTTCAGTACCAGGGAAGTAGGTGTCCTGGTGGAGCAAGTCCTGGGGCAGTATGATGCCCTCTTTGGAAGTTCGCGCACCGACAATGAAGGACGGACCAGGATCTGGATGGACATCGTGACTGCCATCAACGAGGATGGGGTGGCAGTCTGCGACATCAAACATGTCCGGAAGCGCTGGGAGGACTTCAGGTCCAGGACCCTCGACAAGGCCCAGCGCCTCTTGAAGGCAGTGGATGCCTAGGGGCGCCGGGGCCACCTGTCGGCCCACCAAATGAGGGTCCTGGTATGCACACGCCCAACGCTCCACATCCAGGTCCTTGAGAGGCAGACCCGTTTGGAGTTGAGCGTACATGCATACTGATTGGACGCTGTGCGTGTTGTGGTGTGCCAGTAGTGTGCAGGTTGCACATGTGTTTTTGTAGGGCCATGTATGGATGTGTATGTACAGGGGCATGAGGCTAACACATGTGAGTCATCTCATGTATGAGATACATAGATGGTGTATGTTTTGGTAAGCATGCAGGCCAAATGCAGGTGTGGGAGCACACATGTTTGAATTACTGTGTATGTACATTGGCATGGTTGTGGTGTCACACATGGATGGGGGTTCCAGCTGCATGTATCTGCACTGTGTACATGTGCATGTGTGTGTATTTGACAAGTGTGCAACTGTGATGCAACATGGATGCATGTGACACTGACATGTAGAAGGCTGAATGGCAGATGTGACATGGATGGCGATCTCATCATTGCGACAGTTGGTGGAGATGTACACATGCATGTAAGTGTGGTTGCCTGTGTGCATGTGTTGTGCACTCCCCGTGTTTCATGTGACATCAGGCTCACCTTCGGCTGCTTGTGCTGTTGTATGTGTATGGATGGTGCTGCCTGGTGCAATATTGCTGTTGAATTGCTTATGTGTGTGTGTTGAAATGACATGTGTGATGCCATGTCTGAAGTTTGACACTGACACTCATGTACAACTGTCATGTGTGTATCAGTCCATTGTCCAGTGCCCTGATGCCTGTGTTCTATCTCTCCCTGTCTGCAGCGTCAACTGATGAAGAGGGCGGAGAGGGTGCTGTGGAGCAAAGCAGCAGGGATCGCACCACCAGCCGGAGACACAAGGCCCGGCTCCCCTCCCAGGTTGTCATCTTATCGGGGAGTGAGGAGTCTGGTGCCGTGTCCCAGGCCACAGCTGCTGAGGGTAGGTCCAAGAGGCAGAGGTTGGAGGTGGACTCCTCGGCAGCAGAAGGGGCAGCTGAGACCCCACAGGGTCTGACGGAGGAAGATGGCACGGAGTCATCCAGGTTGGTGGGGGGTTTGGTGGAGGAGGAGGCCATGGAAGGGACACAGACGGGGTCTGGAGGTGGGGATTTCACTGGTGCTAGTGATGTTGTGCAGGGGCAGGGACAGGAGGCAGCACATGCCGCCACGGAGGTGCCTGTGTGTAATCCTGTCCCCGATCCTGTGACTGCATCATCCCGCACCAGCAGGGATGCCTATGTCCAGACCCCTTTTCAGGGAGGGGATCCGCTTACAACAACTGGCCTTCCTCTCCCTGCAGACGTGGCTATTCAGGACCTGGTTGAGCATGTCCTGAGTGGGATGGCGTTGCGTCAACGGCTCATGCGAGGTGACCAGCAGTGTTTTCGTGAAGACACTGCACGTCATCGTGAATGCCTCATTGACCACGTTGACCTACTGGGACTGTTCACCAGGGCCGGATTCATTCGTATGCTGGACCTTGTTCTGACCCCCTCCTTACCTGAACACCCTATGTGCCAGTCGCCCTCCATGCCATCTTCCCACCCATGTATCATCTGGGTACCCTGTGGAGCTGCCTCTGACCCAGCGGCCAGGCTTGTGTGGGACACAACCCTGCCACAGTCGGGAGTCAGATATCCAGCAGGGGTGGCCACCACAACAACTGCACCCCAGCCAGAGGAGGACGTGCAGGCAGCAAGAGCAGGGGCACAGGCACAGCAGCAGCAGCAACAAGGTGGGAGCCATGATGGCTCTGGGCCATCGACATCGGAGGGGCAGGCATCAGCCAGAGGGCAGGAGGACCCAGGATTACAAGTGTCTTCCGTGTGGCAGCGGTTGGGCCATGCCATAGATGCGAAGCGGCGGCGGGCGGAAGAGGCATGGCTCACAATGGTCTGGACGGAAAACTCCATGCGGAGGGCACTGAGCCGGGCTGAGTGCCTCGAGGCAATTCTCACGGAGTTGGAGGTCAACATGTCATCGTCCCTGCGAACCCTCGGGCCATGGAAGAGGACCGTCTCCAGGACATCGAGCAGGAGTTCGATGATGCCCTGGCCCGGGAAATCGGGAAGTGAGCCATTGGACTAGCCCGCCGCCATTGTATATAGTCTGTAGTTTTAGGTTTCCTTTATCTTTTTCATTAATTAGGGGCGCTTGGACTATGCCCCGCCTTTTTGTATATAGTTCTTTATTAGGTCGTTTTTTTGCTAGGTTTCATTTCATTCGTTGGGCTCATGGACCCTGGATTACTTCTTTGTACATAGTTGAACAGTGGATTTATCTATTATTATTTTTCTCACCATGGATCAATGGATTTACTCTTTCAGTTTCCTTTGGATTTGATTTGTTGGCCGGAGACTTTGGACACATTTTCATTTCTATTGATTTGGATTCAGACTTCATGATTTTCTGTTTGTGTTTTGGACTTGCTGCATTTCATCTTTTTTTGATACATTTTTTTCATGTTTTCATTTCATTACATTATTTTTCTGTACAATACATTTTTTTTTTATTACTTTGATGTGTGGTATTCTCTTATTGGTTTCATGCATGTCACGGTGTAGGTTTTCACAATCAACAGCACCCATTGTGGGTTTGTGACAGACATGTATTGATGTACATTCTTGCCATTTGGGTTGTATCATGTAATGGCCATTTCAATGTGGGGTGGATGGGATACTTGGTTGGGTCTTTGCACAGGGGTGGCGTGGGTGGGATTTGGGAGGCCATGAGGCACATGATTGGGATTCATGATGACGTGTTGGGGGGACATGAGTCCGGCCCTGAGCCTCACTGCTGGGTGGGTGGGAGTCCAGGGGGACATGAGTCGGGGCCTGCTGGCAGGTGCCCATCAATGCTGGGTGGGGAGGTGCTGGGGGACATGAGTCCGGCCCTGAGCCTCACTGCTGGGTGTGGGGGTTCAGAAGTACGTGAGTCAGGGCCTGCTGGCAGGTGCCCGTCAATGCTGGGTGAGTGGGGACATGAGTCCGGCCCTGAGCCTCACTGCTGGGTGGGTGGTGGTCCAGGGGGGAATGAGTCAGGGCCTGCTGGCATGTGCCCATCAATGCTGGGTGGGTGGGGGTCCAGGGGGACATGAGTCGGGGCCTGCTGGCAGGTGTCCATCAATGCTGAGTGGGTGGTGGTCCAGGGGGACATGGGTCAGGGCCTGCTGGCAGGTACCCGTCAATGCTGGGTGGGTGGGGGTCCAGGGGGACATGAGTCAGGGCCTGCTGGCAGGTGCCCATCACTGTTGGATGGGTGGGGGTGCTGGGGGACATGAGTCGGGGCCTGCTGGCCGGTGCCCGTCAATGCTGGGTGGGTGGGGGTGCTGGGGGACATGAGTCGGGGCCTGCTGGCAGGTGTCCATCAATGCTGGGTGGGTGGGGGTCCAGGGAGACATGAGTCAGGGCCTGCTGGCAGGTGCCCATCACTGCTGGGTGGGTGGGGATGCTGGGGGACATGAGTCAGGGCCTGCTGGCAGGTGCCCGTCAATGCTGGGTGGGTGGGGGTGCTGGGGGACATGAGTCTGGCCCTGAGCCTCACTGCTGGGTGGGTAGGGGCCCAGGGGGACATGAGTAGGGGCCTGCTGGCAGGGGCCCGTTAATTCTGGGTGCGTGGGGGTCCAGGGGGACATGAGTCAGGGCCTGCTGGCAGGTGCCCATCACTGCTGGGTGGGTGGGGGTGCTGGGAGACATGAGTTGGTGATCACTAATGCAAGGTGACATGTGGGCTGGCTGGGGGGCATGCCCATGGTGGATGGGCTGCATGTGGAACATGACCAGGGGTGCAGGGTAGTCCCCTGTGGTGTGGGCTGCCTGCAAGGGCTGTGGAGGGGGTAGAGGGCACACCTGGGAGGACCCACACTGCCAATTCACGTGTGGGACTCCCCGCGCACCCCGCTGGATATACGTTCCCCACTCTGACAGCGAAATCGCGTGTGAAATTCCCCCGAACTCCAGTAATACACATACCCCGCTCGCACAGGGCCAATCGCGTGTGAAACTCCCCACAAACCCCAGTAATACATGGACCCCGCTCACACAGGGCCAATCGTGTGTGAAACTCCCCGGGAACCCCAGTAATACACGTATCCCGCTCGCACAGGGTCAATCGCGTGCGAAACTCCCCACGAACCCCAGTAATACATGTACCCCGATCACACAGGGCCAATCGCGTGTGAAACTCCCCGCGAACCCCAGTAATACACATACCTCGCTCACACAGGGCCAATCGCGTGCGAAACTCCTTGCGAACCCCAGGAATACATGTACCCCGCTCGCACAGGGCAAATCGCGTGCGAAACTCCCCGCGAACCCCAGTAATACACGTACCCCACTCGCACAGGGCCAATCGCGTGCGAAACTCCCTGCCAACCCCAGTAATACACGTACCCTACTCGCACAGGCGCAATCGCGTGTGAAACTCCCCGCGCAGGGGTGTAAATGTATTGGGAGGGGTGCGCAGGGAGTTTTACAGGCGTTTTCGTGGTTGGGCGGCTGTATGCTGGTCCAGTGTCCTGTGCGCCATGTACGGGATTTGTGCGCTGTGGATGGTGCACCGGGAGGGCTTGGGGGCGTAACTGGCGCCGCTGCAGGGTTGCTGTGCCACTTTGCGCCACGGCTGGTTTTGGATGTTGAAATCCATTAATACGCTGTGCGCAGAAATGGATTTTGGCACACACGGCAAGCGCAGACTGTAGCACGCGCACACTGTGTGCCAGCCGCGTGCACCACTTGTGCGCTGAATTCTATGAATTACCCCCAATATCTTATGTCTAACTCTCTCCCTAACGGGCAACCAATGAAGTTTTTTTCCTAAAGTCTGATATATTGTTACCCTTTGCTAGTCCAAAAATTGCCCTAACGGTGCCATTCTGTGTGATCTTCAGGCATTTGAAATTGGTTTTGGCGGTGCCTATTAGAAGGCTGTTACAGTATTCTAGGTGGAAGTTGATTAATGCAGTGGCCAGGAGAGATAGATTTTTGATGGAAATATTGGGTCTGATTTGATGGAGAAGTTTGGTAATGTGTCTACAAGAGGAACAGACATTCGCCACATGTTTTTTCATGGATAGCTCAGAATGGAGTGTAACACTTATAGTTTTAACTGACGTGTTTACTGGGATTTCATTGCCCATAGTCAAAAATGGGAACATTTTGCATCAATTTTCTTAAGGCGAGGGTATAAGTAAAAAATGATGAGCTCGGTCTTATTATTATTCAGGACAAGAGAATGATAGGCCATCCAATTCTGAATTTATTTATAGATGTTATTCACAATTTTAGAATCAATGGCATGACTGCCAGACAATTTAAAAAGGACCTGGATATCGTCAGCATAATTGGCATAATGGACACCGAGTCCATCCAAAAGATCGAGAAGTTGTCTAATATAGATATTAAAAAGGTTGGGGGACAAGAAGGAGCCCTGTGGCACACCGCATGAAGATCAAAAGGGGGGGAAATTCAACTTTTTCAGCGGCCACCTTGGTTGTTCTAGGCCCTAAAAACGAGGTAATCCAATTGTATACCTTCTCTGAGCAATTGATGATGTTCAGTAATCTTTCTCATAACAGATCATGGTCGATAAGATCAAATGCTGCAGAGAGGTCCAACAACATAAGTAGAGCAGGGTGGCCTTTTTCCACAATACCTGAGATATTAGACTTGAGATTAAGTAGAGCAGTTTCCGTCCCATGTTGTGCCCTGAAACCTGATTGATGGATGCCCAAAAGTGTATTGTCCTCTACCTACCTATTTCTGTAATTGCAGGTATGCTATCTTATCAATAATCATCATTAGAAAAGGTATGGCAGGATGAAGGCTGTTTTTATTCAATAAGGGGGCAATCAAGCATTCCTTAAAGAAGCTGGTACCATGCCTTCTAAAAAAAGACATATTAATCATCCTAGTTATCCAGGGGATGAGAGTATTGAGGGAATCTTTCAAGATGTTAGTGGGACAGGAGTCTCCTGCACAGATAGTGGGCTTAAGGCCTCTGATAATGTCATGAACCTCAGTTTCAGTGCAACATTGGCATTCAAATATGGGGATAAGTGGTCTGGCAAGACCTTTAGTACCAGTGTTGAGTTAACATGTTTTTACACAGGTAGCAAGATGAAGGCGCTGATTGGCAATATTGGGTTGGTGACTAAAGGTTTTTGCCAGAAATTAATCTTGAATACTCTGACACCAGATTGTATCTTTGATAACTGGAGGAAAAGAGGAAGAGTCATTTTCAAATTAAATTATTTGAACATTTTAAACAGTTCATTAGGTTAGGAGTTATCTATGTCAGTTTGATGGTTATAATATTTAGCCTTAGCACATTATCTCCTCTGCAAAGCAATCAACAAATTATGATAAAGGCAGACGATAATGGGTGAGGCATAGTAAGTAATTCTTGATAAAGGAGAGCATACAGATAGGGGTAGTGATCTACTTTCCAATACTCTGCACTATTCTTGCTCGATTCAAGACCCCAATTCACATATCATGAGCTATCTTCAGGACTTCTTCTCAGAAGGTATACAAAGGTTTCTTGAGCGAGAGGTAAGGTTGCTTTTTGACCCATTTGTGATGTCTTTACTCTTTTTAGAAATTATTGTTCAATTTTATTTCAGGTATTTTTCACTTACTTGACCTAGACAAGGGATGCCGTTTGACATGCATTGTTTTTGATGAATCTCAGTCCATCTCCTAGTAGACATTTCAGAGAGATTGCCATCCTCATGTAACACCTGTGACTCTGAAACAGTGTGCAAGTAGTAATGTAATGCTCTTCTCACTCCCAATTTGTTTTATTGTATGTGCTCCTGGTATCAAGGACTTTTAAGAGAGTTGAACTTTGTGAAGGAAGACACGCATTTAGCAAATAAATCAAATCCCTTGCACACCTGTAGAAAACCCTGCAAAGACAATGGAGGCACACTAGATTTTCCCATGACACTTATTTGGTGGGGTTGCTCATACATCAGAGGAAAATTACATAGTCTTCCTGTACATTGGACCTCCACTGACAACAAAGTCAACCCACTGTTTCGTATGACACTGCAAGCTCACAGTGACACCAGAGGCACGTTAGATATTCCATTGGCACTCTTGCACGGTTTGTGCTTTTCATAGTGAAGTTGCATTTGTTTTTCCGCCCACGTGCAGACCAAATATTCAAGTAGGGAAATGGTGACACATTTTAAAATACTTTCATTTTACTGAAGTTCCTGTAGAATGCCTGCCGATTGTGTTTATCTACTTCCTATGCCTGTTGCACCAGGGGTGCACTATGCCATGACTGGGCTGTACAGCGAAGGGGAGCGACATCCAAAATCATGGATCAAGCTTTCAGAGGCTTGGTCCAGCCCCAAAGTTGCAAAGCACACACTGCTTGAGCAACTAAGCATAGCCAAACTGAGTCCCTAATTTAATCACATCCACAGGCGCAGACCCTCTAAGGAATCCCAAAATCATTGGAGGGTTTACTAGGCTATACAAGCTCAGAACCTCAGTCAGATATGGTGGTGTGGTATAGGAGCTGGAGGCAAGGGTTTGGAGCGAGTTGAAGAGTGAGGAAGGAGTGTGACATACAGAGGAGAGTGAGGAATGATTTGTGAGGGAGAGTGGAAGAGATCAGAAGAGAGATGGAGATATGTAATATGGATTAGGATGACTGAGACATAAATAGATTTGTTGAAATCGTTTGGAGGAGCTTATGTTGAGACAGAAGGGGGCTTGTGCAGAGTCAGCTGGAGGATGTTGTGTTGAGAGAATGGGTGGGTTTGCTGTAGAGATCAGGAAGTTGATTGCAGAACTCAGTTGGGTAGCTCGAAACATCGAGAGGTCAGTTGTACACCTCAGTGGGAAAGTGCAGCCAAACATCAGTAGGCTAAAAAGGGTACAGCGAGCAACATAAGGAATGCATGAGAGGGCTGCTTGGCCCAAGACAGGGTATAGAGGCAACACCAAGATTTGAAAGGGGAAACCGCACAGAAAGAGGAATTATGAGTATGAGGCATGCATGAAGGAGAAAAAGGACAAGATCAGGAGTAGAGAGAAAAAAAAGAAAATGTGGACAATGCCATTGAGGTCAGATCAGGGGGGTTATGATGTTTCACTGCATAAAGATAAAATACATGTTCTTCCCATTGCTGTCATGGTCCTTTTGAGCTGGGACACGATGGGGAGTTTTCTGTTTTACTGCGCAGACCATTTTTTCAAATGTTAACATTCTTTAATCACAAACAGTATAAAAGACATCCAATATCTGTAGGGGCATATCTTACTGCATTTGCTAGAATCCTCTATCAGGTTGTAGCAGCTTTATGTTGTTTTGTTTGTTAACAGGGCTGGTCAATTTTGTCCATGAGCCTCATTTTAAATCGCTGCAGAACTGCTTGCCCTATTGTTGTTTTGTTTGTTAATGCTTGCATTAAATTATGCATTACCAGGAATTATAGAATGATTTTTGATTGAATAAGTACATTCAGAAATTCTATGCTAGCTGATTGTGCTGTTTTTACATAGTTGTGAGAATGCCTTACCACCATAACATTCACCAGCAGCACTGGCTCTCCACCTTCCATTACGCTCCATAAGTCTCTGTCCTGAGACTTCTTTTTGAAGCAGCGCTAATTCACCCCTGCCACACTTATGAACCCAGTTTTTTTGGCAGTTATTTTATGGCCTTGTGTTCACTACTAGGTCCCAGATGAGCACAAGACATTACATTTTGGAAAGTACATGCACAGGGAAGGGAAACATCAAACATCACACAGATCTCACCTCTTCCACAGCTTCCATTTCTGAAATCTCCCTGAAAGAGAGAACATTAAGGAATAGTTCCTCGAAAGTAGTTACACATTTACCCCCCTTCTACCTCTCCTTCACTGAAGTTCCATTCATTCACTAATGTTACACAACCAATACTTTGATACTCCCAGATTACATATCTGGGCTTTCTATGATGCACCTAAACATGGCTACTGGCAATTCCGGCCTCCACACATCTTGAGCTTCCTGGGTACACTTCAGGGCCATCACCTAATCATGTACCATTAATTATAGTATTTCATTCCAAAGTACAAGAAATGTTCTTCGCTGGAAAATGCTTGTTACCCGAAGATGTCTGACTTTCCTTCTTTATATAACTGCATTTCATTTGAGGCACTGCCCACTATTACACACGCACCCCTACTGACAAAATGTTCAATAAATCTACCGCATCCCCATGTTATCTTTCCACGTGTTCGTTTTTTACATCAATTTCCTATTCCAATATTTCTCCCACACTTTCACGTCTCCCTTTGTTCTATTTATTCAGGCACAGGTTCTGCTCTTGTTAACCCATGCAGGGGCACAATGTACCAATTGTTCGGCCAAGGTATATGCACCATAAGACCACTACAGTTGTGACAAGAGCACTATAACAACATTACAACATAACATCTCAGTAAAAGTGAGGGGTCCTTAAGTGTGTGATATAAACGTTTAGGGCACAGAAGGAGCCAGGCACCCGAAGAGGTGCTCTTGCAAGCCACTCTCATAGTTTAAGAGCATGTAGAATGAACTGAGAAGTCAAAAGGGACATGTTAAACCTCAAATGAAGACTGTGTGAACTGGGGTCTGAACCAGGCTCCCCACATGAAACAGCTGGAAAAATAGGTCGCACTTCTAGTGACTTGCATTGCATTTCACGGGAGAACTCAGAGGAGGAACTAATAATGTCTTCCATGTAAACACCTCCAAACAGCAACTCGAGCTAAATGCAGATTATCTTCGACTCCACACTGTTCTTTTTCGTTCCCCGGGGGAGATACCCAAAACACATCACCCAACAATGTATGCCCAATTCCAGCATCCATCAGGAAAACATATGGCAACATCGCTCAAAATCCCCTGACAATCTTAATCAAGCACATTGATATTGGGGAACCCACAGAAGCATTGACTTGTCATGCTTTCTGTTCATGGGAAAACATATTCATGGATGGCGCCTAACACTGCCAAAGAGGAACTTCTCAGATGCCACCTTGTCCATTTACCCGTAAAGAGCCATGCCTGTGAAAGACAAATAGGCCATTGTTAACACCTGCTAACCCACTTACAGTGAGATGGTCCATACTGTTTTCAAACATTTGGTCTGTTAGGTACAGTACCAGCAACGGTTACAATCTCAAGTGAAACAAAGGAACTCTCTAAATACCTGTGGATTAAACTCTTTAGGACAAGACCAGCGTGGTTTCTGTATTGTGTGCAAGTGAGAGGAGAAAGCATAACACACTCTATCTAACATTGCACCGAATGAATGAGACTGCAATGACATTTCTTTGCTTACCAACCTTGCCATCAATGCACAATACCCAAGCCACAGAGAGTGGCCTCGAGACCACAGTATCACAGAGATTATCTGGTGATGTATGTGGGAGTTCTGTACTTGGGAGTACTATTATTGGACTACATCAGTACACCAGTCCAATAATATGGTATGACATCAAGTAATGTGTTGCTCTCTCTTCTGTGGTCAGTTTGATGTGGTTGGGAGTGGAGTGTCACCCTGCCCACTGTAATATAGAGACAGTTCGATTGTTCCTATCCAAACATAGCCCCAACACCCTACCCTTTACAATAATCCTGATGAGAACATTTACCCAAACACTCCAGAAGTTTGAACAATTGCACTTTAAGTGTTTGCTGTTTTGGGGAAAGCATGACATTTAAATACAATGGTTACTAGGCTCAGATCACAAATTTGATGCATCCCCAGTTCTCTCAATGACCACTGAATTAAAATGTAATTCAGGACCTGGATCCCAACAATTGGTACATTGGATACATGTTTTGGTTGATTATCAAAACCATGTATTTCTGGGTCTCTGCATGCATACAATGTACCACAGCTATAGAATGATCTCCTCAAAAAAGGCAGTATCCATTATTCCTTCAAAGACGATGTCAATACTGGGCCATACTTCATGATACCCCCCAATAGAGTTGTTCATTGGAAGTTTAACTTGGATTTAAATGGATAGGATGCCTATCTTCAAAAACACTACTCTACTAAAAATGCTCAGGTGAAATGGTCATTTCAGTAGTAAACATTATGTATATGAAGATATATGTATATTGATAATATACCCCTACATTAACACTACAAATAAAGTATATTTTCCAAAATAGGCACACATTTCAAAGTAAAAGTGGCAACTTTTCATTCCCATGTCTCGGTGAAAGACGACTGCTGCAAGAATCACAAGAATGCTTTCCTGCAACACTTCTTAAATCAATTGGAGACAGCACGCAGGAACTAAGACATACACCAGCTAGCTCACCTGTGTTAAAGCACACTAGGAATGGCATGCTCATGCCTAACATCATCAGGAAATGTACCGCTGAAGCACTGTCCTTGGGGAACTGCCCCCCAAAAATGTGCTTGGTGTTGCAACAGGTGTCTGCCTCTGGCCACAGTTATCAATTGCACTTGTACTGATTGGGTAGGCAGAAGTTATTCAGTCGTTTTGGTATTGTGTGTCCAATTTCATTACCGTCCTGAACCATGGCCTAAGCAAATGCTATGTCCATCCACATCTTCACAGATACCAGAGGGGACAGTGTTGGGGAGAAGCTGGACCCCCACCAGGGCAGTGGGGGCCAGCAGCCATACCCTCGCCATCTATGGGAGACCCCAACACCTCCCACATGGCCCCCAGAAATGCAACAGAGTCCCAAGCAGGCAGCAGCATGTTCCAAACTGCGTTTATTTCTGGGCAGCAAAAAAAGAAAAAAACACGCAGAGCATCGTGCACATCGAGAGTTCAGGCGCCGTCTCCTCCGGGGCTGGCTTGCAAGCCAGCTTTATGATCACACTGCAGGCTGACCTCACAGAATTGGATCAGTTCCCAGAAACCTAACTCCTCCTGCTATTGGCTGCTAAGTGATAGGTTACCTATGTAGCCCTTATAGAGAGCCTGATAATTGGATATTAGCCTTTTGCGTCAGTGGGTTGGTTTAGCTGTGCCAGCCCCCATTACCTAATTCTAACTTGTTGCAATATGACCTTGTTCCCATAACTTTTTAGCTGAACAAGCAATTTGCACCTGGGCTCTGGGCGCTGATTAGCTGGGCTGCGCCATTCTTGTTACAATTTATGTTTCAAATGTTGTGCGAGTCCTTGAGAAAATGTCTTTCTTTCCCAGAAAGAAAAAAAAAGCACACTGGGTTGCCGTGATTTATTCGCATTTGTGGATAATTAAAAAATGTTTGTCTGCAGAAAGCAATCTTATCTTGAATGTGCGACCTTGGCAGCTCGGAGGTTTTGCGAGGAACATTGCTGAAGGCTCCCGCAGCCAGTGTTCAGTGAGAGAAATGAACTTGGCTGTAATTTTCCTGAAACATGGCTTTACACTGTGCATTTAGACCATGTTAATTCATATAGGCATTTGCAAGCCTTTAAACAGGGATTTTTGTGTTTGTAGATTATGATATTGCAGAATTGATTCTAATGTAGCATGGAAGTTGCACTGTTGGTAAAGTGGGTGTGTTTCAGCATATTTGTCACCCATGGGTGCGCTGGGGCCTGGTTCAAATGATAAGTGCGCTCCTTGTTCTTCCTGCTGTTCTTCTGTATATGCGCCTGGGGTGAGGGGGCATGGGTTTGATCTCGATTTTCCCTCTTCAACAGTATTGGCTAATGTATCACTAGCAAGGTTGATGGAGGCAGAGGGCTGCTTTACAAGTTTGATTTCTTTGATGTGCCGCTGGCTCCTCAATGGTGCAGTGTCCACACATTGGGTGCATGCCGGTCTGTTGGCTGTGAATGAACTCCAGACCTCCTTTGCACCTTGAATATTGCTGGACACCATGATCTATGCAGTGATTCGGGCAACATGTGTGTGGTATTGTTTGTCAAGGGTGGAGGTGTAGGCATGTGCCACTGATTGTGATGTGTTTGTCATTCTGTTTTTGTAGTTGTGCCCATGTGTGCTGCGTCAGTGAGATGTGTCTATTTCCTAGTCTGCACCTGGTTCGCGGATTGTGCGATCCGCGCGTTTTTGATAGTGTCACATGTCTAGTCAGGTCGCTGTATGCATTCTGCATGTTTGTGTCTTAGCATGTGTAAGATTATGTCTGTGTCGCTGTGTGATGTGTTTGTCCCGTGGGTGCTGGGTCTCTCGCACTGTCTTGTCTATGTTGATATAGTCGGAGCGATTCTGGTATACATGTGACATCTGGTATATGTTATGCCATTCCGGGGTGCAATGACCAATTCGGGATATCTGGCACGTAATCTGCATGTGTCAGTGGCATGTTTTCCGCCTTATTTCTCCCTTTCTTGGCCAGGTGGAATGGGCGTTTCAATGGGTGTTTCTATTGTATTGTGGCAGTGTTGGTGGGTTTGTATCTGTTTTTGGTGGGTGTTTCGGTAGGGGTGTGTGTCAGTGGAAGTGCAAATTCACTTAGGGCATATCAGTGGCTGTGTCCGTGTGGTGATGGACATGCAGGGTTGTAGTGAGTCTCAGCGAGTGTGATGCCCAAAGGGTGTAAGCATGGATGTATTTACTATATAAAGTCATATCTTGGGAGATGTGTTTTCAGTTTCATAATTTAAACCATGAGGTTGGTGGTGTAAGCGTGCTACCCAATGCAGGCAAGTTTGTTGATTAACACAGTGGCGGCAGGGATGTATAGTGAAAGTGTGTGGGTGCTGTGAGAGCACCATGAAACAAGACACAGACAACAGATTCAAAGTTCAAAGGAAAATGATTTATCAAATCAAATGTCAGGATGGTAGAAGGCCTAACTTGCCCTAAGCTAAGGTGGGATTTCCCTACCTGAACATAGCTAAGGAAAGTCTGAGTGAAAGAGTTCAACTTCAAAGTCTGTCTGTGTCCAAAACCTATCCTTGCCCTCACAACTAAAGCTAACCAATGTGTAGGGATATCAATAACAGAAAAAATGGTGATAAACAAAGTTCTGAGCTTCTTCCAGCTCTTAGCTTCCTTTTCAGCTCTCCTTCCCCAAGTTCAAGAAAGTTCCACAGAAAGTCTCAAGATTTCTCAAGTACAATGCAACACAGTTCCACACAATCCTCGGGGTTCACTTCCCAAGGTTAAGGCACAACAGTTCAAAAGGAAAAGGGTCTTGAGGCTTTGTCCTCAAGACATCATTTGTAGTTCATCATGTCTCAGGTTTCCCTTCCCCAAGACTTCAACGTAACGCATGATAGTTGTTTCAGTCTTTCACAGTTCAACACAACTCTAGATCAACCTGATCATCCTTCAGGATTACATCACCGGCACACTTATAGTGCTTCTCCTTGGCTTGTTTCACAATATACTATTTCTTGACGGTTCACAGTTCACAATACTTCTGTTCACTGTTTACTCCCAACAGGAGCACCATCTGGTTGGTGTCCTTTTCACTAACATAAGTTTACCTGCTCCATAATGTCTTTGGCTTTCACAATTTAGGGCTCACTGGTCTATGCTCAGACCACACGGTCCACCCATCATAAGCCACGCAACCAGGAAACCTAGGCTCTTCAGCCCACACAGGTTCATGTGCAGCTGCCCCTGTATAGAGATTCACATACAATTAATTTCTCCTTGTTGGCCTCCTGGCTTTGCAGCAACTTTATACTCTCCTCACTTGTCCTGGTTAGCCTCTTAGCTTGGGCATCACATGCCACACACCTCTTGCCAGTCTTTGGCCTTGCTGCACAGTATTCAAGTATAAAGACCACCGGCACTAGCGCTGTCCTGACAGGTAGAGCAGAGGTGTGAAAGTGCAAATAAAGTTGCTGCCCTTTGTGTGCTGGACAGACTTTCATCTGGTGGATTGCTGTGGAGGGAGTCAAGGCCTCGTACCCACCTTATCTGGAGCCCTGCTAATAGTACCACGGAGTTCGGCGGCGAGTTCCCAATCTGCCCCAGTCACTACATTGTTTTTCTCCAGAGGAGCTGCACGACGTGAGCAGTCTGGCGTTTGTGTTCATTGTTATAAACTCTCCGAGAGTGCGGAGCGCGGCGCGGAGTTCGGCGGCGAGTTCCCAGTCTGCCCCAGTCACTATGGTGTTTTTCTCCAGAGGAGCTGCACGGCGTAAGCAGTCCGGTGTTTGTGTTCATTGTTATAAACTCTCCGAGTGCGCGGAGCATGGCGCAGAGTTCGGCGGCAAGTTCCCAGTCTGCCCCAGTCTGCTGCAGGTCGCCATGGTGGACTCCAAAAAACTTGGTCCTCAAACCCGACATAAAACGCTGCAACAATGCTGCATGCTGAACCCCTGGACGGCAGTCAACAAAGCGGATGTGATGAACGGCAAGGTAAGCAAACAGATTGTTGCCTTGCCAGTGAATAAGGCTCCCGAGCCCATGGGTGCTGTGGTCGCTGGTGCAAATGGCGCTGCCCAAAACCCATAACGGTGATGAAAATGACGCTCAGTATGAAGCTTTGGGGCAAGATAAGTCTGCCTCAATAGTGCTACCTGAATCCGCCTTGTTGTCCCTAGATAACCTGGAACGAGTCGCCAATCCGATGCCTGAAATGAGGAAAGTGACAATTAGCCCTGATACTCTAGATCTTTTTTATTCACCTTTTGAAATTACCGATGCAGATCTGATGTTGATGCCGATTGCCGAATCTATACCTAATGATCCTGAGCCAAACAACTTACAATGTGCACAGGGCTCACGGCCCAAAACACCGGATATTCCAATGCAAGGCACACAGCCAGCAAGTGCCACTGCTGCTGCCAATAACATCATTGATATGACTTTATCTGAAGGCCAGAGAGATGAAGCTGATGCCTGTGTGACGGAAAACACTTCTGAGGCCAGCTCTACCCCAGCTGACAAAGCGTTGTACATTGCCATAGAAAGGCACTAATTGATGGAAGCACAGGTAACAAAAGATGTTGGGTTGGCGCCTAGTGGGAAAAAGGTGCTACGATATTATGCACTGCTCAATAAGTGCATTCAAGAGCCTTCTGTCGGACGACCACTGAAATCGCTAGATTCGACCACCACCGACACAAATGAAGCTGAACAGCCCGCGACTCATCAAATCGAGGACCTTCTGCCAGAATCCATTCCAGCTGAAAATACGGAGACATTGGCTACAATGACAGGCACAGAACCTTTATTGCAGGACAAAACAAAAATGTATGTATTATCTGGAACAGTTTACTGTCCCAGAATCATCAGCTCTATATGCAGGGGCATTGGCTGAAAATACCAGCAAATATAAAACCCCTGATTCGTCAATAAGACCGCTGCGAGCTAACTTGCCTTTTGGTCTTTCAGAATTTGCGAAGACTAAGACAGGTACTCCAATGGCGACTGCAAAGAAACAAAACAATGCAAAAAGACTTGTGTTAGCTCAAAGCATTGGGTTCTTATCAGAAGCCCAAATGCCGAACGAGGACTTTTCGAATCATTCAAATATTGGAGCAGAAAATATCTCTCATGCACCCGCAAAGGCTAGTCTACCTTCTGCGGCAGCAATGCAAATCCACAACAATGTTCTGGCAGCATTATCTTTAGCTATGATTCCATTTGTGAAACTTTATGAAGCTCAAAGAGACACGATTCACGACCAAGGAGCAATGTTGTCAAACTTGACCCTCAAATTGGAGCAAATTAAAAACTTCAACTGCCTCCTAAAAAACTAAATACAAGCTGAAGCTGACTTAACAGTACAGTGGCAGCAAAGGCTATGTGACCTAGCTGCACGACACCACTGCCAAAATGACAATTTAACTGAAGGCCTCTTGGAAGCTATCAAATGGATGCGAAAAAATCACGCCCCTGATGCTGCTGTTTGTACCGGAAAATGCACTAAACATGCAAACACAGAAAGATCTAATATGGTGCACGCGGTTGAAGACTCCGAGGCAAATGCAAATCAAATCGGCAAGGATTTCTTTTCTAATGGTCGCCCTGTTGAGCTGCAGCCAATCTTAACCACATCTAAACCAGCGGGCGGGATTGGTTGTCCCAAAAAAGTACCTGTTGAGAATATCAAAAATGCAAAGGGATCACAACCACCTCCAATCAATGGCTCGGTCAATGACGAGGGGAGTGAAGGAGTTAGAGGAATTGAATGTGTGGTGCCTATCCAAGAGCCATCGATTTTGCCGGAGAAACATTTATCGTCATTTGGTATCTTTACTGGCACAGCAAGACCTACAATACCAATAACCAACTCTAAAAATCTGATTGCTATAAAAGAAATTGTAGGTGCTGCCGAGGCACAGAAAACAGCAAAGATGGGCAAAATGCCTGGAAACACAAAGGTAAAGAAATTTATAAGAAACTTATCATCACCACCAAAGCTCAGCCTATTTCAAAGAGACATTGGTGTCAAAACCAAAAGGTCTGACCTGGCTATAAAAAAACCTCTCCAGTCCATAATGATAACGGAAAGCAAAAACAAGCTCAAAAACGAAGATGAATCATCTCTGACTCTGAAACAAATGGATCCTCATCCGAACCCTCTTCAATAGATCTGTTTGATCTATCCACATATTCGATAGATGACGATCAAGAGGTGTCCATTGCTTCCAGCTCGCATCAACATGCAACAAGGAGGGAAAGCAGCCTGAACTCTAAGGAAACTAAGACAGCCTGCGCGAAAACCATGTCCGAGCATTTGCCCAGAAAGCATGACACTGCAGCTAAGGAACCTGATGAACGCGCTGAGGACCAAAGGTTAAACCCGAAATTCACGGCAAATCAACGCAAACAGCGCGTTCACTTCAAAACAAGGGTTCATATTAACAAAGCTACTAAAAGTGCATTGCAATGCTGCAAATTACGATTACAAATCGAATCAGATGATATAAAGATTGTAGAATATGCAACTGAAAAATACTCAGACCAAGTGTTTCTACACATTGATTCGGCAGGAGTACGAAACACTGTATTAAGAGCCAGTGAAGACCTTCTATTTTTCGGATTTGAGATTTCGGTTAAACCCGATAAGGATTTTTTACGAGAAGAAAAAGGAACAAAGACTTCCCAACAAAATTTGAAGCGTGTTGACTCAGTAAACTTAAGGAAATCCATGAGTCTTTCGCAGAATACAAGTCAAGATCGACCATTGTCAAACTCACTATCAGCCAAAAAAGGAATCCTAAATAAGCATTGCACTTTCTAGCCATGACTGACAGATCACGATTGTCCATATACAATCCTATCTTGGAACACATGTGGATTTAAACACCTATTCAATGAATTCAACATCTCTCTGGAAAACGTGTTTATAATCTGTTTACAAGAAACATGGCTTTGTAATGCTCCAATGCGCGATGGGTTTACTTCTTTGTTAAATCCGGCTGTAAGAAACGTTACGATGGTGAGAATAACTCAAACATGGTCGGCTCCAGTCTCGGTCAATCCAAATCCGTTTGTGCAAGGCACGATCATTCATACAATGGAAAAACGTACCGAGTCCTGGAAGCATCTACTAATCATCAATGGATACTGGAACCCCGCAAAAATCAGTACAAACGATTTTGTAAATGCAAACACACAGCTAATCGATGAATCTATGCTAGCCTATAACAACTTGTCTGTGATTTGCTGCGGAGATTTAAACTGCACCTGGTTCCAGTAAGATCATAATTCGCAGGCCTATAAGCTTTTGCCAGAAGAACTTCTAGATGCAAGAGGTACACGATGGCAAAACGCCATGAGCACTTGCGACCTATTAATGTTAAATGGCTCTGCAAAAGGGGATGTTCCTGCAAAAGAAACTTGGCACCATGAAAAATCCCATAGCATCCTTGATTATATATGGGTTTCCAGAAACATTGAATCAAAAACCATTGATTTACAAATCCAACAAATGAAACATAGTGATCACTGTATTTTGAAATTTGGTTGTATGATGGATTTGACCACATCTGACACTACCTTAAAAAAAACCTATAGAAGTGAATGCTGGCGACTATATTCCTCTGTTGACTGACTACATCATTGATGAAAATTCATCTATGCGTAATGGAAGATCACATAAACATCTGCACAGCAAAGCCTTGCATGAAGAAAAAAAAGAAAATGCGGAGAGATCTAAGAGCAATAAAGAAAGGCTTGCCAAGGAAAGATGTGCAAGAAGTGGTTAAATTTAGACGCGCGATATATCGAAATTGGGCAAAATCTCACTCCATTATCGTTGATCAAGAGTGGGCGGAATTAATGCTGAACCTACTTGTGACAAAGAACAGACGAGAAATTTTGCAGATCCTGCACAAAGATTGTTCGAAATATACACCTACGCCAACAAATACAATATCAGGAGATGCTTGGGATTTGCATTTTTCCACGGTCTTTAAGAAACCATCAATCGAGACAGCAAAAATAAGGAATGTGGTGGGAACCCAATGGGCTGTCGAAATGTCACAGGAAGAGATTGTGAGAGCAATAACAGCATTAAAAAATTCACGCGCCTCCGGTCCTGATCTGATCTCAAATGTGGCGCTCCAAAAAAATCCTTATGATTGGGCTTGCTTTATCGGAAAGCTGTACTCAAACATTGCAGCGTTAAGAAAACTACCCGAATCATGGACCACTGCAATAGTGGTTCCAATCCACAAGAAGGGCAATCAAAACGACCCTAACAACTATAGTCCAATTGCCCTCCTTGATACGATTGGAACATTTTTTGGATCGAACCTACGCAAACACCTTGCGAAATGGGCTGAGGCATCCAAGATTATAGACATCCGCCAAACTGGATTCACGAAAGGCGTCGGGGTCGATGTTAACCTGTTAATCCTTACCATCTTGAAATTGGAAAAGCTAAAGGCAAACAGCAAAATTAATTTTGCCTTTGTTGATATGAAACAGGCGTTCGACAGCGTAAATCGTGGTCTACTCTGGGCAAAATTGGCAAAATGGCAATGTCCGGCAAACCTTCTTGAACCAATTATGGAACTTCATAATCAAACCTCTATGAAAGTAAGATTAAATAATTGTGGGGACCTATCAGATACGATTACAACGTAAAAGGGAGTCAAACACGGGTGCCCTCTTGCTGCAGACCTCTTCAAGCTCTTCTTGGCCGACCTGACGAACCATCTTGCAGAAGTTCATTGTTTCCCACCAATGGCCAATCGGATCCCGATCAGATGCATTATATATGCAGATGATCTGGTATTGTTGGACAGAACCCAAATAGGACTCCAGCGATTACTTGCATCCCTAAACGAGTTTATGGTTAGCAATGAGCTAACAATTTATACATCAAAAACAAAAATTGTGTCAATTGGGAATGTGAAAAATAAGAAAGACAAATCGTTTAGGTGGACGGTTGCAGGAGAACCTATCGCCTCTGTAGACTCCATAAGATATCTGGGAATCCAATTTAACAACTCGGTTTGCGAATACCATTGGGTGAAAGAAGTGAAATCAAAAATGCAGATGCTTGCCCTGCAAGGAGCAAAAATTAATAGAAACTACGGAAAGTTTTCATTGGAACCTATCCTCAGATTTTACCTGCAAAAAGTTATGCCAATAATAAGCTTTGGTGCCGAGGCAGGGTGGAATGTCAATGAGCAAATCTGGCATTCATTGGAAGGGCAGTTCTGGCGGTATGTGTTGAGACTGCCACAATCAACATCTATGACGGCACTGAGACATTAACTGTCAATAAATTTGCTACAAACAACAGTGATATGGAATTCTATTGCATCAATGCGAAAGATGTCTCTAGAGCTTCCGTCGCCAGCACATCAAATATTTGGAAATGAGTACGATCCAAACAGCAGAAACCTACTTAGTCTCTGGTTCCGCCGACTAAGGTCATTCTTGAAGGCAGCTGACATCAATAACCAAGAGCTATTAAACCGCCCGCAATTCGCTAAGAAGAGATTTGAAAATTGGGCATGGATTATAAATCAAGAATCTCGACACAAGTTGGATTCAACCCAATCCTTGGGACACGATTATAAAAAACTAAATATACACCCACGATATTTACTCCAATGTCCTTCTCGTCACCATCGAGAACAATTTCTGAGGCTCAGGACAAACACCTTGAAAACAAAGGAAATGCTCTGGAAAAGAAAGGACAAATCAATAAAAGATAATCTTTGTCGTTTTTGTGGAATGGCTATTGAAACATCAAAACACTTGTTAATCGAGTGTGAACCGACTGTAAACCAACGATCACTACATCTTGGAAAGTTTGCCCCATTAGATGATGACATGAACGGGTGGTGGGCCAGGTGCATCTCAGGGAATAATATAAAGCTTGTCTATGCAACTGTAAACTACATGGACATGATTTTAAAAGTAGATGTCTAATCAAATTCTTCTTTTCGCTTGATTGAAAGTCTGTGACATGTATGAACAGAGCGGGATGCGCAACATCATGCTACGATACTTGAAAGCTAATGTTAAGAATTTTGTTTTTGCTTCTTGTCCCCTTTCTGCCTCTTTTTTTCATCTGTTTCTTGTATATTTTGGATTTTATTATTACTATTAGGTGGTGTAAGGATTTCTTTTCTGTCTTTTTGAAACAAAAGTTTTTGCCTTGTGTTTAAACGGTAGCTTCTTTAAAAAAAAAAAAAAAAGTTCACTTAATGGTGGTCTTATTCATGCCCCACCTTGCCATTTCACACTCTTTCACACTTGAAGTCCGTTTCCGTAGGTTGTTTTCCCAAGGGCTTGTTTCCTTTTAACTTTCATCAGCTACTAAAGTTTCCCATAAAGTTTTTGTCAGTTCAATAATCAATATGCTTAGTTTCAGATTTTCATTAAATTGGGTATTCAATATACTTAATTTCAGATATTCATTCAGTTTGGTATTCAATATACTTAATGTAACATTTTCATTCAGTTCAGCATTCAATATAATTGATTTTAGATTTTCATTCATACAGCACTTCGTAACTTATGTGCATTCCGCAAAGAGTGCCCCAGTTTTGATTGGTTTTCCCCAACACTCACCGGTCCTTGGCCTTCTGCTTCGGCAGCTCCTGCTGCTTCCTTTCTGCTTTTCAGGCTGATGGGCCCACCGCGGCGAGCCCCACTCGCACGCTGGGTGCTGGCTTGCACACACCGGCAACTCCACTGCTTCTGCATGGATGCCAATGGCGTTCTCACTCCTTCTTGCTTGCCCACAGCTCCAGCTGCTTGTTCTTGCACATAGAGGTTCCCACACCTGTGGCAGCCTAACGGTGCAACTTGTCTTGGGATCCACAGTTCATATGGGGTGTTGGCTGGCATCCTGCCTCCTCATGTCCCACCAAGGCTGTCTCCTTCCGAAAAAAAAAGTCATGTGTTGGTCTTTCCCATACATACCTATATGTTGCTCTCTTTGCTGCTCTACTGGTCTCCCTTTATACACCTGCTTACATTTAACAGGTTGCAGGTGTGGATTTTCAATTGGGTTTGCCCGACTATAATTAAAGGAACATGCCTGACCCTCGCAGTACTCTGAAGGCATCTTCCTCATCCCATTACTATAGTGGTGAAATGGGTTTTTAGTGTTCATTACTCTCAGTCGCCTCTTCCTCATCCCAGTACTGTCAGAAGTAAAATATGGGAAAGGGTTAGGTTGGTCGTCGATAGGGAAAAGGGGTTTCCATGTCTTGCCTGTAGGCACCCCACTCACAATCGCCAAGAACCCTCCACCTAGGTGATCCACCCTTTCTTCCACACCCCCAGGTTCCGGATCCAAAAGCGATGGCCATTCCCTGGCCACCTGAGAAGAGGATCCATGGGGAGTAGGAAGAGTTGGAGTGAGAATACCATCAGGTATTTCTCAAAGTGCACAGGAAAGACATTTAACGGGTGGTATGTGCAAATGTTCATCATGTTTGATTTCAGTTTTCCATGATGCATTCAATTACGCTGGCATGTGCTCCACCAACAGAAGTTATATGGGGTAATATCATACATACATGCTTTTTCTTAGTGAATCAGGCATACTTGCGCCTGATTTTGTGCATGGTGTTAGATTCGCTGAATTTCTTTGTCTCATTTTGTAAATCTGGCAATTTGGACGCAGCTTAAACACACATACGCCTAAACGACTTGTATCGTAAATTACACATAACAAGTAAATCGGGGCCAGATACATCGTGGTCGGCATCCTTCTTGTCACACACAACCCAGAAGTGGCTCTCCTACAAGGGCCCAACTAATACATTGACTGGATTGACTAGGGAGCAGATAATGTTAGTGTCTACCCCTCTAGGATCTGCTCCTCCCGAAAAGTCAATTAATCTCACTTTCCAAAACCACACCATATGTCGACACGTTGTGTTTCGGCCATTACAAAGGTACATCGGCAAACATCCTGTCCCTTTGTTCAATCAATTCAGCCTTTATCAGGACTAACATATATAACGTCAGAAAATTTGCCTCCCTGTGCAGTTCAGAGGACTATGCTTGACCATTTTACCTGTTCAGTTGCTCCGTGTAACTGTGATCGAGCTGCCCTGGAAACATTTGAATATTTTCAAAATAAAATAAAATAATTATAAATCCCTCCCCAAAAAAACAACATACAATGTAAAATAATCAATACTTTAATATAAAAAATGCACACAACACATGATATCATTTAAAATGTTGCTTCATGCGGTACAAAACATTAACGCCACAAGGAGTTTTTACTAATTAAAAACATTTAATTTTTCCAACAAAAATAAAAATAAATAAAAGTCAAACAAATATATTTTACATATAAGTTCATGACATATACTATATTAATATTAATGACATACAAGTCTATTTTTACATATGTTATCAATTGATGCTGAACTTCGTAAGGATACAGAGAATAAATTGAACATAACATTATCCTTATTACAACTTGAAGAAACTTTAATTTGTATAAGGTGTAATTGGATTTATTTATTTTTAATGGTGGTATTTTCAATCGGACTCTTTTCCAAGGCTTCTTATTAAAATTGAACGTAAGGGATGGCTTTCAGGGGTGATGTGGCACACAAATGATATCGAAATGTAAGCGAATATAACACATTTCAATTTTACACTACTATGTCAAACTAGCACACCACTCACATTCATATATTTCAAGTATAGGATATATAATTATACAATTATACATTTAAATATGATATCATATTGCATTTATAATACGCACGTACATAAGTGTTTCTAGGCGCCACAAGATAAGGGAGGGAAAACAGAGGGAAGACAAGACAAACAATCTTACTAGGCCTTGTGACATTCAGATTGCGCAAATGCAACAACGAGAGGTGCAGGGGGAAGGGATCAGTGCAAGGGAGAAGGTAAGGGGAGTTGCGATCAGGCCCAGTAAAGCTCAGGGCAAGGGCAACCAGGGCAGCGCAGTGCTGGGTAAGTGTAAGTCAGCAAGGGGGCTGTAGAGGTTACAGATTACAGCGCCTAAGTATGAAGTAGACCATGCGGCAGTGTAAGGAAGACTGGTCATAGAGGAGCCTGGTACCCAGTGAGACTCTGAGGGTGCCCAGCAACCTGTCAGCGCATCAGACAGGAAGGTTAGCCAAGGAGCGAGAGAGAGAAGGCAGAGGAGAAAAAATAGGGTCTTGTGCTGCTTCCAGAACTTCAGATGGTGCAGCTCAAGTTTGAGAGGGGCAGAGAGGCCGTTCCACAGGGAGGATCCTGCACAGGAGAGAGATCTACTCCCCATTTTTTTCTGGAGAAGCATCTGTCCCTTAAAGAGTTGGGGGTAAATGAGCGAAGGCCTCAACAAGGAAGCTACTTAGGGATAGAGAGTTGGATGTAGTTTAGGTCACAGCCTCAGAAAGCCTTTTGGACAATGCCTAAGGTCTTGAACGTTTCTTTTTTATATCTTACAAAGCGCTACTCGCACTTAGGCCTCAAAGCCCTACACAAAACATGAATTTACAAACATACATATAAAAATAAACAAACAGCAAAGAAAGAAACATAAATAAAGTCAATCAGCAAGTAATTACAATAATGAAATTGGGCAAATCATATGTAAAACACCAACATGATCCTTGCAGCCACCAGAAGCCAGTGGGGAGATTTTAGGGCTGGAGAGACATGGTCCCTGGGATTGAGGCTAAGGATAACTCTCACAGTCCTGCTCTGGATTAGTTGCAGAGGGCACAGAGTAGAGGCAGGCAGATTAAGAAAGAGGCTGTTGTAGTAGTCCACCCTGGAGAGAATCAGAGTTTTGGAGAAAGTGAGCTTCTGGGGGAAAGGGAGAAAATGTAGAATACCTCTGAGGAGGTGCAGCTGGAAGTGGGCCTTCTTGGCAAAGTGTGTGATGGGAGGAGAGAAGGAGAGAGTGGAGTCAAAGATGACACCAAGGTTTTTTGCCTCACAGGAAGGTGAGGGTAGAGGGCCCAAGGAGGGCAGCCAGAATGAGATAGGGAAAACAGGTGCGGGGTTCCCAATGAGAAGGATCTCTGTCTTACTGGCATTAAGGCAGAGATCGCTGGAGGAGCACCAATCCTGAATTGCAGATAGACAGTCAAGAATTAGCAAGACATGAGAAGTGGCTGAGGGAAGCCTGAAGGCGAGATGAGTTTCATCCGCATAACACTGAAAGTTGAGGGAGAAGTTGAAGATCAGGAGGGCCAAAGGGGCTAGATAGACATTGAAGAGTAAGGGTGAGAGGATAGAGCCCTGGGGGACACCACATGTAGAGAGAGTGGTGAAGCAGAGGAAGGACCCAAGTTGGACCTGGGAGGGTTGGTTCAAGAGGAAAGATGTCAGCCACATCAGAGCCTGATTCGTGATGCCCAGGTTCTCACATAGTCGCTTGATCAGGGTTGACTGATTCACCATGTCGAAAGCAGAAGAAAGGTCAAAGACAAGGACAGAAAGAGAGCTAGACGCAGGATTAGAGAGCAGATCTTCGCTGGTGTTCAGCAGAGCAGTTTCCGTGCCTCTGGCTGCTCTGAAGCTGGACTGATGGTCATGGAGGCAACCAACAGATTCAGCGTGGAGAGTAAGCTGGAAGATGGCCAACATTTAAAGGATTTTGCCCAGAAAGGAGTGATAGAAATCAGGCAATTATGTGCCGGGCAGGTAGGATCAGCAGAAGGCTTTTTTTAAGAATGGGTGCACAAGGCAGTGCTTGAGGAGAGAGGGGACAAGATCCAGTGGTGAAAGAGTGATTGCAGAAATCAGCCAAGGCTGGAGTGAGGGTGTCATTGTGATCCATGATGGTTCTGTAACAGCAGGGGAGCTACTGTTTGAACAAACCTTTCATTGATCGAACTTGACTCAAAACATTGCCAAGCGTCGAGAGAGAGAAGGAGGAAAAAGGAAGAAGAGGTGACTAAGGGTTGGCCCGACAGAGGTAGAGGGAGAGGAAGAGGAAAGTGAGCACATGCTGTCCTGAGTTTTAGTGGTGAAATGAGAAGCCAGCATTGTGCAGAGTGCCTGGGAGGGGACAGGATAGGTGGAGACTGCAGTAGGATTGGCAAGCTCATTGCAGATTTTAAACAGTTTGGCCGTGTTGTTAGAGTCCACATTGACGCAGGCTTAGATGTGGACTCTCTTCTTGGAGAAGAAAAAGAGTCTGTATTGCCTATGGACCAGGCAGCAGACAAGTTTTGTTAGAGGATGTGCCTGAAGCCCTCCACTTCCTCTCAGCCACCCTGCACTTTAGTTTCAGGGTGGTGAGGTCGAAGTCATACCAAGAGTTGCACTTGGACGTAACTTTCAGATGGATTCTCATTACAGGGGCACGAATGTCCAGAGTGTTGGACATAGAGAGATGCAGGTTAGAGAGGGCTGTGTCAGAGTGTGAGTCAGCCACAGGAGTAGAAGGAGCAGAGAAAGTAGAGGCAAATGCATCTACTGAAACTTGCTTGATGGGCCGAATGATAGCGAAGGAAGGTGGCAGTGCTGGCGTAGGCTTTGCAAGTGGGACATGCAGTGTCTGACAGGAAGAGAGCAGAAAGTGGTTAGTCCACGAGTGGAGAGTGGTGCGACAGATGAGACCTTCCAAGTTGTGACCGACACAGTATGTTGGACCAGAGGGAAAAATGGAAAGCGAGAGAAGTCGCAAAGGTTGCAGAAGAGCCCAGAGGAGAGATTAGAAGCATCTAGGTGGATGTTAAAGTCTCCATGGAGGAGAAGCTGAGAGGCAAGGAGAGAAGAGGAGAGGTCAGCCCATTCCGAGAAGAAGAAGGTGGCCTGGCAAGGTGGCCTGTAGATGGTGGCCACAGTCAGAGAGAGGCCATGAGAGACAGAGAGTCTGCAGACCAGGCATTCAAGGGAGGAGGGGAACATTTTTTCACTGAATTTCATAGGTTTTTAGTAGTGCAACTTAGTCATAACGTCCCTTCAACAAAGTTTTTTCTTTGAATTTCATAGGTTTTTACCATGATCCCCCTTAATTTGCTACAGGTTCCTAATATCATACTCACTCCCAATATATCATTATTTACAGTCAATCTACAAAGTTTGAAGTAAAAACGGTGCCATTCCCTACCACCTAGTAACATTCTAAACACTTCTATCACCTTCTTACAACTATTAAGTCCATTTTTTGTTTGCCGATGTTCGCGAACATCTGATGTCACTGCGGGCTCCCAGGACAGTGTCACGTGACCCAACACACGAGCGCAGCATGATGACATGTTCGCAAATGGGCTCATACTTTGCAAAAGGGTCCAGGCTTCAAAAACATTTCAAAACTGCATTTTTAGCCAATCTAGGAAGTTTAAAGCTAAACATGTATCCTTACATAGCTCCTAGACCCATTCTTACTCATTTTCCATCTACAATCCTGGAGAAAGCACCTGCTTGGAAGAGTATTGGCACATCTTCTATTTAACTTCAACAGTGGCAACATCCATGGCCATCGCTCACCCCCAAGAGCCACTACCACCAACACCACCACCATCAACAGCTGGAGGGCCTGCACATGGGAACATGTTCAATTATGTAGAGGAGGATCAAGAGGACCAGCATAATGGGATAGAAGAAATGCCTACCTCCAGCACCCAGAGAGAATCATGGCTGTTGCAGTTCTTTAAGACCATAGGAGGGGTACCAAATCTCAGGCTACCCATGTTGAATACATTGAGTCTGGAATCATACTCAGTCACGCACAACATGGGCAGTACTATTTTTCTACCACCTTCATGCGCCGCCACACCCACTCACACCACCCAGGTACTCTGAGAAAGGCTGTTCCTTTCTCAGAAAGTAGTAGGCTGTCTTCCTCTACCTCATCTTCCTCAACCGCTACTGCCACCACAAAGGCAAAATATCCCACCAGCTACCGTGCAAGCCGTAAAAGAGGCTGCTGATCCATATTTTTACAAGACAGCAGTATTCTGTATATACTGCAACACACCACTCTACAGGGGGGAGCAGTTTCAAAGTGAGACACACTGCCCATTACCTTAGATTTAACGCACGCCCAACATCTTTCCCTGTCCACTTGCCCCTCCATATCTGTGGTTCCTGTCCCTTCCCTCATTTCCCTACCCCAACTTACTTCCTGGCCTCTTGTACAAAAAATAAAAAAACACCAAAACAAGATTCCTTTAGGAAACACCTTTCAAAGTAAAAAAATAGAACTACAAAACATAATCTTATAGACTCCATCTACTTTACATTTTTCAGTAAAGTAGTTTGATTCAATATGTTTCTCTAACATTTCCATTAGCATTTTGTACTATGCTAATGGGAACAATGGACAATTGTACACTAGAGAAAAAGAAAAAAGCACAGAATGTTTTTTTTGTCCCAAATTCCTTTCTCTAGCATACAATAAGGACCATAATCCATGGATCTTAATAACTATCTGTGGTCTCTGCAGTCCCCTTTCCATTCCATTCAGCATTAAATGACCCAAATTGCATGTGCACACCATCACACACATTTTTACCCTTTTTACAGTTATATTTGTAACACTCCCTCATTGCCTGCTTTCAAACAGTCCCACATCTATAAACCAATCACTTCCAAAAACTCTACATACAAGCCTATCAACATATTAAACTTCCACACACCAATTGCCACTTAAGATAGACAAGTTGTGCATCTGCATTTGCCTTATTTATACAAAATAACTGTACACATTGCTGCTATAAATGCACAAATGCATTGTGCAGTAAGAGAAGTGCATGAATGGAAGGGGAGTAGGGATTGTAACTGCTGATAGGAGCATCAGAAGGAACGTGCCAAGGGATGCCAAGGTGGGAGGCCACTGGCTAACTGCTTGGGCAGAGGAGTCATAAGGGTGGGGTACATAGCCACCAGACGATACGCCCACAAGGGCAGTGCTGAAGGGGAGCCGTTGTACTGGTGTCAACTAGATATAGGGCCTGGGACCTGTGATGTTCATAACGAACCAGGCCACCAATTTCAGTGGCAGTGGTGTGAGTTAGCAGGGAAGGGATTGAGTGAAACAGAAAGAGAAAAACAGAGTTTTCAGAATTTTCCAGAACTTAAGGAAGAGCAGGTCAAGTCTAAGAGGAGCAGGAAAACTGTTCCAAAGAGGCAACGGCCAATGAGAGAGACATGCCACCTGCTCTCTGCTTCGAAAAGCATTTGACAAGCAGAGCATTGGAGTTAGAGGAGCAGAGGGCTCTAGCAGGGGATTGTTTAGGGAGACAACCCTTTAGATAGCGTGGTGTAGTCCCCAGAAACCCATCTCAATGGATCTTGATTTTCATCCTTGCAGCCACCAGGAGCCAATGAAAAATTTTTAGGGCCGCAGCGATACAAACCCTGGGCTGGAGCATATGGTTATGTCTTGCAGCCCCATTTTGGATTAGCTGAAGGACACATAGACAACAAAGGGGAGGTTCAGGAAGAGGCTTTTGCGGTAGTTCAGCATAGAGAGGATCAGGACTCTAGAGACATTGAGCTTCTGGGGGAAGGTGAGGAATGGTAGAATGCCTGTAAGGCAGTGAAGTTGACAGTGGGCATTCTTTACAAGCTCTAAAATGTAAGTAGTAAAGGAGAGAGAGGACTTAAAGACGACCTCAATATTTTTTGCCTCACAGGATGCTGAGAGTAGAGGGCGGCCAGAAGGTAGGAAGAAAACAGGGCACAGGTGTCCCAATAAGAAGCATCTCTGTCTTACTGGCATTGAGACAGAGATTGTTAGCTAGCTGCACACAATGCCTGGATGGAGGTCAGACAATCAGGGATAAAAAACAGGGATAAGAAATTAGTAGAGGGAAGTTTCAAGGAAAGCTGTGTCTCTTTATAATAACACTCGAAATGAGAAAAGAAGAAGGACATCAGGTGAGCCAGAGGAGCAAGATAGATATTGAGGAGCCACAATCATATAGAACCCTGGGGTACAATGCAGGTAAAGACTGAGGGGGTGTAGTAGAAATGGCCTAGTTGCAACTGGGATGGGCTGTTAGTGAGGATAACAGGTAAGCCCATCCAGTGCCTGGTCCATAATGCCAAAGGTATCATGTAACCGTTTAATAAGGATAGAATGGTTGACCATGTCAGTGGCAGAGGATACATCAAGGAGCACTATCCTCAATTGTCCTACTTTCATAAATACCATATGCACTTCAATTATATCATTCCACCATATTACAAATACAGTACACTCACCCTGTAGTACCTATATTAACTATACACATATTACTATATTGTATGTGGCCAGTGACCAGATTCTTGGGGGTTCCCAAGAATCTGGCCACTGACCAAAACCACCACAATAGAATTAAACCATACAACAAGTATTTACAATACATATTGAAATAACAATACTCACCCAGCCCCCAATCCCAATAGTGTCCTCTAACAAAAAATATACGTCAGACACGGCAGCACCTGCACAGCTCTTTTCTCCTGTAAAAGAGCTCTATATCAACTTGCTTCCACTATCCCACCTTTTCCAAGCCCTCCTTCATCCACAAAATAACCCCAAATATATTTTTCAAACTTCTATTCCTCACCTCACTGTCCACAGACAAAGGCCATGATCCGCCCATCCAATATGGCGACCATTATAAAAAAAATGATGGCGCACCACATATTTTCAAACATTCTATCAGCATGGGCCTCTCTGCAAACTTTGGTCACCATTCGTCAAACGCCAAAGTTATAAGCTGTCAAAAAGCTGTCAAAAAGTACTCTTTCGATACGTTGAGCATCATAAACAAAGATATTATTACCATTTATTATGTAAACATTTCTCATAAACAAATATCACCATTTCTTATTTTAACAGAATTGGTAAAAAAAACTTCATAGGCCAGAAGAAAACTTTCCCAAAGAAGAAATGAGTGAAGATAAAATCTCTAATGGTAATCAATACATCTTTAAATATAAACACATATTATAATTTATGGAGAGCTCATTGAAATAATAATTTCTTCTTTTCTTATAGTAGATTGTTTACATAACAAAACAACACCACAGATTAATTATACAAAATCCCAACAATCAGAAATACAATCCCAAACCCCAACTGTACAGAATAAAATAATGATCTCGTCTACAAAACTGCATGAACTTAGCAATGACTTTAACAAACATAAATTATGTTAAAAACCATTTTATTACAAAATGTTGATTATCACTCTCCTACTTGTACCTTTCCCCCTTGCCCTCAGCACTCACACCAATCGAATTCGCAAAACATAAATCAAACCTGGTTTGATGAAACTTCTCTCCCTCCCCAAATGATAACTTTATTGAAATTCCAACTCTCCCATTTATGTTTCCCATTCTGATACTCCATCCCTTTCATAAAACATGTATTTTCCTACTATATCTATATTATATATCATTGTGTAATACATGTTTATTTATTTTTTAAAACCCCAATCAACAGTCCGCAAACATCTCAATGAATTGGAGGGTTTGTAAGCTCGCGCCCGCCAAGTTCTGCGGACCCCCGCTGCCTCCACGGTTACTACAGGGACATCATCATGTCACCACGCTCATGCGGCATGCCAACTTGTCCATAGAGAGTGTCCGTGACCGCAGACGGTTTGTAACTGCATTTTCAGCCAATCTAGAATGTTTCAAGTTGAAAATGTACCCTTCAGTAGCTCCTAGAACTATTGTTAGTTGATCTGTCAACTTTTCTCAACTCAGTAGTCTGCGGATAGTCACGATGTCCGCAACAGTTCCTCTGTAGTAACCCACCCATTACTTTTAGTCATTCTCAATCTGGCAGACCAGGAGAAAGCATTATTTCAGAGCTACTTCCAGGAGACTTCGAGGAGTTCAAGAATGGCATCTGTCATGACCATCCCAACTTCGCAGGGGCTACCACCACCATCACCACATAGAGGACCTGTTCAGGGGAACAAGCACAATGAAGCGGAGGAGGATGACAAAGAACAGGAAGATGAGGTATAGGAAGTTTCTACCTCCAGCACCCAGAGAGACTCATGGGTGTGGCTGTTCTTTAAAACTGTTGGGTGTGTACCAAGAGCTTTGGCTGCCAAAGTTGAATGCATTGAGTGAAGGGTCATACTCAGTCGTGGACAACCTAGGCAGTACTCTTTTGTGACCACCTCCATTTGAAACCATAGGTGTTATAAGAAAGGCTATTCATTTCTCAGGGAGAAGTAGGTTGTCTTCCTCTACCCCATCTTCCTCAGCCTCTCCTACCACCACACAGGCTACTCCTGTGGGGCAAAGGATCCCACCGGCTGCCTCGCATGCCATACAGAACACTGTTCTCCCTTACTTTTTCAAAGTCTCAATGCTCTGTTTGTACTGTGACAAACCACTCTGCCGGGGGGAGCTGTTTCAGATCGAAGCCACAGTCAAAGAGCATAAAAAACACTACCAACTACCTTAAATGTAATGCACAAATTCCCACCCAACATCTTCCTGTGTCCACCTGCCCCTCCGTATCTGTGGTTGGTGTCTTATCTTTGCAGCTGGAAACAGTTCCATTAGGCTTTTCAACATGTCCTTCATGGCAAAATGAAAAGATCCTGAAGTCACATAGCCCAAACTGCTGCGTCCACAATGCACAATAATAATATTGGGATGTTTAAACTGAGCCATACTCTTACGGAATGGTAATAAAGTCGCCACTTTCATCCACAAAATGCATACCACAAAACTTCCACTTCTTCCAATCCAATCGTAACAGAGATGCCACGAGAATCAGTATAAACCTTCAATAAATAGAACCAAGAATCTTCCGCAATACACACACTCTGCTTTTTCATAGCCATAGCCACAGCCATCTTCATTACACACAACAAAGAAAATACATGCTATCCTGTACTCCTGTACATATCTACTCCACCTCCCCAACCACAAAACCTGATTGGCTAGTCCCCCAATGCCCTCTTTCTATGCCAGGCATCCTTAAAACACTCGGATGGCACATGTGGGTCTGCAGACTACTGCAGGTCCACGGACACCGTAGTACCTGCACACCTTTTTTTAATCTAGACAAAAAAAGCTCAAAATCAACTTTATTCCACCCCACCACCATTTCCAACACCTCTTTCGGCCACCAAATACCGCAAATTGTGTTTTTCAAACTTTTTTCTCACTGCGCTGTCTGCAGTAAACGGTGATGTCCGCGGACTATGCAGCACCTGCAAAACTTTTTTCACCTATGAAAACAGCTCCATGTCAACTTTGATCCACCCCCCACCCTTTCTAGGCCCTCTTTCGGCCACCAAATAACCCCAAATGTGTTTTCCCCACTTTTTCCTCATGGCGCTATCCGCAAACACCAGCAGCTGTCCGTGGATCCAACATGGCGACTGTTCCAAAAAAATTGATACCACTCATGTTTTTGGACACCAGCCTTTGTGTACGATGTCCGGAACCTGAATCAGGAAATGAGTCTGCGGAACAGACCTGGATATCACTAATTTCTTTTACCTGGTTTTTGGCCATTTTAAAGAAAACTACAATACAGAGTTACACCAAATTTAGAAAGCAAACTTTTGGGACCAAGCTGCCTCTCCTTGGGTAAGTTTGGTGAACATCCATCCAGTGGATTCGTCTGTAGGCGCAAGCACATTTTATTTCCATTCTGTCTGAGGGTTTAAAAAATGTTCGGACCCCTGCTTAACAAAATTGCACCGAACCTCGCAGAATCATTTTGAAGGGGCTATATACTCTTTTGCAAAATTTGGTTCGGATTCATCGAGGGTGGCAATTTTATAAGCCACCCAAAAAGTGCTTTTTCTATGAGTTGAGCAACTTAACCAAAACTGAAGGCCCACCACGGTAGGCCCTGAAATATATAAATATATATATATGTATATACATATATATTCTCGGAAAAAAACATTAGTTGCAGGGACGTTAAGGTGGGAATTTATTGCAACAAACCCCTGAAATTCAGCTAATGCCACCGTAACTTTGCACTCCCTGTTGCGCAGCCTATGACCACAATCTGTCCGCAATTCAGGAATGGCGTGCCACCAATGATCTCTGCCTTAATGCCAGTAAGACTGAGATCCTCCTCATTGGGACACCTGCTCCCTCCTTTCCTCTCTCTCTCTGGCCACCCACTCTGGGCCCTCTTATTGCTCCTTTCTGTGAACCTTGGTGTCATCTTTGACCCCACCCTCTCCTTCTCTCCTCACATCTCTGATGTCTCTAAAAAGTAAAACTATCAGCTGTACCTCCTCAGGGGAGTTCTTCTTCTTCTCACTTCCCCCAGAATCTCACTGTCTCCAAAGCTCTGGTTGTCTCTAGGCTGGAATATTACAACAGTCTATTTCTAAATGGTCCTCCCTCCACTCTTCAACCATTACAACTTATCCAGAACAGGACTGGGAGACTTGTCCTTGGGCTCAAGCCCAGGGATCGTATCTTTCCAGCTCTGAAATCTCTTCACTTGCTCCCCATGGCTGCAAGGATCAAGTTCAAGACCCTCTGCATCGGCCACAAGGTTTTCTGGGGCCTGGGACTGCTATGCCACCAACTTTCTCTTACAAAAGAACTTACTTCTCGAGCTCTACACTCATCCACCTCCAACTCTCTGAGGATCAGACACTTTTCCAAGCAGAGAGTTGGGGGCAGATCTATCTTCTCGGATGGGGTCTCCCTCTGGAACAGCCTCCCTGCCTCTCTTTAACCTGAGCAGAACCCCCTCCGCTTCCGGAAGCAACTCAAGACCTTCTGTTTTGCTTCCGCTTTCTCTCTTCCTCTCCCCTGCTGATGCACCTGACTGCTCTGCACACTGGTCACCCTATGAAATTGGGCCCATGCTCCTGCATTTCCAGTTGCCATTGCACTGTCTCTGAGCCCGCCAGCACTTAAGGGTCTATATCTGCCACTCAAAAGTCCCTTCTCTCTGCACTTATGAGCCACCCGCTGGCTGCACTTGTGAGTTAACCGCTCCCCCCTGGAACTTCTCCCCTTCCC
The DNA here is from genome assembly GCF_040938575.1 of Ambystoma mexicanum. Lineage (NCBI taxonomy): Eukaryota > Metazoa > Chordata > Amphibia > Caudata > Ambystomatidae > Ambystoma > Ambystoma mexicanum. The sequence continues at coordinate 946,229,385 of NC_090927.1, read as the reverse complement.
TCTTCCCCACACTTGTGCAATCTGAATGACACAAGGCCTATTAAGATTGTTATTTTGTCTTCCCTTGTTTCCCCCTACTTGTCTTGTCACGCCTAGAAACACTTGTGTGCAGGCGCATTATAAATGCCACATCATATCATACCATATCATACTGATGACATCACAGATCACATCACAGCCTTCAGTTATGGACAGTGGTGACAACCTTCACCCATGTGCGCTGAATATTTTTAAACACTAACAGGCTACCAACCATACATTTTGGCCTATACCGGTGGATAGAGTGTTCAACTCTGTCCACTATATATTATATATACTGGTCTGGCACTAGTCATGGGCTTTAGCACAATACTGCCCAGTGGCCACAATCTTTGGCTGTGCCTACTAAGGGGCATTAGCCATGGCCTTTGATCTTGAACAGTTTGTACATCTTTTGGCCATGTCCACTGTATATTTTAAAATAATAAAATGCAATAAGTGATGGCCTTTGGTCGTGCCCATTGTGTATTATACAACACCAACCAGCCACAAGCTATGGCCTTCTGCCGTTCCCACTGTATATTCTATAAACTAGCCGGCCACTAGCCATGGTCTTCAACACAATACTAGCCAGTGGCCACTGCCTTTTTTTGTGCCAACTGTGTATTCTAACATATTAATGGACATAGCTACGGCCTGTTAGAGAGAATTCTCAAAAGGTGCTAATTCCTCTCTACCTTAGAGACCCCCAGCTCTTTTGCTGGACTTTGGGACTTTTTAATTCTGTTTGTTGTCTGTGTTTATTTCTTTTGGTTATGGAGTTTTAGACAACTCCATAGGCATCATCTTTTTTATTTGTGTCACACAGCACCCTCAGTGCAGTGACACAGGGATGTCTTTTTGACTTCCCAAAGGTTTAAAGACCTTCTCTGGGATGAACTAATGTTTCCCAGCGAATGTAAAGTGGAATCGACTTTACTAGTCTTTCCAAATTCCTAGACCCAGCACACACCACCTTACAATGGAGTGCTGGAGGGGCTACATAGTATCCCGTGTCTAAATACTCATGTAGCAGTCAAATTCTACCCTTTCCTATTGAAAAGGCTGGTGGCACTGGTTTTACAACGAACTACCATGATTTTTCCCGACCGCGAACACCGGTAGCTAAAAATCACGGCAGCCATGTTTTTCAAGATGGCGCCTTAAGCCCCTTTTTTTAAACAGGTCCCGGTCTTCTTTTTTCGCCGTTTCTTTTTGGAAAGGTCCTTCTAGAGTTTGTCTCTGCGTGCCAAACCAAGTTTGGACCCTTTTTTTCGTGTGCCTTTGGTGGGCTTCAGGACTGAAGACCGCCTCCGGCGTCTGAGTGTCTGAGGTGGGCAGGAAGTGAGGGAGGTGCCCGAAACTCCCTGGGCTTAGTCTCCTAGGACACCAAATGCACTCAGGTGTGATTCGCTGGCTGACTGTCCAGCAAGGACATCCACCCTGCTGGGTGAGTGACAGCTAGGCTGGAATGAAAGGATGAGAACTGTTTAAAAGGCGAGTGTCTTGGACTTTGAAAGCAGAGTTGACCACTGGAACGAAAGAACCAAAGAAGAGCTGGAAGAGGACGGCTACTGCAACTCCTGGACCATTGGTTTGCCCGGTGAAGCCCTGCTGCAGCTCCTAATTGCCAGGTACATCTCGACAGAGAAGCCCCTTCAAGGATGACTTCTTCCTTTGAGTTGGTGGGACCAATCATCTCGTAAACCACCTGGATACCATTCTCAAGGCTCGTTAGGATTAACCAGGGAGAGGGACACCAGCTTGTGTGCTTGAATTACAGCTACTGGAACTGAAGTGACTCCATCTTGTCAGCGTTTTTAGACGATCCTGTGCAGTGCAGGAGTCCCCCGACGTCCTCCCTCATGTCCCCACAACTGAGGCTCAGGAACAGCAAGATCTGCAGGAACTGCCAGGAACCAATGTCTTCAGCTGCATTTGGTTCTTTTTACTAAGGTATGGTAATGTGCACATCCGATTGAGAGAACTTACCTCTCGCGGTGAAAGTTTGTGAAACTTTCCCAACTTGCAGGCCTAATCAGCTTGTGACCCAACATATGATTCCTTTTCGGATAAACTACCTCTGAGACCTTTTCCAAAGACTTTACCATTTACTACAAGAACTGCTCTTTCCTATCCAAGACACCCGTCCATTGACTTTGGCCTAGGCCTATTGAACCTAATCGAGTCCTCTTGTGAACTGAAACTATTTGCACTGCCTAAGAAAGTATTTATGATCTAGTCTGCTAAACCTGGGCTTTTTACTCCCATTGAAAGTAACTGAAATGCCATTTTGCTCCTATTTCAGAGGAGCCTAATTTGTTCAGCACCTCATTGGTTCAGTACTGAAGTGTGTTTGTGTATAATATTAAGTTGCCTCCTTCTAGTGAATGTTTTCTAAATCATTGTATAATAAATTAATAAGTGTTTTACCATGAAACCTTGAGTATAAATGTCTACTTGAAACACTCTGATTGAAAGACCTATGTGCAACCTATTGTACAGCTCACATTCACTCTTGAGATAAGCCTGGTTGCTCAGCTCGCTACCAAAAAGTGTGTGCCACAGACTTATACCAAAGGTTGGTTTGGCTAACACCTGTAGTCCTAATTGTATGTGGTGGTCCCAGAGGGTACGGCAAGCAATTCCACCTAACACGGCCCAATCCTATTACAGCAAACAAGGGAGCAGGGGGCACCCACACATCCCCGCTCCCCCTGTTAGCTATAATGGGTTTGTATGGTGTAATTGTTGGACAGTTTCGGATGTACGAAATTTTAGTGCAGCCGAAATTCGAAAAATTGTACTGTATATTCTTTTTTTATGACTCTTTCTATGGATACCTGTCAAAACAGTCAGGGGCTACTATGCATGTCTTTTAACCATGCATTTTGGTATTTTTGAACACTGACCGACCACTAGATATGGCCTTTAGTGTTTGCCAGTGGCCGCAGCCTTTGTCATGGCCAAGTTCACAGACTAAATTGTTATTAAGGTAATCAAAGTTTTCATGAGCTAACTTATACATGATGTCATGTCTAATTCCATTATTGATCTAATCAATTATATTCAATGTAATTAGTGTTGTCACCAGTGATGGCATCAGTGATGTGATTTGTAATGTCATCAGTGTCCTCATACATGTAATTAGTGATGTCATCAGTGATGTGATCTGTGATGTCATCATTGTGTCTGTATGCTGCACAACAGGGGCCGCGAAGTTAAGGTGATTTTACCTGAATTTCAGTTCTCCTCTTAATGTCCCTGCAATTAAAGTTGTTTCCTTGAATTGCATGGGTTTTGTTACAATGTATTGCTCACCTTAACGTCCCGGCAACTAAGGTTTCTTCCTCGAATTTAAAAAGGGTTTTGTTATTCCATAGATTTTTAGAATGCTTCCAGACCACTAGCATGTTCCACGTCTGTGCCCACTATCCATTTTAAAACGCTACCTGACCACTAGCCATGGGCTTCAGATTGCAGGCTTTGAGAACTCACAATGTTTTTAGGCTATGAGCAGTGAGATTCAATTATTTGCCATGGACAACACACTTTGTTTAAGCAGCATTCTCCAAGCGGTACACCCCGTTTTGGCCATGTCATTTTGTCACAAGCTGATTTAGTGTGGCCATTCTGCTGCAGCACCCATTTCGATACACTTTTTTCAGCACAAAAGCCATTCCAGCGCTGTTATTTTGGTGCAAAGGATGTTTGGACGTGGCTGACATTGCAGCCACGTCTAAACACCATCATGCCTAATAAGATCACAGGACTGCAATGCAACAAACTTCGTCACTTACCAGTTGCAGTGCTTTTCTTTTAACTAAATTAAATTAGTCCACAAAGGCTTGGTGTGTCATGGGGCATACATTTCATACTTAATCTATCATTTTATATTTTCGATGATAAAAGGCTAGGTATGGAACTTTTGTGTATACAAGAAAAAACATCATTGTAGCATAATGGTTAACTGCTGTGTCTCAAACTTCTGAAGAGAAGGGTTCTCTGATGGCAGCGTTCAGCGTAAATGTGATTTTTTTTAATTCAATTTTTTCTGTTTTATTATGTTGCTCAGAGATGGTGTAGTGCATGTCATCTGAGAGGGTGTGCATGCAATGTGTGTGAGTTTGATGTGAGCGTGTGTGTGTGTACATTGTGTGGAGGTGTGTGTAAGGGATTGTGCATGCATTTGCTCACTGAAGGCGAGTGTTAGTGTGTGCGCACAAGTGTGCACCCATGTGCGAATGTGAGCATTGTGACATGTCGAGTGTGAGTCTTCAGTGTCAGTATGTGTGTGTGCATGTCTCCATGCAATTTGGAAGATTCCCATCCAGTTCTTGATTTTTGTTTGCATTTTGGGAGTTGTAGTTTTGTTTTGTCCATCAAGTGTCCTGTACTACCAGTCTTAACATGCAAAGTAAAAAGGAAATCTGATTGGTCCTCTTCCAAGTAACAAGGGACATGTGGCATAGCATAATATATACAAGACATGTAACTTGGCTATTTTCATGATTTCTCCTGCTCCTCTATTTGTTTGGATTGAATGGCAGTAGGGTATCTTTAAGTTGTTGAAGGAGGAGGTACATAATGTAGAATCAGAGGTGGGCTAAAAAAAGTGAAATATGTTTTTTTCAGCTTGGGTGAAATGAGCATACGGGGCTGTATAGGAGTGGTGTCTACTTTCCCCCACCGTTTTCAAAGTCTAAAAGTAGTGCAATATATTAAGGGAATAATGGGACTGTTTGGCAAGCCCCTTCCCTGTGCTGCAAAGAAAGTCTTGTTTGCCCTGGCTCACATGCAATGGAATATGCACAACTATTATTAACCCATTGGTAGTGCAGCTCAAAAGACATACTTAAAATCATACAGTGATTGGGTGAACGTTTCCATAAGGAGGCCACATGGATCAAAGTCATGCCTGTTAAGACTACATAGTCCAGAGTGCTTACCAAAATATACTGTTTTCATTATTTTTTTTTTAAGTCTTGAATACTGGTCTGCCAGAGTTAAAAGACCAGCATTCAACCACTATGCTAAAATGGCTTGGTGCTTCATGGTGCATACATTTATTACTTAGCCTAAAATGTAATTTGTCCAATTGTAAAAGGCTAAGTTTGAAACTTGTGAAAATCCAAACTATAATTTCATTATAGCATAATGGTTAAGCGCTGTGTCTTGAACTCGTGTAGTCAGAGTTTTTGAAGGCAGCGTTCAGCACAAATGTGTTATTTTGTTTTTTCAGTTTTATAATATTGCACAGGGACGGTGTAATACATGTTCCATTATGTTTTATAATGTTGCAGTGAATACATGTGTTTCATGTTTAATATGTGTTCAATTCTGCAACAATGGTGTAATTCATGTCCCATCCTGTTTTATAATGTTGCAGTAAATAAAAGTTTTCACATTTAATGCATATTACAAAATGCAAGTGCCTGCAAGTTCATGCCAATTGCAACCTCTTGCGCCAAAACATCCTTGCAGTGAGAAGGACAAAATGCAAAGTGCCTTCAGGTTCATGGCGTATCGATTGCGACCGCTCGCGCCAAAGCAACCTTGCACTGAGAGATCCCTGTGCCCAACTGTCTGCATCTAACTGGGCGCATCCAAATGCGACAGGCGAAACAGTCACGCCAAAACGCAGGCACCTAACTGGCCATGATGAAATGTATTGTCCTGTTCTCCAAGCCCCTTGTTTTATGTCTGGTCTCTTGGTGACTTTTGTGTCACGAAACCCCAACTAACCACATTCAAGCAGCATGGAAATGGAAAAAAACGACTGGCTGCAAGAATAACATATGCCTAAGTACTTTCTGCAGCCATAGCGACAATCAAAATCTGGCCCCCATGAACATACTCAAGGTGCTGCTTAGCTTCAAAGTGCCGAAGGGGCCGGCCCCCTCACGCCATGTTGCTCTAAGTGGTCTTCTAACTTTGTTTTACTTATTATGCACCATTCCCTGAGGGGGCTGTCCTTGTCCTCACTTTGAAGCTAAACAGGATCGGTCATGCTTACTGAATGGATGGTAGATTAGGGTCACCAGTTATTTTTAACTCCCATTGTCACTGTAGCTGTAAAAATATTATTTTTTCTTATTATGTATAAAAGATTGCAGTCTTCGAGAACTCCCAATGTTTTTAGTTAGCGCCTTGTGCAATTAAATTATTTGCAGAGGATCACACACTTTAGTTAAGCAGCGTGCTACATGTCCCTTGTTTTATGGCCGGTCTCTTGGTGACTGTTGTCATACATCGCCCAACGCCAACTAACCTCATTTAAGCAGCACGTAAAAGGGAAAAAATGACCAGCTGCAAAAATAACAAATGCCCAGGTACTTTTGGCCCCATGGTGAAAATCAAAAGTTAGGACCCATGAATGTATATGCACAGTTAGTGAACATATATCTTAAAGTGAAATATACAAATGTAGTTCAATAGACCTACTCCTTAGACGAAAGTGCACAAGACAATACAGCATTGAACTTTTAAAATAAGTAATGAACATCAGAAAAATAACCTGAGAGAGCAAATGTTCCAATAAATATGCTGACAAAGTATAAAAGGTGCTCACCTTCTAAACCCAGTAATCTGTTGTGAAATATTCACAGGAACACTAAATCCCAATACAAAACAAGTGCTTGTAAGTGTCTGCACTGGGAAGATGACAACCCGAGTAAAATCCTGGTAGCCAAATATTTGAGCAAGCTTGCCAACCTCAAAAAAACCAAGAGGTTGCGTCCACCCTCTGAAAAAAAGTTACGGTGTTCACCCACATTTCTCCTTTACTGGTACCCTGAAAAGCATCCAGAATCCGGGGAAAATAACTGCACCAGTGTCCAGGACTGCAAACTCTCTTGCAACATTATAGAAAAATACTCATGAAATAATGTGGATGATGTGTGTTATGAATTTTTTAACTTATAAAACACACTGCATTTAAGGGTGTGGACTGTCTCCCATCCATGCAGTGACCAGGATTTACCCTGTTTAGTTTCAAAGCGAGGAAGGATCCAGCCCCCTTAGACTATGTTTCTGTAAGTGGTCTTGTAATGTGGGCACATTTGTTAGGCAGCATGGCCTTAGGGGGTCTGACCCCTTCCTCACATTGAAGCTAAGCAGGTTCGTCTCATTTACTGCCGGGATGGGAAACCCAATGTTGCTGCAAAAATATCAATTTTACACATACCATAGTGTCACTCAAATATATAAATCCTTATAGAACTATGTTAGGCAAAATGTGGACAATTGTAGCATTATTCCTCCCATCTTGACTGGGAGACTACAAATACCAGAATGCAATTCTGCAAAAGGCAAAATATGGTCTCTGTTCGCAAAACCGTCAAGGACTCACAGCAGCACGGCTTAAAAATAAGATGCCCATCCAAGCAGTAACAAGGACTGACCCTTGTTAGATTCAAAGCAAAAACAGTTCTCGCCCGTTTTTCTAAGTTGTCTTGCAACTTCATACGCAGTGGGACCTGGATGGCAATCGTGTCACTAGAGAAAAACACAAATATAACCTCTAACTATGGGTACTGAACTGCACATACCTTCGGCTATCCGTAGTCCTTTATAACCTTGAATATAGCCGTAAATATCAGCAAAACCTCTGAAAAAAAATACTTTCCTGCACCCCATGTCCTCATCAAGTGCCCCCTCATCTGTGCCAGCTACCCCACTCCCCAGATGGCCTCCTAACCTCCCTTGCTCTGCCCCCCAAAACACACGTTGTTTCTTTGAAGCAGTTTACTTGGAGATTTTGGCTATTTGAGGCTATAGCCAAGGCTATGGAAAGCTTTGTGTTGCAAACTCTGTTCTAGACCCCCATCCAACTTCACTTGGTGCCCTCTTGCTACCCCCACCTCTAGACTAAAGGTATTTGCATGTTTTTTGACTTGCACACAGCTTTATTCCTGTATTTCATTTTCCCATATTCTCGACTATAACCTAGAATATCTCTCGCATCGAGAGAAAAACAAGATGGCAGTCATTTCATTTTGAAAACAAACAGTTTCTGGTAAATCCTTGAGATATAGCTTTCTATTTTTGAGAAGGGAGAACCCCCTTCTTGTTCAAATATGTAAATAACTACTGCACGGAATAACCCCAAACCACGCATGGATTGCGAGTCAACACTTTGTGCCCAAGTAGTTTTAGACCTGGTCCAAATCTGTGCGCTTTGGCAAAAATATACCTTGTTTGTCTATGGGAAAATAAATGGGAAGTAGGCCACACTTTTGGAAATATATTTTTTTCAGCGTAATAATTTTTACATTTATTTTTACAAATCTTTACGATTCTTTGTAGTCTGTGGGGGTGGAGGGTGACAAATCCTTACTCACCTTCGATATTTCGGTCAAAACCGTTACTCAAATCAAAAGTTATTAACAATAGAATTTTGAGGGGTTCCTATGGGAGTCCGACTCACCTTAACAATAGGGTGGCTATCGCTGCTCTATATGATATATATATATATTTGCTATTTATGGTAAGCTAAGCAACCATACCTCGCGCAACCACCGTGCACTGCTAAGAATAACACCTAGGACATGAAAGATGACATCACACATGCCATTGATGACATCACTGATGACATCACATATCTGGGCCACTTGTTTTGTTTACTGACGTGATTAGGCTAGTATTTTGTTTTTACTGACAATGAGAATTTCCAAAATGTATAAGGTGTTATATATCTACACAATATTTTTATATGTTCTTAAAATACTTTCCTTAGAGTTGAATCTGAACTCATAGTGCACATAGATGGGGCAATGAGCACGCCACAAACACACAATGAATGTGTGTACATGATGATTAACTGTAATGTTATTGTCATTTTTGGTGCTGTTGTTACTTTCTTCCTTACTTTAGTTTCCCTGTATGTACCTCTAATTTGAATGCATTGTGCATTTCTATATGTATTTTTTCCACTAACACACCTGTGTAGTAAGTTTTCAAATGTTACCTATTTATCCCATGTTTAACATTACTCAAACCTCTCATGAGGTAGCATTTATTATTTTACTATCGAAAATTACAGGATCTTCCAGACTTACCAGAATATAATGATTTATATACATGAGTACCTTATTTAATACATTAAGTAGATCATGAAAGGTCTCCCAATCACCCCAAGCCTCTTTTTTCCAACATTATAAACTCAACCCCTTGTCGGGACAGTTTATTAAAATTAACTTTGGTTAAGCAGCATAGTACAAGCCCCTTGTTTTATGGCTGGTCTCTTGGTGACTGTTGTGAAAAAATGACCAGCTGCAAGAATAACATATGACCAGGTACTTTTGCCCACATAGCAAAAATCAAAAGCTGGCACCCATGAATGTTTGCACAGTAGGTTAAAATATATCTTAAAGTGAAATATACAAATGTAGTTCATTCGACCTTCCCCTTAGAAGAAGGTGCACAAAATAAAATAGAATTGGACTAAAAAAGTAATGAACACCAGAAAAATTACCTGAGAGTGGGAATGTTCAAATAAATATTCTGGCAAAGTATAAAATGTGCTCACCTTTAAAACCCATCAATCTGTCATGAAATATTCCCTGGTAAACAAAATCCCAATACAAAACAAGTGCTTGTTGTCTTGTGGGTAAGCGTCTGCACTAGGAATATGATAGCCTGAGTAAAATCCTGGTAGCCAAATTCCTGGGCAAGCGTCCCAACCTCAAAAAACCCAAGGGATTGCATCCGCCCTCTTAAATAAAGTTGCACTCTTCACCCACATGTGTCCTTTACTTGTGCCCTGAAAAGCAGACACAATCAGTGGAGAATAACTGCACCCGTGTCCAGGATTACAACCTCTCTTGACACATCATGGGCAAATACTCATGACCTACTTGCCCTCTCATCATTTCTCCTCCCCAACCCCATGTCGGGTTTTCAACAATAAGATAACTTCAAAAGTGCACGTTCCATAGTGTCACTAACATACAAAAAATACATATTGAACTATGTTTGGCAGAAAGTGTACATTTGTGGCATTATTCTCCCAATCCTGACTCGGAGACTACAAATACCAGAATGCAATTCAGCAAACGGCAAGAAAATGGTCTCTTAAATTATACTTTCAAGGACTGACAGTTGCACAGTTTATAACAAAAATGTGTGTTTTCATAGTGTGTTATGAAATATTTCAAATGAAACAAACTCACAGCACCGGACTGTGGACTGTCTTTCATCCATGCAGTAACTGGGACCAACCCTGCTTAGCTTCACAGTGAGAAAGGACCCAGCCCCCTCAGGCCATGTTGCTCTAAGTGGTTTCCTAAGTTAGACTCAGATATAAGGCCACACAGCCAGTGGGGACTGCCCTTTTCTTCTCTTTAAAGATAAGCTGGGTCAGTCCTGGTTACAGCATGAATGGGAGACAAAGGTCACCCGTGATTTTTCACCCACAATGTCACTGTAAAAATACCCCCTCTTTTGTTAGATCTTTATTACTCATTTGTCCCCAATATGCCTTTGAGTTTTACCTCATGTATTGCCAATTTTAGACGGCCTACGTTGTCTTTAGGGTTCTTGATAATGTAATGCATTGTTCTTTTGACCTGGGATGTGTCTTTAGGTCTGAGTATAATCTAGTTTTTATGATCTGCAAAGTCTTGGTCTTTTTACAATAATATCTATTCCACTCCTGTCAGACTTATCTAGACAAAGGCAGCTGATATAAGATGTTTCAAACCATTCTGTTACAATCTAGTTTTTCTACAACAGAATAATGACCAAGCACTCATTTATTTTACTTTTTGCTTTATTGACCAGTACGAATTTACCTTGCAGATATTCTTTCCTATATATGTTGATGTGTGATATATGTGTTCAAATTTACTGTATCATTTGATGTATAGTACAAAACACAATTTTTAATATTTGGTATATTGTCATATCTACATGCTGTTGGTCTGCTCTTCTTTGAATACAAATGTGATGTACACTTGTTGTTGGTTATAAGTACACTTGATTTTGAATTTGATTGTTTGCAATTGAATTACTTTTACTCAATGTAAGACCTAAAGGTCTACAAAATAAATGTGTTATTATTTGTACATATTTGTGCATTTCTTTTCAGATTAATTCTGATTTAGTCCACTACAGCCACCCCCGTTTTATTGATTGTGTGGTCCAACAAATTAGATCTTTCATTGGTTCATTTGACAACACCCCCTCTTTTGTTAGATCTTTATTACTCATTTGTCCCCCATATGCCTTTGAGTTTTTCCTCATGTATTGCCCAGTCCTTGTTACTGCATGGATGGGAAAACAGGGTCACCAGTGATTTTTTACCCATGGTGTCACTGTAAAACTATCTTTTTAAAAATTATGTATTAAGGTTTGCTGGCTTTGAGAACTCATAATTATTTTAGCTAATGCACTGTGCGATTACATTATTTGCCATTGATCAAACACATTGGTTAAACAGAGTACAATCAGCCCCTTGTTTTATGGCCGGTCCCTTGGAGAAAGTTGTGATACATCACACTATCCCAACTAACCGCATTTAAGTAGCACATAAAAGGGAATAACATGTTTGGCTGCTTGAATAAAATATGATCAAGTACGTGTGCCCCCATAGCGAAAATGAAAAGCTGGCACCCATGAATAAGTATGTGATCATATGTCTTAAAGCGAAATATATTAATGCAGTTGACTTGACCTTCCCCTTATAAGAAAGTGTGCAAAACAAAATAGCATTGGACTTTAAAAAAAAAGTAATGTACACCTGAAAAATAACCTGAGAGAGGAAATGTTCCAATAAATATGCTGGCAAAGTATTAAATGTGGTCACCTTTTAAATCCAGCATTCTGTCGTGATATGTTCCCTTGAAAATTGAATCCCAAGATGAAACAAGTGTTTGTCGCCTTGTGGGTAAGCGTCGGCACTGGGAACATGAAAACTGTAGGAAAATCCTGGTTGACAAATACTTGAGCAAGCTTACCAACCTCAAAAAAATCCAAGGGGTTGCGTCCACCCTCTGAAAGAAAGTTATGCTCTCCACCCACATGTGTCTTTTACTGGTGCCCTGACAATCTGCCACAATTAGGGTCAAATAACTGCACCACTGTCGAGTATTGCAAACTCTCTTGCCACATCGGGGGCAAATACTCATGACTTCTGAATGCAAATAAGGGGCTTTATAAGACGAGGTGGCACTGTGATGGGAAGGATGGGGATGCAGAAATTACTCAAACATCAATAATAACGTCGACTAAAGAAGTTGGCAAGATGTACGCTGTTTTATTAACAATGATCTAAAACAGGGAGTACAATGAACATCAGCAGATGTCACAAAGCATAATCTTCACACATTTCATGAAAAAACATACTGATATACTGAATATTTGTCATCATTGATTTCATACTACATGGCAAATATTAAACTTATGTGAAGTTGTGATAGGGTAACACAGAACATCTAAATATACTTTCTCTGGGGGTTGACATTGTGATTGTGTCTCTACTGTCAGGTGGGCATTTAAGGCCTCCTCTAATGCAAGTCATCTACATCGTCACAAAACACACGACAATCAAATGGTTCTCAAGCTATAGGGCTCTCTGCTACATGCCCTCTATAATTGATTCGCACATTTGCACCCTTCGAGAATATTCCACTTGTTAGCAGCGCATAAGCTGGCGACTCAGGTGCAGGTGGGCTGGTCTTGACCATAGCTTCCCACCCAATTAGCCTGACATCCATCATCACTCTTACTCTGTGTCAGACAATTATCCTTTGAACATGGCCTTGTAGGCTTCACAACTCCTGGGAATATTAGGGTGTATGGGTATACTCACATCTGCTTGTCTTGACATCATCTACTTGAGTTTATTTCCATCTGGGTCACGTGTCTGAAGACCACACTTCCAGCTTCAATTCTCTATTTGATGGTATTAAAATTAATAAAACTTGGTACTCGTTTCTCACCTGCACCTTGCCAAGAGTTCAGCTCATTCTTTGTATTAATTGTATCCTTTGAACAGACAACCAATTCTCAGCTGCCCTGGCCTTCTTGACACTGGGCCAGACAAGCGTCCTTGATTGTCTTTTGCTCGTGAGCCATTGTTTATCAACTGCGACACACTTTCAGACTTTTCGCCCATGGGATTCCAGACACACTTTCAGACTTTTCGTCCATGGGATTCCAGCTTGCTCAAAACACAATGTGGAACATCCAGATTTCTAATATTTTATATATACCTTGCCGTCTCTTATGCTTTATATATACCTTGGCAGAACCGCCTGCAATCTATATACTACACATAGCTAGCTTCTAGTCTGCTTGCGTTACTGGCTCTGTACAATTGTAAAGCAGCTTGCATTTTTTTCCGTGCTCTTCACACGTGTAATCTTAATTTCGCACGTAACAAGTTACTCAATTCTTTTACTTTGTCATCCATATGTTGTCTTTGCACTCTCCACTAGTACCTTTTTCTCAGCGTGTCACGTTTACGTATTGTGATGTCACCTGTCTGCTCTTTCATTCATTTTCTCATGTCCTTCGGGATCTTCCCTAAGAGACTATCAGCTCTCCGTGGATATATAAAGAATGTTTTTTTGCTTCAAAGGCTGCTTGTGTTATTGGTATCATTAAAGGTGTCCCTTTGTTGATATCTCTGGATCCCAACATATAGGCAGGTTAGGCATGGGTCTGTTAGAGGTTTTTGGCTCCTCCTCCACACCCACATGTCTGGCTTTCAACAATACTCTGCTTTATAAAGATAACTTGAAAAGTACCTATACCATATTGTCACTAAAATATATAAATCATTATCAAACTGTGTCAGGCAAAAAGCGTACAATTGTGGCATTATTCCCCTTGGCTTGACTTGAAAACTACAAATACCAGAATGCAGTTCAGAAAAAGGCAAATGTATGCCTCTAAGTGCTATACTTTCAAGCACTGACATTAGCATGTTTTAAAACAAATAACACAAATGCACTGTTTTTTCTTATTGTGTTATGAGATATTTAAAACCGGACTGTGGACCTCCTATCCATGAAGTAACCAGAAATGATCCTGCTTAGCTTGAAAGTGAGGAAGGTGCCTGCCCCCTCAGGCAAAATTTCTTTAAGTGGCCTTTTAATTTGTGCATATTTATTCTTTTAACGTGTGCTCATTTATTAGGCAACATGGCATGAGGGTGCCAGCTGCTACCTTGCTTTGAAGATAAGCACTGTCACTGTCTTGAAGGGAGTCCCACTTGCCAATTGTATCAATGGCAATGGCCACCCCTGACATCACTGTACCTGTAATAATCCTTTAAAAAAGAAAATTCTAAAGCTGCGTGTAGGAACTACTGATAACCTTGGCTATCTGTAGTCATTTTATGTATGAACTACAGATAGCTGTGGTTATCTGCAGTTCATTATAGCTGAAAATATCAGAAAAATGATTTCTTGCCGCCCAGGCCCTCATCAAGTGCCCCCATCATCTGTGCAAGCGCCCCCCACACCCCAGATGTCCTACTCACTTCCCCGACCCTCTCCCTTTCACCCCGCAACACATGCTATTTCTGTGATGCAGTTTGCTCTGAGATGTCGGCTATTGAAGGTTTTAGCAGAGGTTACAGACAATCTTTGTGTTGCAAACTCAATCCCTCAACCCCCTCCAACTCCCAAATTTCACTCTAGCCACCCCCCACCTGTAAACTGATGGAATTTACATGTTTTTGACCTGCAAATAGCTTTTTTCCTGCGTTTCATTTTCCAATAACCTCGGCTGTAACCTCAGCCATTTCTCGCTTTGAGCAAAAACCTAGATGGCAGATGTTTCATTTCTAAATATCTCTGCTTTTGGCAATTTACACGAGATACAGCTATCTAATTTTGAGAAGGGGACACTCCCATTTCCATCAAATATTTTAAAAAATGAATGCGGGGAATAACCCCAAACCACAAAAAGGCCTCTTTTAAATATTTCATGCTTAAGTTGTTTCCAACCTGGTCCAAATTCGTCCAGCGGTTTGGGCTGTGCGGTCTGGCAAACATTTAATTTGTTTGTCTATGAGAAAATGAAAGGGACGTAGGCCACAAATTTGTGAAAAAAAAAGTTTGTATAGTCTTAATAAATTTCTTATTTTTTACCAAATCTTTACCAAACTTTGCAGTCTTGGGGGGCCTGTGACTCCGTAATCACTTTCAAAATGTCTCCCAAATCTGTTACTCATGTCAAAAGTATTAACAATAAAATGTTTTAAGGTTCCTATGGGAGTCCGACACACCTTACCTATAGGCTGGCTATCGCCACCCTATTATGTATAGATATTAATAAAAGGAAATGCGTACCAAAACCAGCGTGCTTTATAGGAATTTAGCAATTCAGTCATACAACTCTCACAGACATTTATGACAGATAAAAAGCTCTTTGGTCATTCTTATCTTACCAACATGCTCTTTAATATGCAGAGCAGCCCAAACCTGATTGGTTTTATTGGGGCCACTTCACATTATCTGGAAGTTCTTTCTAATCTATACACACATACACTGTGCTAAGCAATCACATATATATTCGCTTATACATTCAAATACACGACAAGTATTTTTTAAATCGTTGCAAAAATTAGCGTTTTCCCTTCAGAAAATTAAGGGTTAAAAATGATGCAATATTTTACAATATTAAACACATTCCTATGCTTAAGTCAAGAACAGAGTTCCCACAGGTGCCACTAAAATGTTGTTGAGAAGCAAGCACTAATTTCCCTCCCTGGCCCCACATTTCAGAGGTCTGTGGCCGCCCAATAGGTGAGCGCAGGAAATAGATCATAGAAAAGGTAAAATGGCAAAGGGTAAATCTGAATGAGCAAGTACATCAAGAAACCTGTGAAAGCATACCCAAAGCCATAGGAAGGTGAGAAATAAAACAGTGGGACAAAGGTACAGACTATTTCCCAACTGCTGTAAAGGTGTCCTGGAAAGCTATCCATTCAGCCATATTTACAGAAGCTGCTCAGTACTAAGCAGGCAAATGGCACCCCTCTTGGTTTTATCATGTGTATTTGACGGCATTCTGCTGCACGCTTAGTACTACCTGGAGAACCAACTGCAAAGTATGTCACAAAATGCATACATGTGATGCTTATCATTCATCATTACATTCATTATATTTTAAATACAAGGTAGGACTTTTACTCTGATTTTCTTTTTTACTTCATACGACAGCAGGACATGTATATCTATACACACATATCTCGAAATGTTCCTATGTATTGTACAGACCAACTAACTCTATGGAGTTAAAAAACAGTATATATTATCATAAACACAAGCGGGCAAGACTCATAGCCCAAATCACACCCACAAAGGTGATATTGTGCTGGAACGCCCAATCCTTTGCTCAATTTTACTCTTGGAGTGTTGGGTATTTTGATCAATTGCACAAACAGCAATGATGTAACCAATATGTGCCACTTCATTTGTTACAAACGGTGCCTGCATAGTAACTGCATAGTGCAGCTACAAGGAATTGTGTTGCTTCCCACACATTAATGTTCAAGGTCGACCTAATCCATTACTCTACAGTGAGAATACACAGCCAAGTACTGCAAGAACCTTCTCCAACTTTCTTTAGTGAGGTGTTTATGCCCAGGCACATTTGCAAATTTTACTTGTGATTTTGCCATATTTTAAGAGCGTTCCAGCCCAAGGGATTGGAGGTACATCGGCTGGAGCAGGTAATTTCCATTTTCCCACCTGCTAACACTTGAGCCATAACCATGAGAACGGGTTTGAGTTCTTTTTATTCCACTTCAGTTCACCTTATTCGGCCATACGGCCATCACAGTACAAGAAAATACATAACAAATAATTCATGGACATTTACATTAATTCAGGATACCGTTCAGGCTCCCAACTAAAAGAAAAGTGAAACTTCTATGGGGACTACAGCCCAAGGCCTGACCTAATGTCAGTGGTCCATACCCCCTTGTCAAGACCAGTCACTTGATCACACAGACTGCCACCCCAATTGCCATATTTACCCCCACCGGTCTAAACCCAAGTGGAACTACATTTGCTCCAGATAGCAACAGGAGCTGAGACCTTGATAAAGTGGGGAGGGCATAATTAGAGAAGTCAAAGGTATGCTCATTTCAATCCAACTGCATGGCAACAAACATCATCTCGTGGCAATTCCCAGTATTCCATACGCCACGCTTTGGTTCAATGAAAATAGTATCAAAGAGTTCTCCCACATGGTGATGAGTTTGCGAGCAGCTTCATATATCCTATAGAATTAGGAAGGAACACCCACACACCATTCTCAACCAATGGGTGCACTTATTTATAAGTGAATACCTTGATTCTGGCTAGTCATAGGCACTTGTGGGGACTCTGCAAAATGATCCACCCCCCACCTGCGAAACCCTCTCATGATTTCTCGCTCCATGGATTGGCAACACTGAGATTTCAGGCCTCTATAACTGGTATGACTGATGTTATTGGTGGCAAATGCATGTTGGATGTTAGCAGCCCCACCATCATGTGTGTTATCCCAGGGTGGCCTTCTCACCCCCTGATCGGCCTGTCCATGCGTGGCCCATAATGGTGGCTGAGTTGCCCACTGTTTTCAAATTTCGTCATGGGTACTGGAGTCCATCTGTAGCGATAACCCCCTTTCTAGCTTAGAAATACTTCTACCAATAGAGTCATTTTGGCATGGATCACTTGCCTGGGTACTGCTAGCCCGGGGGCGTTTTTGGTATCATACATACTTGGCCGATGCTCTCCCATCACACCACCTCCCGTGTGCCCTTCGAGGATATTCATTAACAACTTCTTTATATCAGCCAGTTCATTTAGGATAAGGATGCATTTGCAATTGCACCCCATTGGAGGGACCTCATTCACTTTAGCCAGGGTGTGGGCGGCCAGCGATTTGGTGCAAGCTGGTGTACAGGCAACATTGGCACTCGGTTGACAGCTTTTCAGAAAGCATATTGCCTTTGCCTTATCGTTATGGTCTTTGATAAGTCCTTGATAACATTGTAGACAGACTGGACTAGGTGGTGAAATCCCTTCCCCCAGCAGCCTTTTCGGGAGCACTGTTATCTGGGTTACAACTTCTCCATCGGGGGTAGATGTGACAGGATTAACAGCAGCACCTCCCTCCAAACAAGGGATTAGCAAGTCTGTAACTGTGTCAGTAACTGCAGTGGTAGCAGAGGATCTGGGTGTGGCTGTAAAAGAAAAAACGGATTGGTCCTCTCCCCCTGAATTGCCCTTTCATAGGTTAGGCCCTCCTCTGCTGGATATTTCCCCTGGCGACACACTGTGAGTGACATGACCACCCACAGGGCAGCCAGCATCACAGTTCCCTGTACTATGTGCATTGACACAGCTGTCCATTAGAGCACTGCTATCAATGGAAGAAATGCCCTCTTTCTCAATGCCAGGCACTTTGCTCCCCTTGCTGTCCAGGGAACTTCCAAGGAAGTGAATGATTTCCCTTATGAGCTGATAAGCGTCACCCGTGAGCTTAAAGGAATGGTTCGGTCAGAAAATATTGTTGGCCAAAAAGATGGCCAATAATAAAACAAATATCTAAAATATATATATTTTTTAAGTCCCTATGGAAAGTTTCCAGCAAATGAAGCTCAAACTTTCAAATTGCAAGAACTAGGGGGTATCCATTTTTTTAAATGGATGCCGCCTGTGCTTGCGTTTGTGGCACTAATGAAGCCAAAGCCAGCTGTAGTAAACAAAAGATATCACTGGGTGGCTTTTGCTTCATTGTTGCCGGACTCGGAGGATGGGGACCAGAGACTACAGGCAGGAAAGCTGCAGCTGCATCTCAGTAAGTGCTATTTTTTTTTAAATAAGCACCAGCTGTGTTTTTTTTCTACGTTTTCCGGGCTGGAGGAGCCCGGAAAACTTAGAAATAAAACCACAGGTTTTAAAACGTTCTATTTATGTTTGCGGTAGCTTCAGCTTGGATATCCTATGGCTCTGGGCTCCAAGCTGAAGCTACCGCAAACATAAATACAACATTGTTGTGTTTCAAAAACGCTGCAGTTTTTCTTTCTAAGTTTCTCCCCGTGGGGAGCCTGAGAGCCCCAAAGTGAAAGCTGATGTAGGCAGAAACACAACGCAGGTGTTTAGAAATTCTGCAGTGTTTCTGCCTACAGCAGCTTTCGCTTTGGGGCTCTCTGGCTTCCTGTTTAGAAATGCCACAGTGTTTCTGCCTACAGCAGCTTTCACCTTGGGACTCTCAGGCTCCCCCATGTAGGCAGTGTAAGAGGATTCAATTCAGCACTACAGCCAAGTCAACGCCTAGTCTAGAATACTGAATGAAAACCCTTATTGATATATCTTTATGTCCAGTTCATGCGTTCTGGATGACTACCCCTATATAACACCCCTCTCTTGGAATCCTCCTGACCCCACTGAGCCAAGAAAAAGTTCTGTTTTGCAAGTTACAAGGTTTAATTGATAATTTAAACAATATATATATATCACGCTTTATAATAAATTAATAATTGGATATCACACTTAATCTGGTATGATAAAGATTAACAACAGAGAATCTGGCACTAGCACACTTCTTTATAATCACTAAGGAGTTGACATGAAATGGATAAGATAGCAACAATACTTTTATGGTTTCAAATGGATGCAATGTGGAATGAAATGCAGTACAGAAAATAACTTGATAGGATTTCAGCAAAAGACAATGTAATCACTTTCTTGGACAATTCACCCCCCCTTTTTATGCAATGCAAGGAAACGGAGGGAAGCACACAGTTCTCAGAAATGCAATCAAATGTGATTCAGTTCACCCCAGCAACTTAGACTCCAGCTGCAAATGGATTTGAAAAGTCCCTATCTGTCCTGTCTCTCTGCTTTTATGTGTTTTGAAAATGGGTGTGTGTGAGCAGCATCACTAGCCAGCCCCTCTCCACTTGTCATTGGCCACTTCATCCGCTTCCACTTGATTGGGGGAATGAAATGAAGTGTCATCATGATGAGGTCTGTTTATGATACAGAGAACCCACCCCTGTCAACTTTACACACAATCTATATTTGCTCAAAAAAACATATTTGCACAGGTACACATTTGTTTAAAATTACATGCACCCTTCACATATCACAGGAGGTATACCCTGTCCAAATCTGCTCTTCCTGGGGGCTTGCATTCAAAAATGGCACATATTTCACTTTTTAACTGGTTTCGCAATTTCGGACATTAACCCAAATTTACACACATGTGCGCAAGGAGTATGGACATTAGTTGATGAAGTGTCAGATTTTTCACATGCACACATTTTGAGTAATATCCTCTTTTCCGCTAAAACCCCCCTGAACATGCCACCGGTTCTAAAAACCTCTTAAAATGTGGGCAGAAAAATCACAAGAATTATGGTGTCATTTATACAATTTTCACATGTCCGCTCTATGAGTTATTCATCTTTTTAGAGTTATGTTCTGGCCCCAAAGGGGTGTGGTTTTCCTCCAGCACAAGGTTGAATTTCTGGTTTTTCCAGTTCTGCCAAGCCAGCTTGCTCTCACAGGCAGTGCCCCTCCCCTGTGCTTCCAGGAGAAATCTCCATTTACGACTCCCGCCATAAAACATTTGCCTGAGTCAAGACAGGGCTTTGTTCAATTTCCTGCAGAGCCCAGGTAATTCCATCAGGGAAGTGTCATATCCCTTTTGGTGTGAGCAGCAAAAGGGCAGCTAGGCCTGGGAACACAGCTGTGACTCAAGTTTCACTCCTGATGGGGGTAGTTGCCAGGCAAATTGGAATCTCTTTAAGCCAGTTTTTAGCTACATGTCATTTCTGTTCCCCAGTTTCTGCATTCAAATAAAACTAAACATTTTCACATATGCAGCTAGAAGGCTGATTCTAAGTTTAAAACTATGACATTTAAACAATTGCAACCTATGTGACACTCAAAAGTAGGTCACTCAGTCAATTTAAACATTTAGATTTTTTTAGTGTCTTTCAGTCCAAATTTACTTAAACTGCTGAAATCCACAGCTCAGCCAGTCTTGTTATAAACCTTCAAGTCACTTCAGAATATAACTTTACATTGTATCCACCTCTCAGTAAGTCTTTCTTTGGCCTGTTTTGGGTTCATTTATTCAGTTTTCTACAAAAAAGTAAATTCTGGTGGTTTTAAAACGCCGGCTTTCTGATAGTGGTGAGTACTGGTACTGCACCCCTTTTTGGGATTTAAGAAAATGAATTCCCAACAGTTATGGGTTTGCTTTTGGCAATCAGCATTGCCACTCCCAATGGTTTCAGACTACTGTGTGGGTAGTCCAATGGTGGTTTTAGGCAGTTTCCTTCTGTGCCCATAACATCGGCAAAAATGAGTGGCAGCCTATTCTTCATGCATTTCCCTGTGCATTTTCTGGGAAGCTCTGGCCATCATGATGTTTTCATGTCAGTACTGCACAGTTTTGAGGTAGGGCTCGGATGCATGGGTAAATACATCCCACAAGCCCCCCTTCTTGCGGTGGCCATCTGATCCTTCACTGGTGGGACCCGCAAGATCTGGGATGTAGTTCTCATCTTCTTCCGGTAGATGGCACAGTTCAGCATCTTTTCCTCCGTCCGGTACTGATCGATCGGTTCTCCTCGCCGGTCCTGATGGGAATATTGGGCGGTACCCCAGGCCCATTGCGTCTCTGCTCCCGGTCTCCGGATCGTCCTCCTTGGCCCGTCTCCCGGTTTTCTTTCTCCTAGGACGACAAAGGAAGAGCGGCAATACCTATTCATAGACATTTTTCCCCCACTGTTGAGATAGTGGGGCAGCATATGCATTTCATCATAACGAAACATTACATTCTTATTTTGAAAAAAAAAACAGTATAACTAAGAGACAGTTTCATGCAAATCACAATATTTTAGAGACTAGATGTGGTATGTTTTATGGTTGGAACTGAATTATTCTGAGACAGTACCCGCTAGGATTCCAGAGGATTCCTCCAGTTGTTGCAGAGCGTGCCTGGGATGGCAACATTTCAACTGGTTTATGTGGACCCACTTGTCTTCCCCTGCTGCCAAAGGACCTTTGGGGATGTGTATTTTGTAGGCCACAGGGGAGATCTTGTCGATGATCTCAAAGGGTCCCTTCCACGTAGGCAAAAATTTGCGCTGCTTGGCCTGGTTCCTTTGGAAGTTGTATAGATAGACCCGGTCTCCCACCTGATATTCCTTCCTGGAAGTTTTCAGGTCATAATGGGTCTTCATGCTATCAGCTGATCTTTCTAGATTCCGCTGAGCATAAGCAAAAGCATGTTGAAGGTGTTTCCTTAAATTCTCCACATACTCATGAGTTGTGGAGGCATTTATCAGTGTCTGCTCTTGGGTCCTGTAGAGCAAATGCTGCGGAAGCACCATCTTGCGCCCAGTCATCAACTCAAATGGTGACATTTTGGTTGCAGATGAAGGGGTAGATCTGATTGCCATTAGGACCAGAGGTAATCGGATATCCCAACTTGGCCCAGAATCTGCCACAAACTTTTTTAAGATGCTCACAATTGTCCGGTTATATCTCTCTACTGCATCAGAAGAAGCTGGCCGGTAAGCAATATGCAACTTCCTTTTGACCCCCAGTATCTCCCACATCTTTGTCATTACTTCACTGGTGAAGTGGCTACCTCTGTCTGACTCAATCCTTTGAGGTAGACCAAAACGGGAAAAGATGTGGTTAATCATCAAGGCAGCTGCCGTTTCTGCCTTGCAATTTGGGGCTGGGAGACATTCCACCCACTTGGTAAACAAGCATGTCACAGTCAACATGTACTTATTCCCCCTAGCAGAGCGAATCACGGGGCCTACAAAGTCAATTTGTAAATCTGACCATGGCAGTGTCATCCCCCTCTTTTGGAGAGGCGCACGGTGCGTGAGGGATGATGGCTGAAATTGTGCACACACAAGACACCCCTTCAAGTATTGGTCGAGGTCCTGCCCCATGTGTGGCCAGTATGCAACCTCTCTTAAGATTTCCAGTGTTGTGTGAAACCCCCTATGACCGGCGGTGGCCGCATCATGGGCGTGACTTAACATCAGGCTTCGGAATGAGGTAGGAACCACCCACTGATCGTGGCCAGCTTTGGATTTCCTTACCAACAAACCGTCTTGGATTCGGAACATTTTTGGACATTTCATCAACACTCTTAGGTCCTCTTTCCCAATGTAATTGGTATCCGTCAGGGGAAAGTTCTCAGGGTCCTCAAGGTGCTGGTAAAATTTACCAATAATTGGATCCCCCTTCTGAGCGGTAATCAAATCAGCATCAGGGGTCTCCTTACTCCATTGTGCAATTGAAAGGTCGTTGTGAGCATTTGTCTGGGACCTAGTGATAGCAGTGACCTGGATTTCCCCCAACAGGGACTCAATCTCAATTAGATCCCCTTGGATGGCCCCGGTTTTGGCCAGCTGATCAGCTAAGTCATTTCCAGTTTTGTCTGGTCCCTCTACTTTGGAATGACCCTTGATCTTTTTCCAATAGATGGTCATCTCATTCGAGGTGACCAGATCATCAATGTTTTGGATCAACTTCCCATGTTTCAAGGGTTTGTTGTTAGCACATAACATGCCTCTGGTTTTCCAATTAACCAGGTGCTCCACGAACCCGTTCCGTACATAATCCGAATCTGTGATTATGACCAGTTCGTGGAGTTGATGCTGGACAGCAGTGAGGATGGCCTGATGCACAGCCATCAATTCTGCCACCTGACTACTTCGGGGACCAATTTGTATCCAGCGGAGGGTTCTGGGAACTCCTTCACCCATGCATTCCCTACGCCAGCCACCAGTTCTTTCTCCCCGTTGTTGTCAACATGGTAAGAGCATCCATCCACATAGACAGTGGGCATTCCCTCACACTTGTCCTCTTCAAAGACTTTGTGTGGGGAATTAAGGTATGCCTCCGTGTTGTCCTTGATTTTTAGACTTTCGTCCTCGAGACAGTTTTCTCTGGCACAATCATGCAAGTCAGCCAGACCTTGCGCGAGGGGACTCTTCTTGTTTTGGCCATATCGGACCTCCACAGGAAAGCCTTACATTGACAGAATCCAGGAAGTAATTCGGGAATTACTCACATTTCCGGTCCGGATTCTATCACTTTGGAGCTATTGCAGAGGCTGGTGTGGAGTCTCCACTATGATGTGTTCCCCCTGGATAAACGGGCGGTAATTCTTCAATGCCCACACCGTTGCCAGGAGTGCCTTCTCACAATCGTTGAATTTTTCCTCCACAGAGGATAAAGTTTTGCTCGCATAGGAGATTACTTTATTGACCTTGTCATGCTTTTGGTATAATACTGCCATCAAGCATGTATTAGAGAACCCCGTCTCCAGGAAGAACTCCTTGTTTCTGACAGGGTAAGCTAGGCAAGGCGCTTGTGAGAGGCTTCTTTTGAGTTGTCTTACTGCCTCGGCTTGTTCTGGACCCCATTCCCACTTGACCCCCCCCTTCAGGAGATGAATTAGGGGTCTGGTGATCTCTGCGTAGCCCTCAATGAACTTTCTGCTGTAATTAGTCAGTCCAAGGAGGCTCCTTAGTTCCCGCAGAGTTGTGGGGTCTTTCAGTTTCTGAAGTGCTTCCACTTTCTTTTCCTGGGGACAGAGACCCTGAGGAGTAATCTCATGCCCCAAGAAATTAACACGGGTTCTACACCACTGTGCTTTCTGAAAGGAAAGTTTTGCTCCGGCGGCCCTCAACTGCTTCAGAACATAACGGATCTCCGCTATGTGTTCCTCCACAGATGAACTTTTGATGAGGACATCATCTACATAAGCCAGGTTACCCCTCGCACCCAGGTCGGGCATGGCCTTATGTAGGAAAATGTTGAATTCATTGCCGGAGTTGAGGTATCCGAAAGGAGTCCGGGTCCATGTGTACTGCTGGCCCCCAAAGGTAAAAGCCAGTTTGTATTGGTCCTCCCTACTGACAGGCGCGTTCCAGTATCCATTGGTCAGGTCTATTGCAGTGAATACCTGTGACCCCTGGATCTGGGCCAGCCCTTGGTCAATGTAGGGCAGAGGCCATCGGGAAGTATGGACCCATTTGTTGAGCTCCCTAAGGTCAGCGCAGAGTCTCCACTGGCCGTTTGGCTTCAATATTCCCAGCACCGGATTATTGAAAGTGCTGTGGACTGGACGGATTATTCCCCGGAACTCAAGGTTCATAATTATTTCAGTAAGGGACTCCATTGATGCGAGAGGCAAACGATATTGCTTCACAAATACAGGAGTCATGCCAGGGTCCGTGGGGATTGTTGTTGTGTGGATGTCAGTGCGACCACAGTCATATGAGTCTACCGCAAAGAGATCTTGGAAATCCAAGAAAACTTGTTTCAACTTTTGCTTCTGTTCCAGAGTCACACAGGCATCAGCTAGGTTGACTCTCTCTTCCACCATCTGCCTGAAGCCTGGAAAGACTTCTGGTTTGGCTATCTCAGCGGCCTCCTCCAGCTGGGTGGAG
This sequence comes from Ambystoma mexicanum, assembly GCF_040938575.1. Classification (NCBI taxonomy): domain Eukaryota; kingdom Metazoa; phylum Chordata; class Amphibia; order Caudata; family Ambystomatidae; genus Ambystoma; species Ambystoma mexicanum. The sequence goes on along the minus strand of NC_090927.1, from coordinate 946,203,920 downwards.
AAGTCCCTGGTCAGAGTGCTGATTTGGACTGGAGGCTTCAGGTGGGAAAGGCAGCCCTCATGGACCTGGAAAATCACCTCATCCCTCCTGAAGTCACAAGTCACATCTTCCTTACCATAGGGGCAGGAAGTGTACACCAGGAAGTTCCCCCCATGCCGGGTAAAAATCCTGTCTGGTGTTGTATTGTCATCACTGTCACTGTCAAAACAGTCCTTGGGGATTGGTCCTAACAGTTCATTTACTAAGTCGATGGAAAAATGTCGGTCATCAACCGCCATTCCAATAATGGTGCCTGCGGCTAGAGTAATACTCTTTAAGTCGCTGTTATCCACCTCTATTAGAATGGTGTCATGTTCTATGTTGACTAATGGAGTTGGGTTTACCCCCAACCCTTGCTGTTGGAGAGAAGCGTTTAGATGTATGTAAGCATCAGGGTTTTTCAAATGTTGTCCTCTTTTAACTTTCACTTCCAGGGAGATTTGTCGGGTCCTTTCTGGGATGGTGACTTCCTCTTTAATCTGAATTTCAACTGCATAAGGTAGCAATTGAGCTGACCTAAAGGCTTTTTCTGGATCATCAAAGCCCATGGGATTATCCGCTAATCGGGACCAAGCTTTGAAGTTTATTAGGTCCAAACTAATGGCAAAGCGATTGAGAATGTCACTGCCTAAGTAAAAGGCGGCAGGGACGTCTCGCACGACCCAACAATTGTGGACTATGCTCTTGTTGCCAATGGAGATTTTGAGCATACACCTGCTTGGCAGGAGATGTTTGGAATTAGGTGCTTCCATGTCCATTTCCCATTTGTCTATCAGTTTGAACGTGGGAATGGCTGGATCTTTTGGGAGTTGGCGGAACATGGCTTCGCTGATGAAGCTCTTACCGTTGTTCACACACACTCGAGCGAGAACAGAGTCCTTCCCATCATTTAACTGAACAGGGATGAACAACTGCTCTCCAATTTGCTGAATATCAGCCAGGCTCTGAGCTGATTTCACATCTTTCTGGACTATAGGAGTGGGAGTTTCAGATTGTGGATTAGTAAAGAATCTCAGAGTGTTTCCTTCCAGCGTGGAGTACCACCTTAGACTGGAAGGAAGGTTGATTTTCAGAAATAGAGAGGACCCCCCATCACCAGTCTGTTGTCCTACTGCTATTACTGTCACGTCTGGAATTTGGCTATTCTGGAAGTGAAATTCTACTTGGTCAGGTTTTTGTTCAACCATGTGGCAGGTGCCGTTTAAACTAACATGGTTGACACTCTGTTTTAATTTTATTGATCGGCTAGTCTGGGTCCAGAGGACCTTGTTTACGCAATCTATTAGGGGTGACAACCTTCTCAGGAGGTCATTCCCTAGTAAACAAGGGGTGCCCTCTGGAGTCACAACTATGACTGGGTGTTTCAACTTGTGTCGCCCAATTTTAATGTCCAAATCTGCAGTCCCCTCAACGGGAATTTCCTTCCCGTCAAAGTTCTGGAGTTGTCCAGGAAGAGAGGTGAGAGGAATACGATAATTCTCTCCCCTTCCTGCATTCAGTTCGTCAAAGGCCCTTCTGGACAGAAGGGTAGCTTGAGATCCAGTGTCCACCAGTGCCAAAATTGTACCCTGCCCCTGTACTTGTACCGGGGCATAATATCTTCCCTCCTTCTCCTCAAGGGGGCACAGATAATGCACATTTTTGAACAACTGGTTGGCTAACTTTCTGGTTTTGGACATGGCGAGAGAAGAGATTTGGGCAGAATTCTGTGGAGAGCCTCGGGAATCTGAAAGAAAAATTTGGCAACTGGAGATCAGAGCCATTGTGGGTTCCCCTGGCTCTGGTTCTGGGCCGCCCCCCGCTTTTTGGAGGCAGTCACCAGGATGGGTTTGAACCACGGGATTTTCTTGCTGTTGGTTCTGGGATGAGATAGTGGGCGGCGGTAGCTTAGTCTCCACATCTCCCCAGTCTGGATTTGCATCCCTAGGGACCCATTTTTCTTTGGGAGGAGTTCCCCCCTCTCTGAAGGAGAAGATCCTTTTCCCAGGATCCTCTGAGGATCCCTCTCCCTCAAATTGGAATATCTGTACCTCCTCCTCAAACTGAGTCTGTTTGGGTCTTTTGTTTCTCCTACCCCCCCTCTGCTCCTTAGGAGGCAGACTTTCAGGGGCAAGAGATTTTGTTTCCGGTTCCTGGGTTTCCAGGGGCTGTTTACAAGTGAGGAAGGAAGCTTCCTCCAAGGCTTTACACCCCCCTTCCCTTTGTGCCTCCTCCCTGGGAACCGGTGAGTTATCGGGGTGCTGCCCCCGTCATTGTTCTGGAGCACCAGGTCCAGAGTTGGGTGCGTTCTGCGCCGGCATGCCGATCTGAGGGTTCTGCTGAGCCCTCAGTATGTGACCCAGATCCCGCGCCATGTTTTGAACCTGGCGCTCTAACTGGGAAACCCGCTCAGGCTGATACGGGGCCCTGTTTTCTCCCCTGGGCTGATCCCGGGAAGGGTAGCTGTCCCTCCTCTGGTAATACCCCGGGTTGGGAAGATTTGGGTACCCCTCCACCCTTGGACTCCCCTCTCCCGGATTAGGTTGTCTGGGCTCAGGGAATTGGGGAAAGAAGGGTGGAGGATTTTGGGGCTGGAAATTGGGTGGATACCTGGGGAAAATGTTCTGCCCAGGATTCGGAGAATTTCTGCCCTCCGGTGGGAAGTTAGGAGGAAAGTTCCCTGGGTTAGGTTCTTGGCTGGATCTCCCCCCTTGGGCTGGAGGAGTCCACACATAACCCAGGATGGGTCTGTTTCCCTTGTAACGGGGGCTTACATAATCAGGAGAGCGAGGGACCCCATTTGTGGGGCTGCCTCCCTGGCTCCCTGTCTGTGACTGGCCCGAGGACCTTCTGGGCCTAGCATTATTAGGTGCAGGTAGGTTTTTAGGCCCCCCCATCTCCAAATCCAAAACGGGGGTGACCTTTACCTCTGCCACCTTGGCAGCAGCAGGGGTGCTGTTGGCTTTGGGGTTTTTCTGGGCATTACTTTTGCTATCTACCGGTTTCTGCACCTCATAGATCCGGGTAGCCTGTTCAATGACCCAGACTAAAGATCTTTTCTCGTAAAAATCCCTCACGAGCTGGGTCATTATGTATTTGGGCAAGGCATGAAAAAATGTATTGATGAATTCTCTACTGTCTGTGCGCACCCTTCTGGTGGTCTGCGCAAAAGCACGTTTTAGTTCTTGCACAAATTCTTGTGGGGCCTGATCCTCCCCACATTGTAAATTGTAGGCTGCCTTGCGAGCCTCTTGAGGATTCCTGTGAACCGAAAAATGTTTCAAGATGGCCGCCTTATAGGTGGACCATCTTAAATGATTTTGGTCCTCCAGCCCCGCAAAGAAACTGGAGTATTCCGGGAAGAAGGTCCACTTTACTTATTGAATACAGCTTTGGCTGTCCTTCAAATGGAAAGTCTCCATCATTTGCTCAAACAACCCTAAGTGCTCCCAAACAGAATACTTAGCGTTCTTATGGTAAGGCGTGATGACGCTCCTAATCGCCTTAATCTGCTTTAAGGGGTCCTTAAGCAAGGCCCTTTTTGCCTTATTGGCCTTTTTGGTTCGGGTAACCCTTGTCCATTCATCCTCTGACTCAGAGGCACTGCTCCCAGAGGTTCCTGTCTGCTCTTCCAGGTTTTCCCGGATTCTGTGAGCCTGGGAATGGCTGGCAGAATGTGGGGACCTGGTCTCCTGTGTCCTGCGCAGTTCAGAGGAGTCTTCAGATTCCTCCTTGCTGCCAGGTTTTGATGGGTACCCCCCCCACTGACCTAACTGGGCAGAGGTTTTCAGGATGCCCTTAATGGGCCTACTCTCCTGGGGTTCCCCATTAAATTGCACTGTGCTGGGGTGCCCATACCCGGATGCCCGCCCCTCCATTCCTGGGTGGTACTGGCCTATGAGCCCCATGCTTCTGGCTGGATAGTAATCTGCCATCCCTGTGGCCCTGTGCTCATGTGCGCCAGGGGACATGGGGGTGGCAGAGTCCAGGGACCGAGAGAGATAAAGGCCTCTGGTACTAGGGCTCCTGGGGTTATGCTCAGGAGTTTCTCTTTCCCAGCGAACCTCATCTCTATCCGCCCCTGCTCCCTGTTGCAATGCAAGAGCCTGCGCCTTCAGTTCCTCAGTTAAGGCCTTACTAGACTCTATCAGTCTCTCCTGCATCGCTACCTGTTGCTGGAGCCTCTCATTGTGCTGGCAGAGAGCCTCATTTTCCCTCTGTGCTTCCTGGTTGGTCCTGGAGAACTGGGCCAGTCTTTGCTGCAGGAGGTTTACCTCCTGAGCTGTGTCCCTATTGGCCTGCTCCTTTCTTGCTAGAGCATCCTCCACCCTCCTGGTGTGCTCTAACAAGTTCTGGTGTTCTTTTTGGAGATCACCCAGTCCCTGGTGGGCCAGGTGATTTTCTTCCATTTTTCTTTTTAAGTGGCAGACTTCCTGGCCTAAGGTGTCCCTTTCCTGACTAAGAGCCTGCATTTGTGCCGCCAGGTCGTCCCTCTGCCTTTGAAAGGCACCAGCTTTCTGGCGTTCTTCATCAAACTCTGCCTGGGTATCCAGGTCTTTCAAAATCAGCTTGTTACTCTCTACCTTCACTCTATCTAGATGACTTTGCAGGGTGGCTACCTGCTCCGTGCATGCCCTGTTAAAGTCTAATTGTTGCTCCAGCTTTTTCTGGCTCTGCAGTAAGGAGTCCAAACTGTCTTGGTGCTCCTTCGGCAGGGCCAGAAATCTAGTATCCTGGTCAGCCTTTTCCTGTTGCAGTATATCCATGTCCTCCTTTATTTTACTGATATACTGCCTACTGTCATTTTCTTACTCCTGGCTCCTGAGCAGCCTCTGCTCAGAAGAGTCCAGATCAGATTGGGCCTTCTGTAATGCCAGCAGTTGCCTACTCGCCAAATCTTGGCCTTCAGCACATCTGTCCTGCATGGCTCCCATATGTAAATATAAATATGCCGCTACCCTGGCAATCTTGTTGTGCTCATCCTTGGCCTTAGAGGACATATATAGTTTACTCAGGGCCACATGTAATGGACCCTGATCTCTCCATAGGTCTGACCCTGTTTCAGTGACCTGTCGCCTGATGGCCTGCAACCAGGCATCCTGGCCCTGTTCAGTCCATTCACCTCTCACAAATAGTTTATGTAAGAGGTGCTCTCTGGCTATTTTCATGTCTACTAAGGTCGTCATTCTAGAGATTGGTCTCTGTCCTGACTTACAGAAGTTTGTATTTTATTTTTGCAAAACAGACCTTTTCCTAAGAGCGTTCCTTTGAGGAGTGCTTTACAGAGTAACACAGCGTGGTGATCCAACCGGATATGTGTATCTGGTCAGCTGGCACGCTGTATTAATCTGCACAAATGGTAGATCTAACCCAAACGTCCGGCACGAGCCCCCAATTTGTAAGAGGATTCAATTCAGCACTACAGCCAAGTCAACGCTTAGTCTAGAATACTGAATGAAAACCCTTATTGATATATCTTTATGTCCATTTCATGCGTTCTGGATGACTACCCGTATATAACACCCCTCTCTTGGAATCCTCCTGACCCCACTGAGCCAAGAAGTAGTTCTGTTTTGCAAGTTAAAAGGTTTAATTGATAATTTAAACAATATATATATATCACGCTTTATAATAAATTAATAATTGGATATCACACTTAATCTGGTATGATAAAGATTAACAACGGAGAATCTGGCACTAGCACACTTCTTTATAATCACTAAGGAGTTGACATGAAATGGATAAGATAGCAACAATACTTTTATGGTTTCAAATGGATGCAATGTGGAATGAAATGCAGTACAGAAAATAACTTGATAGGATTTCAGCAAAAGACAATGTAATCACTTTCTTGGACAATTCGCCCCCCCTTTTTATGCAATGCAAGGAAACGGAGGGAAGCACACAGTTCTCAGAAATGCAATCAAATGTGATTCAGTTCACCCCAGCAACTTAGACTACAGAAGTTGAAAACACAGGCCCAGATGCTTTTAAATGTGCTGGAAATGAAGAAAAAATATGCTAAAATGCTTTTAATTCCCTCTAGAGGTTCAGGGTGAGTGGTATCTAGTTAATATTAGTCCAGGCTCACACTAGCAATGATGCAGGGATAATTTTTATGAGGCAAACAAATTTTTTTCAGAGGAAAGCAAAAGCAGCTATCTTTTTGCAAGTGGAGAAATTTGCAAATCGCGGTAAAATTCGCGAATGCGTCTGGTGCGATTACAGAGGAACTACAAGGGCTAGCAATATCGTTTTGGGATCCTAGGAAAGCCTAGGATCTCAGCTTCCAGGTGAAAGTTACTGCAAGTCTCTAGCACAAACGGTCACGGAGATATGAGCGATTAAATAAAGGTCGTTTTTCAGATTTGAAATTTTAAAGTTCAAAAAGACCAGTGCAGCTTGCAACTAGAAAATGACAGGTGACAGCGTTGCAAATTACAGGTGACAGTTAGGAGACAGTTCTACTTAGATTAAACTAGATTGAATTATATTATTTTAACTAGGAGATTGGTTCTGCACAGTTTTCTAGGTACTCACACTATATTCTTGAGTGAAATGGGCCTCGCCATGGATCTGGTCAGGTTTTAGACGGGACTCTGGTCTCTGCACTTCACAGTGATCTGGGTCTGCTCTCTCTCTGGATTCTGAAGATTGAGGGATTTAAAGTCTGGATCTTTCTGCACAGCTTTCTCTGGAGATTGATGGAGGTAAAGTATGGATTTTCCCGGCAGAGCTTCCAGCTGCAAATGGATTTGAAAAGTCCCTATCTGTCCTGTCTCTCTGCTTTTATGTGTTTTGAAAATGGGTGTGTGTGAGCAGCATCACTAGCCAGCCCCTCTCCACTTGTCATTGGCCACTTCATCCACTTCCACTTGATTGGGGGAATGAAATGAAGTGTCATCATGATGAGGTCTGTTTATGATACAGAGAACCCACCCCTGTCAACTTTACACACAATCTATATTTGCTCAAAAAAACATATTTGCACAGGTACACATTTGTTTAAAATTACATGCACCCTTCACATATCACAGGAGGTATACCCTGTCCAAATCTGCTCTTCCTGGGGGCTTGCATTCAAAAATGGCACATATTTCACTTTTTAACTGGTTTCGCAATTTCGGACATTAACCCAAATTTACACACATGTGCGCAAGGAGTATGGACATTAGTTGATGAAGTGTCAGATTTTTCACATGCACACATTTTGAGTAATATCCTCTTTTCCGCTAAAACCCCCCTGAACATGCCACCGGTTCTAAAAACCTCTTAAAATGTGGGCAGAAAAATCACAAGAATTATGGTGTCAATTATACAATTTTCACATGTCCGCTCTATGAGTTATTCATCTTTTTAGAGTTATGTTCTGGCCCCAAAGGGGTGTGGTTTTCCTCCAGCACAAGGTTGAATTTCTGGTTTTTCCAGTTCTGCCAAGCCAGCTTGCTCTCACAGGCAGTGCCCCTCCCCTGTGCTTCCAGGTGAAATCTCCATTTACGACTCCCGCCATAAAACATTTGCCTGAGTCAAGACAGGGCTTTGTTCAATTTCCTGCAGAGCCCAGGTAATTCAATCAGGGAAGTGTCATATCCCTTTTGGTGTGAGCAGCAAAAGGGCAGCTAGGCCTGGGAACACAGCTGTGACTCAAGTTTCACTCCTGATGGGGTAGTTGCCAGGCAAATTGGAATCTCTTTAAGCCAGTTTTTAGCTACATGTCATTTCTGTTCCCCAGTTTCTGCATTCAAATAAAACTAAACATTTTCACATATGCAGCTAGAAGGCTGATTCTAAGTTTAAAACTATGACATTTAAACAATTGCAACCTATATGACACTCAAAAGTAGGTCATTCAGTCAATTTAAACATTTAGATTTTTTTAGTGTCTTTCAGTCCAAATTTACTTAAACTGCTGAAATCCACAGCTCAGCCAGTCTTGTTATAAACCTTCAAGTCACTTCAGAATATAACTTTACATTGTATCCACCTCTCAGTAAGTCTTTCTTTGGCCTGTTTTGGGTTCATTTATTCAGTTTTCTACAAAAAAGTAAAATCTGGTGGTTTTAAAACGCCGGCTTTCTGATAGTGGTGAGTACTGGTACTGCACCCCTTTTTGGGATTTAAGAAAATGAATTCCCAACAGTTATGGGTTTGCTTTTGGCAATCAGCATTGCCACTCCCAATGGTTTCAGTCTACTGTGTGGGTAGTCCAATGGTGGTTTTAGGCAGTTTCCTTCTGTGCCCATAACATCGGCAAAAATGAGTGGCAGCCTATTCTTCATGCATTTCCCTGTGCATTTTCTGGGAAGCTCTGGCCATCATGATGTTTTCATGTCAGTACTGCACAGTTTTGAGGTAGGGCTCGGATGCATGGGTAAATACATCCCACAGCAGAAACACAACAGGTTTCTGTTTCCATGCTGCAGTGTTTAGAAATACAACGTTTTTGGATTTGTAAATGCTGCAGTATTTACAAATCCAAAAACATTGTTATTCTGAATGCAGCAGCTTTCGCTGGGAGTCTCCAGGACTCCCTCAGGGTTGGGGGAGCCCAGGAGACTCCACGTGAAAGCTGCTGCTGTCAAAATAACAACGTTGTTTTATTTGTGATTGCCGTGGTTTTCCAACCACGACAATCACAAATACAACAACGTTATATTTTTAATTGGTGCGCCTCAGCTTTTTGCCTTCATTTTACGTTTTCTGTGCTTCCAGGGGCTTGGGGAGCACAAAAAACGTAAAATGAAAGTGAAGGCAGCCTTTTCAGCTCTTCTCAGGCTGCAGTAAGCAAAAGCTCCCAGTAGGGGGCTTTTGATGCTTGTTTAGTGCTGCAAAGGCAGAGCTGAGGAGGCTGCCTGAAATCACAAAATGGATGCCCCCGAGTGCTTCCAATTTTAAAGTTTGAGCTTCATTTGCTTGAAACTTTCCATAGGGACTTAAAACATATATATATATATATTTAAGATATTTGTTTCATTATTGGCCATCTTTTTGGCCAATAATATTTTCTGACCGAACCATTCCTTTAATCAGGCTCTGGTGCTGCATCTTAATACTAACAGGTTCAACACTTAACGCAAGGTGCAGCATCTCCTACTTCCAACTAACAATCAACATTCTCCTCTTAGGATGGTTGAACACTGGAAATCTTCGAGGAGGTGACAAGGAGGAGCCGACTGTGGGTACCATTACAGACATAGCTAGTATACTAAAATAAATAAATGAAGGCAATAGTAAGATCATGGGCAGCTGGCAGTTCAAACAATGGTTCAAGTTCTAACGATACAGACTGTACAGTTGTGTTCAGGTATGCCCCCCCCGTAGCAGCACCTCACCTTGTCTGCTGATGGCCTTCTCTAGACAGACTCTACGAAGTACTGATGCTGGATGCTCTGACCTCCCCTACGGGCGCCCAACACCCACACTCTTCCAACCACGGGCTTCCCTCAAGCGGATCTGGTCCCGTGAGGAAATATGCAGTGGGGGCATGGCCAAATCCAATGGTATCAGCAGTATGGAGGCTCCCCTGAGCCAGAAAGCAGTGCGGGACACCTTCACCCTTCCACCCGCAAGCTTGCATATATTTCATATGTAACTTTACCAATTGACAAAAATGGATGTAGATATTTAGTTATGTTGAAGTAATATTACAGACCAATCTCCGTGCTTCTCATGGAGTGGCAGAAGGTAATTTGTGAGAGAAACCAGATATTAGCATTGAAACCAAAATTCCTCATTCCAACCTTCTCTCATTTGTGTTCTTTTGGCAGGTAGTTTATGTTCTTATCACTTACTCAAAAATATAGTTTTTGGCCATACGCAAAAGTAGACAATTAGCCGTAACAATTACCTCTAGTGCAGTCAACTGTACAACACGCTGCCTTTTCTAAATCTTGGGCAGCAGACATCTGAAAACACTGTTTCAACTAACATAGCATAGAAGATGACAGGCTTAAATTAATAGCGAGGAAGCAATAACTTTCTAATCTCAGCAACCTTAAAAATGTCCGCATAACGTTATGGAGCCAAAATGGGGGACACATGGGGGTGAAGGGGCGTAGTTTGGATAATGCGGACAATTTGTTGAAGGGCGTAATCTGGTGATGGTGCATAGTCTGGCAGAGGTGGAGTAAAGTTGGGGGAGGCATGCACTTAGTTGCACCTGGGGCAGCAGAAAGCCTCAATACGCCACTGACACTACAAATACGCATGCATGTTCTGTCATGTTAAACAGACTTACATTACGTATGTATGACATTATTTTCTTACAAAATTGTTAACAACTTAATTCATATTGAACTATTAAAATGTACTTATAAAACATATACACCACTTTTCCATATACAATTACCTGGTTTGCCATTTTGAAATAAGTGCAAACACCTTTTCAATCACAAATAGCACGTGCATATTTTTTCCACCTCTACACTAAACAATCACCATACAGAAACACCCGGCAGCACTTATTTTACGACAAATGCACGTGCTGTTTGTGCTTTAAACCATACCCAAACATGGTACTTTTCCAGAAATGCCTCTTAACAAGATGAAACAATTCAATTGAAGTCAGTAACCAGTGCAGATGCAAATTAAGTACCCTTTGCAAACTTATGTGGCCCAAATTTACTAAGGAAGATGCAAGTTGCAAGTTCAAATTTCGCCCAAAATGAGTCACAATTTACGTGGAAGCAACATACACATATTTATGAAAACAAACTAATCAACAGAAAGGTGGGAGTCAAGAAAAATAGTGTATATCAAAGCGGAAGTTACACAAACACAGAAAGGTATAAATAACTCCAAAAACAATTTATATCAAGGCAAAACAATTACCAGAAAATACACACCAGCACTGACAATCAGCAATAAGCCACCAGAGGAGACAGGACACAGAAAACCAAACAGATGCCCTGTAACACACCACAGATCATGTCAAATGCACATACTGCCACATCATACGTGCAACCAACACAACCATCCTGAAAGTAAACACCTTTATGCTACACACATACACAACCTTAGCAACAAGGCACACCTGAGCCCCCCCCACACACAGCTGAAGAATGTCCCATGTAAACATGAACAAATGAACCACTACAGCAACAATGCACATCAACACTCACAGCATGATGCCACAGGTTGTGATAAAATCCCTAGTATTTGGCAATATCACTCTACATGCAGAAATGGCATGATGCTGCAGTCACAGCTGCAGCCGCACCCCGGCTGAAAAGGAGACAGAGGGAGCGGGTCTTCCACTCTTCCACACCAGGGTCATCCTCTTCTGCATGTCCGATCTGGTGGTCTATGGAAGGTATTGCTTCTCTCCACATATCATCATGGACATGTTGCAGGAGTGAGAGGGTGCACCCCACCACTGCGTGCTCTCATGCCATCAGGGTAAATGTGAAGCTCCTGGCCGCACTGCACTTCTTTGCCACTGGCTCCTTCCAGAGGACAAATGACATCACTGCATGCATCTCACAGGTAACACACGCATGTGTCCTGCACCAGGTCATGGCATGCATCATATCCAGCAGCTGATTCCATGTCCACATGCCCTCAACCCAGGATGAGCAGAGACAGATGGCTAGCACATTTTACACAGTGCATTGATTCCCTCTCATCATCGAAGCCTTCGACTGCACCCATGTCGCACTATGCCCCCTCCTGGACCAAGCACACATGTACCAGAACCAGCACCTCTGGAACTCCATCAATGCTAAACTGATCTGTTAGGCGGGTGGCCTGTTCATGGATGTGTACACCAATTTCCTGGGTTCTGTCCATGACATCCACATATTTAGGTCTCCAGCATCTGTGTGCAGTTGGAAGCAAGACATTTCAGGGATATGTGGCTGATAGATAAGACCATGTTCCACCACACAAATGCAGCCACACATCCACACATGGGCACACAGACACATGAGCATTTCAACACATGCACCTCATCACTAGGTCTACACAAAAGCAGCAATCATGCCTGCAACACCACACACAAAGGAACACCAAAGGTGCTTCTACATGCATTTGATGCCGGTTACCCATTGAGGCCCTACCTCATGATACCATAAAGGCGGGCAGCCACCAAGCAACCGGAAAGGTACAATTCTGCAGGTGCATCATTGAGTGGATGATAGGCATCCTGCCGTCATGATTCAGATGCCTAGATCACTCAAGGGGTGTTCTCCTGTACTGGCTACATATTGTTTGCGAAATCATACATTCCTGTTATATCCTGCATAACTTCGCAGTAGTACCTGATCTTAGACCAGAGCCACAAGTCAGGCCCCCGACCCAGGTCGAGCTCATTGCAACAGCAGCATGAGTGAGGTAGCAGCTTTTTCGCATAAGCATGCATGCTGCCCTAAAGGAACAGTGACTGCACACAAACACACACAAACTTGCCTGAGACACCCATGGAAACAGAAATACGCCATGCCAACACATAGAAAAAATGCAAGCCCACACACACACAGCCCTGCACTGCATAGAAAATCAATGCACACATATGTACAACCAGTCTGCTGTGCCAGTAAAGCACATGCCTAATATCCCATAAGTTCATGGAGTATGCAGGGATCAACATCAACTCAATTGCACACAGCAGCACACAAACCACCATGTACCCCATAGTCCCACATGAACCAGTATCACTTTCCACATGTACACCCACACGACCACACATGTGCCCTACATGACATGACACACGTGAACACCTGCCGGCATGCTGTACCTACAACAATGACCAATTGCACATGATACATTGTGACACAACAACAATGCAATCCTGCAGAATTCAAACACTCCCCAGCACAGTAGCCAATACGACACACTGAAGGACCAACGGAAACACATTGGCTGTCTCAACATGCCATGAGCAAAGCAGACAATACACCATCCTTTGGCAGAACATCCGCTTCACACCCATTTTCCAGAACCACGCAAAGTCATGAAGGTACCACACAACAACCACTCTTAAGTCACCCATGAAGAAGGGGCAGAGTGACAAAGGGACACATCAGAGAGCGCACATGTATAAAATATGAATTACCATATAGCATGGATGCGGTGCCATTCCGCACGGCCAGAACCTCACCCATAATGTCATCACATGCACTCACAGACAACTCTTGTAACGTGCCGCATTAGTACGGAATGAACAGAAACTGCATCCAATCCGAGCAGGAGTCACAAAGTGCCACCATGAAGTGAATAAAGTTAACTTATCACCACCAAAAATTGCACGATGAATGTTTAAAACAATATGTGCCTGAACTTTGTTATGTGTACGTGATGGTACACGGCCTGGTGGAGTGACACCAAGCACACAGCAAGATGCAGTAGACACAACAAATACAAATTTGGGAGGCAGACACATCATTCCCGAAAAGGGGCTGGGGGCACACATGTTATATGGTCCTGGAATCCAGAAGAGTATCACCAAGGAACTGCCAGGGGATGCACAGATGACATGAGGCCCTGTAACTGCAGGCAACAACAAGCTGAACGTCAGTAAGTATCAACATATGCACCAGAGAATACACACAGTTCATCATGGCACTACAACCTGCCATTGAGGGCACTGAAGTGAGGGCCAGTGGTGAGCTGCCAATAGTGATGCACACTGCATACCTGTATCACCTGGAATGAAAGGTTGAGGGAGAGGGCACCTCTTGGAACCACCTACCCTATGGCAATGACTCTACCTGACCCACATGAGAATGTACAGAACTACACCCACCCACCCAAGCAGATGCCACCACTTCACAAAAGTGCACGTCCCACATTCCACCACCCAACATGTCAGCCCATAAAAACGATAGCACAAGCGTGAACATCTGTGCACCTTGCTTACCAGAAGTAGGGATACCACACCAGAGGACCTGTCGTAAAGCACCATGACACAAATAGTAGAATGCTACAGGATGCCTGCATGGACTCCTTAGAATGACAAATCTCCCCACAAACCTGCATGCACCCACCACCCCTGCATAGCCACCTAGCATGCATATGAAAGAAGCAGCAAGTAGCCATGGTTGTGCAACAGCACCAGCATAAACAACAACCACCATGTACAACACACAGACATGTCCATGGCTTCAAGGGAACCTGTACACTTTATTGAAAATCACGCTCATCACATCATAGGGGTAGCATGAGTGTGTTGGTCACCATTCATAGCACTTCATGTGGGCAAATCAGCCCAGTAATGTCACTATAAATGATTAAGAGGGAGTCGCAAAATGGCAGTTGAGTGGCTGTCATTTCTTGTAAACAAATCCATCTTCTGGAACAAATCTTCTGCAACGGTGACAGACTGTGACAATCTATCTAGGGATAGGGAGAGGATACGGAGAGGGACGACAAAGTCATACGTCAAAATGGGACATGAAACCCCATTCCTCCCCACACCTTGCAGCGAGACACATGCATGGAACCATGCTAGTAGATATATGTGCTTGCATCAGATGTTGAGGTCCCGAAAGATAGACACAGGATGACATCCCTGCACTGTTTTCACACATAACAAGGCTCAGGTTGATCTATTCCGTAGGGGGTATTTTTGTTGAGATTTTTGTTTTTTTGGTTAGGGTTCACCCTCTTGTGAGGTACTTAGGATTTCTTTAAAACTGCTTCATATATGAAAACACATTCTTTATTTTGTTTCTCTAACCACAGGGTGTTCTTTTCTTTACTGGTCTTATTCATTATTTCTCCAGAATCCAGTTAGAGATTTGGATGGTTCCCATCTTATTTTGGGGAATCATAAACCAAAAACACCCACCGAGTTTCAATCAAGTTTTCTACTCGTCTAGGTAAAAACGCCACAAAACGCCTACCGGTTTCAGTGGCACTATTAAGTAGAAGCCACATTCATCAGGGCTGGGCAGACATTCAGGATATGATGTGTCAACAAAAGGTAGCTAATTAAAGAGTGGATTTTGACAGGAGATCCCACCCAGTTGTGGGGGTCCCCAGAAAAATCTGTGTGGTCAGGAAGGGTAGGTAGAACACTTCCTGAAGGAGCATGAAACGGATGTCATGCTCTGGAATCTTCTGTGCTCAAAAGTCAGGATCCCATAGAGCCGGCTCATGAACTTTCCATACTGGCCATACATATATGTGGTTACATATATGTGGTTACTATTACAAGGTTAGTAAAAGTGTGAGGTAGGGAAAAATAAAAGGTGTGAAAACCAGGAGGAAAAGGATGGACCCAGTGGTTAGGAGTTCAGCATAAAGTAGCATATGGGAATGGACCTTTCATTAAGCCAAAGGGGGAAGTTGAATTTCATGGGGTCTAGCAGTTTAAGTTCACACATTAGAAGACTGAGGCCGGTCTATTATGTATGGGCATTTTTTTGAGGTTTTTATTTTTCTGTTTTAGGTTCGCAATCTTCTTGGGGTTTCTTTGGGGGAGTTCTGTGTTCTTATTGTTTTTTAAAACTGCTTCATAGATTAAAAAAACATTTTTATTCCATCTCTGTCCACAAGATTTAAAAATATTTAAGAATGTTTCTTTAGTATTTCTAACCAACAAAAAGTCTGTGTACTGTGTATTTATTTCTCAGGACACAGTGTTGCGTAATGCCATAGTATTTTATTCAGCTCTCCTGTATACTATGAACCAGTCTTCCTGATTTTCTTTAAGGGACTCAGTTCAAAGTGGAATTGTCCTCATGTTTTCTACTTCAGGAGGATCATTATCCAGACTTCCACTGAGTTTTAAAAGCAGTCACTCAGCGGGTAAGTTAGAGACTTCTTTAGTGACAAACCATTCAAGGGCAGTGCATGGGTAAAAAGGGTGCCCAGCCTGCTTCAACTCTCTGCTTCTTCCTCACACTGCCGCACAATCTAGACCTCCCAATTATCTTTTCCATCAACAATCTCTCCTGGGGTTACCAGGTAGAAACCCTCCCCCATGATGTCATGCAAAATATAACAGATACAAACAATATTGTACAACATAACACACCTCCCACTTCCCAACTAAACAAATAGAAAATCCTAAAATGAAGTCCCTACACTTGAAAATCTCTCAGCTCTGTGAGATCTCATATTCTCCCTTCCAGCTAACCATCCTTTGTTCCAAATGTGCCCATCCTCCAACTCCACAGCATTATTAAATTCCCTTCTCCCTCTCTGTGGCCCCCAGAACTCCTGCTCACATATTGGCACTCTTCCAGGCCTCTGCACAAACACATTGCTCCATGCACCCCCCCTCTCCTGACATGATTCTGCACCTTGTACCTTTCCTTCATGCGCAACCCATTGGCATACACCCTCACCCTTAACTATCATTTCACTCTACAAATCCAGACCTATCCAACCATGGTGGATTGGTCACCATGTGTGACTTCCTTCTATTCAGAACCTCAAATAAAGTGAGACCAGTGGTAGCATGTGGAGATAATTAATCTGTAAGCACAAACTCTCTTCCCCACCAGCTCCTTCCAATTCTGGCCAGCATCACTAGCTATCTTGATCCCCTGCATCAGTGTGCGATTAAACCTTTCAACCGATCCATTGGTCTCATGGTTATATAATGACATACAATGGTGTGTCACCCCAATGCACTTGAGAAATGACTCCATAATGACTGAAGTCAATTGTGCTCCATTGCCATTCAGAAATTTCCTGGTAGACCCTCCTTTTGAAATACACTATCCAAAAACCCCATTACAGCCCTTAAGTCTGTTTTACAAGTTGTGCCTCAACCCAATTAGAAAACAAATCCATTAGCATACTAAAATATTTATTTACTCCACTTGCCACATTGTTCGGACATAGGATGTCCAATGGCACAAAATCCCAAGGCTCACTAGGCAACTCAATTGGACTCAATGGCAGAACAAAATTCCTAAGCATCTTATTTGCATCTCGACATACCACACATTCTTTCACCTGCCTCTCTGTCTCAGCATCCAGCCCAGGCCACCAATAATCTCCCCTCAACATTCCTTTGGTCTTAGACATTCCCAAATGTCCACAACCTCCAATATTCTTCTGCTTATTTCCAATGGCGGCACCAACCGTTTAAGAGGATGTTTGTTGGATATTGGTGAATGGATGAACAACAACTCGCTAAAGCTTCATGGAGACCAGACAAAAGGTGTGGTTATTGTTCTTTCAATGAATCAATCACTCTCATCTTCAGAGTGTTTGCCTCCTTCCCATGGCTCTCTCCCGATTCCAGTTGGTTCTGTAAAGAATCTGGGAATTACAATGTCTGCATCTCTTTCCCCTAATCTTCAAATCAGTGCCAGGTGTAGTGTGGGCCATTTTATGTTAAAAACATTTGAAAAAGTAATTCCCTTCATCCCCAGAGACCTCTGAGGACCAGTGGTTGCCTCTTAAATCTTGGGAATTATTGATTATTGTAATGCCACTCTGTTGGCCCAACCTAAGTATTACCTTAATAAGTTACACATTTCTGCAAACTTTGACTGGCCGGCTGGTGAACGGGCTGCCTAAATATTCTCATCGCTCCTTCTTCATTGGATGCCAGTACAGAGCAGGATGAAGTTCAACGCTCTCTGTCTGATACATTGAGCCTATTAAGGACAGGACGCTTCATAGCTTCATGAAATGATCATTCTCTACAGGCCAATTAGAAATCTCTGTTCCTCACATCTTCGTTGTATCTGTTTTCCCTGGATTTGGAATGTGACTGTGGTTGGCAGGGCTTTTTTTATGGCTGCCACCACTTTCTGGGATGCTTTTTCATCGTTCTTGTGTTTGATTGAAAATCATTTGACTTTTCGGAAAGCATTAAAACATTTCTTTATTCATGAGTTGTCTTTCTGTTTTTCTTTCATTTTTTCTTTTCTTTTCTGACTTTATTCTTTTTTTCTTTTCTCTGTCGGGGTCTCAACAAATGTGCAAGGATAACCTTGGATCACACAGCACTATACAAATGATCCTAACATAACAAAACAGCCCATCTGTGCACAAGAACTCAGCCTTGACTTTTTGATAGCACACCAACCCATCGGTTGGCAACCAATTCCCCCAACCTTTCCTAAGAAAATTCACAACCCACTGCATATCCACATTGCGCTCTGCAGCCTCTGCCCACTCTCATTCCCTGTTGGACCCTGCACAGACCAAGAACACCAGTTCCTCAACAACTTCATTATCCTCCCCATGTTGTTCCTCTTGAACATGATAACTACCCTTGGATGGGTAATCTGCAATTATATTTTCTTTGCTTGGCACATGCTTAGCCACAAACTGAAAACCTTGGTGGATGTGACCCACCTCATTATCCTCCTTGATACCTCTTCAAGACCTTTATTCAGAAACACTCCTACCAGTGGCTTGTGATCAGTAAACACCATAATCGACTTACCCCAAAGGAAAGCCTTACATGTTCTTGCCCCCCATGCCACACTAAGCTCAATAACTGACTACTTAAACTCGGCCCCTCTCAGCACTCATGAGGAAGAAGGCTATTACCCTCTCAATACCATTTTGGATTAGCAGGAGAAACACATCCAAACCAGAGTCACTTGCAACAGTTATTACATACATCACACAAGGAGTGTCAAAACTCCCCAATGAGGGCACACTCACAATGGCACCCTGGATATCTTCAAATTCCTGTTGGAATGCACTGCCCCATTCAGATTGGCACCCCTTTTTACGCAGTTCCCTAATGGCTTTGCACTTGTCTCCAAAGTGGCCAATACATTTGGAGAAGCATTCCACCAGGCCAATAAATGACAAGCCTGCCTGCTTGTCTTCTGGCAGTTCTACTTCGCTATTGCCAAAAACCACTCCTGTTTAGGTTCCTATCTCCTCTTACACGACTTATGTCCCAAATAATCTATCAAATCCAAAGGGAAGCACCACTTTTTCTTCCTAAGGCTAACACCTACATTCAACAATATTCTCAACATTGACACCAAACGCGGATCTTGTTCGGCAACATCCTTCCCTGTAATCAATACATCATCTTGAAAATACACTGCATCCTTGTCATCCTTCAACAGTGCATGCATCACCCTATGGAATAAGGAGGCAGCGGACAGTAGACCAAAGGGGATTCTCTTAAATCTAAAGGTCACTTTATACATGACAAAGGTGGTAAAATCCTTTGACTCCTGATGTACCTTAGCTTGGTGACATGCAGAGGTTAAGTCAGGTGTGCTAAATTGACCAAATCACACATATTCGGAAGAGGAAACTTATCAACCACTAAGGCCTTATTGAGATCTCTGAGGTCCAAAGACACTAGTAACAGACCATTGCTCTTTCAGACCACCACTGCAGGTGAAACCCACCCTGAGGCCTCCACTGCTTCAATAACACCACCTCTTATCAAACTAGGAATCTATGTTTTTACCTCTTCCCTCAAGGAAATGGGAATATTACCCAGCCATGCAACAACAGGCACAACACCCTTTTTGAAAGTTATCTTCTGATTATACCACTTGAAACATCCATATTCCTCCATGAACATGTTACCACTTTGTTTCTCGGGGCTTGCCTCTTGACTCACAACCACAACATGACCTGGCACATTGGGATCAATCTAAATCCCCATATCACTTTGCTCCACCATCCAGAACATTTCCTCCCTTATCCAAGAGATAGACTTTAGCCATAATGTTCCTCCCTTGCACTCTAGGCAAGCTTTAAACCCTCCTAAAATTTAAATGTGGATTTTCAATGATTGTATAGTCCCACCCTGTGTCCACTAGCATGAAGATCTCAGCCTCGGTTACTTTCCCAAATGCATGCGGCTTCTCTCCTTTTATGGGTTTGGAACTAACTTGAGCTGACTGAGCAGCTCCCTCCTTCAACACATTAGTTTTGTGTATTGTCTCGTTCATCCTCGTCAAGAAATGTGCCAATTTCTCACACACTCCTGTGAGAAAAATGTTCACAACAATGGGCAAAGTGTCCACTTTGTCCACATATATGGTATTCGGTGAGCTCAGGACATTTCTCTGAATTCGCTAACACACCTGAAACACCTTTTAATTGTGGCTGCTTTTCTATTTGCAAAACCTGTCATCTTTGGGGTTCATTTTTCTACAGAGCAGCAGCTTTCTTCATCGTGGCCTTCTTTTGGTCTTTTCTGTCGATAATGCACACACTTTTTAGGAATTAGAACCACCTTTCTTTTCCAATTCTTTGACACAAGCCATCATATGTTCAACTGACTTAGAAAGGTCAAGGACTTTATCCAACCTCGGCTCTCCCTTCCATATTTTCCCTCGTATTTGATTTTTTCTCATCTTGAGCATGCTCTGATCTGGCAGACGCTCATTCTAATTCACCTCAAATTTCCATACATTAGCTAATTCATGCAATCCATAATGAAGTCTTCAATGGTCGCTCCCTCGGATTGTTCATGTTTGCCGAAATAGTACCTTCAAAGCGAATGTCCAACTTGCGTAACATCGCTTTGTATGCGTTTACATTTTGCCCACCAGCTTGACCCTCGCCATCCCCACCAAGAGGGACCCCTAAGGGCTCTGACAGGCTTTCCAGGATCTTGCAGCCTTCAAATCCAAGTCTGTGCATCGGAAATGCAAGCTTATGATCTACACATAAATATTGAACCATGTATGGCAAGGACGAAATCTTGAAAATCTTCTGTCCATGTTTTTCATCGCACCACAGGCTCTCCGGGATTCGCCAGAAACTGAAGAGGTAAATATTCTGTTGATATGGAAAATCCTTGTCCAATAAAAAAACTTTTCAGGGAGTTGATTAATTCACCTTTTAGTAGCCACTTCATTGGAATCTGCAGTCCTGTCTCAGTCGAATCAGCTGACTTTAAGAAGGCTGCAGCCGCACCTGGTCCAAAGATGGTCACCCAGTTGCTGGGACTAGGAATGTCCCATCCACATGCAGTAGTGCACATGTGATTGGATGGCTTAATATCCATTCTCCCAGTTCTCACAGCATAGTTATCTTACCATGATCGTGCCAGACGCCTGCCTCAGCCTCCTTCCATTGAGGTTGGCGCTTCACTTCCCCAGTGCCACAGACTCTTTTGGGGCTGGCACTTCAGTTTCCCAGCACCACTGGACCCGCTGCACCTCTAGGAACAACCTGGAAGGGTTTGGTGCCTTCCACCCTCCGAGCTGCCTCATGCTGCACCTTCCAAGATGCCACACACCACAGTCCCGGCTCAAGCTGAGAGCAGCAGCTGATATCCTCCACACCACTGTAGGTCCCATTGTCCAGCTGACATTTGAATGTCAGGAAGATCATCTGGGGGCTCCAACACCAGCTTGTCGCCACTATTATGGAGTTGAAATCACAGTGGCAAGTTATACACTTCTTTATTGACATAACATTGCAGTGTGGTGCATGGGTAAATGGGCCCCCAGACTCCTTCACCTCTATGCTTCTGTCTCCAATTGGCACACACTCTAGAGTTCTCTAGAATTTTAGGCATCAACAATCTCTCCTGCTGTTCCCAGGTCGAAAACCTCCCCCATGATGTCATGTAACATAGAACAGAAGAACCTGTATTATAGTGTAAAACAGAGATCTGCATGCAGGCCCATATTGTCTGATCTAGGGGAGCTGGCCTACTCAGTGGTTGTAGTGATAATGGAGAGGCTAATGCGGATGTTCCGTGTGTATGGGGGAAAGGGAATTAGGTAGTTAAGAGTGTTTGACTGGTCTCCCAGGGACACACCTCACATGCATGAGTGGCAGGAGCATTAAGGAGAGATTGAGAACTTTAGTTAAAGTCAATGCTATTTTTGAAAGCCCAGAACATTTAGGGGGTGGCTCTGACTTGTGAGAAAGCCTGAGAACCTTCCTGGGAGTAGTGCTTGGTGGGAGATCCTGTATCCCTTAAGGGGTGGCTGAACCCTGTGAGAGAGCCTATGGGTGTTAAGAGGTGCCAGCAATCTGTGGGAGAGCCCATTAGCTGAACCATGCTAGATACATACCAGGAACCTTACTTGGTGAAAGTACTATGTGGCAGTGCCAAACAACTTTGAGGAGTGACTGAATCATGTGAGAGATCCCAAGATCCTTACTGAGTGGCAGCTCTATGTGGGAGATCCCAACAATGGCTGTGCCCCAATGAGGGAGCCTCTTAATTGAAGGGGTTGCAGCACTCTGCGGCAGAGCCCTGAGGACTTTAATGGGTGACTGTACCAGTGTAACAGGCAATACTAATGGTGGGTGGCAACCCTCACATGGGAGAGCATGAGATTTTTTAATGGATCGCTGTGCCCTGTGAGGGAGCTTGAGATGTTAGTGGAGGATTGTGCCCTGTGAGAGAATCAAGAACTGTAGTCGGTGCCAGCAACCCTGGGGAGAGCCTGGGAAGTAAAAATGGCGCTTGTGCCCGATGAGGCAGTTTCTGAACTTTATGGGGTGATAGTGATCTGTTGGAGAGCCTGAGAAGGTTGAGTAGTGCCTGTGCCCTATTGAGAACTTTAAAAGATGGCTGTGGTCTGTGTGATAGTCTGAGAACCTTAGACAAGTGGTACTTATTAGCAGCATTGACGGGTAAAATAATCTATCATGTCTTTCTAAGAAAGTAACATTTTCATATATTTGCAGCCACCACCACAGCAATCATCTTCCCAACCACATGCACCCTGTAGGGTATTTTGTGGAGATTTGGGGCCTGACAGTATTTTATTACCGCCGAAAAATAACTTAGCAATAATCACTCTTTGTATTCAGATTTGGCCATGCGCAACAATAATACAATGGACATGCATTATTTCAGCACCCAGACCTGCATATTTGGTATACGTGGTTGGTGGTATTTTGGTGAGCATAATTCCCTTGTTTTATTTGTGGCCCCAATGTCCAGAATCCCTTATCTTTGCTTAGATTTTTCGTGTGATCACTAGAGAGACCTCAGACCTGCATTCTAGGAATACCACATTTTCCAGTGATAGTGTTGGTGTGCCACCATGGGCGAACTCACTGACTTATTTACAACAGAGAGCTATATGTGGTAGTCTTGTGGTAATTTCCACTACCTTATATACGGTAGGGAGCTATGTTCAGAGAGTCTCTCTTCCCGTTGGCTCATGTACCTCCAACAAGCTATGCTACAGTCACTCACAATTATTCATACTGATTCTGACATGCACACATCTGTCTTAAAATGACCATTGCACTGTTTAAAAATCTCCCCACATCATCAGCATTGTAATGGTAAACAATAAACATCACCCGTCTGTTTTCAAATATTTTTCTGTATTATAAAAGTTGTATTTAAACACGATCTCATTATTCACAGAAATAAAATGGTACAGTCAAAGCATTGTCTGTGACACACTGCAAAGAGAGTGGCGGAGAACAGAACTCAAATTGCAACATTAGCACTTGATTAAGACACGCACAGGAATCCTACACTGACTGCATATTACCGTACACACTCAGCTCCCACACTTCTCATTACCTTATCTTTTTAGTTGTTCTCTTTGTAAATGTGGCTCTCTTGGATTAACTCCAGCAAAAAGGAACGCTTGCCTTCTCAAACCGGGGTCATTGCCTGGAATTCTCAGCTTTTGCAGATAGGAATGCCTCAGCCAGTGGAAAGGTCCTTCTTTCAGCTCTCCTCAATCTCGACTGCAGCAGGACACAGGAATCTGCATTCAGTCAGGAGCCCCACAGCCAGGTCTTCTCCCCAATAGTGCAGAAAGATGTCTGCCTGTCTTTTTCCTTGATACTGCCCACTAAAACTCTCCTCTCAGCCCTCTGTATGACGTGTCCCAATGAAATCCATCATCTCTCATCCTCCTACTCTTCAACAATAGCTTCGCTTATACATTTGCAATTGTTGCAAATCTGACTTCCTTCTTCCTGCAGTTACTGTGCACAAAAACACGGAGAATCAGGCAGAGAAGAGAAGAAAAAAATCTGCACACGCATTTAAATGGTTTTCAGAGTATGCCTAATTCTGCAGTGGAGAACACATTTTATTAGTGGGTTATGTTAAATAAGGTTTTATTAGTCAGGTTAATTGTTAATAGGTTAGCTGTTAATTTTAAAATGTGTCTCTAGCAATATAGGCATTTCAGGTGAAAAATAGTGTGCATTTTTAAATGAGCACGTGTGCTTTTTAACTGTAAAAATAGATTTGCATCTTATATGTTAAAATCGTTTTTGACTGAATAGCCTGTCTTTCCTTGTTAATCTGGTAACCCATATAGCAATGCACCGCACCCTTGTGGTGGTGCTGCAAAAAAAAAATGTGCTACTTGTGCAGTATTACTGTACTCTGTACTGTAACACGCCAAATATCCTTACATATACCCTCCTTTTGTTTTTAGAATCTGGCCACGATTCAAGCCAATTCCTAAAAACAACTTGTCCTTTCTTTTTCTTTTAAAATGCATGTGTATTGGGATATCTTTCTCTTCCTGACGTAGTCAGTAAAATCAGTAACATTTTCATTTTTACTGATAGCACAATCAACCATCCACCCATGATTAGCACCAGGATAGCCAAACCCACTATTGAGCGTTCCCCCCAGGTTCCCCAATTAAATCTTTCCACTTCTATTATGCCCAGATTACTAATTGTAATATTGTTTTTTCGCAAATTCATTTTCATAACATGTCTTTCTTTGTGATTCAATAAATATTCCACATCTGGATCTATTGGAAAAGTATCCCTTTGAAAAAAATCGATATTTTCCACTTGGCTTTCCCAAACATCATTTGTTACATGAAACAATGTTAATCCCCCAATTGACACAATTGCATCCTTTGGAACCTGTAAATAAAAAACATTATATTTTACCTGTTTAACCACGTATGTTCCATGGTTTAAATGTACTACCGTCATGTTCTTTAAACAGGTGCTGACCAGCCATTTACCTCTGACCATCTTAGCCTGTGCCATTTCTTCACTCCCCATATTACTAATAATCACTTCACATCCCTCTGATATATTTGGGTCAGATTTCAATCCACAAATAGCATCTGTGGCATCAGGAACAAACGGTTTACCTGGACACATATAATTTTGTTCTTTAAATGTTACACATGTTTCCAGGTTTGGTATTAAATAAACTTCAGGTTCCCATGACTGAAATGCCACCACTTTTGGAGTCTTAATCTTAATGAATTTGTCCTCTTGCCAAAATCCCACGTTGTGTACCCACTTCGTTTGATAAATAAGTTCAGGGGCTACAAATGGGATGCATAGCAAAAATCCGATCTCTAGTCTTTCCAAGTCCACATATAACGGCATTGCATTCCCCATTTCGAATGCAATTTTTACCTGTATAAGGTCAATTTCCCTCCTGGTCAATCTTTCTATCATTTGACGAATGATATCCTGCGAAACAAAATACAAGGGAATATGTCCTTGAATCAATTGTGAAACTGCAGTTTGAACTTCTCTCATATAATTCGTTAATAGTCTATCAACAGGACTCATTATGTTCAATATTTCATTTAAAGTTCTGTCATGCTTAAGTATTATTTTAGTCGCCCGTTGCATCACATCCGCTTGTTCATTTAGAATGATTGCAGTTTCATTTATGAATCTTACTTGTTCATCCAGTCCCCCTCTAATTCCATCTAATGTCTTTTGTATTATTTCTAGGTCAATACTTAGTTGTTGTGCTTTAGTACTCAGTGTTCCTACCGAAATAGAATTGGCTGTTGATATTGTGGTACCTATTATTGCTCCAATTATAGACATTACCATTGATATCGCGAGCATCACCGCACCTCTCTTTCCTCTCTTCTTCTTAATGTCTGCTGAATTCACGAATGTTTTTTCCAATTGCATTAATATATCTCTTATTGACTGCTTAGTGTCCTCTTTTCTTATTTCCAGCCACTCTTTAGTCTGTTCAATCTTAATTCCGGTATTGTTCAAGTGTTTTTCAATCAAAATCTCAGGATTTAACGGAATGTATATATTTTGGAAAATCATCCTTCTATCACTCATGATGAATCCTGGTGCCTCTTCCACCGCGATACCAGATGCTGGTCCAGGTTCAATGACAACCTGTGCTTCTGAATTCTTGAAGATCCCTCCAAATATCATCATCATTAAACAGATCATTGGTATCATCTTCAATGCTGATCGCTTTGTAGCCTTGGTCTTCACCCCTCTTTGGGGCTTTCCCGGAATCCGTCCTCGTGGGCTCCAGGACTCCATCGTCTCCCGTGGCCTCTGATCCCGGAACCTCCGACCAAATAATGTTAATTGTCTAAATCAAAATAGAAAATAAACAGATTAAGTACATAGCACAATACTAACTTCATCCTTTTGCCAAAAATAAAACATGCTTGGTAAATATATTTCGTTTTTTTTTTTTTCTTCTGAAATTAAACACAAGTTAAAAGAAAACAAACACATATAAAACAGCATTCAATATTTAATACACTTTCTCTCTGCACACCAACCATGAGCTTCCATTATATGTGCATTTATTTATTTATTTATTTATTTATATTTATTTTATATTATATTTTACATATACTACAGTGTTTATGTGCCATCATAACAATCAACTTTTTAACTTCTTTGTCACTTCCTCCTGATTGTACCCATTTATTTTCTCTTTTTGTGTTCAAGTGATTTTATCTGTTTCTACATGCTCAAGCCGCCTGATCTCATGTCTGGGATGGCATGGTTTGATTTGATTTACATGGACAAACTGCTCTATTGCTGTTTCACCTTCATTTTTCAAAATTTTATACGCTACAGGAGAAACCTTATCT
This sequence comes from Ambystoma mexicanum, assembly GCF_040938575.1. Classification (NCBI taxonomy): domain Eukaryota; kingdom Metazoa; phylum Chordata; class Amphibia; order Caudata; family Ambystomatidae; genus Ambystoma; species Ambystoma mexicanum. Next base: position 946,177,215 of record NC_090927.1, on the reverse strand, counting down.
ATAATTCGAAATGGCCCCTGCCAGGCTGCTAGAAATTTAGAATTTTTCTGTTTACTTTTTCCAAAATGAAACTTGTACACCTGATCCCCTACATTGTATTCCTTTACTGATGTCTTTTTGTCATAATATGACTTAGCACTGTCAGCAGCCCTTTCCAGATTTCTCTGCACAAAAGCAAATGCATGTTGCAAATGCCTCCTCAGTTCATCAATATATTCATGAACCGTGGATGCACTCACTAGAGTTTGCTCATGTGTTCTGTATAGTAGGTGTTGTGGTAACACCATTTTCCTACCTGTCAAGACCTCATGGGGGCTAACACCTGTTGATTTGGCAGGAGTCGACCTGATTGCCATCAGAACCAACGGTAAACGTAAATCCCAGCTGGAACCTGCTTCTGCCACAAATTTCTTTAAAATATCCACAACAGACCTATTGCTTCTTTCAACTGTACCTGAAGACGCCGCCCGATATGCGATATGTAGTTTCCTTTTCACACCTAGTATTTGCCATACCTTACTCATTAGAGTACTTGTGAAATGACTTCCTCTGTCTGACTCAATTCTTTGTGGCAACCCAAACCTTGAGAACACATGGTTCACCAGTAATGTGGCTGCTGTTTGCGCACTACAATCTGGTGCAGGAATGCACTCAATCCACTTCGACATCAAACATACCACACTCAAAATATAACGGTGTCCCCTGCTCGACCTTTTTAAAGGACCTACATAGTCTATTTGCAAATCTGACCATGGGAGAGTTAGGCCTCTTTTCATCAATGGTGCTCTATGCATTGGTGAAGCAGGTTTAAATTGGGCGCATACTAGACATCCTCTAGTATATAATTCCACATCTTGGGACATATGAGGCCAGTAAGCATAATCTTTTAGTATTTCTAATGTTTTTTGTGAACCTCTATGGCCTGCAGTTATGGCATCGTGTGCATGGTGTAGCATTAGTCCTCTGAATGAAAGGGGTACTACCCACTGTATTTGCCCTGTTATGGACTCTCTAATCATGAGTCCATCCTGTAATCTAATTCGTGTTTTGTTCTTTAATAACACCCTCAACTCTTCTTTTCCCATACAATCATTTTCTGTTAAAGGATTTTGTTCAGGATCTATCAAATGATTATAATAGATTCCCAAAATTTGATCATTCTTTTGTGCCTCAATCAAATCTTGGTCTGGCGTGTCATGACTCCACTGCACCACCGGTTGATCTACCTCCTTTGGTGCTTTAGAACGTGTGACTGCATCAATTTGTATTTCACCCATTAAATAATCAATAGGTAGCAATCCTCCCATCACAGCCCCAATCTTAGCCAGATGGTCTGCCTTATCATTTCCCTCCTTATCCTCTCCTGGTGTTTTTAAATGCCCACGAATTTTTCTCCAGTATATTGTTAAATTATTTTCTGACACCAATTTGTCTATGGCTTGTATCATTTTTCCATGTTTAAGTGACTTTTTGTTGTATGTAACCATGCCTCTTGCTTTCCAACCAGGCAAATACTCCACAAAGCTATTCCGTGCATAGTCAGAATCAGTCACCAGGACAATTTCACTGAACTTTTTATCAACTGCAGTAGCAATTGCTTTATAGATGGCTGCCAATTCCGCCACCTGACTGCTCCTATCTCCAATCCTCATCCCTATACTAGGAACGCCTTCACATTTCAACCAGACATTTCCTATTCCTGCCACTAATTGTTTATTACTGTCATTTTCAATGTGAAAAGCACAACCATCCACATATACAGTTGGCAAATCCTTGCATGTTTTTTCATCAAAAGCTTTGTGTGGTGATTGTTCAAATTCCTGTAAACTAGCTTCCACTTCCATTTCATTTGGTATTTGTTCAGCTGCACAGTCATGTAAGTCAGCTAACCCTTGAGCAATTGGGCTCTTTTTATTTTGTCCATATCTTACTTCTACGGGAAAACCTTGTAATGCCAGCGTCCATGAAGTGATTCTGGATTGCGCTAGATTGCCTGATCTAATTCTTTTACTCTCTAAAAATTGCAAAGGTTGATGATTTGTTTCAATAATCACCTTTTCTCCCTGAACAATGGGGCGAAAATGTTGTAGCGCCCACACAGTGGTTAATAGGGCCTTCTCACATTCATTAAATTTCATTTCAACTTGGGAAAATGCCTTACTTGCATATGCAATGGTTTTGTGATTCAAATCGTGTTTTTGTGATAACACTGCTGACATACAATGTTCAGAAAAGCCTATTTCTATAAAGAAATCCCTGTCCTTTATGGGGTATGCTAAACATGGTGCCTTTACAAGACATTCCTTCAATCTAGCCACTGCATCAGACTGCTCTCTTTCCCATCTCCAGGGAGTATTTAGTTTAAGCAGTTTAGTCAATGGTTGAGTGATTTCTGCATAATTCTCAATGAACTTTCTGTTATAGCCTGTCATCCCTAATAAACTTTTTACTCCTTTCACATTTTTAGGATCTTTTAATCTTTGTATGGCCTCTATTTTCTTCCTTTGTGGATTTAGCCCATGTTCAGTCACTTCATGCCCTAGAAAGTTCACTTTTTTCTTGCACCATTGTGCTTTTTGCAAAGATACTTTGGCGCCTGCTTTCTGCAATTGGCCAAGCACATGTCTTATTTCATCAAAATGGATTTTAAGGTTTTCATTTTTTATCAGGACATCATCCACATAAACTATTGTTCCTCTTTCCGCTGCATCCGGCATGGCCTTTCTCAAAAATATGCCAAATTCACTCCCACTATTGATGTACCCGAACGGAGCTCTAAGCCAGGCATATTGAGTCCTGTCAAATGTAAAGGAAAATAAGTGTTGTATCTCCTCTGCCAATGGCACACACCAATATCCAGAGGTGAGATCTAACGTGGTAAATACATTTGAACCATGTATCTGAGCTAGGCCCTGATCAATGAATGGTAGTGGCCATCTAGATACTGGTACTCTTTTATTTAACTCTCTTAAGTCTGCACACAGCCGCCATTGACCATTTGGCTTTAACACACCTAAAATAGGCGTATTGGATGTGCTATGAATGGGCCTAATTATTCCCCGTGATTCCAAATTTTTAATAATCTCTGCCAATGATTCTAAACATGCCAGCGGTAGTCTATACTGGCGTACAAACACTGGATTTCTGCTACAACCTTCTGGTAGTGTGGCCACATGTAAATCAGTTAAACCACAATCATAAGCATCTTTTGCAAATACATCCTTAAACTCCATAAATATTTCCCTCAGGTCGTTTCGATCCCCATTGCTGTCACATGCATCCGCTAAGGAGATCTGCTCTTCTACCATTCTGGAAAATTCTGGAAACTCTTCTGGTAAAGGAATCTCAGCGCTTTCCTCTAACTGTGTGGCTGTGTCTTTTTGTAGAGCTGCCACTTTTAAATATTTTGGCATATCAGCTTCCACTTCAATGGGCTGATTTCCTGTTTCATTTTCATTTAAATTAAATATTATGCAATCCTCTTGATGGCAGCACACTGTCTCATTTGAATCATAAGGATACACAGAATGAATTTTAAATATTCCTTTGGGCTGAGAGTCCAGGTGTTCTGGCAACTCGCCCTTGGCATCTACATATTTTTCAGGAATATTCCCAATCACCATGTTATTTAAATCTGCCGTATAATGTGATTTTTGTATGGCCATTCCTAATGGGGAGTTTTCCTCTAAATGAATATCCTGACAACCTTTATTATTTACCATGATTTTTACAGATCCCTCACCAATGTCTACCAATGGAATGTATTCATAATCCAGGCCTTGCTGTTTTATGGATTCATTCAGGCATACAAATGCATCAGAGCCTTTCATCTGCTGCCCATTTTTGCATTTCAGTGTTATTGCAAACTGTTTTGTAAATGCAGGAATAATAGTATCTTTCCTTATTTGTAATTCGATGGCATAAGGAACCAGTTGTGCACAATGATAAGCCCTTCTTTTGTCTTCAAATTCAGGTGCCGGCCCACCTAGGCGTGACCATATTTTTTGATTAAGGAAATCTAACACCATACACATTCTGTGCATGATGTCATTGCCCATGTAAAATTCATTTTGTGCTCCATTCACTATCCATACATTATGGTAAATTGTTTTCTGCCCAATGCTAATTTTAAGCATGCATCTGCCTGTAATTCGGTTTTCAAAGTCTGGACTGTCCAACCCAGAAACATATTGGTTTTTAATCCTAAATTTCGGGATTTCTTCCCTCTCCATAATTTTTTGCAACAATTTCTCATTAATGAAACTCCTTTCATGTTCAAGCGCTAAAGTGGCTTTTATTGTTTTAAGATAATCATTTATACCAACGTGAACCCATGGTTGCTCATCTTCCATGTGTATTTCTGCCAGAGTGGTAATGTGTTGTTCTGAATCTGTTTTAGGAACAATATTCTGTTTGCATGTATTCTCTTTTAAATAGAAACGTAATGTGTGCTCATCTATAGCAGTCTGCCAATCTTTCCTTGGGTCCAAGTATATTTGTACAGGTAGTTTTTCATTGTCGCTCTGATCTTTGTCTTGACACATTAATATAACAGTGACACTAGGTATGCAGCTATTCTGGAGATATACCTCCACAGCATCATTTGTTTTGGCAACGGTGTGACATTCATTTATATTGCTGTTTTGTGATTTTAGTTTCTTAGGCCTCAATGGTTTTTTGGTTAAGGACCACAGCACTCCATTCACCCCATCTATGAGAGGAGACAATCTTTTCAGGCAATCTGTCCCCATCAGAAATGGAATTTCACAAATAGATGTGATCAATACCTCTTGTTTCATTCTGTGCTTTCCTATTTTTATGTCAACCTCAGTTACACCTATGATGGGCACCTCCTCCCCATTAAAGTTATGCACTGGGCCTTGATTTGCCTTCACTGTGATCTGACTCTGTGGAGGCCTCCCTTCATTGATACTCTTTACCAGCTCCTTGGACATAATTGTGGCCTGTGCGCCAGTGTCAATCATAGCGAAGGTGTGGCATTTTTCTTCTACAGTGATGGGTGCATAATATCTGTCCTCAACTTCCTCTAATACACATAAGAAATGTGAATTCTTACTGATTTCAGGGCTCACCTTTCTCAGGTCTTTTTCACTTTTGGCTAAGCACATTGGTAAATGAAAAGACATTTTTCCCTCCTTTTTACCCATTTCTGTGCGAGATATTTTATTCATTTCTCCATGATCAGAAGTTTTTTGGAGTGTGGCCACTGTTCGCCCATCCATCTGGGTAGCATCAGAGACCACATTACAACCTTCCAACTGAACATGTGTAACAACATCATTCAGCAATTTGTCATTTTTTAATTCTGTGCATTTGTGATCATTTAGTGTAATACCAGCCCTTTCAGCCTCTTCAAAAATATGTGGCTCAAAGAATTCTTCAGGTGATTGACTTGTACCCTCCTTGTGAGTATTTCCTTTTTCTGTCTGTGTTTGGTCATGGTTTTGATTGCCCAGGGAAGGAGCTATGGCATCCCCACTTACTCCCTGTTCACTGGTATTCCCCATGCATGAGTCATTTTTCTTAAATCTGTTCCTTTGTTCTTTTGGAATTCCTAATGTTTCTTTTTCATTTGTGCAAATCTTTACTGTTTTATTTAGCTCTAAGTTAAACCGTACCTCTTTTTTAGAAGTATTTGCACTTTCTGTCACACTTTCATTTACTGGTACTTTCATTTTTAATCCATTAGGCATCTCAGAGTCGTTATGCAAAATTATATCAGAGCAATCTGTCATTTTGGCACTGCAGTTATCATGAGTACTTAGTCACTTTTCGGAAGCCCCCCGGTCATTGCTATGGCCATCAGCCCCCTCTTTGGAAGGTTGTTTTTGCGCTGTATAGAGCTTTCCTATTTGCTCAGCTAACATTTTCACTTGGGCCTCAAGGCACTGGAACCTTTCCATCTCTCTAGGATCCTCTTTCTGTGGCCTAGGTCGATATTGGTTGTTTTCCCCCTGATTGGATCTATTCTGATACCTCTCAGGTGATTGATACCGGTTGGGATGGTTTCTGAACTCTTGATTCATTTGTGGAGGGGAGCGGGTTGCACCCATCCTTTGATTATAGTCCCTTGGTGGGGAATCATCGTACTGGCGTGGACTGTAGTTCACGTTTTGCCTCATGTCCTGTCTCTCAGATTGTGGGTACTGGCCCCTATGTTGATTTCCATTATCAGTAAATCGATCCACATATCGGGGCCTATCCTGATTACCATATATCATGGTGTTGGGATCAAACCTACTCTGTGTCCCCAATGACTGGTAGGGACCATCATTTCTTTGATCTTGATTTTGTCTCTGGTTATTGTTCATACCTGCCATATCAGACCGGTATCTTACCCGGGGTCTATCCCCTAAGTACCTAGGGCTGATGTAGCTCTCTCTATTACTAGGATCATGTGTTTGGAACATTGGTACAGGCAATGGCGATCTTTGTTGATTACCCCTTTGTTCAGGTGTCACATTATTTTTACCTTGACTTTGAGCAGACTCAAGGGACATTTTGGCTGACCTGATTTCCATTACTGTGGCTGAGGGTTCTTTAGATTTATGCCTGGTATCTTTCATTTTATCACTTTCTCTACCCTGACAATAGAGTACCTCATATAGCTTTGTGCTTTGATGTACAATCCGATCAAGGGACTTGTCACGGTCAAATTCACGGACCAATTGGGATATGATGTCTTTCTGTAGCCCATAGAAGTATGCAGTTTTAAACTCATTGGAATTTGAGTCAAAAGATACATCAAAGCGAGAGAATGCTCTTTTTAAGTCTTGTAAAAATTGGCGAGGGGATGTATTAGGTCCAGCAGTAATTGTGTACGCGACTTTCTTTGCCTCCTGCAATGACTGAAAAGGAGAAAAATGACGCCTAATTTCTTTTTCAAACTCCAGCCATGTCATATTCTGCTGTTCATTTAATCCCCTTATGATGCTGGCCGTCGGGGCATCTAAAGTTAAATGAAAATATTGTCTGTACTGTTCCTTAGGTATCTGGAGTGCTTTAAAAATGTCATGCACCGCTTCTAAGTGATCCTCAATGCAGCATTCACCTCCCTTTTTAAATGGTTTGATCAGGGCTTTAATGGATTTCATTATTTTTATGGGGCTACTTGTTGCAATACATGGAATTGCACTATTTTGTGAGTCAATCCTGTTTTCAGGTGTATGAGATTGGTGACTGCCCCCAATGGGAGTATCAAATCCCCCAAGGGCGCTGCAACCAAGTTCAGTCACCGGCCCAGTCACTGGGGCACTAGCTCTTTGGGCAGAGCTAGAATTCACCTCCACTCCATTGAATGTGGTACCCTGCCGCCTCTCTTGGGACCTGGGAATGCACATTTGCTGTTCTAAGTCCTTACACTTTTTAAGGAGTCTGGTTGCTTCATTCTGCAAATAATTATTTTCATCGCTCATTTTATTAATCGCCTCCTGCATGTCGCACATTTGCATTTGGCATTCATTGAACTCTTTATTTCTTTTGTCTCTTTCTTGAATCATTTTAATCATTTCTTGTTCTGCACTCTGGAGATCACCTTCTTTTTCACAATGTTCTTTTTGTAAAATCTGCATTTCTGAAACAACCTCATCTTTATCCTGCCTAATGTGATCCACTAAGGCTTTTAAGTGTGTCAATTCTTGCTCACTATCTTCAAATTGTTTCTTGCTTTTGGATAACTGAGTATCAAAGTCTCTGCATTTTAATTGCATGTCTTTTTGGCATACATCCAATTCTGCTCTCAACATTTCCTGATTTTTACTTGCCCCATCTAATTCAGTCTTTAACCTGTTAATTAGCTGAGTATCATTCTCTTGCATTCGCAGGGACTTGCTTAAAATAAACCATATTTTGCCGCATAGCCGTATTAAACAGTCTTTCTCTGCACTTTTATCGGCTGCGTTCAATAATCTTGTAAGGCAGACCTGAATTATGCTGCCTTCTGCAAAAATATTGTCTAGTTTTTCTTTCTGCACCTCACCCTGAATGCGGTTACTCCATTCTAACGTGCTATTCGAAGACCAATTCCCATGTGCAAATAACTTTGCCTCTAAATATTGCACTAGATCTGAGAATGTGGTTTCCCTTTGTGACATTCTGAAATTCGTTTTTAGTGGCACACTGCTATTATAAAATGGGTTCCCTTTAATGTGCAAATGGCAGTGTGAGACACGCTTGCCACGCCCAGTAGGTACTCTATGATCACTTTCCCGGCCTGCAACGCACCATAAATATGTAGGGTATTTTGTGGAGATTTGGGGCCTGACAGTATTTTATTACCGCCGAAAAATAACTTAGCAATAATCACTCTTTGTATTCAGATTTGGCCATGCGCAACAATAATACAATGGACATGCATTATTTCAGCACCCAGACCTGCATATTTGGTATACGTGGTTGGTGGTATTTTGGTGAGCATAATTCCCTTGTTTTATTTGTGGCCCCAATGTCCAGAATCCCTTATCTTTGCTTAGATTTTTCGTGTGATCACTAGAGAGACCTCAGACCTGCATTCTAGGAATACCACATTTTCCAGTGATAGTGTTGGTGTGCCACCATGGGCGAACTCACTGACTTATTTACAACAGAGAGCTATATGTGGTAGTCTTGTGGTAATTTCCACTACCTTATATACGGTAGGGAGCTATGTTCAGAGAGTCTCTCTTCCCGTTGGCTCATGTACCTCCAACAAGCTATGCTACAGTCACTCACAATTATTCATACTGATTCTGACATGCACACATCTGTCTTAAAATGACCATTGCACTGTTTAAAAATCTCCCCACATCATCAGCATTGTAATGGTAAACAATAAACATCACCCGTCTGTTTTCAAATATTTTTCTGTATTATAAAAGTTGTATTTAAACACGATCTCATTATTCACAGAAATAAAATGGTACAGTCAAAGCATTGTCTGTGACACACTGCAAAGAGAGTGGCGGAGAACAGAACTCAAATTGCAACATTAGCACTTGATTAAGACACGCACAGGAATCCTACACTGACTGCATATTACCATACACACTCAGCTCCCACACTTCTCATTACCTTATCTTTTTAGTTGTTCTCTTTGTGAATGTGGCTCTCTTGGATTAACTCCAGCAAAAAGGAACGCTTGCCTTCTCAAACCGGGGTCATTGCCTGGAATTCTCAGCTTTTGCAGATAGGAATGCCTCAGCCAGTGGAAAGGTCCTTCTTTCAGCTCTCCCCAATCTCGACTGCAGCAGGACACAGGAATCTGCATTCAGTCAGGAGCCCCACAGCCAGGTCTTCTCCCCAATAGTGCAGAAAGATGTCTGCCTGTCTTTTTCCTTGATACTGCCCACTAAAACTCTCCTCTCAGCCCTCTGTATGACGTGTCCCAATGAAATCCATCATCTCTCATCCTCCTACTCTTCAACAATAGCTTCGCTTATACATTTGCAATTGTTGCAAATCTGACTTCCTTCTTCCTGCAGTTACTGTGCACAAAAACACGGAGAATCAGGCAGAGAAGAGAAGAAAAAAATCTGCACACGCATTTAAATGGTTTTCAGAGTATGCCTAATTCTGCAGTGGAGAACACATTTTATTAGTGGGTTATGTTAAATAAGGTTTTATTAGTCAGGTTAATTGTTAATAGGTTAGCTGTTAATTTTCAAATGTGTCTCTAGCAATATAGGCATTTCAGGTGAAAAATAGTGTGCATTTTTAAATGAGCACGTGTGCTTTTTAACTGTAAAAATAGATTTGCATCTTATATGTTAAAATCGTTTTTGACTGAATAGCCTGTCTTTCCTTGTTAATCTGGTAACCCATATAGCAATGCACCGCACCCTTGTGGTGGTGCTGCAAAAAAAAAATGTGCTACTTGTGCAGTATTACTGTACTCTGTACTGTAACACGCCAAATATCCTTACAACCCCAAAACAACTCTTTTCCACTTTTGGTATCTGAAATGTATGGGCAACAAATTATCAAAAATTAAGTGGAGTGTTAGCTACTGGTAGATTATGTTCTGTAGTCTTCTGCAATTAAGTGATTGCTCATTTTAAATATGTCAATCATTCAACATGTGCCACTTCGAGACTCCAGACAATAGCCCCCCCTTTGCTAAAAACTCTCTTGGACTGTAAACTTCCCATAGCTTAGCAGTATGTTATTGTGATGGTAAGCATGACTGGAACATGAGCTGATCCTCTGGGCCATGGTGACTATTTCTTTCGCATGCTGACAATTGCTAATAAAGCATGTGACCACGAGGTTAAGGTCCCTGGGAAATCAGGGAACAGCCTGTGTTTTGCCAAACAGACATTTGATTAATCGTATGCTCCAACAAAGTCCAAATGCAAATTACAAGGCCTCAGTCACTGAACATCCACCTCCTGTTCCTCAAATATGATGTATTCCCTGTGGCTTTTGCCTTTAAACCTTTGCATGCATAACTATGCCTGATGCCGAACCGCATACATGCAATCAGAGCACACTGTTTAAAAAAATACTTCTGCATAGGGAGCATCTGGCTCTTTGGCAAGTATTTCTGGCAGTGGTGCCACCTTGAATGACTCTGTCAAAGAGTAAATCAGCTGTGCCTGGCATGTGAGTAGATCAATTCCTACCCGTGTTGGACTCATTCCCATTATAATCTATTCACTCAGAAAAACAATGCACATTTGTGTTTAAATAAACACGTGTAATGCAACATGAAACAATGCATGTTCTGATAACTCTTACAGAAATTTGACCGTCGTTTTGTACTGTTCTTTTGGTGTGATCATGAACAATTACTGATTTACAGCAAGCAAACAACCTACAAGTCTATTTGCTGTACATGGAAGAACACTATGAGCAATATGAAGATTTGTGTCATATGCTCAATAAAACAATTATTGTAATCTCACCCAAATGAATGCACCTGTTGCTTGAAATGGAAGGTGGAAAATGGATTATATAGGGGGGGTGCGGTTAATAAAAAGATAAAACAATGCAAATCGTTTTTAGCATATAGCATATCAAAGTTGATGTACACTGGTTATAAAAGTCCTCATCTCTGGAGGATAGCTCAGGGGTAACGTGCTCGCCTTGGAAGCAAAACGACACGGTCCGTATTAAGCATGTTATAAATAACCTATCATATCATGGGCTGATATTTTCAAACGTTTTGATGAGACAATCGCATGACCCTACCGTTTAGTTCTTCGACCTGAACCCATGTTACCCGGAAACTCCGCTGCTGCTTACACCACATTAATGATCTCCTTTTCACAAGTTAAGTTCTAGGTGTTTCCTGCATGATGGACACAAACAAACGGGAGACTCTGGTCCTCATTAAATCCGGTCACAGGGAAGACAGTGGTTTCACCTTTCTTATACATATATCATGTCTCCACCTTCGGCATTGAACAACCATAGGAAGAGTGAGGCAGAATTTCATTAATAAGTAAACCAAACCCAATGATCAAACTATTCAGCAAAGGTATCAATTTGCAATGCATTTTGCAATGCATTTAGGAATTTGACATTTTACAATTTGAGGTAGGCGCAGATTGCGTATTATTCATAACAGTGTACACATAGCACTTGCCACCAGTAGCAGTGACAAAAGGATACCTGTGAGTTAATGGTCAGCAGCGATGTGGACCTTCAGACACTCCCACCTGGGTTAGGCACGAAATGGGTGTCCCTGATTAATTGACAGTGCCCAGACTAAGTCAACAGCAGGACACTGGCACCTCAGAAAGACAATGGTATTTGATGGGTGCAGCACAAACATGCCTAGACATGTTGGTAAAAGTTCTTCTTGTTTGTGTGTATAAGAATACAGCACCCGGAATAGGCACACAAGTAGGCTGTTGGGCTGCGTGAGATTGTGAGTGGACGTTGTTTTGCAGAGGGACTGCCTTTCTTGGGACTGTAAGGATATTTGGCATGTTACAGCACAGAGTACAGCACTACTGCACAAGTAGCACATTTTTTTTTGCAGCATCACCACAAGGGTGCGGTGCATTGCTATATGGGTTACCAGATTAACAAGGAAAGACAGGCTATTCAGTCAAAAACGATTTTAACATATAAGATGCAAATCTATTTTTACAGTTAAAAGCACACGTGCTCATTTAAAAATGCACACTATTTTTCACCTGAAATGCCTATGGTGCGAGAGACACATTTGAAAATTAACAGCTAACCTATTAACCATTAACCTGACTAATAAAACCTTATTTAACATAACCCACTAATGAAATGTGTTCTCCACTGCAGAATTAGGCATACTCTGAAAACCATTTAAATGTGTGTGCAGATTTTTTTTTCTTCTCTTCTTTGTCTGCTTCTCCGTGTTTTTGTGCACAGTAACTGCAGGAAGAAGGAAGTCAGATTTGCAACAATTGCAAATGTATAAGCGAAGCTATTGTTGAGAGTAGGAGGATGAGAGATGATGGATTTCATTGGGACACGTCATACACAGGGCTGAGATGAAAGTTTTAGTGGGCAGTATCGGGGAAAAAGACAGAGAGACATTTTTCTGCACTACTGGGGAGAAGACCTGGCTGTGGGACTCCTGACTGAATGCAGATCCCTGAGTCCTGCTACAGTCAAGATTGTGCAGTCGAGATTGGGGAGAGCTGAAAGAAGGACCTTTCCACTGGCTGAGGCATTCCTATCTGCAAAAGCTGAGAATTCCAGGCAATGACCCCGGTTTGAGAAGGCAAGCGTTCCTTTTTGCTGGAGTCAATCCAAGGGAGCCACATTCACAAAGAGAACAGCCAAAGAGAACAACTAAAAAGATAAGGTAATGAGAAGTGTGGGAGCTGAGTGTGTACGGTAATATGCAGTCAGTGTAGGATTCCTGTGCATGCCTTAATCAAATGCTAATGTTGCAATTTGAGTTCTGTTCTCCGCCACTCTCTTTGCAGTGTGTCATAGACAATGCTTTTACTGTACCATTTTATTTATTTCTGTAAAGAATGAGATCGTGTTTAAATGCAACTTTTATAATACAGAAAAATATTTGAAAACAGACGGGTGGTGTATTTAATATTTACCATTACAATGCCGATGATGTGGGGAGATTTTTAAACAGTGCAATGGTCATTTTAAGACAGATGTGTGCATGTCAGAATCAGTATGAACAGTTGTGAGTGACCGTAGCATAGCTTGTTGGAGGTACATGAGCCAACGGGAAGAGAGACTCTCTGAACATAGCTCCCTACCGTATATAAGGTAGTGGAAATTACCACAAGACTACCATATATAGCTCTCTGTCGTAAATAAGTCAGTGAGTTCGCCCATGGTGGCACACCATCACTATTACTGAAAAATGTGGTCTTCCTAAAATGTAGGTCTGAGGTCTCTCTAGTGATCACACGAAAAATCTAAGCAAAGATAAGGGATTTTGGACATTGGGGCCACAAATAAAACAAGGGAATTATGCTCACCAAAATGCCACCAACCGCGCCTACCAACCACGTATACCAAATATGCAGGTCTGGGTGCTGAAATAATGCATGTCCATTGTATTATTGTTGCACATGGCCAAATCTGAATACAAAGAGTGATTATTGCTAAGTTATTTTTCGGCTGTAATAAAATACCGTCAGGCCCCAAATCTCCACAAAATACCCTACAGGACGTTGTGATCTTTTGCCCATACAAAGTCTGTTATTTGTTTCTACTCTCGGGGCCAGGCCCCTAGCCCCACGGCTCCAACGTGCATTTAACCTCCTGTGCTAGCGCACCCACGCGTGTACCCGGAAGTGGCATGCAAGTGGGCTGTTGGGCTGCAAGAGACTGCGAGTGGACGTTGTTTTGCGGAGGCGCTGCCTTTCTTTCTTGGGACGTTGTGATCTTTTGCCCATACAAGTGAGTCGGCAAGAGGAAGCACAGTGGGTTCTTTTGCTGCGTAACACGCAGGCTACCTTGCGAACATTGGTGAAGTACTGCAGCCCAGAGCTGCAACTTGGGGACTTGGGGACTTGTTCTGGGACTTGGGGATCTGTTCTGGGGCTTGGGGACTCGTGTGGGTGACGGCGTTGTGTCTTAAAGATAGGCTGCACCACTGATTTTTCTATTATTTTACAGAGTCCGTTGTTTGTTTCTACTCTCGGGACCACGCCCCTAGGCCCACGGCTCCAACGTACATTTAACCTCCTGTGCCAGCGAACCCGCGCGCGCGCACCCGGAAGTGGCACGCAAGTGGGCTGTTGGGCTGTTTGGGTGTGTGGTGGAGTGGGGGTTGCGGGGCCACAGGCTGGAAAATTACACTGGGGTAAGCTGACACCCCCTCCTCCTTTGTTTTTCCCCTATCTGCCTAGCTATTCATACAAACCCAGGGCATTATGTCTACCGTGCTTCGTAACGGTAAAATTTGTGCACTAAAGACCCCGCTGCTCCCCACGACCTTACTAAATAATTTGACACTGCAATGTGCGGGGACAGAGACAAAGCCCATGGGGGTATCACATGAAATACATGAAATATCCCCTTCGGAAGAGGGGAACGAAGTACAAATACTTGTGGTCCCACTATTGGGCATTATTACTCAGGAAGAGAACTCTGGGGTAGCCAATGTGGAGGAGGATGAAAGGGAAAAAAGGGAGGCTATTAAGCAAGAGCTGGAATTCTCCTATATGCACTCACAATTACACACAAAATTGGGTGCACAATCGTTGGGGGAGGAAGACATATCGTTTGTGCCTGCAGGTTTGTCTTTTGACTCTCAAATTCCTATTCAATCGAGCTTCCTAAGTGTAAGAGAATCATTAAACCAGAAGCTTATTGAGGGTACTGATATCATGCTAAAAGATACAAACTTGGATGTATATATGATGGGCCACACAGTGAGGACGGAACTGGGTAAGCGTGCCAGGCTCTCAAGGGGTCCTTCTACACCTGTTAACGCTCCCCCAAACGGAATTGACCAGGTACATCTGTTCAATACACTTCCCCAGCTGAGGACCCTAACACCCTACAGAGTCTTTTCTGCAAATACAAAATTCCCTCTACCCTTGGCTTCTTTATTTACAAATACACAAGAAGGGTGGGGCGAGGAACCCAAGACCACCAAGGGGTCTCAGGGGGGACACCCGCCGCTGGAAAATCTGGTGAACTCTGCAGTTCCCTCTCATATTAATAATCCTCCAATCTCAGGGGTGTCTCTCACGAGCTCCCCAATTAATGATAATGATAAAGTCGAGGAGTCACTTCCTGTGATTTCAAGGATATTGAATCTCTTAGACAAAGGACATGAGCTAACACATTGGGAGATGAGAAACCCAAAAAGAATTGTACTTGATACCCAAATAAAACTCAGCAAAGTGGAAGGCTTCCTCATGGCCAGAGAGGAAGCTAAGGCACTCACAATGAAGACAGATATCCTACCTTCTCTAAAAACAACTAATTCACAAGGATCCCAAACCCTAGTTAATAGAAAGGAGGGCCCGACTTTTGCCAATATGATCTCCATGGGGAATGGGTTGAATAAGGCTAAGGAAAAAAATGGAACCAATGCCCAAAAGCCAGAATTAGAAGGGGAAAAAAGGATCATGGAGGTTCTTAAGGACCTCTCTGTGAGCATTTCCACTTTGGAAAAAGGCATGCAAGTATTGATAGGGAGCTCAGTCCCAAGAATGCCTTCGGGGCCTCTATTGCCAGCTCGGGAGGGGGAGTCCAACCTCACTGACAGACCAGATAGTCCATCCGTCCTAATTAAAATATTGGACTCTGCATAGGGCTCTAGGTTGAAAGAAGAGGCAAAAGAAAAACAAGAGGATGATGAAAGTGTCAGTGGAAATGGCTTTTTTCTCTCGCGGCGACAAAAACGATTGGCTCTGAAAGCAAAAAAAAGGCTAATGAACAAGGGATCACTCTCCACTAAGTCAAATATTTCCAACAAAGAATCAAAGATGCCCCCAAATGAAGTTGCTCTATCTGATCTTAAACAATTGAATGAGGACAGTAGGAAAGCCCTACAATTAAATAATCATGACACCCTGAAATCCATCCCGGAAGTAACCCCGGGAAATAAAAAATACAACCAAAATAATCTGAAAAAAACAAAAAATACAGACAAGAAACAGGAGGGTGAAAGTAAACTTATTGCAGAGGATAAGACAGATGGCTCGGCCAACGAAAAAGCAATGTTGCAACAAATGGGGGGGCGGAATAAGGAAGCAAAACAGTTACAACTCTATAATTTCTATAAGGTTTTAGAGAAATCGACATCTAGACAGACATTGCCTCAAGACCCCCGTAACCTCATGGCCGATCGTCCTATGACCTCAGCGGAATCCAATAGACTGGGCTTTTCTTCTTTACCCTCAGCCCAGACCTCTCTCTCCTCACTTCCCAGGACATCAAATATCTCGGGCACAGATCAAATAGAGGGGAATATGATGCCCATTTTTGAGAATCCCCAACCTCAGAAGGATATGAATGAGGGGCATACATTTCCCTTGAATGGAGAACATCAGCCCCCGATAGGGAAAGAGGGGGACAACTCGAGCCTACCAGACACCATAAAAAGGATTATGATGAACTTTTTCCCTGACCTTGCACTACCTGGAAACAAGGCTATGATGGGAAGGGATCACGGGGAAAAGGAAAATTCTGGTTAGGCATCGAGTGAATTGTCCACCGATTCTGTGTCTAGGGGGGGTAAAACAGAAAAAGTACAGTCTCATGGGAGGGAGGAATACGTGAGGGCACCTACACAGCTCAGCAATGAACATGTTATACCCCAGTCTATAGGCCCTCAGGATTTGAGAAACCCTTTACAATATGAACCAGCTAGGCCGCTCCATATTAAGGATAGTGATCTAAGGAATACAATATGGCGGAAGGTCTCCTTTCCGGAATATGCAAGTATCCTCCTGTATAATCTGTGTGACATTGGAGGACCATCCTCCCTGAATAGACCGCACATTCTGTCTCTCTTTAATGAGGTGCCACGTTTGAGGTTGATTGCTTCAGCGGACATTTGTTTAGTGGACTTCATTCATCCCTCACGACTTGATCATGTCCGCATTGTCCCCAACTCACAAAAGAACTTTGATATGATAACACAGGAGACAGAACAATTTAATAGAATGGGTTATGATATTTTGATCTTTAGTAATGGTTGGGAGAATGGAAATGCTCATATGCACGAAAAAAGAAATTCCAACATATCAAGGGAGGAAGTTAACATACGAAAGGAAACTAATATGGCCTATAAGGGGGAGGGGGCTCAGGACTGGACCTGGCTTGCTCAGTCCTTAAGAGAGTCAATCTCCAAAGTTCAAAGGATGAAGCAAAAACTTTACTACTGAAAATGAAAAATCTCACTGGAAATTGCTCTCATGGAATTCAAGGGGTAACTAAAATTTAGTAATTTCGGGGGTGTTATGTGCAAAACTCAAAACATTCGACCTACTATGCATACAGGAGGCATGGCTTATTAGCCCCATGCATCTAGATGGTTTTGCTTGTAAACATCTTTTAGCCAAAATGGGGACGCACGGGAGACGGACTGGTGGTTTAGTCACAGCATCAGGTACAAAAGTCCTGGAATCAATGGAATTACTGAATTTTGCTCTTGCTGTTGTTTTGGAATATGGGAGTTATCCATACCCCCGATTGATCCTTGTGCTAAATATTTATTGGAATCCCCTTGTACCATTGGGTAACGTTATACCTTATTTGAATAACTGTATATCTTCCATGTTGCTCAAATATAGAGCAATAGACATCATAATTGCAGGATATCTAAACTCAGAAATTAGATATGGCCAAGGTATTGCGAAAAAGATGGGCGCGTCTGTAATAAATTCCAAGCAGCCCTTCAAAAATATGGAGGGTGGCCCATTTGCAATTAAACAAAAGCTAATTAACGGTGAGATTTGGAGGAATGTATTTGATTACTGTGGTCTAAACCACATTAATGGTCTTTTTACATCCTCTTTGCATGAGCATACATGGTCTAATGGTGTTTTCAAATCACAGATTGATCACATTGTTATGTCTGAATCTTTATCTGCCTTATGTTCAGAACTACTGATAAATGATACCAACATGAGTGATCACAGATTCTTGGAGATTAAGATGACATTCAACATTACAATACCTAAACAAAGCACAATGCAAAAGGACTACACAGTGTCATGCGGTGGAAACCGCATCACCTGGCATGAGGGAAACGTCAATAAATGTAACACCGTCTTTGTCCAAGAATATAATAATATGCCATTGTCTATAAGACTTCAATGTTTTTGTGTATCACACTTTACGATCACATAAAAGACATGATAGGTAGGTCGATAAAAGAGAGAAAAGAAGGCACTGTGAAAACCCATGTAAACGCCTATGATCCTTTGATAAAGCAAAAAATAAATCCACAAACCGCCAAATTAGAGCAATCCTGAAGGCTAATCTGACCCAAATAGATAAAACGAAACAAATTTCCTCGAATCAAACAAGCAAAAAATATTGGATGAAAAATCATAAAATGGTCCTTCATAATAATGATAATATTAACATGCTAGAGGCACTCAGGGGTACATCGGGACGTGAGTTCTGGAGCCTGATAAACAAACTGGAAAAATGTCAGGTAAATATTCAATCTGTAAATGTACAAGAAGCAACCTGGGAAAAACATTTTTCTTCCCTATATAAAAGCAAAACGGTGATGACAAATTAACTTGTAATTATAAAAAGAGGGTCCTGGAATTTCCATTTCTCAGTTACAGATATCGAAACCCAGATTAAGAGGGCAAACAAATCAAAGGCGGCTCGCCCAAACGGGTTGACCAATAATACATGGAAGAGGTCCTCGGACTATTGGGCTAAGTCTTTATCTATTCTCTTTCAGTCCATCACACATTCCAGGGTAATCCCTCAGTCTTGGAGAATATCCTATGTCGTCCCGATATATAAAAAGGGGGACAGAACCTGCCCGACTAACTACTGCCCTATTTTGGTGATGGATGCTGACTCAAAAATCTTTGCGGGGCTGGTATTACAGAGAGTTGAGGAGTGGGTAGACTCTAACAAGATTGTTCCGCCACAACTGTTTGGTTTTCGAAAGGGGATGGGAACGTAGATAGGGGGTCTGATAATGTGTCTTCTCTTGGAAAAGGCATTAAAAAAAAACTGCATCTCCCATATATTTGGCATCAGTAGATCATTTGCTCGCCTTTGATAAGGTGGACAGGGTGCGAATCTGGACCAAATTAGCCCAATTCGGGCTTCCTTTGGGACTGCTTGCCATTCTTATTAATCTGCATGAGGATTCAGCAATCCAAGTGAGATTGAACATGTCCGGTGACCTTTCTAAAATAATTCAAACATATAATGGCCTTAGACAAGGTTGCCTGTTCGCTCCTACCCTTTTTAATCTCTATACTGCTAATGTAAATGTTCCCCTTACAACCATTTCTCTTGTTCCTCCCAGTGTAGAGGGAATCAAAATATGCTGGAATGCATATGCTGATGACCTCCTCCTGGTTGATAATACCCCTGTGGGTTTACAATGCAAACTCACAGCACTGGCAATATACGTCTATGAAAATGCACTTGTTATAAATGAAAAGAAATCAGTGATAATATCCTTCACCACCAGAAAAAAAGCCTGTAAAATATAATTGGCGAATAAATGCATGTACTCTTGTAAAAGTAAGATCTCTCTGCCATCTTGGTTTCCCGGTCTTTGGGACTGCTTCTACACAATCCTATTGGAATTTCTATTTTGAAAAGGTGGATAAACTCATCCTCCAAATGAGGAAGGTCACAAATAAATATTGTACATTCTTGGTTATTCCCCTGATCAGATTCTATAACCTGAAAATTGTACCAAAATTATTATACAGTTTCGAAATTCTACCTTTCGAAACATCACGCTTGGTACAGAAAATAGAATCGAAGACTTGGCAGAAAATCATCTTTTACTTACCTCAAAGTGTGCCCATATTAGCAATTCGCTATGAATTAGGTCTTACGTCTTTACAAATGAGAGTAAATTGGAAAAAAATGGCACTGTATCGGAATTTGATTACATCTAAGAATAATTCCCTATACACCTTGCTGGGCTGTAAATTGAGAAGCGGCACTAGTGACTTGAAATGGATGTTGAATTTACAGAAAGATTGTGTAGATCTCCTGGAGTCTATTAATGTAACACATGAAATGTTAATTCAAAACCCGATGGGTGTGAAAAAAAGGCTGCAATGGCTGGACTGGGAAGTACTATGGAAATGGTGGCTGCATCTAAGATTTACAAACAACTAATAGTAGAAGGGAAAGAATTAGGCAGGTTGGTATTTTACCTGATTCAATTCCCGGATCCAACTAGGAGAGCAGTATACTTATGTTTTCGCTTTAATGTTCTCCCTACGGGGGAAATATTAGAAATTAGATCACGCACTGGTCAGAAATTCCCCTGCCGCTTCTACAGTTACAAAACCACAACTGAATCACTTGAGCACTTGCTTCTTTACTGTGAAAAAATTGCACCTCAGGGACTCATTTACTTTGGTAGATTTGTTCACGATACCTAGAGAGTAATTTCTGAAACTATATGGTGGCACATGCTCCATGGGAAGTTAAATGCTCTGAAATTGGCCGTGGTAAACTTCTTATTTGAAGTGTGCGGCCTGGCAACTCGAGAAAACTAAACTAGCATTGTAAAGAATCTTGATTTGATCTCTGCATCCATATGAATGTTTAGTGTAGTGTTTTCTATTCTTCTGCCTCCTGTTTTCCCTGTTTTTATGTTTTTTGATGTATATAAGCAAATTTAGCAGAGGCTCCATCAGATCTGCAAACTCATTTGAATGGAAATTATGTTTTTTGGCTACCTGTGTCTCTTTCTTTTAGGAAATGTTAAATACCTATAATGAAATTGTAAACTGTTTTAGAATGGTTATACATCTGGAATATTATAGGATACTGTTTTACGTTTTATACATGTTTTAATTTGATTTTGTAAAGGTTTATTTTGTATAAACCAGATACAAATAAAAAATAAATAAAAAAAGTATAAGAATACCATGCGACCAGGATAAGAGCTGCATAGAGAAGGGGAAGCCAGTGGACAATACCCAGTTTGTTTTCTCCCAAATGACTGCTGACGCATGTCCAGTGGTGTGTGTGTTGTAGCATGTACAGGTCATGTGATGTCATGTCTAGTGATGTTACTTCCTGTGATGTCATCACATGGTCAACGGCAGAGTTTTGTCTCTTCCAGTCCCCATATAGTTTTTGTAAATCAAAGCCCCTGATTATGAGCAAAAAGCCAATGTATTAACATTACATTAGAGCCCAGCAAAATCTGATGCCTTGTGTTCCCAAAGCTTGACAAGCACATTGAAACTGGCACACCGTATCTCTGCTACTCATTTATCTAAGTGTAATTGTCCTGTGTGTAAAACATCAGCTTTGAAATCTCGATGATTTTAATCAAAGAAAACATGTATACATTGAAAGGTTTTACAAGAAGAATGGAGTTTCTTTCCGCCTCAGTTGATGCAGGACGACTTGTCAAAGTCGGTATACATGTTTTCTTGGTGGATTTGGATCACCATTAAAGATGAACAACATTTGCTTTTCTTATGACGCTGAAAGATGCACGGGATTATTGGCTTAGAAGATGACGATATATGTGCAAGCCTGGATGCTACTCGTTTCTGTTTATGAGAAATTCCTCATGGTTGCTCATAAAGAGGTTTCTTTGCCACATCAATGACGGTACCAGGCTTGGTAGTCTATCAAGCAACCTCTTTGTCCAGGAAGAAAGAAAGTTGTATTCTAGAGTTGTGATGTATAGCAAATATATGAATAATTCACAGCCTTTAGCAATGTATCTGGCCATCCGTCCTTCCTATCCCTTTCACCCTGCTGTATTATTAGGGAAGAGAAATAACCATATGAAAATCAAGTTTAGTTTGACCACAAAAAGGGCAGCATGCCACAAAAGAAATGTAATGTAAATTATCTTTTAAAGCACCCTTCTACCACTATTGGTTGCCCTGCTGGGTGTGGTCCTCTAAGGAACACCGAATGGTTCTTCTGATGGGCTAGATAGCTTTTGGGTCTGGTTATCTGCTGATGTGGGAGAATGTAATAGGGCTAAAGATGAGAGCTTAGTCATGGTTCAGATTAGTGTGTGATGTGCTAAAGACTAGACCTGCGGCAGCCATCTTTGGGTGTTTGTGTGTGTAGTGTAAGGTGCTAGTAGATCATAGCAGTGAGTTGGTTGTACAGTAGAAGAGGTAGAAGCCGTACAAGGCAAAACCATTGGAAGCCCTGCACTCCTAGGACTGGCCATTTGAAAACAGGTCCTATTTCTTTGGCTCACAATGCTACCTGTCAATCCCCTCTCGCTCTCACTCTCTGTGTCTCCCTCCCTCTCTCTCTCTCTCTCTCTCTCTCTCTCTGTCTCTCTCTCTCTCTCTCTCTTTCCCAAATGAATGAATAGATAGTATTCAATGAGAAACAAAAACAAGCACCTGCAAGTTGGTAAATGAGTGAACAGGAAACTTGGAAACACCAGGCATTACCATGAGCTCCTGATGAGGTACATGGGAGGCAAGAACTTTTGTTTCACTGGAAGGGCTGCTTGAAAGTTGAAGGCCACATTTTGCCTTCTTTGGAATGCAGATCGGCAGTCTGATAGATGCCTCAAACATCACTCTAACATGCTCAAGGGCATGTAGGGGACTGTAGGGTTACAGAAATAGTCCCTGACATTGGGGTTAGCCAGGTGGGCAGTGCAGGTGTGAGACAAAGGCAGGGGGGGAACCTGGGGTGCTTCCGGAAATGGAGATGGCTCTCCTCAAGGTTAAGGGGGAGGCACCAGCCGAAGAAAGAGATCTACCAACACTCGTTGCTTAGAGAAGCGACTGACCCTAAGGGAGTTGGAGGCGGTTAAGTGGAGAACTTGAGAAGGAAGGTAATTAGGAAGGGAGAGTTGGCGATATTGAGGACCAAGGCCCCAGAAGGCTTTGTGGACGATGCAGAGGGTTTTGAACTTAATCCTCACAGCCACTGGGAGACAGTGCAGAGATTTCAGTCCTGGAGAGATACGATCCCTGGGCTTGAGGCCAAGGACAAGTCTTGCAGTCCTGTTTTGGATAAATTGCAGAGGGTGGAGAGTAGAAACAGGCAGATTTAGAAAGAGGCTGTTGCAATAGTCCAGCCTAGTGAAAACCAGAGCTCTGGAGACAGTGAGCTTCTGGGGGAAGGAGAGGAAAGGCAGAATCCCTCTGAGGAGGTCCAGCTGGTAATGTGACTTCTTAGAGACGTCAGAGATGTTAGGAGAGAAGGAGAGTGTGGAGTCGAAGATGACCCAAAGGTTTTTTGCCTTGCAGGTGGGAGCAGGAAGAGGGCCAAGAGAGGCCGCCCACATAGCTACAGGGAAGGAGGGAGTGGGTGTGCCGATGAGGAGAATCTTGGTCTTACTGGCATTAAGGTAGAGGTAATTGGCGGCACACCACTCCTGGATAGCAGACAGACAGTCAGAGATGAGGGAAGGAGAGGAGGAGGCCGAGGGTATCCTGAAAATGAGCTTGGTGTCATCCGCATAGCACTGAAAGTTGGGGCAGAGAGTGGCGATACGGTGGGCAAGGATTGCCAGGTATTGGTTGAACAGCCAGGGAGAGAGGTTAGCCCCTGGGGGACACCACAAGTGGAGAAAAAGATAGCAGAGAGGAAGGAGCCATGCTAGACCTGGGAGTGTCGGTCAGAGAGGAAAGAATTCAGCCACGGCAGAGCCTGACGAGTGATACCCAGATTATCACAGAGCCTGTTGAGCAGGATGGTAAGGTTGACAGTGACAAAGGCAGAAGAGAGATCAAGCAAGATGAGGACGCAGTGGGTGTTAGAGTCAAGGTTGGAGAGAAGGTCTTCACGGATGTTCAGGAGAGCAGTTTCCGGGCTTCTGGAAGCTCTGAAGCCAGACTGATGGTCATGAGGACAACTCACAGATTTAGTGTGGAGATTAAGCTGGGAGATGGCCAGTTTCTCCAGGAGTTTGCCCAGGAAGGGAGTGATGGAGATTGGGCAATAGTTAGCCAGGCAGGAGGGGTCAGCAGAGGGTTTCTTAAGAAGAGGGTGCACAAGGGAGTGCTTCGGGGGGGGGAGACTCCAATGGCAAAGGAGTAATTGCAGAAATCAGCCAGGGCAAGAGCTAGGGTGTCAATGTGGTCCTTGATGGTTTTGGAGGAACAGGGGTGAACCTGTTTGGATGAGACTTTCATAGATGGGACTTGTCTAGAAACCTCATCAGCAGAGAACAGGGGAAAGGCAGAGAAGGAGGGAGGAGAGGTGGCCAAAGAAGGGCCAGAGCGAGAGCATGTAGTAGAGGGAGGAGGAGGAGAGGCGGAGAGAGAGGACAGGAGAAAAACATTGTGATGGAAGCAGAGAACAAAGGAGCGGGAACTAACAGGGGAGGGGGGGCAATTGGTAGCATGGGGGAAGACAGTGGGGAGCAGATCACATAGTCTGAGGTAGAGTGGGGAGTGCAGGGTGTGTGAACCTAGGTGTTAAAGATGAGACACTCCTTTAAGAGGAAGGTCTTGAGCTCTTTCCTGAACTGTAAATGTGATAGGACAATTCTGGTGTTGACCGGGAGGAGGTTCGAGAGTCTTGGAGCATAGACTGAGAAGGTTTCTCTTGTGGATCTTCCCTTCCAGCACTGTCATAATTCATGTCTTCACATTTCCTTACTTGTGGTGGCTTGCAGCCCTCCAAAGATGCTGAGTTTCTCAGTGAGATAGCTTGGGAACATCTGGATAACAGCCTTGTAGATGATGCAACAGGATTTTTAAAAAAAGATACAGGCTTGCACTGGGAGCAACTGCTGTTCAATGAGGGTCGGGTGATGTGATTGAATTTGCGGAGTACTTCAATGAGTCTTGCTGCAGCATGCAGGTCACATTTCAGGGGTGCCATGGTATATGCCGGAACGCCTTCCAAAAGGTGATTGGCACCATCCAGGTGGGAGAGGACTCAGGATTGGACAGCAGATCTGAAGTTGTTTTCTGGGATGAAGGGCTTGATGTTCCTCAGAAGGGAAAGTTGGCACCAGTTCATTTGTGTCTTCCTTGCTATGTGCTGTTTGAACGTGAGGTGTCTGTCAATGTTGAACCCAAGGGACTTGGCACAAGGGGGCAGCTGGGGTTTGAATTCCTTGAGGTTCCTAGCAGAGAGCCAGGTCTGGATGTCAGGTTGTTTGGTGTTGTTAGTCAACAGTAAGAATTCAGTCTTGGAGGGATAAGCACTGGACTTCCAGGAGTGGATCAACATGAGGACATTCTTCTTTCTGCTATGTTGGCCAAGCAGCCATAGTTTTCTCTGCAACAACTTTTCTCCACCAAAGTTGTCATTACCTCACATCAATGCCACATACACCAAGCGGAAATATCTTCCATGAGACGAGGATCAGGATCCTGTGAGCGATCATCTCTACTGTCACTCGAGTCTCCATCTTTACGGTGACATTCTCTCTCATGCATTTTCTGTTTCCTATACGTAGGCTCATAATGGTATGGTTCAATTAATGCCATAATTATTGGGGATTGAAGAAGTAGAAAATCAACTGTTGGAGAGAAATAAATTGTAATTTGGGTATAATAATACATTGATGTTTTGTTTTAAAATGGCATGTATCAGAAAATTATGAGAAGTAACAGACATGTTATAAAAAAGCATTGTGCATTAACAATAGGAATAGGCCCAAAGTTGGAAAGTTCTCAATGGCACATGAAAAAAAAAACTGATGTAAATATACAATTTGAATCTGGTCTAGCAAAGACCTTTGTGAATTATATAATAATAATTGAAAGGGAAAGCACGTCTAGATAAAAGACATTAGAGCTAGAGAAAGTACATTTATCAGTTCTATTTGTCATAGCTGTTTGGTAGCTGAACAGAGCAAAAAGGAGTTGTGGGGGCTCTGAATTAAATTGACAGACATGCATGCAGCAGAAACTCCAATGTTGTCTGATCAGACAAGTTTTGTTGATAATTATCGAGCATAGAGTCGTCATGGAATTTCCATGGACGACACATCAATAGATTGGGCACACAGGACGTTCAAATGAGACATGCAGTGGTGTGGTGACAAGGGACGTAAGCTTAAAGTTAGCATCTGCTGATGTCACCTTGAGGGGTCTGTGTTATGATTTACTGCCATCAGGGCACTTAAATTTAGGGCAATTGATCAACAGATAAGATTATCACAAGATTGCGGTGTCCGATCCATGTGTTTTGCATGTCTACATCTCAGAAAATAAAAGGTAAGATGCTTTGGCAAACAACTTGTGATCGATTGATAAATGCTCATACATACACGCCCTATCGATTAAAGGAATACAATTCCTGTGAAAACTTTCTCCTTTAAAGGTTACTTTGAGTAATGAAGGTCAACTGATATGGGCACCTTGCTCATAACACCATAGGGAACCAAGCTGCATCACACCGTTGAGGCCCAACCAGGCCAAAACCTTTCAATATTTGCTTGTGTTCCTGTCCAGTTCAGGATGAGTACTGATTTGCACATGGTTGATTAAAGGCATGGTCTAGTAAAAAATGTTATTGTCCCTACGGGTCGGCCATGTTTTTTTAAGCCTAAGTGGCTCGATTTTAGAAAACTTTCCTATGGACCTTACCCGAGTTTTCGTCCATTAAACGCACGCGAAAACAAGCACCGGGGAGCCGTCATTTTCTGATAATCCTATCTTTTCCCCCATCGCCCTGGCTGACCTGCCTTTGCGGCACTAAATCAATTCCCCCGCCCCTGAGCCTGTCATTAGCAGACTCGTACCGCCCATTTCCCAACGCCAAAGCACGTCTCGTGTCAACATTCGCTGCGCTTCAGCTAATGACGTGTCGCCATGGAAATGGCAGGACGCCTCTTTCCTCAATAAGTATAAACAGACCGTTTCACAACACACAGCAGCAGATTTTCGATTCCATTCCTCTCTCTGTGTTACTTTGAGAATTCTGTGACTCGTTTCAGTGCTCTGGTCAGCTACCTTCGCTGCTTGTAGCCCGTGTGAACAGATACCAGTACCACCGCTATAAATTATTTTAGTTTGTTTAACACACAATGGCTACAATAATGCCCTACATGTACGAGCCCGAGTATACCGAGGAGGAACTACTGGAAAGGGAAGCACGCGAAAACGATGAGGATTCGGATGGCAGTTGGCAGGACGAATCAACAGATGAAGAGCCTGGGCCTAGTCGAATGGACGGCGTCTCCACCTGGTGCACATGCAATCGGTGCGAGCTAATGCTAACTGAGGACGAGAACTGCTGCTGCCGAGAAAACTCGGGATGCCTGGCCTACATTTCGGAAGGCGAGCCACGACCGCAATGCATCACCGAGCTGCCAGACTTCAGGGCAGCCTGCCTCACACGGGCCGTGTTGAGAATAATGATGGTGCTTATGCACGAACTTTGCGCAACTGTTCGTCCTCCTAATCCGAGTAACGAGTAAGTATACTCTGCTTGTCATGCCACTCCTATTTCATGTTCTTCTACTATATCCAAAATTACATCTACATATAATTGTAACGCATGTAAGACTTTCAATAGTGTGCATTGTCTAGATAGCATTTGTCCGTGTAGAATGCCATTAGTTACAAGAATTGTCATTGACAACAAACGTTTATTAAACTTATCTTGGTCATTTAAAAACAGTTTGTTTCATTCCTTTTCACAGGTGGTACAGGCTGGTGGCCTATCGTTCCTTTACATGGTGGCTCCACGGGAGGCTTGGACACCGCGTTCGAAGAGTGATACCTGCCTGTGCCGTTCGTGCCATTAGAGAAACGTTCCCGAGTGACAGCGGTCAGTACAGGGGATTTTCTCTCGCTGTGCTGCAACCTGACCTGTATAATCTTTAAAGTCTTGTATTTTTGTATCATGAAAATAAGATACAAAATAAAACACCACATATATTTTAACAACGATTGTTTCGATATTTTAAATGAATCAAGTGTGTCTCCATTCAAGGATGGACGTCAGACATCTGTGCTCCGAATGCGTGAAGGTCTGGTCGCTGTGAAGCAGGGTGGTCACTATCTATCTAAGCTAACATAACATATTCTCGATAATGCATGCACTAAATAACACTTGTTCAAAGTCTTTCAGTAGGTTATGTCTCTATAAAAGTCACACATATATCTATACTAACAATTACCATTGGATTATACAGGCCTTAGGGTCTTGACCACTATGATACACCGGTTGAAGTGTGGGTCTGTGCTCACAAGAATCTCCGGTATGTGGCATTTGTTATTGATAAGCAACGATATACTATCATTGATATAAAGGCGATATACTATATATTGATATAAAGGCGGTTCGCGCCAGTGGATGCGCGCTGGCATGGGGGCTGTCAGGGGTGCGAAAGGCCAAGGTGCCAAACATCATGTACACTTCAAAAGGTATCCCACGCCAAGGGGCCATCGGTCACATGGCCTCCTCAGACCCCGTGTCTCCAGCCAGGCCTCCCCTTGAAGCAGGCCGCCCCCCTGCAATCCACATAAGTGTGTCTCCATTCAGAAGTCTTCCTGTGCCTTATCTGCACACCCCAGGCCCATCCATCCCACCCACCCTCTATCAGAGGCGGTTCACGCCAGTGGATGCGCGCTGGCATGGGGGGCTGTGACGGGCACAAACGGCCAAGGTGCCAAACTACATGTACACTTCAAAAGGTATCCCACGCCAAGGGGCCATTGGTCACATGGCCTCCTCAGACCCCGTGTCTCCAGCCAGGCCTCCCCTTGAAGCAGGCCGCCCCCCTGCAATCCACATAAGTGTGTCTCCATTCAGCAGTCTTCCTGTGCCTTATCTGCACGCCCCAGGCCCATCCATCCCACCCACCCTCGATCAAAGGCGGTTTGTGCCAGTGGATGCGTGCTGGCATGGGGGGCTGTCAGGGGCGCGAAAGGCCAAGGTGCCAAACTACATGTGCACTTCAAAAGGTGTCCCACGCCAAGGGGCCATCGGTCACATGGCCTCCTCAGACCCCGTGTCTCCAGCCAGGCCTCCCCTTGAAGCAGGCCGCCCCCCTGCAATCCACATAAGTGTGTCTCCATTCAACAGTCTTCCTGTGCCTTATCTGCACGCCCCAGGCCCATCCATCCCACCCACCCTCTATCAAAGGCGGTTCGCGCCAGTGGATGCGCGCTGGCATCGGGGGCTGTCAGGGGCGCGAAAGGCCAAGGTGCCAAACTACATGTGCACTTCAAAAGGTGTCCCACGCCAAGGGGCCATCGGTCACATGGCCTCCTCAGACCCCGTGTCTCCAGCCAGGCCTCCCCTTGAAGCAGGCCGCCCCCCTGCAATCCACATAAGTGTGTCTCCATTCAGCAGTCTTCCTGTGCCTTATCTGCACGCCCTAGGCCCATCCATCCCACCCACCCTCTATCAAAGGCGGTTCGCGCCAGTGGATGCACGCTGGCATGGGGGGCTGTCAGGGGCGCGAAAGGCCAAGGTGCCAAACTACATGTGCACTTCAAAAGGTGTCCCGCGCCAAGGGGCCATCGGTCACATGACCTCCTAAGACCCCGTGTCTCTAGCCAGGCCTCCTCTTGAAGCAGGCCGCCCCCCTAAGACCACGACATACATACGTCATTCATTCACAAACACACCCCTGTTTCTAATAGTTTATAAATCACTTGATATGTCTCATGAGAACATCTTTGTGCTTTGCAAGTCAACTCCTGAACGTGTTACCTGGCAACCACTGAGATCTACGCTAATCTGCTCGTCGTCGTGCTATCCGTGAACTTCTGCGACCGCTTAGAGCAAACCCATCAGTGTGCTACCTGTGGCCACTCACCTATTCTCCTGCAACATACTGCTCTGCTTGCTGAATCCAACTGTTTGTTGGTCAAGGTAAGGCCATGTATCCTAGTCATATTTCGCAGATTTTTAAATCTATTTACGAGTTGAGTACACAATAGTGCTAGGTTCATTGGTCTCATTGCTATTGACTTGAGTTTCCATTGCTATGCTATCAATAGATCTATTTATTTTCATCTGTGTCTATTGTCATCGAATTGCACCCTTCGGGGGTCCAGTCTATAATGTAAGCATGTTTCCTTCTCGTGCAATACAGAACATCCAAGGGATGAGTCACATGTTCAGTTTTTAGTCAAATCATTTATACATTTCTGCAACTTATGCAAATACTAAGCCGCACATAATGAACTGGTATAGTTCCTGCGACCAAAACAAACCTTGCATTGATCATTGTATGATTCATTTACTTTTGTATCAAATCTTTATTCTTGAAGATTGTATAATAATGTTGATATTTACTTTTCAGATTTATCAACAATGCCTGCCTGTTCGATTAGCGGTTGCCCTTAGAAGACCCATGCTAAATCTGAAGGCACTACAATGCATGTATTCCCGAAAACTGTTGATCGAATAAGAGAATGGGTCAGACATTGCGGATATCCACTGGATGAGCTGGAAAGTAGAGTCCAACAAGTCTTACAGGACAAGAGGGGTGATCGATACTGCATCTGCAGCCGGCACTTTTCCTTGGACATGTGCACAACATCTTGGGTAACAAAGAAGAATAAACGGCGAACGACACGGAAATTGCTCGAAAACGCTATTCCCACTCTATTCGTCCACATTCCGCCACCGGTGAGTCAAGTGTCCGGATTTAGCTTTAGGCCTTGCGGTAGTGTGTAGGTAGCCGAATGGATTAATTGATATTGTAGGTGTTCTATCCCTTGTAATAATTTCGATATTGATATGAGTGTATAGTTTTTTGAATAATGATATTTATCAATATATTCTTTTTCGATTTCATAACCCACAAACGCAATGTATATATATATGGGGACAGGGAACTGTGCTGTATTGAGCATTTTTCAAGTATTCTGTCGCCTTACATGGCTATTTTTAATATTGGCATTTCATTATCAATCATTAATTTACCTTTACAACTTCTTGACTATCCCTTGAATCTGAAGCAAGAACATTCTACATCCTTGACGTGGTCGCAGTTATCAACCACTTCTAGCGCGTATCAGGTAATCTTACTAGTCTAATCCGCTACATACTTGTTTTATGCATGTCAAGTAATAGTTTTATTCTATCGTGTAATTATTTTACCGAATGTTTGGTTAGTGCTTTCCAATTGATATACACCTTAGTTATCGTCCACTGGTGTTTGTTTTCAGTTATAATTAGTGTTATCCATACTAATGCAAGTACTGTCTTTAGGGAGATGCTGAAGCGTCCGCCACATCTACAACATTTCTAGATGTTCTTCAACAGCAGGAGGTATGGATACTGACAGCTCCATCGAGCGTCATCATCAGAGCTGGAATTCTTGTTGTTTGATTGTTCTACACAATGTTTCATTCCTGGTTAGCCGTTGATATGTACCTGTGCTGTCGACCCCAGGTGTGTGTTATGTTTTCACAATTGTAATCCTCACTGAATATTCTCTAAACATTTAATGTCAAATAAATGTACTTTACCAAATGTACCGTGTTGATGTTTCATTTTAAAGTACAGTTTCATATTCCGAATTGTGGCGCGCTGTGTTGTGAGTTGATCTGTGTTGGTTTCCGGGTTCTGTGTGGAGTCGCGCAGAAGACGACTGGGCGCGTTTGCCTACGCAGCACAGTAACGTCATGGAGAGAGGCGGGGAATATGAATGTTTTGATAATGTCAGGCTCAGGGGCGGGGGAATTGATTTAGTGCCGCAAAAGCAGGTCAGCCAGGGCGATCAGGGAAAAGATAGGATTATCAGAAAATGGCGGCTCCCTGGTGCTTGTTTTTGCGTGCGTTTAATGGACGAAAACTCGGGTAAGGTCCATAGGAAAGTTTTCTAAAATCGAGCCACTTAGGCTTAAAAAAACATGGCCGACCCGTAGGGACAATAAAATGTTTTACTAGACCATGCCTTTAATGGGAGAACAAAGGCTGACTGGAATACATTTGCTCTCTTGATGCAATGGCACAGAAAGGGTAATATAAAAGGTTTCCCAGAGTAATTCCAGTGATTATGAACAAACCAACAACTTACATCAATGAAATCTTAGTTTTGAGATTGGGTTTGGTGATCTTTACATGAGCTTTGCTAAATAAGGAAGCCAGAAGACTGGCCAAAACATGGCCAAGATCTAAGGGCCAGGTGTGGTGCTATTTAACCACTTCAGTGGCCTTAGGATGTTTACTTATATATCATATGTTTGGGGGGGTGGGTGTATGGAGTGTATGCCCACACAATTCAAACTGCATGTGCGGAATGTTGAGAGGCAGATGAATATGTCTTTCATAGCTTCTGCCCCTCCCACATTCCAATATGACACAGGTGAGAAACGTTACTCACTAAGGCAACCATACCACCCTTATCATAGGAAGGTATAGCTAGAGATGGACACAATCTAAAGGTGAAGATGGCATGAGTAAACTGAACCAATGTTATGACAATAACTGTGCATGCACTTGAAACAAAGCTAATGTGCATTCAACATGAAGAATGCAAACACTCGGAACCACGCACATTTATACAAGAAAAAAAAATGTATAGCATCCATAAGACATGAAGAATACTAACCTGAGCAATGTGTAAGCTGAATGCAACATGAACCGTACACAGATATAGTTCACTAACATATAACTGCAACAGTAACAGGCAGCCATCTTTTTCATAATGGAAGCTGTGACATACAGCAACAGGCTTCTAAGTAAATGAAAGTCCTCAAGGCTTCAAAGGCTTCAAAAGAGCTCAAAATGCTCAAATAACAAAATACTGATCCGTGCAGGAGCTGACAACCACAGCCAGAATCACCACAAATTAATGGAGGGTCAGAAATGTGCAGTGAAAGCATGAGACAGCAATTCCCAGGACTCAAGCAGGAAACTCCCACATGAATTAAAAGTTTTATAAGAGCACAACCAGCCTTTATAAGCCAGGTACAGGACATTTAAGAGCCTAAAGACTCAAGGGGGAGTAGCTCAAGAGTGTCCCCAGTGGTAAAAGAAACCATAACACTTGCACGAACATTGGCTAAAATTCGAATAAATGCAGGGTGAAATAATTCCAAACACGGTCCCATCACACATGACCCATAGTTGAAGAACACTGTCTATTCATTAATATACAGATAAAACACCTGTCTTACACCTTACGGGAATCCTCAGACACATGGCGCAGCACAATGCCAAATACAATGGATTCACCCTGACTCACGGATTACAAATGATGTATGGTATCTTCCTTAATTGAAAGGAAAGCAGCCCATGGACCTCTCAGCCCCTACTCCTGTCTAGCTAATGTCCTGATGACCTGTCAGTTGTCCAAGGTTGAGTAGTCCGAAGCCAACCAACAAAAACCCCTAATGTTTTGCCACCCATTATGTATTATGCAAACCATTCGTTTTTGTTGAGTTGATGTCTTTTTACTGTTATCAATTTAGAGTTAGTCTCAGTAGGAGCTATCAGACATGCAGTACCCTGTTAGAGGTTTAACCCCTATACAGTGCGTATGTAGTTACCCCTGTTATCCAATCCCTGTATGTTTTTTGGAAACTAAGATTATGGTATGATGTCAGTTATGATGGATACTGCTTATAAAACCTGTTGTTATTGATAAGCATGCTGAGAGCGATGACATTTTAATACTTCAATGCTGTCCCTGCTTTATTTGACTGATAATAAAGCTGAGTTTTACCTTTCAATGTGTCTATTTCCATTACTGCGTCCAATTTTGTCTAGCTACAGAAACTCTGTGCAATATGGGTTTTTCCAGGCCCTCTTACCAGGAACATTTTGGAAATCACTGTGGTAAGGACGGGATAATTTGTATCTTTGAAGATATTAAGATACGGTCTGCATGGGGAATCCAATTTTGGGTTAACAATGATGGGTTACTGGTGGAGCCAGTGTTGAGCATGGCAATTATAGACCTGTAGAATGTGTGGGGAGGAAAGATGGGTTTCAATAAAGCTATGTCTTGGTCACATCAGCTTCTGTCACTGATTAGGATATAGTCAGTTTGTAATGTTCGGACAGGTGATCTGATGTGGATATAAAAAGAGATTTGGAAAAAGAAATGCATTAGGCTGGCATCCATGTGGGGCATATGAACATGCTGAGCAGATGACTGGGACAGTTTAGCAACTCCAGTACATTTTTCAAAATTTATATATTTGGGATTGGTAGATAATTTGTTGGTCCTGAATAGTGTGTGTTGATAGTAGATGGTTGTTGGATACTTTCCAGCATATTCCCAAGGCACTACTTAATCTTTTCAGACTTGAACATCATGGGTGATTCATCTAGTGGTCTGTGCTATAAAAATCATACTGTTTTGCTCTATGAGCTACTGCTTCTATTGTATTTGCTACTAGCAATAAAATTGCATCTTTTGATGAAGTGGAAAATGCGTCTTGATACTGTCACATATTGTATAAATATACCTAAGATTAAATGACCTACAATCCAGGGTAAACGATGTATGCCTGGAACCTAGGTGATGTAATGCCTATTGTATTTGACCATTTTCAACAAACACACAGCGAGATACATATTCTCATGTGAACATTCAAACCTATAGACTTGGACATGTATTAAGTTTATTTTAGTTTAGTTTAATTCATTTGCTTGTATAGCGCACCAAACCCATAGGTATCTGGGAGCGTTCACTTGAATATACAACAATTGTTACACAGTTGTAGTAATATTGCCAGAAGTAATGAACACATACAAGGACAGATAAAGTGCTGTGCAAAGCCAGGAAGGCAGCTCACTTGTGTTACAGATCAAGTCGTATAACTTTGCATTGAAAGTATATTAATATACAGTTATATAAAGTGTTCTGAGCAGATATAGGTAGAGTTTGAGGGTGGTGCTTTCAGAGACAGTTGCCTAGTGTTGCATAAATAGGCGTAAAAACAGTGACAACATTAATTATGCTGTGAAAAGAGCCGAGATTGTATCTTGTTTCTGAAGCACAGGAAGGATAGTTCGACTCTTAGAGCAGCGGGTAGAGAATTCAAGGTCTTAGCTGCCAGCACAGGGATGCTGGTCCCTCTGGCTTGGAGCAGCTTGAATTTGGGGATATTAAGGCAGTGTAAGTAGTTGGCTCTGGTTGGTCTAGAAGATTGCTTTCTGGAGAGTTTATCAACCAGATACTTAAGGGCCGAATTTGGTAGACATTTGTGGGTGACCTTTAATGTTCAGAATGTGATCCTATCTTGTATTTGAAGCCATTTGGTAGTTTGGCTGGCTTGAGAGATGTGATCAGAATGAGGAATGTTTAGGGCCGTGCTGAGGGCATGGTTTTGCAACACTTGTTTAGGTTTTGCTGGCTGGTGCCTAAGTATAAAGTGTTACAAAATCCCAGTTTAGAAAGAATGAGAGCTCTAGCAAATGTGATTCAACTGATGGTGGACAAGAGGCTGTTGCTGAGGCTGTTGCATTTACTTGTCTAGTAAGGGAGTGGGTAGAGTCCAGATAGACTCCTAGCCAGCATTTTGGCATCCTTAGCCACTTTAATATTGTTCCCATCAATGTTAAAAGAGGTGTATTGGGGATCTAATTTATTGATCCGATGAGCAATAGCTTGGTCTTGTCGTCATTTAGACAAAGACTGTGCTTGGCCATCCATGCTTGAATTCTGCCGTATATTTCATTGAGCAGTGTGGAGTCTTTGTCATATGAACCTGAGAGAGTGATGAGAATTTCATATCATCTCCATAGTTTGTCTATGATACTCCCAGATCGTTTATGTAATCAAACAGAGCTTTGTGAATATGTTGTAAAGGCTTGGGAGTCACAGGAGCCCTGCGGTACTCCACAAGTAATTGGAGAGGGTTCTGCTGAGGCTGAAGAAGCAAACACCTTCATGGTTCTTTCTGAGAGGAAGAAATGGACCCAATCAGCAGCTTTGGTAGACAATGAGGTAGCTGTAGTGAGATGAGTAGTTAGGATGTTTTGGTCGACTAAATCGAAAGCTGCCAATAAGTTGAGCAAGAGGAGTATAGCAGGCTTTCTGTTGTCTTTAGTTTCATCCATACGGATTTTTAGGTCCAAAAGGGCTTTCTCTGAACTGTGTCTGGGTCTAAACACAGAAGGTTATTGGCTTTGAGATGTTTCTGTATTTGGATGTAAACTGTCTTATCTAGTATTTTCAGAAGAAAAGGCACAGTCATTACGGGTCTATAATATGTAGGAATACCAGGGACGAGATTGTTTTTTTTTTTATGAGAGCCATGACCGAGGGATCTTTTAGATTTTTAGGGACAGGGCACTAGGCAAATGAGGTATTAATAAAGGAGGTGACAGCAG